>NW_022109491.1:4759684-4775343 GCF_000313985.2 Echinops telfairi
CTTCTGCTAAACACAGCACACAAGTCAACTCCTCCCGGAACAGGGGTGCTGGTCAGCTGGAGAATGCTGGGAAGAAAGTAGCCCCTGGGTGATGTTTCAGTTGGGTTGCTTCCCTCCCCCCCCCTGTCCCCACCACATTAATGGAGAGAAAAAAGAAGAAGAAGAACTCAGCTTGTTCAATCTCACCAGCATATTAAATGAATGCTTTCTACCATGAAGCTCAAGTACTCAGCTCACAATTATAGGTTGTTTGCAATTGAACTTGGGTAATTCCACTGCAATCTGCAGTTTGGAAGTGCTGGGGAGAAGTCAGGCTACCTAGGCTGGGATGCAAGGATCAAGCACATGGCTTCATCAAGCGATGCGTTGTGCGACGTTATTCTTTGAAACCCCAGCGTCTCACTGCTGTGGTCGGAGCCCCATGACGCAATGCAAGATGACAACCATCGAATTCACAGAAAATGGAATTCGTCCCTTGAAATTTCACACAGAATAAAGGTGCAGAGACAGGCAAAATGAAGGGAGAGAGAGAGAAGAGAATGTCCACTTTTTTTTTTTCCCCTTTCTCATTTCTGTATTGTAAGGTGATGGCCTCTGTCTGGAAGCCCTGGGGGATGCGAGAGCATCAGTCCCTTTGCACTAGGATCCTCAACTGCTTGTTTTTCCCTGGGCAAGGCAGGCCAGGCAACTCTTTCCTATTGTGTTTCTTTTATGTTAGCTTGTGAATTACAGTGAGGTCATATGCTGTAAGTGGAGATGCAAGCGCTCCCATTTAGGCATGGTGAAGTCAACAGAAACCGCCTGCCCCTCTTATTGGGTGAGAAGGATCCCTGGTGGCATAGTAGTTAGGCGTTGGGCTGCTAACTGCAAAGCCACCAGTTTAAAACCACCAGCTGCTCCATGGGAGAAAGAGGAGGCTTTCTACGCCCTCAAAGCATTATAGTCTGAAAAACCCCCATAAGCAGTGCTACCCTGTTCTATAGCACCCCCGTGAGTCAGAATCGATTTAATGGCAGTGAGGCCAGTGTGTTTGTATATTTGTTTTCACTGGGTGAGGACCGCATTCATAAATCCCAAACCCCTTCTGGTCGGAGCCAGAGTGCATTCTGACTCACAGCGCCTCTCCAGGACAGGGTCAAACTGCACCTGTGGTTTTCTGAGACTGTAAATCTTCATAAGAATAGACAGCCTCATCTTTCTCCCCCTGAGCAGCTGGTGGATTCGAGCCGCTGACCTTGCAGTTAACAGCTCAATGCATAACGTGCTACCGGGACTCCTGTCAATTAAGCCACTAGGTTCCACTGATGGCTTAGAGAGCACTTTCCATTGTCAAGGCTCCGTTTCACCTTCCTTGTGCCCAGCCTACTTTCTCTCTAAATTTCCACATTATTGATATAAAATGGAAAGTGGCTCTCACAAGAAAGTGAGTGAGCTACGTGTCCCTGCTGCTGGCAGGTCTCTTGAGATTCAGTGCAAACCAGACCCCTTCTCCCAGGGCGACAAAACCGGGTTGCCAGACTCAGACAATAGAACAAGGATGCCCAGACTGGCTTCCAGAGGAACAACAGAGAAGGCAATATTGGGGACAGACTTACACGAAGGCAGAAGTGTCCTGGTTAACCCAGTGAGGGTGCTACAGCGAACTTCAGGAGAAAGAGCTCTATGAGGGTTGAGGAAGTTGCCATGGAAGTTTCTCAGGAGAGCATGTGCACTCAGCTCATTGCTTCTGGCTGCACCGGGCTTCCAACTGGCCTATTGCTGGTCTCACTTCTTCCTTTCCTCGATAAGCAGGTATTCAGAGGGGATTCCACGATAGTCACCTCCTTTTTTAAACAGTTAAATTTGTGTAAAGAGAATGGAAAAGGGTCTTACCACCTTCACCATTACCAGATAGCTCCAAACCCTGCATGTTTTTCACACTGACCTGAGTGAGAAAATGGGATTCACTCACCTGCCTCTAAACGTATCCTGAATTCATTGTTGCTGTTCGTTGTCACTGAGTCAGTCCAGAAGGATGGCATCCCTGCCTGCACAGAGCACAGGGGTTCAAGGCCATGCCCTTTGGGAAGCAGATCACTTGGCTCACCTTCCAAGGTGACTCAGGGGGCGGGGTTCAACCTCAAATCTTTGGGCTAAGTGGTTGTCATCGAACACAACGCTTGACTCTTTACATCACCCAGACCCTTTTGAAATTATTTCCAGCTGCAGAGAGATGGCTTCCCTATTTTCCCTAATGTTTGATCATAGACAAGTCATAGCTAGATAGCAAATTAATGGGGCTACTATACATTGAGCTTCCATACGAAAGATCATGGCTGGCTATGCATGGTCATTAGATAAATGAGAAGAAGGTATCCCCTCTGGGGCTGCTTGATGGGCTGAACCCCACTCACCATGTTGGCAGGCTGCCACCTACAGTCCCAACCTCCCAACCTTGGCTCTCATGGGAAGCAGCTCTTATCGAAAACCACCAGGCCTGGGGATCAGGCAATGGCTCTCAAGTGGTGTATCAGGAGCCACATGGGGCGGTTGTGCACTGGCTACTCTAGAGTCAGATGACCCAGGCCACTAGTCACCTGCATGGACCTTAACTTCTGGGCTTCTTCACTTTCTTATTTCCAAAATGCCAGTGACAAGAGCAGCTACCTCAGAGGATTTGGGGGGGAGGTTAAATTGGTTACTTTACAGCATGGTGTCAAAGGATGGGCTTGAAGGAAGACATGCAAGCTGCCAAGAAGATACTGGCAACAGCCAAAGCGCCAGAGAGAGACTGACATTGTGTCTCAACAAATGGGTGCAATGCTGGGAGCCACTTAGCCAACTGACAGGGAGGCTCCTACTTGTGCCGGTTCCAAAGAGAGATGATCTGACAGAAATCTGGGAATGGTACAACAATATCACGATCCCACAAAATTAAAATTGCGCTGAAGAACATTAAAAGATGGCAGCAACAGGACATCAATCGAAATTCAAGCTGGATCCAGATGAGGATGTGCAAGGAGCAGTATCCTTGCTCGTATCAGATGGACCTTGGCTGAAATCAGAGAAAGCCATTTTCCTATGTATCACTGAATATGCAAAGGCATTCGACCATGCAGATCAGAACCAATGATCCGATAAACATTGGAAAGAATTTCCAAACACGTCCTTGTGCTCACGCAGAACCTATACATAGACTGTCACTGAAACAGAATAAGGGGATGCTATGTGATTTCAAAGCATGCAAGTTGTACATTAGGGTTATAGCCTTTCACCATACTTAGTCAATCTGCGTATTGAAGCAAATAATCTGAGAAGCCGAACTCCATGACAAAGGACCCAGCATCAGGATTGAGAAAGACTCATGAACAACACGCTGTGCACGGATGTACAACCTTGCCATCTGAACTTGCAGCACTTACTGAAGAAAATCAAGGACTATACCCTCCGATATGGATGACGCTTCAACACAAGAAAACAAAGCTCCCCCCAAGTCGACCAGTAAGCAACATTGTGCTAGACACAGGAAAGACTGACATGATCCAGGGCTTAGTTTTACTTGCATCGGCAATTTACATCCATAAAAGTAGCAGTGAAGAAATCAAGTGACTCCATGCTGCCTTGGGCCAATCTGCCTCAAAGAGACTTCTTTCAAGGATTAAAAAACAGGGGAGTCACAAAGTGGGCTTGACTCAAAGAATGGTATTTCAATGATCTAATATGCCCTGCTCCCATAAAGATTTCTACGTCCTGGAAATTCTAGATATGGTGGCTATGAGTAGGAATCAACTTGATGGCTATAGATTTAGTTTCTAATTTGATATAAGCATCCAGAAACACTATGCAATGAACAGGGAAGACCAAAGAAGAATTGATAAGTTTTATCTACAGTGTTGGCAAAGACTATTCAATAAACCACGGACTTTCAGAAAAACAAACAATTCTGTCTTGGAAGATGTGCGACCAGAATTCTCCTTAGAAGTGAGGATGACACGACTTCACCTCATCTACTTTGCCCATGTAGTCAGGAGGATCCGGTCCCTGTCCATCATGCTTGGTAAAGTGGAGGACGAGGCAAAAAAGAGAAAGGCGCTCAACCCGGGTTGGATTGACACAGGGCTGCCACAATGGGTGCAAACTTAGCAAGGATAGTGAGGATGCCACAAGACCAGGCAGTGGTTTGTTCTGGTTAACACAGGGGTCTTGTGAGTTGGAACCAAACACAAGTTGGAACCAAATCTAAGCACTGACATCTAACGACAACGACTACAGTATCAAACACCCTTCAGAATGGCTACGCCTGGGCAAGGTTTTATTTACTACCTAGTACAGAAAATGAAGAAAGAAGTCAGGGAAGGGGGAAATGAGGACCTAATGCCGGGGGCTTAAGTGGAGAGGAAATGTTTTGAGAATGATGAGGGCAATGAATGTGCAGATGTGCTTTACACAATTGATGTATGTATGGGTTGTGCTGAGTTGTATGAGCCCCTAATCAAACGATTTAATAATAACAAATAAAAAGAAGTCCCAGCCCACTTCCCAAACTGAAGCCTAAGCGATGGCATTCAAGGCCAAGAAGGCAGTGTTCCCAGATGTCCAGCCACCCCTCCACACCCCAAACAAAACTGAGCAAATGCTCACATCTCCCCCACTGTCTAGTATGGTAGCCCCGAAGGCAGTGGAGAATCCTAAGGGAAACCAGCTGGACCACCACGTTGTCGTCAAGTTCCCCGGACCACCGAGTCACCCAGGCGAGAAGACGGAAGATGACAACACACTGCCCCGAGCCTAACTCTTTACGGCGGGAGTAGAAAGCCTCATCTTTCTTCTGAAGAGTGGCTGAGGTTTGGGACTGCTGACCTTGCCACCAAAAGCCCGCTCTGCCACCAGGACTCTCGGGAATAAAGTAATAGCCAGGAGCCAATAGGAACGCACCAGTGCTGCACACGGTGGATTTCACAGACATGCGCAACAGAGGGAGCCACCTGCTGAACAAAACCAGGGTGCGATTTCTCATGCATGGACTCCACGGATGGAATTCAGAGTGCTCGTCCCCTCTGGGGCACCAGACCACGAGAGTCGTTTCTAAGGGTGGCAGTGTTCTGCCAGGGTTGATGAAGTCCGGTGAGGGCCCAGAGAGGACGTGCGTGTAAGGCTTTGAGGTTCATACAGGATCTCTGTTGCATAGTCTCCTTTGATGTTGTTTCCTTAAAACTCCTTGACATTCAAAACCCATTATTTTCTTAGTTCTCTATCTTAAGAAAATACATGGCATGCTGGATTTAGCCCCTGGGTCACAGGTTATCCATCTCTGGTTGATATTGATCAGGGTACTTATTGCCAGGGGGTGTATATTTGTCCAAACTCATTGAACCACTAAGTAAAGATTTGTAAATTTTACTGCACCAAAGTACTTTTTAATCAAACAAAACAAAACAGAAAACTGAACCCCAAAGAACTCAAGCCTACTGCTACCAAGTCAATTCTGCTTCATAGTAGACCTATATGATAGAGTAGAACAGCCTCATAAGGTGTCCTAGGCTGTAATCTTAATGGGAGTAGATTGCCAAGTCTTATGAAGCCAATGGATGGGCTTGAACTTCCAGCCTTTAAGTTTGGAGCCAAATGCTATCACCCGGGGCCCCTTGCAAGACACGTGAACCAAACCACAACTCTATTGCTAGTGAGTTGATTCCAACTCATACAGTGACTTTATAGGACTGAGTCAAAGTGTTTCCTAGGCTGTAATATTTACAGAAGCAGATTGCTTCATTTAGCGAGTGGGATCCAGTCACTAATCGGTTAGTAAGAGAGCAATGATCCACTGTACTATCAGGGTTCTTTTAAAAACAACAGCCTGGTAAATGAGTAAATATTCAAACAAATATGAGTGAAACGTATTTTAGCTTCACCTATATAATGTACTTATTTCTTTTTTATTTTAACAAAGAGAATATAACCCATCCACATGGTAAAACGAATTCAGCGATGTATTTTAAGATCCCATAATAATTCCCTCAGCTCCCTCCCACCCACACACACTCCCATTTCTTTCCAGCAAAGCGAATTTGCTTTCTTAGGATAGAACTTGGAACCTGGGAGCACTCCAACCCAGACAATATATTCCCAGAACACCACCTCTCTAAAACCAGGTGCTTTCCAGTTGATTCTGAACCATGGCATCCCCACCTGTATAGAAATGCTACTTTGGGGGTTTGAACTGCTACCTCTTGGTTGATTATCAAGCACTTAACTATTTTCACCACCCAGGGAGGCCCCCCAGGAGGTATTCGTAAACCCTGCTCAGGGAAACCCCAGCATGCATAACAGACCCAATTGTCTGTCTCACAGGGGGTCTCACTGAGAACCAGCCCTCATTCCATCAGGTCATGCGATGCACGATTAGGGGGTGCACATTCCATCCCAATTAGAGCTCCGACCAGTATCAATGCTGCCAAGCTATGGCTTTTGGAATAGGCGGAATGCTTCTTACTTAAGATCTTACACGATAACAACATGAAGTATTTCAGAGGACAAGATCTGATATGAAGAATGTTTCTCTGCACTCATATTTACTTATGGACATATCGGCATCATTTTTCACTCAAGCTGAAGACTACTGTCTGTGGAACCAGCCACTCAAAGCCACTGAACAAGGCCCTGCGAGAAAGACTGGAGCTAGGAACCCTCGCTGTGGAAAGAAGCCGTTCTCACCTGCTTCCAGCAAGAGGAAGCCGTGTTCTGGGGGCAGCAGCAAAGATGAGTATCAATGCAGTTTGATACATGAAACATAACCGGACACTGTGCCGGGCCACCACAAGGCCACTGATTGGAATGCTTCTTTACATTTCCACCAGAACGCTTGTGGCCCATTATGGATACACTGTGCTTGCTAGGTTTGGGGGCTAAAAATAAATTATTCTTCACTCTCTTCGTGCTTTGTCTTTCTTGCTCTCTATTTCTCTGTCTTTCTCTCTCCTATGAGACAATTGAGGCGAGGAAGAAAGAAACTGCTTAATTGAATCTCATTGAATATTTTTAATCACACACGAAGCTGTCAGTTTCTCATACTATGGTGGCTTTGCACATTGCTGTAGCCCTGGAAGCGATGCCACCATGCTTTCAAGTAGCAGCATGGTCACCCAGGGTGGATAGGTCTCAGTGGAACTTCCAGACTAAGACAGACTAGGAAGGAGAATCAGGCAGCCTACTTCTGGAAACATGGCCAGTGAAAGCCGTGAGCACAGCTGTGGAACACTGTCTGATATAGTCCAGGAGAGGATCCCCGCCGGTTGGAAGTCATCAAATTAAGACAGGAGAAGAACTACCTCCTCAAAGTGGAATCCACGCTCAAAATATGGCTGGACTAATGCTTGTGTGAGCTTATTTGCTGATGGGGCACAACTCAAAATGAGAAGCAACCGCTTCACGTGTCAATTCATAATTCGAAAACAGAAAGTACCCAGTATGCATCCAGGAAAATGGGAACTGTGAAGATGGAATGGAACTCACAACGATCAACGTCCTAGGCATCAGTGAGCTGAAATGGACCGGAGTTGGCCACCTCGAAACAGACAGACATATTGGATACTCTACTATGCCAGTAAGAACAAACTGAAGCGGAATGGCGCCCCATTCATTGTCAAAAAAGAATATTTCAAGATCTTTCCTGAAGTGCAACGCTGGGCAACATACACTAATGTCTATCTGCCTACAAGGGAATCCAGGTAATATAATTAATATTCAAGCTTACACATCAAACACGAATGTCAAAAATAAAGAAATCCAAGATTTTTTACCAATGTCTGCAGTCTGAAATTGATCAGTCAATATAGATATATCGACAATGATTGGTGATTAGAACCAAAACTGGAAACACACAAGGAGGATTGGTAATTGAAAAAAAAAATAGACTTGGTGATAGAAATAACACTGGGTATATCGAATGTTAGAATTTTATAAGTTCAACAACTTACTCTTTGGAAATATCATTTTTCAATAATATAAATGTAAACCATACATCTTCAGATGCAGGAGTCAACTTTGCTACATTTGTGGACAGGGAGTATGAGAAGCTCAATATCATCACCCAGAACGAAGAGGAGAGCTGTGACACAGACCATCAGTTGCTCGTATTGAAGGCCACGGTGAAGTTGAAGATAATGAAAACAAGTCCATGATAGTGAGTCTATCCCACTTGAACTTAGAGACCCTCTCAAAAGTAGGTTTGAGCCCCTGAGCTCTAAGGCCCGAAGACTAGAGAACTTGCAGGATGACATCAGTGATATTATACACACCAAAAGCAAAAAGTCATTCAAGAGTCAGGTAAAAAATAAACAACCAAACTGGGTGTCAGAAGAGACCCCGAAGCTTGCTCTTGGTGTAGCTAGCGTAAATAAAGGGAAGGCAAGAAATGATGACTCAACTAGCTGAGAAGTCCTTGCATAGGACGACTCAGGAAGATGAAGTAAGGCATTTTAATGGGATGTGCAAAGACTTTGAATGAGAAAACCAAAGCTCCCTGGGGAAGGCGATCCCGCTCGGTAAAGCAGAGGGTCGGGGACAAGAGGAAAGCCCTCAATGAGATGGATTGGCTCAGTGGCTACAACAATGGGCTCGCAGCGGCTTTGATGGTGCAGGACTGGGCACTGTTTTGGTTCGGCTGTTCTATCAGTCAGAACCTACTCAATGGGACCTAACGGTTCTAATCCCCAGGGCTCCTGGTGCTACAGTAGATGAGCACTTCTCTGTGAACGGAAAGGTCGTCAGCTCAAATCCAGCCACCACCTGTATGAGAGAACGGCATGGTCCTCTACTTCCACAAAGACCGTAACCATGGCAATTTGCAGCCAAACAACAGGCAGTCCTATAGAATGAAGAACAACAGCAGGGAGGTGCATGCACCTTAGAACAATCAACCATAGAAAATCAAAAGAGTCGAAGGGATAAGAAAGACCATGGACCAAGTAAAACTAAGCACGAGGAAGGAAGGGGGAGCGAGTTGCTACATCCTGAGGACTACCGTCAATGAAACAAAGCATGTCTGACCTGTTGAATGAAAACCCAGTTTCCTCTGTAAACCTTCGCTCAAATCACAACAGTTTTAATAAAAAGGGAACCAGACAAGCCTAGCTGGAATATATGTCAAGAAACAAAAGCCTCACATTTTCATAATTTTTAAAATAAGTTTCAATGACTTTATAGAAATAAAAAATGTACAGCAATAAAATGTTTATAGCAATAAACATTTTTTAAAATAAAAGTTTTAATGATTTTATAGCAATAAAAAATAAAAAGTAGCTGCAAACATGAAGACTCTGTGGGTTTTTGGCTTTGTCACCTGGGTTTGCTATGAACCAAATTTGACTCAATGACATGGAGCAAACACATTACAACCAGAAGATGAGTCATTGGCCTAACGTCCCCCTCAAAACTAACTCAGAGGAGGAAGTAGAACACATTTCACTGGACTCCAAAGTTCATGCTATTAAGTTATCTCTTTACTGTGTCCCAAAATACAACAGAAAATATCAGTGATGATGCACAAAATAGTAGGATCTCTCAGATCCAGAAAACACACCCAAGGACTAAAATGAAAAAGAAAAAAATACGTAAAGTAAAACTTTAGCTGCATCTTGAAATTGGAGTTATATCTGAGACTGCAAAGTGAGAATGGCATTTCCTGAGTAGATCCCAGTGTGTATCTGGACTAGATTCCTGACGATGTTAATAAAACAAAACAAAGGAAAACATTAAAATCTCACAAGCGAGCTTCGTTGCCATTAAAAAGCTTCAATTCACTGGCTGTCAAGCATCATCTTTTTACTGATACCCCAATCTGTTAAAATTGATCAGAACATGATGAATATTTCAAAAACTCACTCTTCCCCAAGGTGGGAACAATGGTAGGTCATAGAACTGTGGGTAACTGCTCATCACAGTTCCGGAGCACGTGCTACACATCTGCCTGGCTAATAGAATCACCTAAGAGGTCTCAAAAAAAAAAAAAGGATAAGGCACCAAGTATAACGACAAAACCACAGAAACCTTTACAAACCAAACGCATTGAAGTGTGAAGCTGGTGTTTCTCTACATCTTCTTCATCTATGTCCACACAGGTGTGAAGGTGGCGTTTCCAACGCTCCAGACGTCTGTTCTCTGGATTTGCATCAAAGCAAAACAGCAGTTTGGGGCCTGAATCGTGCTCCTTTGAAAGGTTCTTTGAGTTGGGAGAACAAAAAGAATTCAGAAGGGCACCATCAGGACTGTGTGATGGATGAGGGGAAGTTGTCCAAGGAATGTCTGGTAGGACCGCCATTGCTACCCTCAAAGGAGCAGTCGAATTATTGTGATGTGGGGAGGGGTGGCGGGGGATTCCTTGGGGCATCTGGCCTGGCCTTTGTCTCACTGATGAATTTTCTTAAAACTTTTAAGACCCTGTGACCTTCCAGAAAATCGACCAGGATTACTCATATGGAATATCCTCCTCCCCCCAAACAAAAACAAACCAACAGATCACCTTAACCTTCTGAATGGACCTCTCGACCTTGAATTGAACTGGCCCAGTAGATCCATCCCCTGGGCAGCTGTTGTGTTGGTTGCCCCCTGCAGAGCGCCCTGCCATGAGGCTGAGTCAAATATATTACTGAGAGGACTTGCCTGCGGCCATCCACTGACAGCAGAAGGCATGTTTAAACTTGTTTGGCTTGGAAGACACCCGTGTGTGGAGGGTGTGAACCTCAGTAGCCATGCTGTTTGCCTTCTCCTTCCTACAAGTTCATGTTGACGCTACCCAGAAGGGGAAGGACGGGGGAAAGGTGGGCTGCAGGGGTGAAGAGAGGCAAAATCTTCCCAAAGAAACGTCCAGTCAAAATGTGAAGGCCGGAAAACTCTCACCTGTTTCATTTCTCTCTTCTGTGCCGGGTAACTCAGACAGAGCCACCTTCTGAAGTGATGGAAAGAGATGTGCTAGCATCAGAGCTAGCCGGGTGCCAGGAAACCGGGCTCCCCTTGGGGGGTCCCACTGTAGGAAGGAGGCTTGGCCTGTCAAGGAGGGTGTCTCCACAGCCTTCCTGGGTGAGACAGAGTCTGGAGCACAGGAGGAGGGGCTGTTGGCAGTGGTTCCCGTGGCCTCTGTTACTATGGCAACCTTCCCCTTTGTTTCCCTGGATTCAGAGCTGCCTCTCATTTCGCAACTGGCATTCAGGTGAGGCAGCTGCATGATGGCATTAGGAAAATAAGGAGGTGGAAAAACAAAACTGCGTGAACACACACACACACACACACACACACACAGCAGACTAATTCCAAGGAGCCATGGCGGGGATGAGTTTGCAGACCCCTGGCCACTTTCTCTTTGAGACACTCAGCATCCCATGATTGCTGCAGGAACTTTCTCCTTCTTGGGCTGTCATTTAGCTGGTACTCCTGCAAAGGTACTCCACTCTTCTTCACCTCACAGAGAGGTCTCTGTTTAAAGGTTACGGATTCAACCTGGCTTTCCCCGACTCCCTTCTCCATCCACCTCCAATCTTCTCCACCCAGCCCCCTACTGGTTTCCTTCATAACACAAAGCACAAGGACAACTGGGCCACCATCTGGTGTTCATCGGGGGTTTGTTTGGTCTCCTCAGTCGGATGACAGGAAGACAGAGAAGATGTCCATGAAGACAGAGACCCTGTCATTCTGGCACAAAGTGACATCGAGGGAAAGGTGCCAGTCAACGCAACCCGAGAGTATTTGTTGAAACACTAAATAAGATGATTTAGGGAGCTGATATACAAGTTCTTATTTCGTGGCTTATTGCTGCCCTGGTGAGTCACCTTTGCGTCAGCTCTAACTCACAGTGAGCCCATGAATAACAGGAAGGAGCGCTGCCTGGTCGGGGCCAGCCTCACCACGACCGTGCTTGAGCCAATGGTTGTAGCCCCGGGTCCGTCCAGCTCCCTGATGATCTTGTTCTTTCATCAGCACAGTTTTCTCCTCATAACGTGCCCCAAATACTAGAGACAAGGTCTTGCCATCCTCACTTTGAAGGAGTATTCAGGCTGTACGTCACCCAGGACAGATGTGTTTTTCTGGCAGTCCACGGGACTTTAAATATTATTTGCCCACACTATAACCCAAAGGCGTCAATTCTTCTCTGGTCTTCACTTCTCTACCGGCAGCATATGAGGAAGTTGAAAACGTCATGGCTTATGTCAGGCACACCTTAAGTCTTCAAAGTGACCACTGTGCTCTTTAAAGAGTTGTTGGTTTTTCTAAGTAGATTGGCTCGATGTAATATGTTTCATTTCCTGACCGCTGCTTCCATGAGTGTTGCTCGCAGATCAAGGAACTTGAGTTGCTTATCCTCTGTCTTTTCGATGCCACTTATCGCCACCGTCCTTTTTCTGTTGGTCCCCTTGTGGGGCTTTTGTGTTCTTTACATTGAGTCGTAAACCATCCTGGAGGCTGCAGTCTTTGATCTTCATCCAGAAGTCCCCTTAGCTGTCAACAAGCAAGGGTGTGCCATGTGCATATCACAGGTGGTTAATGAAACGTCCTTGGACCCTGATGCTGCATGCTTCTTCAGACAGTCCAGGTTCTTGGAGGACCAGTTGCTCAATGCACAGATTGAATTAATACGGTGAAAAGACACAAGACTGGCACACATCTTTCTCACTTTTTAATCATACGCTATCCCTTTGTCCTGTTCAAATGATTGCCTCTTGGTCTATGTAAAGGTTTCTAATGACCACAATTAAGTGTTATGGAATTCCCGTTCGTCCCCAAATTACCCACAGCTTGTTATGATCCATATAGCAGAATGCCTTTGCACAGTCAATGAAACACAAGTAAACATCTTTCTGGTATTCTATCTTAAGCCAAGATCCATCACATGTCAGAAATGATAACCCTTTGTGCCATACCCTCATCTGATTTCAGCTTGATAGTAATTTCTAGCCATTTGATAGTAGTGTAGTGCAGCCAGTATTTAAAAAAATTATCTTCAGCAAAGTTTTGCTTGAATGTAATATTAATGCTATCGTTTGATGATACCTGCATTCTGCTGGGTCACCTTTCTTTGGAATGGGCACAAAGATGGATTTTTTTTTCAGTTGGTTGGCCAGGTATCTGTCTTCCAATGTTCTTTCTAGGGAATGCTCCCAGACTGCAACAGTTTCTTGCAATACTTCAGTTACTATTCTGTCAATGCCTAGAACTTTGGTTTTCCCTAAATTTTCAATGCAGCTTAGACTTCTTCAGTTCAAGCAGTTCTTGATCATCTGCTACCTCTTGAACTGCTCGAATGTGGACTGGCTCTTTTTGGTCCAGTGACTGCTCATCCCTTCCATTGTCTTTTGGCGCTTCCTGCATCAGTCAACGCGAGGCCTGCATTTTTGGCCTCCAGGTCTTTCAGTCTAAGAGATCCTCAATGGCCTCAGTGTCCTGTCTTCTTAACCCCATAGGTTTGCATATTTCACTATGAGGTTTCTATTTTGTCTTTTCTAGCCCACTTTGAAAATTTCTGTTCACTTCTTTCATGCCATCATTTCCCCCGTTCACTTAGTTCAGTAGCTTAGACTCTCTTAATATTTTTGTTTAATTAAAAGCAAACAGTAGATTAAAATAAAAGGCTATAATACAGGCCTCCCACCTAACGTGCCGCTTCATGGTAGTGTCTGTCCACATTTTCAGGCAACTTAGTCATATATGGTCAAACGAATGCATAGGGGTGATGTTATTTTAAATGATGTAATGTTGACTTTCAAGGAATAAGGGGGGCATTGAGTAGCTTACCTGTGCTAGATAGTTCCCATTTGAACTAAGGTGCTGGGGAAGCATCCTGAATCGATTTGGAAAGAAATCCAACCAGAACGATCCTTAGAAGTCGAATGGCGAGTCTTTGAGTGGCTTACTTTGGACAGGACCCCAGGAAGGACCAATTCCTAGAAAAGGCCATGCTAATTAGTAAAACCAAGAGACATCCTAGACGAGAGGGATTGAAACAAGAGTCACAACACCAGTCTCAAACATACCAGCCTCAAGACAATGGTGCAGGACCCAGGGACATTACTCTCTGTTGGACACAGGGTAGCCGTGATTTGAAGCCAGTTGAGGGGAAGGGGGTACGGGACAACTTACAGCAACAACAATAATCTTGAGGCCACAAGAAAATGGGAAGGGGTCAGGACCTTTATGTTTTTGAAGTAAAGAGTATGAGTCTAAAGAAGAAATTTCTAGCCTCTAGAGACAAGAAGGGAGAAGGTGGCACAGATGAGACTGAGCACAGAAGATGTTTTGTCAAGAACACTGTCTCTTTCCCCACAGCTGTCCCGGTTCTTCAGGATTGAATGGGCACATCTGCTTTCTTGACCCCACTGCATTAAGGGTGAAGGGAGATGGTGCTGGTATAAGATAGAAAATGATACTTATTTATAATTTATCAAAGGTTCATGAGGGTGGGAGGGTGTGGGAGGAAGGGGAAAAAAGAGGAGGTGGTACCAAGGGCTCAAGTAGAAAGTGCATGTTTTGAAAAGGATGATGGTAACCTATGTGCAAATGTGCTTGACACAATGGACGGATGGATCGCTAGAAGAACTGTAAGAGCCCCCAATAAAATGATTAAAAAATAATAAGAAAATAAAAGTAGATGGCAAGATCTATTGATTAGGGAACATCCCCCCTCTCCATGGTGGAATATCCTTCCAAACTTCTGATGGACACGGATGAGACGTGAGCGGAATTTGACAGGGAAGTCAACTTTGGTTAGACTTACTCTTTTCAAGTTACCGAAGCATTTTGTCCAGGAAACACGCTCCATATTCTCATCGAGAGCAGGGGACAGGTTGGCAAATGTGGCAGGTGCTTCCATAAGGCTTACAGTCTTGGAAACCCTAGGGGACAGTCCTACTCTGTCCAGTAGGACATCTACGAGTCAGAATCAACTTGATGGCAGGGGGTATTCCCATAGATATGCAAAAAGTCACCCACAGCATAACAAATGAAAAAAAAACCTAAAAGTAAACGAAAACCAGTCTGAGATCGGCTCCTTCCACAGTAACAATAGACCAGAGGGACAGTTATGGGGTGAACCCCCGGGTAAAACATTCTTTTCATTTTCTATGACCCGTCAATAGCTCCCCAAATGTCTGCAGTCACTATAAAAAATGGCTGTGACACTGACCAATAATAGCAAAACCTTGTTACTGCTCAGGTGCTGATCGGTGTGCATCGCCCTTGCCTCGAGGGTTTTGGATTAGAGCTCAGATTGGCAAAGCCTTTCTCCATCAAAGTGGGTCTCAGAGTTCAGAAGAAACTGGCCTTCCCTGATCACTGAGCATTCCTAAAAGCTCTGTCACTTGTCACGAGCGTAGTCTGCTGGGTGGTAAACTGAGCCTAAGGAGAAGGAATGACTGGATCAAATGACGTGTGCTTTCTGATCAAAGGGAAGCCACTATAGTGAGTGATGCATGCAGTTTAGGGATCTGGTATACTCACTAATAAAAAGGTCTCGGGGTTGGTTTGAAACCTGCCTCACACACAGACACGACACACGTTGTATAAGCAGCTGCATTTATAAGGAGACTTTTAGCCAGCGAGCTTTGCTAAACGCTCTTTGCACACAAATTCTGCTGGAAACTTAAGCCCTCAGACCCTTCACCTTTACACACACACACACACACACACACACACAC
>NW_022109491.1:4776202-4795432 GCF_000313985.2 Echinops telfairi
ACACACACACACACACACACACACACACACACACACACACACACACACACACACACTATGCTCTCACCTATGTGCTTGGGCTACAGCAGTGAATTGATTCAGTCACACACCTGGCCTGGCGAATCTCAAATTCTAATGGAGAGAAACAGATGAAAATGGTTAAGGGCAACAGCCTGAGAAAATACACCACCTGCACAAAGGTTTCAGACAGTGAAAGGTTGTCTGAGCGCAGGGCTGGGCAAACCATGGCTCACAGCCTGTTTCTATTAATAAAGCTTTATTGGAAGGCCTCTGTGTACATGTATTCGTATAGCGTTGAGGGCTTCTTTTGTGCTACAAGAGCCCAGGTGAGTCGTTGACGATGTGGGGATCCTGTGGCCTGCAGGGTCTAGAACATTTGCCGTCCAGCTTTCTACAGCAAGTATTTGTTGACCTGCTGGAAAACATAAAGAAGGGCCGAGCTAGAGGGAACATGGTGCGGAAGGCCTCATTTAGGTGACACATTCAAACAGGCTGAGTGAGAAGAACTTGGCACCCGTGGAAGCAAAAGAAGAGTACGGCAATTGGGGAGATTAAAATTAACTTTAATTTTGTTTTTAACTAAAGCATCACCTTCCATGTGTTGAAGAGTTTCCTTGCCTGTCCTATTATACATGACTCAGAGGGGGCAATTAACCAACTCAAGTCTTAAGTATGGTTAAAAACAATCCTCTTCTGGTACTCGCTGCAACCTCATTCAAAAGCGAGGACTGCCTTCCCCGGGTCCACGGAGCAACCCTGTCAAGAAGGCGGGCACTGGCCCACTCCTGGATGGCCACCTTGATCTTGGTCAAAGGCTGTATGCAACCAAGCCATGCTGTTCTTTCCAAAACCAGAATCACTGCCGCGAAGTCAATCCTGACTCATAGCGACCCGTACAGGACCGAAGTCAATCCTGACTCATAGCGAACCGTACAGGACCAGTGGAAGTTTATACCCAGCTGAACACACTCACCCCTCTAGGGAGGGCCCTTTCCCCCACCTTCAGGCCTTTGTGCTGACAGAACATATCTGCTTCGAATGCTGCCGGGAATTCATGTGCCTACAAAAGGTAACCAAACGTCAACTGGGGAGCAGAATCAAGACCAGTGAGCACACGTGAGGGAGCAGGTCTCTTGTTTATTTCTGCCCCTGCCATATGTGGCCCTTGTTACTGCTTGAAGGTGGGAGCATTCAGGGGCCGAGAGTACACTTTTTTTCTAGACCACTGGATGTCTCCATCTGGGCCACTTCTCAGAGAAGGTTTAAAAAAAACACGCAACTCATTTCCCCTTGAAGGTGCTGTCTTACAACAGCCTTGGCCTTTACCTCTCCTTTTGAATGCCGTCTTTGAAACGATCTCAGGTGGAAATCTGCACTTAGTGAGCGCGTCCTTGCCGCTATTCAAAAACCTCATGCTCCAATTTCAGATATGTTCACGGCACTTGCGGTGGTCTTGGACGGATAAATTAAATCTGCTTTTCTACTGATTGCCTGGCCTGGCCCTCTTTGTAACTTCACTTTGTATTCCTTTCTGTTCAATACTTTTTAAAGTACTGAGAGTTTAAAGAGGTACAATAAATCCCAGATCAGTTTTTAATGACCACGGTAAGCCTGCTTGTAATATGTCAGTAAGCTGAACCTAAAAGCCAATGGGGAATAGGCCATTTCTGCCTTAGTAATTGCCTTCACAGAAAGATTTATAATGTCATTATCTGAATCTACACGAAATAACTCAGGGAGCTGAAACACCCTAAAAAAATATTACAATTCTCTTAAAATCTAGTCATTCATAAATGCTAAATCATAAACCCTCCCCCCCCCAAGATGTTTTATGTTAAAAGTAAAAATCCAGTAAAAATATAAATGCCCGTTTTTTAATCAGATCCCTCATTCTTTATGTGTCTGTTTGGGGCTTTGCATTTGGCTGGGATGTAGTCGCACAGAAAGAGAGAGCGAGCCTTGGGCTCCCAGAATCCCCTGCCACCAGGAGAAGTCATGGCGTTTGAGAAGGCATCCCTTGTCCCCTTTTTATCTCTGCGTGAGACCAAGGGTGGAGGAAGAGGGAGGCCTGGTTAGCACGGCAATAAAATTAATTTTAGCAATGAAAGTCAGCTTGTCTCCTAATTTCTCCCTGGGGGGAAAAAACGCGAAACTTCCTGCCGAATGCACGACAGAGCTGGTTAAGTTATTTCTGCAGGTTTCTCTTCCCCCCTCTGCATTTCCAAATCAAAACAAGATCAGTCATCCCTTTCAAATGGCAGGAAGCAGCCTCCCCCCACTGGCCTGGGGTTTCATAAAGTCCTGGTATTGCGCTTCTTACCCCACCCTCCACCCCATAGTCCCCCATAGTCCCCGCCCTAGGCACCCCCGCCTCCCCGGCCCAGGTCTAGAAATAGAATGCCACTTACACTAATTTCTGCAAAGGCAAAACGCTCCCTGCAGTGTTCCGAATCTATCACAATGAAGGAGGGACACTCATGAGATGGTTTCCCTAAGTGTAAAAATCAGATTTTCTCACGTTTAAATACAGGCATTTGCTACACGCTACGGCAGTGAAGCGGGCCCTTTCTGAGACAGTACCCGCCCCCATTTTACTTGAGACTAGGGTGATGTCCACATTTGTCACCTCAATGAATTGCTGTTAAGCTGTTTGGGGTGGAGGGATACAAAGGGTTATTTAAAGCCATTCGTGAACCAAAGTGAATCCCGCTATGTCTCCCTCGCCCGCTGCCTCTATTGCCATTGAATTGTTTATCGTTTGCCAGTCTGATGTCTCCATCGGGTTAACTGTCTCGTGTCTCAGGTCACCTTGATGTCTAAAATGGAGCTAGTCTTCCTCCGGCCGGTGTGGCTACCTGCTCTGAGGTAAACTCCTGCTCCAGGTGACTCACGGGTTGCATAGCGTGACACCGCCCTGACATTTGCCACTTTCATGATAGCTGATATATTTAAGTTCAGTTAGACGATATTCTTCACTAACCCAGAAAGTTCTATGGGTTACTTTTCAGAAGGAGATTGCTGGGCCTTTCATCCTTATCTGTTGTTGTCAGTCAGGAAGTTCTGATGAAACCTCTCTGACATTAGTGACCCTGCTGGATTCTGAAATACCAGTAGCCCTGGTCCTAGGATCCAAGGAGCACACAAGCCACCACCCTGATACGATACATTGACAGATGGGTGATGGGAAGACACAGGGTATCTGTCCATTCATTTGCTAAACTGGAAACCCAGGGAGAGAGACCAACCATCTTCCTTCTCTCCCTTTCTGCATTCGCATCCAGATGTTCACACACACACACACACACACACACACACACACACATACACATCTACCTTCTCCAAACCAGCCAACTATGAATATTTTCTTTCCTCATTCCCACCAAAATCACTGTGGTGAATTCATGCCTAGATTCTTACAATTTCTGCCTCATTCCCCACCTTCCACACCCATGGCAGGCACAAGTCACACAAAAGCCAAGTGGATTTTGAGGGGGAAAATCCAAATTTATTCTCAACCCCCTCCAATCACGTTCTGATGCTCTGGGTAAACTCTAAAACCCGTCTCTCGGCTTTCTTTGTATTTAGGTCCTTGGAAACCGTGTGGCTTCATGATGCTGTTCTTCCAACTCTTAATCCAGTTCAACCACTGTGGACCCCTGTCAGTTCTTATGATAAATCCACGTTCTCGGGTCTTGAAGACGCCATCCCATTTGTTATTCCTCCTCCCTGCACCCACCAATGCCCCCCTACCTCCTCCCTTAGCTCACTGCAGGGTGCAGGGGAGACTACCCAGGCCCACTGTCTAGGGGGAATTCCCTGGTTACACATGTGCTAGCAGCCGCCTGTAGATCCTCTCACGTAGCACTTGCCACACTTGAACCCCTTGCTAAATGCTGGTTTTCTTATCTGAAGGCTCCCTGTGGGCAGGACTATCTCTGGGTCACCTATCACTGCGTCCCCTCTCACTCCCAACCCACCCACTGCATGGAGTGGAGTCAGAAATATCCACAGCGAGTCGTAAGTAGAGCGGCACAAAGTAGGACCTCAATAAACATCTCATGAACACAGTGATGCTATCCTACTTCCCTAGTTCATCTTCCCATGCCAATCGCTCCTCCACCCCTCCATGTGGCCAACACATATTTATAGAAGCCTATGCATGGAATGCGCCGTACAATGTACTAGGATGAGCTCAGAATAATCAAGGCAGATGAAGGTCATACTAGGGAAGCAGGGAAAAAAAGGTACAAGTAATATAATTATATAATAATAAAAATTATGGGGAAGATGTACCCAGATTATATTATGACATTTCAAAATGTTGTTAGGTTGTTTTCTCTAGAGAAGCAAAACCACTTACAAATGGATGTGCATGTATATGTAAAGAGATTTATATCAAGGAATGGCTTATACAATTTCAGAAGAGGTTAGTTCAGCGTCCTTACAAATTTTTATGTTAGATGTTAAGCTGGAGACTTCGCTGGACTCAAGTAGCGGGCAAAATTGACAACCAGGAAGCAGGAACATGAAGCAGGAGAGCCACAGGCTGGTGGATGCAGAGCTGAAAGAATCCGAGGTCAAACAGTCTCCTGGGATCAGCAGGCAACACAACGGGAGACTGATGAACCAGAAGCAGAATCCAGATCCTGTAGAAATCGACGGGGCAAGAAAGAGCTCATTTCTGAAAGAGCTCCAGGTCAAAAAGCCACACCTTCAAGGAAGTGTCACCAGACTGTGACCTGATTGATAGGTTGGGCTCACCCCTACCTTCATCCAGGCACATCTAATTCACCTAAAATCTAGCCACCATAGACCACCCCTGACACCTGTAACAACTCTTTAGCCACACAGAATCTCCGAATAAAGACAAGAAGGAAACCATGCTTCTGTCTACCCTGATGCAACTAACACATGTACAACGCAAAATGAACTGCCCACATTTTTCATCCCATATACATTGTAAGTGAACAAGACAAGACTATTTGATGCATGTATACAAGTGGGAATTGCTTTTAATAATTACAGCCCTCCTTTCTGCTGCTGGTTACGTGGGCATAGCTGGTATTAAGGACTACCTCCTTCCACTACCATTCTGTGTGTTGTTTGCCCTTGGTTAAGTAACCTTCACAAAGGTGAGTGGTGGGGAAAGTCCTGACTACCAAGGAGGAACTGAGCACTGAGAGGTCAGGACATGAGAGGTCTGAGCCACCCTCCTGGCCAGGGCAGGGCTCCTCGTCTAGAAACACAGTTGGCATGCTGGAGAAGGAATGGAGAGTGGGGCAGCATTGGGACAGCGGGGCAAAGATAGATGGCATGAGGCAAGGCCACCCCAAGCCATGTCACCTGCAGTGTGTGGCATGGGTTATTATTTACAGGAAACCATTTGATGGTTTTCAACGCGGGAGTGACATGATCAGATTTTTGTTCTAGAAGCGTAAATCTGCCTGACTTTTGGAGAATGGATTAAAGCGAGCTATGAGTGCAAGCCCAGGCCAGTTAGGAGGCAATCTGAATTTGGATGCTATGTTTCTGAGAGGCGTATAAGCTATCATGACTCCCCATTGTCTCTGGACTAATATTGAAATCCCATGAGGTGGCATTTCCTGTTTCAGCTGCCATCGATCTCCACTGCTTTGTCCCGGAAGCGCTGTGCTCCAGAGAGCTCTCGGTGGCTGACTCTCCAGTGGGAATTCCCACAGCACCTCGGAATCTGCTTAAGCCCTCAACCTCTGGTTAGCAGCCACGCCCGCCAACCGCAGCTCCACCCGACAGGGAAGTTCCCCTAAATCCTGACTCCTTACATGATTATGCATACTTCTTAAATCCTTTGATGAGATCCTATACTATAATTGGACTCTACAGGACCCCCTGGACTTACCTGAACGGTTCTCCTTCCACCCTTCAACATATAGAATCCACCCCTTTTGCCTAACTCCACTAAAAGTGTGTTTTATTCCTCGGCCCATCAGTTCTGTGGAGATTTGCAGACATTCTAGGCCCTAGCCAACATACCCACGCCATAAACAATGGACAGGATCTAATTTATGAATCCGATCAAGTGCTTGCTGCCTCTTGGATGCATGCTTGGCATGATCATTTACTTCTTGTTTAATTATTTCATTTTCTGCACGCATGCGCCTTGGCTGGTGCGTTTGTGTGCGTGTGTGTCCCAATTGGGCAATCCCAGCGTAAAACCCCTGCAGGCAAAGACTTGCCTTATGTTCTGCGGATCCCCCATGGTGCCTGGCATCACGCCATCCCCACAGCAGGGCACTTGGTAAATGTTGATCTGGTGCGGAGGCAGTGTTCAATACACTTCGCAGAACCAAGAGCAACATCGCTTTGCCTAATGACTGTGTAAGTCAAGGGCTGGAAAGTGGAGATTTTGTTTAAAGAAAAGAAATTCTTAAGGCCAGTTTCCTTCCAATAGAATCGGATAGGGTATGGGAAAGAAGCTTGAGGCAGAGCAGACTGGGAGCTCTGATTTTCTAATCTGGATGGAGATCAGAGATTCAGAACCCTGAGTAGCCTCTGAGGGAGCGGTTAGGGAAGCTGGCTCAAGGGCAAGGCCGCAGGCCTGGTGTGGCCCTGACTGGATTAGCTGCTCACATGAGGTTCTGCAGGTGGATAAGAGGATTGAGACCAGAGGAAGTTAAGCCCCAGCGAGGAAAGAAAGACATCAACGTGGCCTATTGCATGCACGTGCGCGTCTCGCCTGTCGGGAATGTGAAGTGGGTTGGAAGGAACTGGCATTTCTTGCGATGCGTCTTCATTTTTCTTTCTTTC
Source organism: Echinops telfairi (assembly GCF_000313985.2). Lineage (NCBI taxonomy): Eukaryota > Metazoa > Chordata > Mammalia > Afrosoricida > Tenrecidae > Echinops > Echinops telfairi. The sequence continues at coordinate 4,783,010 of NW_022109491.1, forward strand.
TTTCTTTTTATCAGCAGGACATTCTGTTGACAGGTTAAGACATCCAACACGGACTATTCAAAGGGCAAAAAGGACACGGCAGGATCACAGCTGAGAGACTGTTGTTCTCCAAGAGTCCTTCTGATGGTAGAATGCCCATCTTCCAGGCTCGATTCCTGGCCAAGGCCCCTCGTGAACAGTCAGTGACCTGTCGGAGGAGGTGTGTGCATCGCTGTGATGTTGAATGGGCTTCGGTGAAGACTCGAGAAAGAAAGGGCTGGCGAGCCCCTTCTGGAAATCAGCCAATAGGAAGCAGGGATGGCACAGGACTTGGAGTAGGAGACAGCACTGGTCCCAGCGATGGTCGTTTCCTGTGCTCATCACGTCTTACTGGACGTTCAAGGGAAGGACCAAGGAAAGTCTCCTGAAGAAAGACAGGAGACCCCAGGGAGCTGCATACAGAGTGGGTGGCTGCTGGCTCTTTGGACAAACCACTTATCATCTTAATGCTTCTCTAAGAGAAAGGAAGAGACCACCTGGGAAGGACGGATGGAGAGGCGGTTCACATATTGCTTCCCTGGGATTAAAGAGAACCTAGCCACCCTGGTGGCATGGTGGGTTATGAGATGGGCGGGTAACTGCCAGGTCCGCAGTCCAAACCCACCTGTTGCTCCTCGGGAAAAAAGCCATTCTCTTTCTGTAAAGATGCTCTGCCTTGGAAATCTGCAGAGTAAGCTCTAGCCTGCCTCAAGGTCACGATGAGTCAGGCTCAGATCAATGGCCATGAGTTTTGATTTTTAGAGCGGCCTGGGGACATCTTCTAAGGGGAGAGTGCCCTGGGTCTCTGTTAATAGTGCCCTCTCTAGAGTGGGTTTTCACAAGCTTGGCACTACTGATATTTGGGAGCAGAAGCTGTTCTGCTGTGGAGCTGTCTTATGCATTATAGGATGGCTTAGTAGCACCTCTGGTCTCCACCCACTAGCTGCTAGTAGCAAGCCTCCCTTCCTCCTTTAAAACCCCCAAATCTCCAGATAGTTCCAAGAGTCCCCTTTGGGAAGAGGGGCTGAGGGAAGCGACTCATCCACAAGAAACGAAAACTTCAGACTGAGGACTCCTGGGCTGGAATCAGATCAACCTGGTATTTACGCTTCAGATATGGCCTTGCCTCAGCCTCAAAATGAGAATGAGTCCCAGCACCTGGGTGAGCCTGGAGGCCTCTTTGAGGGTAAGCTATGTGAGCCACTAACATGGCGCCGGTACACAGTAAGGGTGCAACAAGCATTAGCCATCACTATTACTGCCTTTGTTAGTCTTACCTGTTGCCAGGTAATTCCATACTCTGAAAATTCATTTTAACACTTTAAAATAATTGAAAAGACAAAGCCACGTTTTCCATGCGATTAAAAAATAAATTCGTTCTTGCCACTGAGGAATCACTCTTCTGTCACCATTTAGATTTTTACAGGTGAGCACAAGGCCCTGAATTTCCTGACTCCACATTGTAAACACTCACAATTAAATGTAAACAAAGCAGTAGTCATAGACAGTCCGGTAACCAATGAGAATGGCTGTGGGCCAATAAAGCTTTATTTATAAAAAGAGGCAAGAGGCTCCTTAGGCCTGCTGGCCAGAGCTGACCAAATTCTAAAGGAAGGGGATCCCCCAGTCAATGGCTATTCTCAATGCCACACCTTCAACAATAACAGGGAGCTGCCTTTCTGGGTCTTGTGTTGTTGTCCTGTCCAGTTGGTCCTGGCTCATGCCAATCTTCTATGATAGGGTAGAACTGCTTCCTCCGGGGTCCAAGGCTGGCATCTTTACAGGCACAGATCACCTGGCCTCTTCTGAGAGGCTGATGGCTTTGAACTGCCTACCTTTCAGTTAGCAACCCAGCCTTGAACGACAGTCCCATCAGGACTCTGTCAAAACCCCCACTGCAATGAGAGCTATGTAGAGAGGTCTTTTCATCTCCATGTGGCCCCACCGCATGGTGAAGGAAGTTGCTCTTTTGAACAGAATGATTCCAATGTCTTTGTAGACTAAAGAAGCCTGGTTTGGAGCAGCCCGTTTAATTTTTTTTCTCAAAACAAAAAAAAGCAGTCGTATTAAGAAACTCCATCACTCAATGCTGAGAGGAGGCTCCTTCAAGTCTTCAGTGCTGTGGTAATTACTGGCAAAGAACCCCTGATGAGAGATCCTTGAGAAATGGAAAACGGACCCAAAGAACTAATAAAAACTCCAGTCGATTGCTGTTAGCGGTCTCTAAATAGACTGTAGGAAAGGACCCGGAGGGTTTCAGGGCTCCGGAACGCACAAAGCTCAGAAAGCCGGCCCAAGGGGAGGACGTCAGCGAGGGCCTTCGTGGGCTTGGAGCTGTGGTGGGCGCAGGAGGGGTGTCTAATTTCTCCAGGGCCATGGGTTTGGAAAACAGGTACTAAGTGAACAGAGGAGGGTTGAATGACAGCCCGGGATTGAAGGAAGGTGGACCATGCCACGCTACAGGGACCCCCTCCGTGCACACTGAGTTCATTTGCCACTGAAACCTGAGGAGCTGGCCAGCAAGAAAGGTGAAGGCAGGGAGGGAAGAAGGGAGGGACGGAAGGAGAAAGAGGCAGGAGGGAAAGAAAAGAGGAAGCAAGGAGAGCAGGGAGTGATGGGGAGAGGGTGGGAGGAAGAGGAGGAGGAAGATGGAGACACAGAGGTGGACAGGCATGGGAGAAAGAAAGAAGGAGAAGCAACTGGGCAGCCCATTCCACCAGAATGCAAGCTGCACAGACATCATCCTTGGTTAACATAGAGGAAGACTATGGAAAACTGTCATGGTTCTGCTTTAGGATGTCAAAAAGACCCCACATTTCAGATACATTTTGAGGAGAACATTCACGAAGTCTTCAACAGGGCAGATAAGACTGAGACACGTCATTCAGAGGAAGGAGACTATTCACACGAGGCCACAGTGGTGCCCATGGCTTGCGGAGATTTAGAAACGTCAACAGGACTTGGGAAGGTAAAGGCACCTGTCACAAAGGCCTGTGTGGTGGCAGATTAGTACATCACCGTTGCAGGTGGGACTACGGAAGCGTGAACCAGACCTTGAGCGGGACATGCACGTTATGTTAGACAGAAGTGCTTACAAGATTGGGTCAGGGCCCCCTTGACCAAGGAAGTCAAGATGTGCTCATGATCCCGTAACCCTGACACCCCAATTTCCATTAAGGGCACACCCAGCAATTTCCTAAGGGCTGTGGAATTTTTCCCTGGACCAGTTAAGGTGAGCAACAGTCATTTACTCTCTGAGTACTCTGAGCACAAAGCTATGCACGTTTTGATCATTGGGAATTCAATGGAGGCTGAATTTATGCAGAGAGTCATCAGTGGATTTAGGGCTTCCCATGCAAACGAAAGCCTTTTGCAAACTTGGTGCTTGTTAATTTAAACCCTAGTACAGTTCTATAGTGATTCAGTGCCAGGCAAAACTGACTCTTAGGTGGGAGACTTTCTAAGAAGCTCTCTGTGAGGTAGAGGGTGGGGCCAGGGAGCCATGACCAGGTGGGCTGCATCAGAGAGGAAGCCTCTGGGGGAGCCATGGACTAACCTGACCATCAGAGAAAAAGGAGACTCCAGTTCTTTTCCTCAAAGTCTCCATGGGGGACCTTCTGAGCCAGCCTCTGTGCTGACTAGAGATAATGGAGCCCAAAGTCCATGAGGACATGCCTGGTGGAAGCTCCCCATACTCCCCAAATACCAGTGTGCATCTCTGCATGTTCTAGCCTCCCAGGCAGCCCGGTCGGGGAGGCAGGAGTGAATAAAGGCCGATGGAATTAGCCTGTGGAAGGAGCTAAATCAGTGAGGGCTGGCCCGCAAGAGGCCAGACACAAAAGATGACTCAGGGTTTAAGATGACCCAGGGTTTGATGCTAACTATGTGAACGATTCAGAAGAGAATCTGAAAGCAGATGAGTGGTTGCCAGAGGCTGGAGGAAGAGGAGGTGGAGAGGGACTACATGACCCAGTAGAAGGGACCTCCGGGGGTGGGGGTGGGGGGATACGGAAACAGAGGTGGTGGGTGTACAAGCCTGTGACTATACTACAAGCTGCCAATTGAACTGCCCTGATTTTATTTTATGTGAATTTTGTCTCGTTTCAAAACCAATAGGCAAAGCACCCTTTCTCTAGGACTCTCCCTACTTGCCAAGGTGTCCCCGAGGAGCGTTGGTGAGAGACGGAATCCATCCCGGAGTGACTGAGTCAACCTCCAGCAAAAGGTCAAGCAGGGGACTCCTCGAAGGCACAGCAGACAGCGGTGGGGACAAGGACACTTGTTATTAGTAAACAACCACGTTTTCCAGGTGTGCTTGTTCCCTCCGCCTTGCCCAGCCTGGTCCCGACACGTCTAATGATCCTGCTGTGGTTGTGATCAACTAGAACTCGGTCGGACACAGGTGATAGAAAATGCAACACAAGCCAGACAACTTGAAGGCCCAGATCCAAAGCCTTGTGTGCCCAGAGTGTAAGCAAACCTTTCTCTTTGTGTTTTGGCTCTGCTTTGTGCTGGCTTCATTTGCAAGGAGCAATTGGGGCCTTTAGAGATCTTCGGCTCCTCCCACACTGTCACTGAATAACAGCCACCCCTTTCTTTTCTTTCTGTGGCAAAATCCAAAGGGGCAAAGAGCCTCCCAGGGTCTCCTAACTGGGCCAGTTTGGCCCTTGAACTCATCCCCATGACTCCACGACAGCAATGCCAGGGCCCCGTGAGGTCCTTGGAGCTGAGGGGGCAGCTCAGCCCAGGATCACGTGTGGCCTGATACCAGGAGAGGCAGCGTTCTGCAGCGGAGGACAGCAGCGAAGGGGTGCTGGGGAAGAAAGCACTGCCCAAGTGACCTCAGGCGGGGGGCAAGCCCCACTGTTAGATTCAGCTGCAGCCTGGCAATGTCATCCTCTGACTCTGCTGGGGATATGTACCCTCCTCATTTGAAGATGAGAGAGTTGTAATGATTGGCTAATGTTCCCTTTTTTAATAATCACTTTATTTTATGTTTGGTAAAAAATGCCCATAGCAAAGCCCGCTACCATTGCAGGTTTTAACAGAAAGTTCATGACATTGGGTGTGTTTCCCACGGTGTGTCAAGGTTCTCCTTCCTGGTCTAACTGTCAGACTGTCACCCAGCCTTCTTGCCCATGGTTTAAATTCACTGTTGTCTTAAGTAGATGAACAAGAACACAATGCCCAAGGGGGGAGGAGCCGTGCTTTGGGAGCTGATCTCTCACTTCCTTTCAAAGGGACTCCAGGGGGTAGTAGCAAAGCAATTTATGAAGAGCCACTTGGGGCCTTAGACTAGGGGACTCCTCCAGCCTCCAGTAATACTGCTTTCTAGTCCCCAAATAAAAATAACAATTAAAATGTGGAGTGGGACTCACAAGAGCCAGATCAGCGTATGCTTCAATATTCCTGTTTATCCAAACATAGCAGTTAATGGTCACAACCCGAACGCTTGCTGTTTATTAAACTACGAGTTTGCATCAAGGCAGCAAGGCTGGGCTGGGAGAACTCGGTCTGAGCTGCAGAGACTGTTTCCTGACTTAAATCCAGCTGTGCCAGACTCTACCTGTGCGCCCCGGGGCACACTGGTCACGCTCCCGGCATCTCATGCTCCTCTCTGTTCAACAGGGATAGCGATGTGTACCATGCAGAGTACCTGTGAGGAGCAGAGGAGAGTGTGTAGAAAGCCTGGCAGAGAGCCTGGCACAGACTGGGCACTCAAGAAGTTCTTCAGGCTATTAGCATCCTCATTGTTCGGTTTTCATGGCGTCTGGTATGTGATAAGCTCTCAGTAAATAAATTAGCTGTTATTGTTGTGAGTTCTGTAAATGTGTGTCGAATACAGAAAACGATCCGTGAATGGATAGAAGAAAATGGGGGGAAGTGAGCAACGGAAGGGAAAGGAGGCGGGAAGGAGAAAGGAGGAAGGGCGGAAGGAGGGATAGGGGAAGAGAGAAGAGAGCATTGTTTGTAATATGTTTTCTCAGGGCCTACTGTGTGCCAGCTATTGTAAACTGTAAACCTTGACTTAAAAAATTCAAATTTAGCCCATCCCATTCAGTGGGTCGCTATGTGCTGAGAGACAGGGAAGTAGTTCTAATCTACCAGCCACTCCTCAGAGAAAGATGAGGTTTTCTGCTCCCGTGAAGACTTAAACCCTAGGGAATCCTAGGGAGCAGTTCTACTCTGTCGTGTGGACGCCCTGAGGTTTGGGTGTTTTGCTTTGCTTTGCTTTGGATTTTCTTCTGACATGTATTATCTAATGAGGAAGAGAGGTAAGAAGCAGTCGAACACGTGCATTTTACGTGTGTGTGTGTGTGTGTGTGCTTGCCATGATAAATATCAAGGGAACAAGAACGGATGCAGTATGAGGTAATAAGTATCCCTAGTTTTAAAAAAATTGATCAAGAAAATCTCACTAACCAGGTGACACTAAAATCAATAGTTAAAGATTCAGTTCTAGTGATTATTAATAGTACTGACACTTTAACTAAGTCTAAGGGAAGATTAAAGTCCGCAGTTAGAAATATTTATAAAATTCAACTCTAATAATAATTGCATTTTATTTTTACTGTTTTTGTAATTATGATAAAATGTGCAACAGCCTGAAGTTAGAAAGGCAAAAGCATATATCACCTTTAGCATATTTCAAGATAAAAACAGTAAAGAAAAAATCCAAGCCTGGAACTGAAATAGTGAAGGATTCTATGGGCAAACTATTAAATGGTGCAGGAGACATGAAAACACGGTGGAAGAAATACAGTCACTGTGTCAAAAAGAACTTGCTGACATTCAGCCACTTCAAGAAGTAGCACATGCTCAAGAACCATTGGTGCTAAAAGAACACGTCCAAGAAGGACTGAAGGCATTAGCCAAAAACAAGGCTCCAGAACTTGACAGAATGCAAATTTAAATGTTTTAACAAGCTAGAAGTACTCATTCATCAATTCCAAGAAATTTGGAAGCCAACTACCTGGCCAAGCGACAGGAAGAGATCTATATTCACACCTCTTCCAAAGAAAATGACCTAACAGAATATGCAAACTATTGAACAATATCATTAATATGTCACATGCACGTGGAATTGTGCTGAAGATCACCCAAAACAGTTGCAACAGTCCATTGACAAGTAGCTGCCAGAAATTCAAACTGAATTAGGAAAAGAATGTAGTATGAGGAATATTATAGATATCATTGGCTGAAAGCAGAGGGCACCAGAAAGATGTGTACCTGAGGTTTATGAATGACATAAAGGCATTTAACTATGTGGTTCCCAATAAATGATAATATTGAGAAGACTGAGACTTCCAATACACTTCATTGTGCTCATGTAGAATCTGTAAGTAGACCACAAAGCAGTTGTTCAGACAGACAAGGGAATACTGTATGGTTTTATGTCAGGAAAGATGGATGTCAAGTCTGTATCCTTTCATCATTCTTTTTCAACCTCATGCTGAGCACTTAACCCGGGAAACTGGACTCTATGAAGAAGAACTTGGCATTGGGATTACAGGAAGGCTATGAACAACTGTGGTACATACATGACACCACCTTGATCATAGCCTTCTGTATGGATTATAGCTCAATGTAAAGAAAACCCCTATCCTGACAACTGACCCAATAGTCAACATCATGACAAAAGACCCAAACAGTCAAGATTGCCATTTTCCTTGGATACACTGCCAATGGTCAGGGAAGCAGTAGTCAAGAGATCCAGTGACATCTTGTCTTGAGTGAATCTGCCACACAAGATGTCATTAAAATGCTGACGATCAAGGAGGTCCCTGTGCAGACTAAGGTGCCAGACCCAAGCCATAGCATTTTCAATCACCTAATAGGTATCTGAAAGTTGGCCAAAGAGTCAGGAAGACGGAAGAAGAATGTATGCACTTAGAGTGCTGCGGAAGAGTACTGAAAGTACCATGGACCGTCAGGACAAACAAATCTCTCTTGGAGGAAGCACAGCCAGAATGCTCCTTAGACGCGAGCATGGGGAGACTTCATCCCACGTACGTTGGACATGCTATCTGGAGAACCCGCTGCTAGGGAAGGACATCCTGCCGGGAAAGTAGACGGTCAAGGAAAAGGAGGAAGATGGTGATGAGATGGTTTGAGCCCGTGGTTTCAACAGTTGTCTCCAACATGCAAAGGGTTGTGAGGACAGTGCTGTGCATAGGGTCACTATGAGGCAGAACCTACTTGACGGCACAGAACAAAAGCAACGTTAATGATTATCTGGCAGAAAAATTAAAGTCAATAATATTCATGCAGTAAACAAACATTTGCTGACTATCAATATAAATAGATTCAGCCAACTGATGGTTTTGTATCTTGAAATGAATCTGGAAACTGTGTGAACCAACCAAGATGAAATCATGCTTACAAATGTCCCCAGAAAAAGAACAAATGTATATGCAAACAGTGTAAATCTCCTTATATTTATATTGCAATCCCTCCAAGTGTGTTTCAACCAAATTTCTTTGCCAACCTGAAAGCCATTACTGTCTGTCAATAAAGGATAATGGAATGATGCCTTGATTTTGCTCATTTCCTGATTCCCTCTACTCGACTATATACTCTCAAAGGACAGTGCCATTTTCTGTGTGTTACCCTACTGTTGCCCCAGGCACTAGAACAGCATTTGACACATGCTAGGCACTCAATAAATTGCTGTTGAGTAAATGAATTAATGCATGCATAAATGTGTTTGCATTTCCCCAAATATATTTGCATTACAGACTTGTAATTTCACACTGGGTTTAGTCAATGTTTTTAACACACTGACACTTATAATCAAGACTTGGAGTCTTACTTATGCTAACAAATGCTGATTCTGTCTAAGACACACTCTTGCTTTTCCCATCTCTGAATATTAGCTTCTCATTCATCCTTTATGACATAGATTTTGGAATTAATAAATAGGCCCCCAAGTGTAGTCGAGTCTATTGTAAGACTGATCACCGTCACCCTGTTCCATCAGGGGCTAGATAAAGATTAGAGACCTTGTAGGAAATAAAGAAGTATAGCAAGACCCTTCTAATAATGAGGCGAGAGGGACCTGACAAAGTACAGAGCTAAAGTCTCTGAAGGAGTCAAGGAAGAGGGTACGTCAGAAGCAGACCGGAAAATGCCCTCATAGAAATAATCACCATTGAGTTGGCATGTTTAAGTCATTTTGGCACCCAGAACTGCAACCCTGTCACCTGAATAAGATACTGCTGCTCCAGCAGAACAAAAGAACCATTAATGACACCAACTAACCCGTGTAATTCTCATTTACACCTCTTTATTACCTTCCATATACTCTGGGTGATGCATTACCCATCCATTAATTGTTAACATACACGCAAGTCAAGATCTTTTATTATGCAAGGTCATCAGTCAATGATAACAACCATATTGATGTATTAGGCTCCCCATCAGAAGTTCAGCAACATCTCCATTCAAGATGATACATGAACCTTTAAAACATGCCCAATAATATTGAATCTCAGTCATCTGTTGCCTTTCTCTGGAGGGGCTTAGATCTTTATACATCTATCTATCTATCCATCCATCTATCCATCCATTCAATGAATGTCCAGCATTAATTTGCTATGCTTAGGGTCATGACCATGCCTGTCATGTTCTCTTGTGGTATCAACAGGACCTAGAACATGATAGGAGAATAAACTGTTAGGATTAAAAATAAGTGACTAAGGGTGTGGTAAGCAGAATTATAGGACGCCTCTCATGTCCCTTCATCTTCTGGTACTACTCTGAGATTTTAAAGATGTAATTGAGATTAGTGATCAGTTAAGGGAGGAAGAAAATAATCTGGGCAGGTCTAACCTACTCCCAAAGGCTTTTGGAAGTAGAAAGTCATTCTAGCTACCAACAGAATGGAAGGCAATGCGTTCAAGGCACAGAGGTGACTCAAAGAAGCATTGATGAATTGGAGAGGAAGGACCCACATGCAAGGACTGGAAGGTGGACTTTGTGAATTCAAGGTGACCTCTGTCCAACAGCCAACAATAAGAGAGGACTTCAGTCCTATAACTGCAGGAAACTGGATTCTGCTAGCAATCAGAATGAATTTGGAAGAGGAGCCTTCCCCCAAGAGCTTCCAGACTAGAGCCCTGCCCAATTGACACTTGGATAGTAGCTCTGTGAGACCCTGAAGATAGAATTTTACCAAAACTGCCCAAACTTGTGGTCGATAGAACTGTGAGACAATATATGGGTATTGTTCTGAGATAGTAAGTTTGTCAACAAGTATTTTACACACAGCAATCGAAAATGAATACAGGGGGTATTGGGGAAGATGATGACAACAACGAGGACAAATGTTCATCTCTCCACGAAAATACCCAGAGCAACAAAAAAGAACATCAAAATAATGCCCAGTGCAACAAAAGTAGGTAACAAAGCATCTTCAAAACCACTACATTTCAAGTGGAAGCTTGGGGATTAAAGGTGGGAGACTTCAGAAGATAGTTTACCCCAGACAAGGATGCCCCTTGTCCCCACTCTTATTTAATATCATACTGGAGGTTTTAGCTAACAACATAAGGCAAAGAAAAGACATCAAAGGTATTCGTCTGGGGAAGGAAGAGGTGAAACTATCGCTATATGCAGATGATATGAGTTTATATATGAAAAATCCCAAAAGCTCCACAAGGGGAGTACTGGAAGCAATAGAGGAGTTTGGCAGAGTGGCAGGATACAAGATTAACAAACAGAAGTCTATCAGACTGCTATACACATTAGATAAGACCACAGAAGAGGAGATCAAAAAGGTGGTACCCTTCACAATAGCCAAGCACAAATTGAAATATCTAGGGATATATCCTAAAAGAACAAAAGATCTATATGGGGGAAAACTACAGAACACTACTATAAGAAATGAAGGGCGACCTTAACAAATGGAAGAATGTCCCATGCTTGTGGATTGGAAGACTCAATATAGTCAAGATGTCAGTTCTGCCAAAGGCACTATATAAGTTTAATGCAATCCCAATACAATTACCCTCATCTTTCTTCAAAGAAATAGAAAAACTGATTACCAACTTCATATGGAGAGGGAAGAAGCCCAGAATTATCAGATAACTCCTCAAGAAGAAGGACACAGTGGGAGGGCTTGCTTTACCTGACTTTAGCACATATTATACAGCCACAGTTGTCAAAACTGCATGGTACTGGTACAATGACAGATACTCAGACTGATGGAAAAGAACTGAAAACCCAGAAATAAAATCATCAGCATACAACTGATCTTTGATAAGGACCAAAAATATATCCAATGGGAAGCAAATGCCCTCTTTAACAAGTGGTGCTGGAAAAAATTAATATCTACCTGGGAAAATGAAGCAAGACCCCTACCTCACTCCATGCACAAGAATAAACTCAAGATGGATCACACACCTTGAAGTTAAACCTCAAACTACTAGGGTCATCAATGAGGGAATTGAGACCAACTTGAGAACTTTGGCACAGGGAATACATAGCCTATCAGAAATAGGGAAGGACACAAAGACAGAAGAGGTACAGATTGACAAATGGGATATACTGAAGATAAAACACCTGTGTACATCGAAAGAATTCACCAAGAGAATAATAAGAGAGTCCACGGACTGGGAAAACATCTTTAGCAATGACACATCAGACAAAGGCTTTATTACTAAAATCTACAATACTCTGCTTGCGTCCAAAAGGAAAACACTAATTGCCCACTGAGGAGGTGGGCAAAGGATCTGAACAGAAGTTTCACAGGAGCAGAAATCCGAATGGCCAACAAACATATGAGAAAATGTTCCCGATCTTTAGCCATAAGAGAACTGCAAATTAAAACACCAACGAGGTACCACCTAACACCCTCAAAGATAGCCCAATTCAAAAAATCAGAAAGCATCAGGTGTTGGAAGGGCTGTGGGGAGACAGGAACTCTCATCCACTGCTGGTGGACATGTAAGAATGTACAGCCACTATGGAAATCGATCTGGCGATATCTAAAACAGTTGGAAATCAAGTTACCAAACGACCCAGCAATCCCCCTACTGGGCATGTGCCCAGAAGAGGCAAGAAACAGACCACGGCCAGATATCTGTGCTCCAATGTTCATTGTGGCACAGTTCACAATTGCAAGGAGTTGGAAACAACCCAAATTTCAATCAACTGACGAGTGGATAAAAAAGCTGTGTTACATACATAAAATGGAGTACTACACATCGCTAAAAAGAAGTGATGAATGTGTGAAGCACATTGCTGCATGGAAAGAACTGGAGGAAATCATGCTAAGCAAAGTAAGCCAAGCACAAAAGGACAAGTACAACATGAATCCGCTGAGGTAAGCTTTAAAATAAAAAGCAAAAGGGGCATAGGGAAAAAGCTACTGTATACAAACATTCCTGGGGTGAGGACCAGGTA
>NW_022109491.1:4797089-4809675 GCF_000313985.2 Echinops telfairi
CCCCCCCCCAACTATCATGATCCCAATTCTACCTTACAAATCTGGCTAGACCAGAGAATGTACACTGGTACAGATAGGAACTGGAAACACAGGAAATTCAGGACAGATGATCCCTTCAGGACCAGTGGGGAGGACGGCAATGCCAGGAGGGTGGAGGGAGGGTGGAGTGGAGAGGGAAAACAGATTACAAGGATCTACATATAACCTCCTCCCTGGGGGATGGACAACAGAAAAGTGGGTGAAAGGAGTCATTGGACAGTGTAAGACATGACAACATAGTAATTTATAAATTGTCAAGGGAGGAGCGGATGCCAGTGGCTTATGTGAAGAGCAAATATTTTGAGAACGATGAGGGCAATTAATGTATACGTGTGCTCTACACATTGATGTATGTATGGATTGTGATGAGAGTTGTATGTGCCCCTAATAAAATGATTTGCAAAAAAAAAGATAGGTTGCCCTTCCGAGGAGGCATGGGAAAGCGAAACGTCATCTATGAGATGGACTTGAGGCTAGACGAGCTCCTTCCATACTGAAGAGTAAGCAAGGCCAGCTTGAGCCAGCAGGTGCCCCTGGGATGACTGTGACCCTAAGAAGAACGAGGAAGGGCAAGAGGTCAGCCAGGAGTTCTGAAAGGGACGGGAGCGATGCACTCACCTGAACCCTCACGGTAACTGACCAGTGCCCACTTCCAGAAATGGGCCCCCCTCTGAGAACCAACATCTGGGAGGAGAATCAAAAGGGAAGTTGTAGAGATCAGTGGGTCAGCAGAAGACCCAGAAAGCTGGAGAGTAAGTCCCCGTAGCTGTGAACACTGCATGGAAACAGATGAAGGTCAAACAATACCTGAACCGCAATGCCTTCTAAAAGACCAGAAAAACCATTTCACATAAAATCAGCAGAAGAAGCACACTGAGATGAGAGCTATTGCAGAATTATGAGAAACGAAGGAAAGGAAAGGGCCAATACCGCCACGTGCAGAGATGAAAGCACACTGGAAAGACAGGCCCACCTGACAGATCCAAACTGCCGTCTGCTGCTGCCTTATCCCGGAAAATGACATACGACCTGAGCAGACAGCACAAGCCGGGAGAGAGCAGCTCAGACATCAGGGGAGCGCACCAAGGACATTGCAGAAGATTGGAAGGTAACGTTTTAAAAGCTAGAAGAAAACGCAAGAGTGAAATGCGTCAAAAATAGTTGACACGATATGTGGCATAATGCCTTAAGATAAAATTAAAGACTGACCAAGGAAGATTCTGAAAATTATGTAGGGAAAGGTAGGAGTAAAAATAATGTCAAGCGAGAGTGATAAAGATTGAAGAAAAGCAATGAAAATCTCACCGCGGATGGAAAGCAGAAGTCTCTAAAGAAAATACAGGCAAGAAAAGACCAGCAAAGGCCAAAATATATAATTTAAGAGAACTTTACTGAAATTGTATATATAATTTCATATCATATGAATTGATTCAGATATATTTAACATCATATACATGAACTATATATGTATGATTTTTCTCTATCGCTACCAAACCTGAAATGAGCATTGGGCTGCTAACCTAAAGTTTGATGTTTTGAACCCACAAGTTTCCACCTCAAGAGAAACAATGTGGCAGTCTGCTTCTGATTCATCGCTTTGGAAATCCCATGGGCCCCTTCTCTTTAGCTGTATAGAGGCGCTATGGTGGCAGATTGAGTTATGCGCTGGCTTTCTAACCAAGGTTAGCAGTTTGAAACCACCAGCAGCTCAATGGGAGAAAGCTGAGGTTTTCTGCTTCTGTAAAGATTTATAGTTCCACTCTGTCCTCAGGGTTGCTATGAGTCTGAATTGACTCCATGATCGAGAGTTTGATTTTGGAGCTATGAATTGAAATCAATTTCATGGCAATCAATATACACATGGAGAGGAGGGGGGAGGGAGGGAGAGAAAGGCCTTTCAAAAACTTCATGGGAAAATGGAACTAAAAGACAATAAAAATTTTCCATGGATTTTTTTAAGCCCTCCTCCCACCCCGTATGTGTATGTGTGTGGATCTGCTACATCTATATAAAATGACGGGTGCTTTGGCTTTTGGTTCATAGCCCAGCGCTCTAATCACTGCACCTCTGGGGCAGTGCGTGTATATTTTTGAAATTACATATTGAAAGGCACAGCCCCAAGGCTCTAATACTGGCAACCTAGAGAGACAATACCTGTGATTATCCTACAATAGTCTACTGCAATGCATTGGACCTGGAAACAAAATTAATATAACAGGCATGTAGGCAAGAAAAATAAACCTGCTTATAAAGCATAGAAAATTATTACAATACACACTTTAAACAGTATCATATCATTATTGTTATTTCGGCTAGAATAACATTTGTTGCTGTTAGGTGCCATCGAGTTCGTTCTAACTCATAGTGCCCCTGTGGAGAACACCAAATCAGTGGCCCGTCCTGCTCCATGCTCACTGCTAATATCTTTAGGTCCATTGTTGCAGCTATTGTGGTATCCATCTCCATGAAGTTTTCCTCTCTTTCACTTACCAAGCATGATGTCCTTCTCCGGGGATTGGTCCCTGTACGTCCAAAGTATGGGAGACAAAGTCTGGCCATCCTCACTTCTAAGGAACCTTCTGGCTGTACTTCTTCCAACACAGATGTGTGTGTTCTTCTGGAAGTCCATGGTCCAGTGATGTTCTTTGACAACACCACAACGTAAGACCATGAGGTCTCCTTCAGTCTTCCTTTCCCTCTGTCGGCTTCTGCACGCATGTGAAGGGAATGAAAAGGTCATGCACACACATGGGTCGGGCTCACCTTAGGTCTCACATCTTTGCTCTTTAACACCTTAAAGAGAGTTGGGGGTTTTTTGGCAGCAAATTTCCCCACTGTCATACAATGTCATTCATTTCGGGACTGTTGCTTCCGTGGGCTTTGATTGTGGATCAAAGTAAAAAGAAATCCTTGACAACGTCAATGGGCTCCATTTATCATGATGTTGCTTATTGTTCTAATTGGGAGTCTCTGTTTTCTGCACACTGAGTTGCAACTCACTCTGCAGACTGTAGTCTGTGATCATCATCAGTAAGTGCTTCGAGCCTTTTGTGCTTTCAGCCAAATCGTTGTGTTATCTGCATATGACAGGTGGCTAATGAGCCTTCTACAGTCCTACTGCCACCTTCTTCTTCTCCCTGGAGTCCAGTTTCTCAGCTTGTTTGCTCAGAATACAAATGGAATACATGGGTTGATAAAATCTTGACATGCAACTTTTCTGATTTTAAACCATGAAGTATCCCTTTCTTCTATTCAACTAACTGCCTCTTGGTCTCTACACAGGTTCTACAGAAGCACATCTAAGGGCTTGAGAAGTCCCATTTTTCAAAATGTGACCGATAATTTATCATCCTCTACACAGTCAAATATATAGTCAATAACTCACTCACTCACTCACTGCCTCACTGCCAATGCAGAGTCACAGTGACACTATATAGAGCAGGCTAGAACTGCTCTTATGGGTTTCCAAGACTATAACTCTTTATGGGAGTAGAACATCCTGTCTTTCTCCTAAGGAGCTGGTTGGTGGTTTTGAGCTGCTGACTTTGTGGTCTGCAGCCCAACTCAAAACCACTATGCCACCAGGGCGCTCATAGTCAATAAAGCACAGGTAAACTTCTTTCTAATATTCTCTGCTTTCAGCCAAGATCCTATGGGGCATCTGCAAAGATATTCTTTGTTTCTTGTCCTCTTCCAATTCTGGATGGCATTTATGGTAGTATCAGTATACTGCTGCAGCCATTTCCAAATTATCTTCAGCAAACATTTATTTGCATAAGATATTTAATGTCTGATATCAAATTTCCACATTCTGCTGGGTCACCTTTCTTGGAAATGGATAGAAATATGTCAGTTGGCCAGATAATTACCTTCCAAATTTTATAGCATAGATAAATAAATGCTTCCAGCATTGCATCTATTTGTTGAAACATTTCAGTTGGTATTCCATCAATTCCCAGAGCCTTTATTTTTAACTATTTTTTAAAAAGTTAGTACTTCTTTTTACAGTATCATTATTTCCTTGATCATATGCTAGCTCCTAAAATGGTTGAATACTGACACATTGTTTTGGATACAGTGATTCAGTGTACTCCTTTCATCATTTTGGACGCTTCCTGCATCATTAAATATTTTCTCGCGGAATCCTTCAATATTTCAGATCAAGGAATGTTCTCTTCAGGGTCTCAGCTTGAGAATGCTGAGCACGTTCTTCCGTTTTTATTTTCTAATTCCTAGTCTTTGCACACATATAAGACCTTACTTTTTCTTGTCATGCTTCCTTTTGAAAATATCTACTCAGTTCTTTTTTCTTTCATACATCATTTTATTGGGGGCTCTTAGAGCTCTTATAATTAACCATACATCCATTGTATCAAGCACCTTTGTACATATGTTGCCATCATCATTTTAAAGACATTTTCTTTTTACTTGAGCCCTTGGTATCAGGTCCTCTTTTTTACCTCCTTCCCCCACCCTCCAATCCTCGTGAACCCTTGATAAATTATAAATTATTTCCATATCTTACACTGTCTTCTGTCTCCCTTCACCCACGTTTCTGTTATTGGGTCCCCCCCATACACCAGGGTGTGGGAGGGTTATAAGTCGATTATTGTGGTCAGCTTCCCATTTCTCCCCCTTTGCTCCACACCTTCTCCCTATCCTCATAGTATCACTACTACCATTACTGTTCCTGAGGGGTTTAATCTGTCCTGGATTCCATGTCTCAAGAGTTCTTATCTGTACCAGTGTACATGCTCTGGTGTAGCCAGATTTGTAAGGTGGAAGTAGGGTCATGATAGTGGAGTGCGGGGGTGCATTAAAGAACTAAAGGAATATTGTGTGTTTGTCGGTGCTATACTGAACCTTGGCTGGCTCGCTCCTTCCTTGTGACCCTTCTGTTAAGGGATGCCCAATTGTCTACAAATGGGCTTTGGGTCTCCATTCTGGCTCACCTCATTCGCATAGATATGATTGTTTTGGGTCTTCTGATGCCTGATATTTGATCCCGTCAACACCTTGTGATCACACAGACTGATGTGCTTCTTCCATGTGAGCTTTGTTGCTTCCCTACTAGATGGCCATGTGTTTAACGTCAAGCCTTTAAGACCCCAGATGCCAAATCTTCTAATAGCCAGGCACCATCAGCTTTCTTTATCACATTTGCTCATGCACCCATTTTGACTTCAGTGATCTTATCAGGAAGGTGAACATCACAGAATGCCCAGTTATTAGAACAAAGTGTCCTTGCATTGAGGGAGGACTTGAGTAGAGGCCCAATATCCATCTGCTATCTTGATATTTACCATATCAATATATGTACATAGACCTATACCTCTAACGTTATATATTAATATATTTACATATCCATATATGCCTGCATTTATACCTCTATAAATGTATTTTGCCTCCTAGTTCTTTCCTCCTATCCCACTCTCATGATCAACCTTCGTTAGACTCTCAGTACTTCCTCTTGGCTACATTGCAATTGATCAAACCCCACCGGGCATTCTACACCCACCTCACCATCACTTTTAGATCTCTTGTTGTTCCCTGTCCCTGGGTTTGTTGGCTACCCCTTCCTTTTCCCCACCTCCCCCTTTCTCCTGCCCCCCTGGAACCACCAGTCCCATCATTTTCTCCTTGGGACTGTTGATCTTACCTATCTTATATAGAGAGACATGATAAAAATAAGAAGGGGAAAGGAAAAAAAAGTGTGGGGGCGGGGTGTGTGTGCTATAAATAGTTCCGCGTCTGTCTTCCGATGGATTCTGATGAGGTGCCAAGCCCTGCCCTCCGAGTCTGAGGTCTATTTTTGGGATTCCGCGGAGACTTCGCTGCTTTGCTCCCCTTGCTTCCGTGTTTCTATCATTAAATTTAACTTTTCTACATTCAAGAGAAAATTCTAGTCTCTTCTGACTTCCAACTGTTCTTCCTTTTTCATGGTCTTTTCCTTTCTTCATGAATGATGCCCTTGATATCATCCCACAACTCATCTGATTTTATCGGTAGTGTTCAATGTGTCTGTCGTTGATTGATTTGTTTCCCTGAAAACATATGTCATCTTGGCTGGGTCCACTTCTCAGTGGTTTGGCAGTTATGTGATGCTGTCAACACCCCCATGATGTGATCTGATGTGATCAGTCAATCAGTTATAAAAGGATTAGGCTTGGCACCCTTACTTGGGTCACATCCCGACCCAATGTCAGGGGAGATTTCTTTGGGTTCGTCTGCGTGACCTTTGATGTCATGAGAGAGAAAAGGAGAGAAAAGTAAGCAGTGAAAAGGGGTCATTATTCCTACTAAGAAAGGACAGCAAGGAGCAGGCCACATTCTTTAGCCTACGTTCCCTAAGCTGTGAACCTCATAGACCCAGTAGATTGACACCAAGATGCATACAGACCTAGAAGGACCTTCAGTCCACAGACATTGGAAAGAAATAAGGCCTTGCCTCGGAGCTGATGGAGCTATAAATCCTTCCCCTTAGGCCAATGCTTTGAATTAGGACTTCTACTCTCTTAAGCTTTGAGGAAACATATGCTTGTTGCAGCCCCCCACTGTAGGAGAAAGAGAGCGCTTTCCATACCCATAAAGTGCTGAAGTCCCAGAAACTCACAGAGGCAGTTCTACCATGGCCTATCGGGTCACTCTCAGTAGGCATGAACTCAATGGCAGTTCATTTGGCTTTCTTAGCCATCACCTTGTGGTATTTATGTTATTTCAGCACTAGATTGCTAAGATAGTGTCAAATATTTGCTTAGGACAGCCTCTAAATTCATATTTTGGGTTTCATGTGATGAATTTTCTTCAGCTTCAATTTCAACTTGCACATGGGCAACTGATGATCTATTCCACAGTCAAACCCTGGCCTCATCCTGACTGATGAGATTGGGGTTCTCCACTGACCCTTTCTACAGATGTAATTGACTTGATTCCTGCGAATTCCATGTGGCAACGCCTATGTGCATCATTGATATCTATATTGCTGATAAATAGTATTTGCAATGTAAAAGTCCTTGGTTGGTCTTGCAAGATTCTATCATGGGAACTCCAGCATCATTTTTATCACCAAGGGCATATTTTCCAATGTTTCCTTCTTCCAAACTTCCACATTCCAATTACCAGTAATTGCCAAGGCATCACGCATACATAGTTGACCAATTTCAGCCTGTAGAAGCTGGTAAAAATAAGAAATTTATATATATCCCATTTGTTCATCTTTGGTATTAGTGATTGTTGTATAAACTTAAATAATAGTTGTACGAACTGCCTTTCCTTGTGGGCATATGTATATTACCTTATCTGAGAATCTTGAAATTTAGGATAGATCTTGAAATGTTCTTTTTGGCAATGAATGTGACACCACTCCTCTTTAATTTGTCCATCCCATAGAAGAAACAGACAATGTGAGTGTCAACTGAAAATGGCCAATACCAGTCCATTTCCATTCATTAATTCCTAGGATAGAAAGTTTTATGCATTCCATTATATCTTTATGACTTCCAATTCTCCTAGATCTATTCTTTATATCCTACATCCTATTTTTTAATGAATGTTTGCCATGATTTCTGTTCATTTTGAGTTGTATCACATCGACACAAGAAGGGCCCCAAAGCTTTACTGCATCCACATCATGAAGGTCTGCACTCCTTGGAGGAGGTACCACTTACCACATTACAGATACCACTCCTGTGTTGAGTGTCTTTGACCTAATGGATTCATGTTCAGGCAATATATCAGACAATGATCCGCCACTCAATGGTTTTCATGGGCCAATTTGTTTTAGAAGCAGATCAGTAGGTCCTTCTCCTGATCTAGCTTAGTTTCGAAGCTCCTTTGAAACCTGTTCACCTTGGGGACCCGGTGGCTTTTGCAATGCTGGTGGCACAGCCTGCAACATCACACAGTCCCACACATTAACAGATGAGTGGTGACAATGAAACCAGAGTATTATATTTCACGTACTCAAGGAAAGAACATATGGGCCACGGATTTTTATCTCCAGTAAAACTGATTTCCAAATGCAAAAGGCTAACACTGTTATCTACATGCAAAAGCACAGGGCAAAAACCTGAACCTCCATGAGCCCCAAATGTCCATCACTTAGGTGAGGACAAGCGTCACCAGCCCTGACTGAAGCAGGGCTCCACCTGGAGAAAGAAACAGAGTTTATCCGAGATGTCAAAGTAGTAGGAACTCAGCGTTCATCTGGAAGGATCCACATTAAAAAACAAACAATCAAACATGCATCAGACACCCAAATTGACAAGAAAGGTATTCACATAAGGATTAACTATCTAGGTATTTACAAGTCTAAGCCTAATGGAAAGTTTAAAAGGAGACTATAGTATAGTATGTGATGGTGGCGATAAGCTCAAATGATGTAGACATAGGACAGCAACCATGAAAAATGGAAACCCATAAACCAAACTCGCTGCCATCGAGTTGAGTCTGACTCATGGTGATCCTGTAGGACGGGGTAGAACTGGGTTCCAAGACTAACTTTATGGGGGTGGGTGGGGGGGAGCCTCATCTTTCTCCTTTGGAGCAGCTGGTGGTTTCAAATGGCTGACGTTGGGGTGGGCAGCCCCGTGTATCACTCTCTACACCACCAGGGTTCCTCACAGCAAGGCAAAAATGGAAGAGGGTGTTAAATAAGGAAAAGTTACGAAAAGGAATGTTAACAGTTTTAAGTAGTTGTATCAGTGTTGATGACATTCATATTATTGTGCTAAGGCTGCTGTGTGTGTGATCTGGCATAAAGTAAATGGGAACACATGAGATATTCTAATTTTATCATCCCTGATGTCCCTGAGGATTAGGGAAGAAAATATATGCACATACATATAATGTACATATATATTATAAAAGATCCTTCTGTCTTGAATTTGAAATGGAAGTATCCATCGAAACTCAAATGGTCATGTGATATTTTATCTTTTTCCTGGCTTTGTGCACTGAAAAATGCTAAGAACAAAGAACAACCCACTAGCAGTGCATTCCTGGACTCAGACTATAGCCTTGAAATGCCATAAGGAAGGGAGCCTCCTTCCAGATCTGGAGCAGAAAACATAGAAACATTTAGAACACATTGGCATAGCAGAATGAGAGGGACTATTCAAAGACCTCAAGGTCTTGCCAAAACCTGAGAAGAAGTAGAAGAGCTGCCCTGGGATAATGTGAGCTTCAGTGTGGAAAAGAATTACAATGAACTGAAACCCATCACATATATTAGTTCATTGTAATAGCACTGATCATCGTAATATACAAACTAACTGGTACCCCCCTTTGGTGGGTATAGAGAATCAATTCAAAATCCCATTGACTAAGGGTAGGGTTGTTGTCAATTAGTTCTATACCTGTAAAAAGTTGTGGTGGCAAGAGTTACGTGATAGCTATATTTA
Organism: Echinops telfairi; assembly: GCF_000313985.2. NCBI lineage: Eukaryota > Metazoa > Chordata > Mammalia > Afrosoricida > Tenrecidae > Echinops > Echinops telfairi. The sequence continues at coordinate 4,806,530 of NW_022109491.1, forward strand.
CAACAATAACAACCAAAGAGTATCCAATCCTGCTTACATATAACCAAAAACTTCATGGGGTTTGGTTCCTGGGTTTGGAGGTTTAGGGTCATGGTTTCACAGTATATCTCAGTTAATTAGCCAAATCACGTGTTTAATGATTCTGTCCTACTTACTAAGTCATTGCATAGTATCTCAGATCTGAAAATCTTGCAAGTGACCATGAAGGCAGACCATTCCTCGCTATTCACTTGATGCAGCCGAGGAGGAAGGAGAGTCAGAAACAGGACAAACGAAATGTAATGTGTGGCTAGTTGGCTCCTTGAACAACTGCCTCCTTTGCTATGAGGCAGGAAGAACTGGATGGTGCCCGGCTACCATTACTGGAAATTTTGATGGAAGACTCTAGGGAAGCATCCTGATCCAAATGGAAAACACTCAGGAAAGAATTTCAAATTCTCATGGAATCTAGATGTTTTGGAGCTATGGGTGGGGTGAATGAACACCTGAAAGTTTCCCCTCATATCAGTTTTAAAACCTAACCCCAAAATATGTCTTAAAGTCCTGAAAACCAAATAATAGTACCTTAATGAATAAACAGGTCTGCCTTGAGCTTCATGCTCTTTTGAGATCAAAGTAATAACAACAACTTGAAGAGTAGATGGAAAATTTAAGACGGAGTGAGCTTATGGAAGTGTAAGAGGAACAACTCAGACAAGGGGGATGAGTGTGATCGTTAGGTTGTATGTCAACTTGGCTGGGTCAGGATACTCCCATGATATGACCTAACATAGTGCAATCAACTGCACAATGAGACTTCTGTGAAGCAGCCAAGCAGTTGTGGATGGAATAGACCTCCTGAACCTGGTCACAGCCTTCATATGATTGAGGGAGATTTCTTTCCGGGTGTGGCCTACTCTTTGTATAGACTGTGTGGAAGCTGCCAGATCTGGATCCTGCATCTGCTTTGTCAACCTCCTGTTACTTGCCTGCGGATCCCAGAAGTTATCAGCGGACTGCAGACATTGGATCCATTCAGCTCTGCACCCATCAGTCTGTGATCTTCCTGCTTCATCTTCTTTCTTCCTGTTCCTCAGCTCCTGCAGCAACAGGAGTCAGGAGAAGCCTCCAGCCTCCATCTAACCCATGAACTTGAACCTGAATGGACTCACACATGTCTACTATATAAGCCATTTATCTTTCTACACATGTACACACACAAAGGTCACTGGTGTTGCTTCTCTAGAGAACCCAGCCTAACACAATGGGAGCGGATTCCCAGCTGGAAGAATGCCACCATGGTCGCTGAATTGTACGTGCAGAGATGGCTGAAGTGGTGCGTGATCTGCTGTACATATGCTCAACAACAGTTTAACATCTGTAAAACAAAATACATTCACTGGCTTGTATTCTCTCAAGAAATTCCAGGTGAGGCCCACCGCCCTCAAATAGTGTGAGCTGAGAAGGCAGTTGGAGCCAGGGGTCATGAAATGAAATTCTGATTGGCTTCCTGGGAACAGTATGTTGGGAGAGAGCAAGGAACACACACACACACACACACACACACACACACACACACAGGTATCTTCTTCAAACTTCACCAAAGAACTCCCAGAAATTGGGAGCTGCATGGGAAGACGGTGGGAAATCTGAAGGGGTGAAGTCACAGCATAAAAAGGAAAGAAAGGAAGGGAAAAAGAAACCCTACTTTCACGTGAGGTCATTGTAACCCAGCCACACTCCTGCTGATGACAAACGTTCTGCTTTGTTCCCCCTCCAGCCCTTCAGTTGCCAGATGAAACCCCCCATAAGACATAAAGGAAATCACAGTGCAGAGTATAAAGAATCAGGGAGAATATAATTACATGATAGGGCTGTGTGTGTGTGCTGTGAGCTTACACATATCCATCTCTTCCTGAAAAATGGATTGCATAAAGAAAATCTCGGATTTCATTGAAAACAATAATTATGTCAGTTATACCAAGAAAAGGATTAAAACACTCAGAATGGAAAATATTCGGCAGCTCACAGCCTAGTGTAGTGCGTTTTTGTTGCTAACCGGGTGCTACTGCCACCGTTGTGTGATGCATGCATGTTGCTGCTCCACTGTTGTGTGATGCATGTATGTTGTTACTATACTCATTATCTTCGAGTCAGTTCCAACTCTAGGGGACTCCATTAGTATATGGGCACAGATAAACAACCTTTCTTATTGTTTTCATTTATTCTGGTTTCCATCTGAGATCCACTGAGATCACACACACACACATATGCACACATAAATCCACTGTGGAGAGATGAGAAGAATTATCAATGTTATGTGAGTTTCAGTGGTCTTAAATTAGACAGCTATGAGAATGCGAGGATTCAAGCCCTTTGATTTTCTATGATTGACAACTTGTGCGCGGCACGTTAGGCAGGCAGCCTGAACAACAATTAAATAAGAACAAAAGCTACAGAGTCCTGACATAATTGCAAATATGTATAGGATGTACAGTTACTTCTCTCCCATTCCAATTGTCCACTCCCAGCCTACGTGTAGCCTCAACGCCCCCGTCCTTTGTGCAAGCCCAAGCCCCGTGATCACGGGGGAATCGGAATTAGCTATTTAAAATATGTGATATTCTAAAGTGAACAAAGAGTTTGACATGCTGCAATGGAAGAAAAAAGATGTTTTTATTTGAAACCGAGGATAACAGGAGATCTGGGTGGTGTTTTTTGTTAAGGTAACCAGCGCTCACTGATGTAGTGGGATATGTGTGGTAACTACCTTCAAGGTCAACCATTCAACACCACCAGCCTCTCCCTGGGAGAAAGATGAACGTCTCCGTTCCCATAAAGAGCGACAGTCTCACAAGCCCACGGGGCGGTTCTACCCTATGTGAGAGGGTCGCTGTGAGTTGGCACTGACTTGGTGGCAGGGAGAGCACTGAGTGGACATCGTAGTGTTCCATCAGATACTTTTTAATGGATTGAAATAATATGGACTGAGCATCTGCTTTGTGCTGGACACTGAGCAGGGGGGACATAGGAAAGACAGGCAACAGTGTCCACCCTCCCAGAGAAGGGGCTCTCTGTGCCTGGATCATCCGTTCCAGCATGCCACAAACCACAAGGGCGGGTGGTGGTGGGGAGGATAGATTGTGCTATTGGAAGGAGAAGAAGGA
>NW_022109491.1:4809778-4811673 GCF_000313985.2 Echinops telfairi
AGAAGAAGAAGAAGAAGAAGAAGAAGAAGAAGAAGAAGGAGACATAAATACGTGAAAGAAAGTTGCTACGGTGTCCATTCCAACTCATGGACACTCCTCCAAGTGTGTCTGAATAGAACAGGGCTCCATAGGGTTTTCCACGGCTGACTTTCTCAGCATTAGATTGCCAGGCCTTTCTTCTGACGTGCCTCTGGGTGGACTTGACCTGCCACCCTCGTGGTGAGCAGACAAAGCATGTTGACTGCGGCATCAAAGAATAGGACACGTGTCCTCTCTGTGCACAATGGGACACAATGCCCAGCAGAATGGTTTTTCCTTGATTAGTTTTACACTTCCTTTTACTAGCGCAGTCCTTTAATGTGGAGTTGCTGTTGAACATCGATTTCTTATGTGAGTTGAACTAGTGAGAAGCGTTAAATCAATCGTAGCAAAAGCGCATGTGGGTCTGCCACATTGACTCCTCGGTGAGCAGCACCATTTTGTTTCAGGGACCCCAGGAAGAGTCCTGCCCACTCAGTTCTCCTGGGCTGGTGTACTTGGAGATGATTCCTTCCATCTGGGACTAAAATCACAAAATCCCCTGACAGATCTCCCTGCTATCAGTTCATGCCAACTCATGGCAACCCCCCAGATCAGGGTAGAGCTATAGGAGAGTAGAAAGCCTCATCTTTCTCCTAAGGAGCAGCTACTGGTTTCAAACTGATGGTGCCTTGTGGTAGAAGCCCAATGCATAAGCACTATAGCACCGGGGTTCCTCCTTCAGCAGATGCTACCTAACTAAGCACAGGAGAAAACACGGCTGGGAGAAAGCACGAGGCTTTACAAATGACTATAAATAAAATGCTTTATGAGTGACTACATATTGCTAAGTCTGTCCTATCGGGTCACTGTGTGTTGGAATAGATTCAATGGCAGTTAAGTTTGAGTTCTGATCGGGTTAAAGGACAGAGGAGAGGAAGAAGGTAGATCGACATAAACGTTCATGGGCTAACTCCTCCCCCACTCCACCACCAGCCACCCAGTTTGGATATAATGTGACCAGTGCAGTATCAACACTGAGTGTCGGCACCTTGCAATTGATGGGTGAAGTTCAAAGTGATGAGAAGAAACCAAAACAGGCCTGGTACCTTATGGAAGGGCACTTACTTCGTATACTTCACCCAGGCTGGCCCAAAGCCTGTGAGGGGACGTCATCCCAATCTACACTGTACCTTTGAACTGAGCAGTTATGTAGTTGGCCCGGCGTGAAACGTCTTGCCAAGCTTTTTACCTAATGTTCTCCTTTTCAAAAGACAGCAAGAAAAGGGAGCAAAAAGTGGGGAAGGCCTGAATGTGCTGTACAATCCTGTCTTCCAATGCTCCTGTGGTTAACCGTTTCATGAATTTATTCCCAGGCATGTTATGTGGCTTGTGAAAGTTTGATAGGTAGGCTGAGAGACAGCTCAACTTAAACCCAGGCCTTTTTCTTTTTCCTATTTTTATGGTCCCACTTCATTTGGGGTTGTAGTTACAGACTACCCTACCCTATGGACCCCCCACAGAGGTCCACAGCAGTTGGCAACAAAAGAGGAAGACCCTTGACAGGAGGGACTGACACCGTGGCCGCCACCAGGGACGCAGACACAAGAGCAATGGTGAGGACGGCAAAGGACAAGGCAGTGTTTCATTCGGTTGTATAAAGGGTCATTATGAGTTGGACACGACTCTGTGATAGTCTGGGAACATGAGAGAAACAGATCCACAGAAACTCATATGTATAACAGAGAGTTTTATATCAAGGTTAAGTGCGCATCACGAAATCATCCCAACCCAGTGCTGTCCACGCCCACAAGTCCAACATTAACCCATATGTCCGACACCAATCCACAAAGTCCTCCTCCATCTCACCAAACAGA
>NW_022109491.1:4812454-4820903 GCF_000313985.2 Echinops telfairi
TCATCTCATCTCATCACTATCATCTCCTCTCCTCTCATCTCTCTCATCTCCTCTCATCTCTATCATCTCATCTCCTCTCATCTCTATCAATCATCTCATCTCATCTCTATCATCTCCTCTCTTCTCCTCTTCTCTCCTCTCCTCTCATCTGAGTCAGGCCCCGCCAGGATGGCACGTAGGGATTTTCCGATTATTTTTGCTATTCAGGCAATGATGATGACATCCTTTTGCATACCTTCCTTTTCTCCTCCCCCTTTGCAAGAGCAGTTTGCTACACTTCATTTCAAATGATGGGTTTGCTATACCAAAGTCGACATAGACTTTTAATGCTTTGTTTTGATGCCTGTGGCCAATTGTCATAGGGCCAGCATGAGTGACTTCATAACCTACAACAATCCCGGAAGGAAATTTTAAAACTAAATAAAATACAACAAAATAAAATCCAAACAGGGAAAAAATCACTTGCAAGTAGCATCCATCTAGCACTCAACAGTTGGCAAAGTACCTCCCAATGAGACTTGGCATTGGGGTTGGTGGTCAGAGAAGCCCCCCTGAGCCGTGGGCTCCAGCAGGAGGTGTGACCGAAGCATACCCTGAGCACCAGCAGCTGAACGGTCTCCTCTGCTCTGCCTGCTGTCGCATGCTAGCACTGGTGTATCCAGAAAGGGCCATGAGGATGCTCACAGAGAGAAGGGCCGTGACTCTAATGACAATAACCTCTGTGTGTGTGTATGTATGTGTGCCTACAGGTATGTGCTGCACATACATGTCAGCATCTGTGTCTGTATACACGTGTTACTCTGTATGCCCATCTATGTGTGTTCATATGTCATGCTGTGTGTTCACATCTGTGTGGGATGCATCTGTGTGTGTCTTTATCTATAGTTTCCTCTGTGTGTCCATGCATGTGTGGTTGGGCTGCATATGCGAGTCTCTACATGTGTGTCTACATATTTGTCACTCTGTATCAATAGATGTTTGATCTGTCTGTGTGTGTCTGTCAACATATGTCCAACTCTGTATGTCCATACATGGTAGTCTGCATATGTGTGTCTGTATCTGTGTGCATGTCTCTATATCTGTGTGGGGTACATGTGTGTGGGCTGCCTATGTGTATCTGTAGTATGTGTCTCTGTGTTCCTGTTTCATGTCCATAGTCAATGTCTCAAATTCTCCTTCCCTTGAACCTCCATTAACCTGCCCCAAACCCAGCCAGACGATGAAGATCTGGCAAAATGTCCATGGTAGGCATCGCTCACACAAAATGCTAGGTCACCAGACTGAATCTTTAAAGGATGCTTAAGGAGGAGTGACACTATGTATGTTTGTGTCTATGACGGAGCCCCTGGGTTTTTTTTTTTCTTCTTCTTTTTTTAAAATTCTAATCCTCAGTTCAACATCCCTGACGTCCATAGACACTTAGAGGAACCGCTGAACCCAGCTGACTGCCTGAGTTACTGGTTCCTGGACCAGTAGCATCAGCCTCTCACCCCCTATGAGAAATGTACAGTCTTGGGGCTGCGCCCCAGACCTCTTCACTCTGAACCTGCCTTTTAGCAAGATTTCCTGGTGACTTATGTGTCCATTAAAGCTTGAGAAGCACTGTGGGAGACCCTTCATCCAGCGTGCCACAACAGGGAATAATAGATTTTAAAAATAGTAATAATGAAATGAGGAAGCAAATAGCTGATGGGGCCCGTGCAGACAGGGGCAAGGGAAGGGGAGGGAGGGACATGGAAGCAAGAGAGGAGAGGAGGGGTCATAGTCTAGTTATCGAACAATCGGCCGAGCTGGTCCTTCCAACTGAGAACACTGTAAGCCTATTCTTTTCTTTCCCTTGCGACAGTGCCAATGTTTCTGGTTTCTTAGGGAAAGGAGTGAATCGCCAGTCACCCCTGGGTTTCCAGTTTCCAAATTCACGGCCATCAAGTCGATTCTGACTCATCCTAATGGCCCCAGAGGACAGGGTAGAACTGCCCACTGTGGGTTTCTGAGACTGGTGCTGTAACTCTCTATGGGAGCAGAAAGCCTCAACTTTCTCCTGCAGAGTGGCTACCAGCTTTGAACTGCTGGTCTTGTGTGTACCAGCTCAACACGTAACCCTCTATGCTGCCAGGGCTCCTTGCGGTGAGGTTTTAATCCTTACCACCTTTTCAGTAAATCTATGAAGCGCTGCCCTAGTTCAATTCCCAGGTTTAATGTAATTGTTAGGGAGAACAACGCTAGCATGCAGCCTGCTCTTCCTTCTGTGTCCCCATGGCGCACGTCCATGAGGTGCATGGGAAGGGGTGGGGACAAACACGGCTTACTCTTTTCTAATTGCCAGTTCTATTTCACACCATCTTTCAAAGGCAGATCCACTTGTGGGCTGACTGGCTACCAGAAGGCTCTGGCGGTACAGTGGGGATGCTATTGCATTTCAAGTGGCCTCTTTGCTCTGCTTCCTTAGGCACTGGGTGTCCTTGAAGTTACATCAAGGTTGAGAGGCATCATTTTAGAAGAAACAAGTGTGTCTCAATCACAGAGTCCGCACCACAAGCATTTCAGGGTGATCTACACGTGGCTCCTTTCTCATGCTACCTGGCTCTTTGAGATAGAAGAAGCCATGCCCCGGTCTGCCTAGTAAAATCTGCCTTGCTGTCATGTTCCCTTCGTAAATCCCGTGTCCAGAGGTTTCAGTCTGGGTGCCCATGTCTGCCAGAGCATCAGGTTATTCAGCAGGAGAGTCATATGTGCACCAGTGGTCCATGTGGAGCCCAGGTGGGGTAGTGATGATGTACTGGGCTGCTCACTGCAAAATCCAAAGAACACAAAATGAAACCCACTGCCATGGAGGCGAGGGTGACTCACAGTGACCCCTGTGGGTTTCTGAGACCATGGCTGCCCACAGGGGTAGCGAGCCCAGTCTTTATCCCATGGAGATGCTGGTGGTTTGAACAGCCAACTATGCGGATCTCAGCTGAACGTGTAACCACTACAGCACCAGGGCTCCTGACTGCAGTTTGAAACTACCAGCGGAAATTATGCGTGAAAGCATAATTGCAGATGTCTGGAATTATGAATGAGGAAGTCGTTACTTCATGATCCATCTACCTACTAAAATGTGAGGATGTTCACTACATTAAGCATGCTGTCAATGGGACCATGAGAGGTAAGCTTTCAAATGAACCAGATACATCTGACCGTTGAACTTATCCTTGTGGCAGACAAGTAGGACAGCCCTCTCCACTGCATCCCCCGACGGTGTATGTTGGAGAGAAAGAAACAGATGCACTAGGAGTATCACATCCTAGTGGCCCCAAAGAATTGGTCACATGGATCTATATTGGGGGCTCGATTCAGAGACCTAAGTTTCCAATAACTAATGGACTTCAAGTGCAGGGAGATAAGTCAGTACATCCCAATTCTGTCATTGATTATACCAAGCCATTTCTCCACCCTCCACCCAACAGTCAATGCCTTCAAATGTACTTTTATTCCCAAATACCATAGTATGGCAACGTGGACGTCTATTCAACTCTTCTTCTTCCTTATAACTCAGGGAAAGGCGCTTTGCAGGTAGGTGAGACAATGATGCTCACTTTGGGGGTAGAAGTCAAGAGGTCTTGGAATAAAACATGGTTCCAAGCATCTGCTCAATGTCCCTTTCAAACACCAGGCGTCCTTAGCAAATGCCTGAAAGTTACTTCTCAGATTAACCAAAGTGCTAATACTCCATTTGAATTAGCCAGAGTCGCAATGTCATTTGAAGGCGAACGTCTCAAAGTAGGAATTAACACCCTGCTGTGAAAATGTAAGAGCCTGAAAGTTTATTTAACTCAGCCACAAAGCGTTTTTTTTTTTCTTACAACTTTATGGAGGTGCAATTTACATAATCTAAAATTTACTCATTTTGAATATGTGGCAGTTCAATGATTTTTAGTAAATGTGCTCAGGGGCAGAGACATCACCACTGTCGGGTTTCAGAATAGCCCATTACCCCAAGAAGGCCTTCGCCTGCCCTCAGTCTCAAACCACCAGAAGTCTACTTCCTATCACTAGAGACCTGTCTTTGGGGGGCATGTCATAGAGGTAGGGTCATAAAACACGTGGTCTTTTTGTGGTTGGATTATTATGAGTTGACATGATGTTGCTGAGGCTCATCCATCTTGTAGCATGTCCAAGTATTTACCAAGGCCAATAGCCATCAAGTTCGTCCGATTCGTGGTGACCTCATGCATGTCCCGTAGGGTTTTCCGTGGCTGAACTTTTGGAATGAGATGGCCAAGTCTTACTTGTGAGGTGCCTCTGAGTGGGCTCGAAGCTCGAGCCTTTTCATTAGCAGCCAAATAAACTAGCTATGTTCACCACCCAAGGACTCTGAGCAGGTTTTACCCACCCACTGCCATCGAGTTGATTCTGACTCACAGAGGCCTGGTGATACAGACTAGAACTACCACCCTCGGTTCTTTCTAAGGCTGTAAATCTTCTTAAGAGCAGACAGCCTCATCTTTTACCTCCCTGGTAGCAGCTGGTGGGTTTGAAGCATTGGCCCTGTGGTTAGCCAGCCAGCACTTCTACTGGTCACCAGGCTCTGAGTAGGATCTAGGAACTGATTATTGTGCCTAAACACGCTTGTTCTTCATAAACACGTATAATTTCATTGCTTTGACTAATAGCTCTTCAGATCCATAAAAAAACGTTGCCATCATGCTGTAGGTCAGATGCAGCTGAAGATCCCGGGGCCACAGCAATAAGAGCAACTGACCCCGTGCCCTGTCCTCAGGGATCCAGTGTTCTAGCGTGGAGGGAACGAAAGCACACGCGCTGGTGAGGTAAGGTAGAGAGTCTGCGCTTGTATTCAGGACAATCAGACTCCATTTCATTTTTCCAGCCTGGCGTTTGTCCACGGAAGCAAAGGCATGAGACCGATGGCACATGTAGCATTCAGTCGAAGAATGCAGGTGACGCCCTCGGTGTAGCGGTAAGAAAAAGCAAGCCAGAGTAAAAAGGAGTATCTCAGTTAGGGTCACACTGTATGAGGGGGGCTTCAGCAAGCTTGGAAGGAGATGGACTAAAAGATAGTAGAACGTTCCCATGAACTTCTTGAAGGTCTCTCATAGTCAAGCTGCTCATGTTGCATAAAGTTGGTTAAGGCGCACTGAGAAGTAGAGCATCGCCTTGAAGATGATGTTCCATTGGAGGGTCATGCAAGGCTTCTCCCCAAGGAGCTCAGGTGCAGGGTGGATGTCTGTCTGCACACCCCCAAGACTGAGTGCCCCTTCAACGGTATACCCTGGGTTCCTCTCTGAGGACATCATGCTGGGTAAAAGATGGAGGCTCTCAAGGCGATGGACTGACACAGTGGCTACAACAGTGGGCTCATGCATTGGGACCATGGCAAGGACAGTGCAGTACTTGACAGTGTTTCATTCTGTTGTGCCGAGGGTCCCTATGGGCCAGAACTGACTCGATAGCACCTAACAACAATAGGTTTCTCTCTTGGCTCACTCTCAGCCTGGCTCATGAAGGGTGAGATGGGACATTGACATACAAATGGGGCAATGGCTGTAAGCTGAACTCCTCCCTGGGGCCAGGCATCCTGTGGCCACGGTTGTGGCCACGGTTAGGGAAGCTCTGGACCGGTAATGGGAGGAAGATAAGATGATGTGCTCCCATAAAGATGACAGCCTTGGAAATTCTATGTTGGGTCACTATGCCTTGGAATGGGCTACACATCAGTGGATTTGGGTTGGACTGGGTCCTATCTGTGTAGTGTTAGGACTAGAAGGAATGCAGAAAAAATCTCATACAAATCCCCACTTGTACTATTAGAGACCTAGATGGAGAGAAAGAGCATGACTGGCCTAGAGTGAAACTTCTACTTTGGTAAAAGCAGAGCAAAGATTAGCCCCTCCCTACAGAACTCCTCCCACCGTGTCACAGTTGCCTTTGCTGCTGCAAAGGGACCCCTGGTCTTGGGTATTTTCATAGTCTACAGGATACCATCCTGGGGGAAGGCTATGAAACATGGAAAGTAATATTTTAAAATCCCTTTTTCAACAAATCATGCAAATGGTCACTTATTGACAAATACCTTGGTTGCCTAAGTAACGTGGACATAGTTAAAAGAACTTGAAAGGACATTTTCTTTTACTTGATGAGAAAATCAATTTTTAAAATTATCATTAGGCAATGATTTCTTAGATGCTATTCCAAAAACACAATCCATAAAGGTGGAGGGAGAAGGGAGATGACAAATTGAATTTCAAAAATCTTAAGAATGACATTGTTAGGAGAATAAAAAGGTAAGCTACTGACAAAGAGAAATTATTTTACCGTCTGACACACTCTGAACTTGTTGTCAGGAGAGGACAGCCCCTGGAGAAGGGCATCATGCTTGGTAAAGTGGAGGGGCAGCGACAAAGGGCATCTTTGTGGGAGAGATTGGGAAACATCAACAGTTGTGAGACGGCCCAGGGGCACGGAGTGCTTTGCTCCCTTGTACATGGAATTGCCTACTTGATGGCACCTGACAACAGGGCATCCGATAAGGGATCTATCGAAATATTGAAATAGTCTCTAAGAGAATGAGAAAGCAAACCATTCACGCATAGAATACATTTCCAAGTCAATATCCAATGAAGGACTTGTAGCTAGATTATATAAAGAAAACTCCAAATCAATAAGAAAATAGCCAAAATTTAAAACATGGTGAGAAGAGAAACTGAATACATCCTTCACCAAAGACATCTGGATGGCAAATATCCACACACACACAATGGCAACTTCATTATTCACTGGGCAAATGTAAATCGAAACCACAGGAAGATTTTAAAATTAGCACAATACGAATACATCAGCATTAAAATACCTAAAATCTAAAGCTGAGAATGCCGTGTTAATGATGATAGAACAACTGCAATTGTCCTATCCCCAGAGTGAGGGCATATACCCAGCAGCGGGGATATAAATGGAAGGCAGTTTGACAGTTTCTTTAAAAGTTAAACAAGCACCAACCATGTGATCCAGCCATTCTATTCCTTGGTATCTACCAAAGGATTTAGAATCTTACATACAAGGATAAATTGTACACCAGTGTTCTTAGAGCGCTGTGTATAATAGCCCAAATGAGCTCATGCCCATCAACAACTGAGCAAATGCATTGTGGGACAGCCATCCAATGGGAGGCTGGCTAGTTGGCACTGAGGCCATTGCAAACTCATGGTGACCCCTGTGTAGAGAGTAGACTGTTCCAGGAGATTGTCAAGACTGGGGCCTTTCAGAAGCAGACCACCACACCTTTCTTCCCAGGTACCTGGGGCAAAGGGAAAGGGCTCCCAGCTACCAACCTTTTGGTTAATAGTTGAGCACTTAACTTTCATGGCAGCCACAGACTCCTAGTAGAAAACTATTTACCAGTGAAGAGAATTTAGTGAGTTACTCATTGTGGATAAACCTCAAAACTATCAGGCTGAGTGACAAAGGCCAGACCCTCTCCCTCCCAAAGTTTTATGATTCCATTTACATACAACTCTATAAAGTGCCAACTAAGCTTTAGTGATGAGCAGCAGGTCAGTGGTTGACTGAGCAATGGGGATGGAGAAGCAGTGGGGAGGGACAAGAACAAGATTTCAAAAGGGAGAGAAACCTTCGGGGGGTGATGGATATGTTCATTATCTTGGTTGTAGTGATGGTTTTGTAAGGCATACACATGTCAAAACTTACTTAATTGTGCACTTTAAGATGCACAGTTAATTGGATATCAATTATACCTCATTAGAAAAATTAAGTACTGAAGAACAAGACCAAAAAAAGAGAAAGTGAGAGATGTCACATCCACTTGATCTCTTTGCTGCTGCTTCAACACAACACAGCACACTATCCATCTGCTGCTGTGGGGCCTTGAACGCTCATCCTTCAAGATTCTCAGAGCTTGCTTCTGGCGTCACTGATGTCCTTCTCCATGGGAAGCCAGGTGTGTAAGAGCCCATCCTTGTGTCCACATGTCAGCTCATCTCACTGATGGGTCCCCTCAGTTTCAGTGGTCCTCTGCTTCACCAAGCATGGTGTCATTTCCTAGCAGCTGGTCTTGGAGGTGCAGTAGGTCAAGCCTTGGGCTGCTAACCTGCTGCTTCGGAGAAAGCAGTGGCAATCTGCTCCCAGAAGGGCATAGCCTTAGAAACCCTGTAAAGGCATTCTAACCTGTTCTACACTGTTTTGACTATGGGGTGGAGTATGCTTGATGCCTGTGGGTTAGTGGGAATTGTCAGATGATGGGTCCAAACCAAGCCTGTCGAAGTCTTGTCCACTTCACTTCTAAGAATTATTCTGGTTGTTGTATTTCTTCAGACTGACTTGAGCTGAAGAAGATTGACAATGTTCAGAAGATCGCTTCTGGCAATCCATGACCTATGGCATGGTCTATTCCATGTTCTGTACCAACACCACAGTGCAAATGCATCCATCT
>NW_022109491.1:4821783-4823387 GCF_000313985.2 Echinops telfairi
TATGGCCGGCCCCACTATGAGACATGACATCCCTCACTGACCCATAGCCCTACAGGGGACAACACTGGAGACACAGTGTGGGAATTGCATCCGATCTGATCCCACCACACTGAGGCAAAACACTAAGGGCATGCAACAGAACAGCAGAGCAACGAAGCCCCCAGGGAATACTGAAAATAGACTTTGGGGTCAGGTCTTGGAGCCCCATCAGACTTGACTGGAAAAACACTCCTAAAGGCCAACAAACAGTCCTTGAACTAACTACAAGCTTTTCTTTCTTTTTTTTTTTTTTTTCTTTTTTATGGACTTTTTTTTGTTTTGTTTTCTTTGTTGCTTTGTTTTGCTCTGTCTTCCTTTTGTGCATTATCTCCACAGGTCTGTCGATATAAGATAGGCTTGATGAACAATCTGGACGAGAAAAATAGACCGATGGTTTCGTGGGGGACATGGGAGAAGGGGAGGTGGGAGGAAAGGTAGTGGTGTTAACAAACCCAGGGACAAGGGAACAACAAGTGATCCAAATCAGTGGTGAGGAGAGTGTAAGAGGCCTGGTAGGGCTTGATCAAGGGTAACGGAACCAAGAGGAATTACTGAAACCCAAATGAAGGCTGAGCATGATAGTGAAACAAGAGGAAAGTAAAGGGATATAGAGGAAAGAACTAAGAGGCAAAGGGCATTTATAGAGGTCTAAATATGTAAATATGTACTTATGTAAATATATGTAGATATGAGGTTGGGGCAATAGATCTATGTGCATATATTTATAGGTTTAGTATTAATGTAGCAGATGGACATGAGCCTGCACTCAAATACTCCCTCAATGGAAGAATGCTTTGTTCTATTAAACTTGCATTCCATGATGCTCGCCTTCCTGACAAGATCTCTGAAGACAAAGTGGGTGCATAAGCAACTGTGGAGAAGAAAGCTGATAGAGCCCAGCTATCAAAAGATATAACATCTGGGGTCTTAAAGGCTTGAGGGTAAACAAGCGATCATCTAGCTCAGAAGCAACAAAGCCCACATGGAAGAAGCACACCACACCAGCCTGTGTGATCACAAGGTGTCAAAGGGATCAGGTATTAAGCATCAAAGAACAAAAAAATCATATCATTGTGTGCTCACCTTCCTGATACGATCACTGAAGACAAATGAGTGCATAAGCAAAAGTGGTGAAGAAAGTTGATGGTGCCCCGCTATCAAAAGATATAGTGTCTGGGCTCTTAAAGGCTTGAAGGTAAACAAGAGGCCATCTGGCTGAGAGAAGCAACACAGCCCATATGGAAGAAGCACACCAGCCTGTGTGATCACAAGATGTCGAGGGGATCAGGTATCAGACATGAAAGAACAAAAAATCATATCATTGTGAATGAGGGGGAGTGCAGAGTGGGGACCCAAGACCCGTCTGTATGCTACTGAACATCCCCTTATGGAAGGGTCACAGGGAGGAGACAAGCCAGTCAGGGTTCAGTGTAGCAATGATAAACATACAACTTTCCTCTAGTTCCTAAATGCTTCCTTCCCCCACTCCCACCCCCACCTCCCACTATCATGATCCCAATTCTACCTTACAAATCTGGCTAGACCAGAGGATGTACACTGGTACA
>NW_022109491.1:4823905-4834403 GCF_000313985.2 Echinops telfairi
GACTGCTCCCAGACCTGAGTTCATTCTTGACTCACATATTTTGAGAATTAATCTCTCTAAGCCTCAGTTTCCACCTCAGTAAAATGAGGGGGGAAATGTCCCCTGAGGATTTTGCATCATTTTATAAGAAAATGATATAATTCCTGAAAACTGTCAAGTATATAATAAATACTCAAAGGAAGAAAACGTTAGGCATTATAATCATTTCAAAGTTCCCCTCTCAGCGTTTGCAATTCATTTCTAGCGATTGATCAGTTTCATCTGACATCCCAGTTCTTTCGGCCTTCCAGGGGGATTTGATTTTTGATTCTATTATTTATAAATCTGGAACACAAATGAATTAAAGCAGCTTGCCAGTAAAACACCATTCATTGGAAGTACTCCCAGGTAGAAAGTTTCAAAGGAAAAAAAAATTGAGTTCCACCCACCCATCTGGGTCTAGAGCGACAGAAAGTGTCACCACGTTCCACATGGCTCTATTTTAAATGGCACAATGAACAGTTCTGGCTTCACTGTAATTAAATAGTCCCTGCTGACCACTGGATAGGCAGTACATCATGTCAGAAGAGGCAAAACTGTCAGATTAGTGGAAATTCATTTTGGGACTGCTGGGTAATTTCAAGAACCGACAGCCAAGACAAACCCCTGCTCCCTTGTGTGTGCCAGCCTCTCCCACTCTCTGTCAGCAGTTGTTCGGGGTGCACTGTCCCAGATTCTAAAGTTCACCTCTAGAGCATAGTTGTGGGGGAAATGTGTGAGATGACATCATTGTTTTAAATTTATATATAAAGAGATCCTTCCTGCGTCATTCTAACCTTACAAAAAGGAGGTAAGATCATGAAGCTAAGGATGGGAGTGGAGGCAGGGTTATGCACCCAGGTACTGGAATGACACTCTTGCAGAACCATTGTGGCAGTTACATAATCTATTGTCAACTTGAGGAAGGGGTGGAGTCTAGCCTGTCAATCAGGTTGCAGCTTGATGACCTCATTTGGAGGCGCAAAAGTGATAAATAGCTCACTGGAAGCCAGACACACTTACTCTCAGCTTTGTCTTCCTGTTGACAAGCCACATGAAGCAAAGCTGATGGAGCCAGAGCCCTGGAGCTGGAGGAGCCACGTGGACACCCTCCCAGCACTGAGATGCTTCCACCACCACTGGATCCACAAGACTTTCCACCACCCACTGGCCTGTGATCTTCCCTGCATTTGACATCATTGCATGTGTTGCATGAGTCTGAAGAGGAATTTATAGACTGGTATTGGACATATGGGCTAATATCGGACTTATGGACTTGACCTGGACTGGGCTGGAATGTTTTCTTAATATACAATTACTCTCTGAAATAAAGTTCTCTTTTACACCCACATGAGTTTCCCTGGATTTATTTCGCTAGTCAACGCAGACTGACACAAGTCTAGAGGGACTTTGTAGCTTGGGGGCACTTTGCCTGGATGGACATTCCCCCTACCCCCAACTCTTGTCTAGAAGTTTCTTGGTCCTAGCCAAGGGTCTTCAAACATGCCTCTAACTCGCAGCCAAACTAATGTAATCTGCATGAAGCTCTTGATAGGAGGAATGGGGGGGAAACAGTTCACTTAAGAGATATGATATAGAGGGCTCAAAACAACGTTGTTGTTGTGTGGTGTCCTGTGATGCCGACTTCTAAATGGACCATCCAGTCCAGAGGAGGACTGCCCCAGAGGTTTCCCCAGGCTGTGGTTGTTATGGAAACAGCTGACCAGGCCTTTTCTTCCACAGAACCACTGTTGGGTTTAAATGGGCTGCCTGCTTTCGGGTTAGCCGTTTAACCACTATACCACTAGATAAACCAGCTAGCATGAATTACTCAGGCCCAGTCCGTGGGTGGTGCAAATGATTAAACACGCAGTGACTAACCAAATGATGCCAGGATTCAAATCCACACAGACTTTGCGGTTTACAAAAGATGGCGACCATAGTTCTCAGAAGCATGTGGTCACCCTAAGTCAAAAGCCACTCAATGGCCACTGATTTGCTTCTTGTGTGTGTGCCAGGCATTGGGCTAAAATTGAATGTGTTATCTTTTGCTCCTTCCTGGAGTGTGGTTGGTGGTGGTGGTGTTGGGTGCCATCAAGTCAGTTCTAACACAGCATCATGTGCCTCAGAAGGACATGCTGCCCAAACCTGGGTCACCCTCAGAATCATGCTTAAGTCGATAGTGGCAGCCACTGTGTCACTCCTTCTTGTTGAGGGTCTTTTCTGCTCCCCTTCAAGCACGTCCTTTCTCAGGGACTGGTCGCTCCTAAAAACATGTTCGAAGTTGATGCTCCCCAGCCTTGCTTCTGAGGAGCATCATGGCTGTACTTCTTCCAAGACGGATTTGCTTGTTCTTTCGGTAGTCCATGGGACTTCAGCACCATAATTCAAATGCAATGATTCTTCTTTGGTCATCCTTATTCCATGTCCGGGGACATTTCCAGAATTGCAAGATCAAAGATTGCTGGTTCTGTGTGGTTTACAACTCAGTGTAAAGGAAATCAAAATCCTCACAGGTGGGCCGATAGACACATGCTGGTAAATGGAGAAAAGATCGAAGGTGCCAAGGATTTCATCTTGCTTGGATCCACAATCAATGCTCATGGAAGCAGCAACCAAGTGATCAAAAGATGCACTGAATTGGATAAACCTGCTGCACAAGATCTCTTAAAAGTGTTGAAAAGCAAGGATGTTGTTTTGAGAACTAAGGTGTCTATGGCCCAGGTCATGGTATTTCCAGTCCTCTCACATGCATGTGAAAGTTGGGCCCTTGAACCTTATGAGGTCAGTAGTCTACCATGGAGGAGCAGTGGGAAGCTTAGACAGGAAATGCAACATCGGTACCACTGGGATTTGGAGTCCAGGGTGCCTCACTCTAGAGCGGTTGTTCACCTCCAGGGGTGACTTCACACACACACACACACACACACACACACACACACACACACACCAGTGTGACATTTGGAAATTTGGGATTATCACAACTGGGCAGGAGAAGGGGGGAGGAGCTGTTGCATCAATGCATACAGTCCCGAGCAGCTGCTAAACAGCCCGTCATGCACAGCACAGCCTCAGACAACAGGGAGTTAGAGACTATGGCCCCAAGTACCACCAGTGCTAAGGTCGAGAGAGAGTGGCTCAAAGGCAGCATCCTTGAAAAGATAAAGTATTGGCTCCACTGCAGCCTCACTGGACAAGGTTTGAGACCCATTGCTCTGGTCCGCAAGGGCTCTTGGGTTTATTGTTCCGCTCACCCTGAATGCTCAACATGCCCAGCGTCCAAGATGCACCGAGCACTGACAGAATTCTCCACCTGCCAGACACTCTTCTTTCTGTGTCTAAAGCCACAAAAGGAAGACCCTGGCCTGCCCAGGCCCACCTGGGGTGAGAATGACTATGTTCTTGCATCTCTGTGCTGCTAGAGGGATTTAACTAAGTGGAGGGCTATAAGAGAAAGTTGTTTACTCATAGCTGGGAAGCCAGAAGTTCCAAGTCAGGGTACTGACCATACAGGAAGGCTCTCTCTGTCAGCTCTGAAGGAAGGTCCTTGTTTCATCTCCTCTAGCCCTCTTCTCAGTAGGAGCCCAGGGAGCAGAGTGGGTTACACGTTAGGCTGCTAACCACAAAGTCAGGCTGCTAACCACAAAGTCAGCAGTTTGAAACCAGCAGCTGCTGCTCTGGGGAAAGACGAGGCTTTCTGCTCCCATAAAGAGTGAGTGACAGTGTCGGAGACAGAGGCAGTTCTACAGTGTCCTGGGGTCACTCTGAGTCGGATTAGACTTAATGGCAGTGCGTGCGTGAGTCCTCATCCCTACACGCTTCAGAGCTGTCCATGGGGCATCTTTCGCTCTCATTCCTGCTGCCGTGCTCCTGTGCCCACCCCCCACACTAATATGGCCTTGTCAACCTACAAACACTCTACTTCCAAATGGGGCTGTGTACCCAAGTCCAGGCATACCCTGGCGGCATGGCAGGCTAGGTTCCAGGCCACTTCAATAAAACAAGCCACACAGAATGTTGCTTGTTTCCCAGTGCATATAAAAGTTAGGTTTACCTTATATGCAGCCTACGAAAGTACCCGTGGCATCACAGTGGGTTAAGCACTCCGTGCTGCAGAGGGTGAAGCACTTGGGTTGCTAACTACAAGTCACCAGTCCCAATCCACCTGGCACTCCGGGGGAGACACACAAAGCAGGCTGCTTCCGTAAAGACTGACCACTTCCAAAACCCTTCAAAGCAGTTCTCCTCCACCCTACTGGTTGATGGGAGTTGAAATCGATGCCATCGATGGCCGTGGGCTTGATTTGGTTTGGGGTCATCTACTTAGGCATGCACTATGTAGCACTTTGACAAACAGTGAGATATTTCAAACATTACCAAAACGTGATGCAGAGACACAAAGTGGGCACATGCTATAGAGAACCAGTGCCCAAGGACTTGTTTGATACACAGTGGCCACAAACCTTCAACTGATCACAAATGCATTTGTCTACCAAGAGAGATATGGAGAAATGAAATCAAACGGGGTCTGCGTGGACGGCTTGCATCAGGTGCCCCTGAGGTCTCCAAGCGTCAGCCTTCACTCAACCCTTTAAAGAGGTTTTGTGCAGCTGATTTGCCCAATGCAATATGACATTTGATTTCTCGATTGCTGCTTCCGTGAGCATTGATTGTAGATCCAAGAAAGGCAAAATCCTTGACAACTTTAGTCTCGTTCCTATTTATTATAAGGTTGTACATTGATCCATGTGTGAGGATTTGGGAACCAGAGTGATGGGGAATTCTTCAAAAGGACCAAAATTCTCACCAATTGCTCTCTGGCTACCAAGGCTACATTCACGGTCAGATGACCTTACTGAGAAAATAGGTAAAGATGGGCATACTTGTACTTATGCATGAATCTGCAGTGAGAAATTCCACTTTTTTTTTTTATCACATCATAGATTCTGCTTCTGGGTCTGGCTAGCATCAGTCTCTCTCCCAACCACACAGCCTCTCCCTATAGAATCACGGCTACATTTCAAATGTACATTCCCTGAGAAGGATAGAGGGCCCAGTGTGATAGTTATGGTTTTGTGTCCACTCGACTGGGCCAGGATCATCAGTGGTTTGGCAATTGTTGTTGTTGTTGTTGTTGTTAGGTGCCTTTGGGTTTGTTCAACAGCATAACAACCTAATGCAAAACAGAACCAAACGCTGCCTGGTCCTGAATCAGCCTCACAGTTGTTCTCGTGCTTGAGCTCACTGTTACAGGCACTGTGTCAATCCATCTCATTGACTGGTCCTCCACTTTGCAAAGCATCATGTGCTTCCCCGGGGACTGGTCTCTCCTGACAACATGTCAAAAGTGCATACGATGAAGGCATCACCCTTGCCACTAAGGAGCATTCTGCCACTCTTCTCCCAAGACTGATTTGTTTGTTCTTTGGGCAGCCCATGCTTCTTCCAATATTCTCCACCAGCACCACAATGCAAATGCATCCCTTCTTTGGTTTTCTTTATTCAATGTCCAACTTTCACATGCATATGAGGCGATTGAAAATACCATGGCTCGAATCAGGTGCACATCAGTTCTCCAAGCAACCTCCACATTTTTCAACCCTTTAAAGAGGTCCTGCAGAGCAGATTTACCCTATGCAATGCATTGTTTGATCTCTTGACGGCTGCTTCCATGGGCATTGATTGTGGACCCAAGTTGACAACTTCAACCTTCTCTCCATTTGTCATGATGTGACACATTAGTCCAGTTGTGAGGTCTTGGGATTTCTTAACACCGAGTTGTCATCCATACTGAAGGCTGCGATCCTTGATCTTCATCAGCAAGTGCTTCAAGTCCTCCCCACTTTCAGCAAGCAAGTGCTGTCCTCTGCATATCCCAGGGGGTTAGTAAGCTTCTTCCTCCAATCCTGATGCCACGTCACTCTCCATGTAATTCAGCTTCTCTTATTATTTGCTTGGCATAAGGATTGGTTAAGTATGATGAACAAAGTTTGGCAGTTAAGGCCTAGTAATCCCCTATCAAGGTCAATGAACAAAGGAAGACCTTCAAGGAGATGAGTTGACATAGTGGCTGTAACAATGGCCACCAACACAATCATTGTGAGCATGGCACAGGCCTGGGTGGTGTTTTGATCTGTGGTACACGAGGTAACTATGAATTAGAACTAACTCTCTGGAAACTAACAACAACAATCCCCTATGCTGTGATCTAGCACAAGGTAATTATCTCTGTAATCGCATCTGCTACAAGCAGCCCGTCAGCTGTAAAAAGATTAGGGTGGGATGTAGCATCCTTAATCAGATCACAGCCCTGATCCAATTGACTGAGAAGAGCAGTGATCTGCTTCCAATAGATGTGGACACTGTGGGAAAGCCTACTTGATGTTTGAAGGACCTCAATCCCTATGCCAGGCAAATAATAAGAGAAGCTGAATTCTATGGGGGGAAATGTGGTATTCTCCTCTATCTTGGTTTATCTTCAGACTTGAGCTAGCAGTCTGCCCATCTTGGATGTTGTCAGCAACCTTCCATCTTACCTGCTGATTTTGGCTCCACTCACCTCTGTACCCAGAAGCCTGTCATCTAAGACCTGTCCACTTTGGGATCATGAGTCCCTAGGGCTACGAAAGTCAAGAGAAGCTTCTGGGCTGACATCTGACCCAAGGCCTTGGAATTTGGCTGACTCTATGACGTGTGAGCCATTTCTTTGATATAAACCTTTATAAATACCTACCGTACACACTCAAGTATAAGCTGACCCAAATATCAGCCGAGGCACCTAATTTTACCACAAAAACTACCCCAAAAATGTGTTGAAAAACTTGGTTTATACATGAGTATATATGGTATGTAAATTTCACTGATTTTGCTTCTCTAGAGTACAGAGACTACGGCATACAGTCGGCAAGACAAGCATGGGCTTACCTGCGCTTCCTTACTAATGTGCAATGAATAATTCCACTGGGGAACAATGTGAAGTGGTTCGCTGTGGATAAGTCTGTCAGTCTGTGCTTCCCTTGCTCATTGGGTTATGGGTGTCATTAGCAATATATGTGTAAACATATTGGCAGCACCACCACCACCCCCCGTTTTTGACCAGGTGCTTGGCTGATCCTCCATGAATATCATTATTAAAGTTGACGATGGCCACCATTTCTTGAGGATTGAATGTCCCAGAGTTTCCCTATCTATGATGTCCCTGGAGTCCAGGAATCAGTGCTCACTGAGGGAGACAGGGGAGTCATGATGACTGCCTTTGACCCTTAGAGGAGGGAGCAAACATCCATCATGCTCTTGCTACAGGCCCCCCTTTTACCTAAGCATTATATAATCATGGGCTCTACCCTGACAGCCAGCCTAAGAAACAAGCAGTCCTAACCCCACGCTCCTAATTAAAAAACAGAGACTGGGAGATTAGTCAGGGTCCAAGAGGTACACAAGAAGTTCCAGACCTGGATTTGATTGGAGGATCAACTGGCCCTAGGCCCAACTCTTTGTCCTTCCATGTATAGATCTGTCTCACAGCGCAAGCAGGACTTCTCTGAAGGTGTTGATGGGCCGGGGGTCTAGAATCAAAGCCAGGCCCAGCCACCTCTAGTCCTGCACTCTTACTCCCAGAATGACACTAGACGGACTTTTTCCTTTGTTGCAAGGTCAGAGAGGCACTGTGCCTGGCTGCTTCCAGCCAGGCCTAGAACATTACTCCCCTTTACTCAGTCTCCAATAGGCAGGCTGGGGAGCTGCGCAGAGCTACAGGGCGCATGCTCCTGGAAGAGATGCGGAATCCTCTTGGGAGGCGGAGCTCATTGGTTCTGTCACTGGTGAGTAACGGCGCCATAGCTCCCTGGTGGGGAAAATGCCAGATTATACAATCACATGCTTTGGTGTGCAACTGTCTTTAGAATAACAAATCTTCCCTTCTGCTTGTGAGCATTACACTTTAATAAAAACGGAAATAGTGGTCACAAATCCCAGCGCTAGCTAGAGGGCATGCATTTTAAATCTGTGTTTGTCACCCCTCCCCAGCACACACACACACACACACACACACACACACACCCCACAAACATTCACCTTCAATAAATTTCAGAGAATGGCATGTAGTTTACTGTGTCCTTATTTACCTTTAATTTGAGGTTGGAGTGAATGGGGCACAGGCAGGGCAGATTTCAGCCTTGGCATTATGGACTTAGAGGGCTGATCATCTTTTGTGGGATATTGAGACCCTGGCCTGTATGATGCAGGCCTCTGCCCACCAGATGCCCCTAGAAGCCCCCATTCCCTAATTATGACACCCAGAAAGAGGGGGAGATCGCTCCCACGTGTGAGGCGCTACATGCTGAAGAGAAAACAAAGAGCTAGCCATGCCGTGGGTGGGTGTCGTAGAAATGCCTGCGTCGGAACCTTCTGTCCCCCGGTGTTTTCTCAAAGCATAAAATGAATGCCTTTCTCTCCAGAACGCCTTCAGTCCCAGGTGAGCGACACAAAACAGCTCTCCCAGCATCCTTGGTCTCAGACAGCTAAGCATCACCCATGGTTCCCCGGGGGGCCCTTTAGGGAAGGTGCTGGCACAGGCGGGCATTTGCAAATCCTCCAGAGGAGGAAGCAGTAGGGCTTGGAAGGCAGAGGCCAGGGCGCTGCTCAGAGTGACAACTCAGGTGGCAAAGGCGGAAGGAGTGACTGCCCCAGCCCCAGCTGCCCTCACACCTCCTTCACACATTCCAAACTTAGAGGTGAGAGCTGCAGGTGAGAGATGGAGGGAACCGTGGGAGACAGGTTGCAAAGAGCCTGAGCAAGGGGCCTGGGGAGGGATGGGTTTCCTTTCTGCCCGCTGGGGAGTCCAGGGAGGGGCAGAAGTGAGCGTGGACACTGGCCTTTGCAGATGGCCGCTGCATCGGCTTCCCCTCCAAGGGCTGGTTTCGGGGGTTCTCACCCCAAACTCACTGCCTTTGGGTCACACCGACACAGCGCAGCCGGTGGGACAGAGCAGAACTACCTCCTGAGGTTCTGAGACGGTGACTGGTTCACGGGAGTGGAAAAGACCCCTCTTTCTCCCACGAAGCGTTACTTGATCTAAAGAGTTTTAAGATCTGGAGAGATTGTTCACACTGAAGAGTAAGGATACTGCTTATAAAAATGCAGGTATTAGGCTTCTCAAGAAAAAATGAGAAATTCTAGAGGCTTTATGCCAAAAATCCTGCAGAGTCACCATGTGTTCGGATTTGGACGTAGCGTCCTCTATAAGTCAGGAGGTTTAGCACCGCTCTGAGCCCAGCACGCTCAGAACCCGGAAGGAACCTCCTCGCTAATCTGTTCCAGAAGAGTTGATGTGCGAGGCACTCCGAGTTCTGAACTAATGTTTCCCTTAAGAAATAACTGAAAGTGGATCAATCCGTTCTCATCTACCAAGTTTTTATCCTCACCTTGCCTTTTTATACAAAACATTACACAGAAATTTCAAAGTAAATAAGTCCAGAGTTAAATAATATAATTTAAATAAGAAACATAACATTAAAAATGTATGGCCCATACCTTGAGATTGATGAGGATCTGGATCTGTGGACATAGATGTGGAGAGGAGGTACGGAGAGAGAGTTCTTGTTTGGAAGGGGAATTGCCTTCCATAAAATCAACTGGTAGCTGCTTTTCAGGAGTTTTTTTTCCCCTTCTTTGCCTTTTTTCACTAGGACCTGGCTGCATTTTTCTAAAAACAAAACAAAACCCCCAAAAACTGTCTAATGTGGTCCATTGTTAGCATTTCCTTAACTGTTTTCTAAAAGGGTTTACTAAATTATCATCAACATTATTGATAACACAGTGATCATAACACCTTATCACAATGATTCTTTTAAAAAAGCTCGTAGGACCCCTGTTTTTTACCTAAAAGCAGTACAAAAAGCCACAAAAATGAAGAAAATTATAGCAAACTGCTTAGAACACAGCTGCAAGCGGTTTAAACAACACAAACTAACAACACCAAGTGACCAAAACACGAACTGCTTTTGTTTACAAGAATCACGTGTGTCGGGTCAGATTCCAATGTTTTGTTCAAGCTCAGATGCAAAATTTTCTTGACATCTCATGTTGAAATCCTATTATGTCAAGTACTGATGCGGCTGAGTACTGGGGTTCTACTCTATTTGAAGCCCTGGTGGCATCGCAGTTATGCCTTAGCTGTGGTCCTCAAGGTTTGAGGTTCTAAACCACAGCCGCTCCTTGGGAGACATGCAGGGCTTTCTATACCCAAAAGCAGTTACAGTCTTAGAAACTCATAGAGGCAGTTCGACCCTGCCCTAGAGGGTCGCCATGAGTCAGTAATGACTATTGACTTGATGGCAGTGAGATTGGTTTGGGTTTGGCATGGAGCTCAGATGGTGCTGTGGGTTAAGTAGGGGCTGCTAATTGTAAGGTCTGCAGTTCAAACCCACCATCTACCTCTGGGGAGAAAGATGCAGCTGTCTGCTGGAGTAAAGGTTTACAG
>NW_022109491.1:4834513-4845504 GCF_000313985.2 Echinops telfairi
TATATCCATTTGATTAGGTCATGATTCTTAGGATGCATAATTATCCATCATTTTGTGGTCTGATGTAATTATCCTCTGTGCTGTCAATCCTAACTTCTCTGATGCTGATGAGCCAGGATCGATGTAAGGGTACAATGTACAGGATTAGGTGGAGTCCATGTGTTATGAGATATAATAAAAGACATGAAACAATTGAGCAGAGAATCAGAGGGACCTGACCACTACCACGAAAGAAAACAGAGCGCATCCTTTGGGCCCAGGTGAGCAGACCATGAGCCTCCCAGATCCAGGAGAAGACTGATAGACTGATGCCAAGACACATGGAGATCACCAAGGGACACCCGTGCACAGAAGTTGAAAGGGGAGAAGGCCCTCCCTCCAGAGCCGACAACGTCAGAGAAAGCCTTCTCTCTGGGTGGAGTCTCTGAATTCTGACCCAACTATGAGAGAATCAGTTCTGTTTGTTAAAGCCATCCATTTGTGGTGCCTCTGCCATACCAGCTGTAGAGAACCAAGGCACCCCATAAAGGGATGAATGGGTCCCCAGTACCCAGGGTCCCTCTCCCAAGCATCACCTCCTTCTCTTTTAGCAACTTTCCTCACTGTCTGACACTCCTCCAATTGATGTTTTTAAAAAATCAGCTACCCAAAGAAAGACACCACTGGTACACAAGAGGACAAGGCATCAATGGTACATACTGTTATGTACACAGTCTTGCAATAACAGTTACAATAGTTATACAAGTGGATCATAGGTAGATATCCCAAGCTGAACAAATATGGGATGCAATGTAGAAGTACGCCCAAGAGTGATGAGTTGGGTATTATATATTTATGTGTGCTACAAGTCCTCACTGCCATTGAGTCAGTGCCAACTCACGACGATCCTATAGGATATGGTGGAAGTACCTCTGTACTGTAACTCTTCACAAGAGTAGAAAGCCCCATCTTTCACCCATGGAGTGGCTGGTGGTTTTGACCCACTGACCTTGCGGACAGCAGCCCATGGTAGAACCACTCTGCCACCAGGGCTCCCGGTACACTACACAGAGATCCATGTATGTAGCAAAGCATGCAGTGTGCAAAGGTGTGAAAACTTCTTAGCCAGCACCAAAACTCTTCACGGGATGAGGTACTGGGCTTGTGACCACAGTCTCAGGAGCACATTAGCACAGTCTAGAAAGACAAGATTCTACATAGAACTTTGATGAGTAGTGACTGGGCTCTTAACAGCTTGGGAATGGCCATCTAAGATACCACTATTGGTCTCTCATCCTCTGAAACAAAGAAGTTATGAATCAAATAAAAGACTCAAGGAAATAATTAGTCTAAAGGACTGATGGAGCACACATCCCACAGCCTTCACTAGATCCTGAGATCAGAAGAACTGGATGGTGCCCAGCTACTACTGATCACTTGGATCATGATCACAATAGAAGTTGCTGGATAGAGTGGGGAAAATACAAAGCCAATTTCAAAGTCATGACAAAGATCGGACTTACTGGCCTGAGAGAGACCATGGCTCGAGGCTCCCTTCAAGCCTAGAACTGAACCCACTCCTGGGTGTTACCTTTCTGCTGCACAGTGGTGTAGTTCGGTGCTATCAAGTGGGTTCAGGACCATAGCTACCCGGTGCACAGAGATCGAAACACTGCCACGTCCTGGGCCATCCTCACAATGGTTCCTATGCCAGAGCCCGTTGTTGCAGCCACTGTGTCAGTCCATCTTGCTGAGGGCCTGCCTCTCTTTCGTTGCCCCTCCACTTTACTGAACATGATGTTTCTTCCCCAAGGACTGGTCTCTCCTGACAATATGTCCAAAGTACCTGAGATGAAGAAGCCTTAGCCTCCTTGCTTTGAAGAAGCGCACTGGTTGTCCTTCTTCTGAGACAGATGTGTTGGTCCTCTTAGTAATCCATGGTTCACTATTCTTCACCAGCACCACAATGCAAACACATCAATTCTTCTCCCCTCTTCCCTCGTCCACGCCCAGCTTTCCCATGCATCTGAGGCCATCGAAAACACCGTGGCTTGGGTCAGGCCCCACCTGAGTCCTCAAAGAAATATCCTTGTTTTTCAATACTCTAAAGAGGTCTTGTGCAGCAGATTTATCCAGTGCAATGCGTCTTTTGCTCTCTTAACTGATGCTTCCATGAGCATTGATTGTGGATGCAAGAAAGACAAAGAATAAATGCACCAAACAATAGACATGTCTATTGAGAATGAACAACAGCTGTGAGAAATGTATTCCTCAACTCATTTGACACCAGAAAGGGTAGCATTTGCCCAAAGACAAAGTTCAGGAGGCAGGAGGGGCAGGGAAGAAGGAAATGAAATGAGGAGACTGGGGAGGAAGTACTGTGACACTCCGGGGGATTGCCGCCGATGTCATGCAGGAAACGAAATGTGTCTAAGGTGTTGATGGAAAGGTAATATGCTCCGTAAACTTTCACCCAAACAACAATGAAATGTTCACAAACATAACCACAGAAAACAACCAGTTGATCTCAAGTCCACATAGACTCATGGCCACCCGTGCGTTTCTGAGTAGAACTGGGCTCCACGAAGGGTGAATGGCTGGGAGCTTTCATAGTAGAAGACAGGTGCCTCTGTGTGCACTGGAACTACCAAACCTTGGGTAGCAGCGAAGCATGTAACCACTTATGTTACCCCAGGATTCTTTCCCGTTGATAGGTAGCCCTTCAAAAGCCTCTCTCCTTCTCTCACCAGCTGTTTCCATTCAAACACGGGCGATTGAACCTCACACCTGGAATCCGAGAGAAGCTGGGAGGAAGATCGGCAGGTAGAGGTGGCAACAAGAGGTTGGAGCAGAAGTCAGCTGCCAGAGGACATCCCAGGCCCCAAACCAGATTTTGCCCCGGAACTTGATTCGAATCTGTGCCCCACAAAACTCAAGAGTAGACAGTCAAAATCCAAGGGAACTTAGCATTCCCCAAATAGCTCCGGCCTGGAAATGTTGATGGCCCCCATAGCCAGGTGCCTTCCGCAGCCAAAATGAAATATCAGTAAACCACCTGTAGCTATGATCATGTGACTTCCTGACGAACCAGCCAAAACAAACCGAGGGTGAACCGGACACCAAGGAAATGAAATGAAGTGACTTCTTGTCTGGGTTTGTCATTTGTAAACCAGGAAAACAGGGAGGCACATCGGCCAAAAATAATATTTTTCGCAGAGCTGGTTAGCAGCCGGCCCATCTGACAATAATTAACTGGCAGGAGTCCTTGTCCGTCCCAGCCATGCCGAGGAGAGAAATACTGAAACCAGACCATCTGAAAACAAGACAGGGCTGCTTTCCCAGGTCCCCATAACCCCTGGGTGCCCCTACAGCTCCTCAAATCACGGCTCTGGCCGAAGAAGGAGTGAGAGGTGAGTGTCGCCGCAAGGGCAGCCAGCTTGTTCCAGTGTGTCCTCGTTTCAGGGAACAAGGAGGTACACACACCACCTCATTAAATTTTCACAACAAAACTGTGACACAAGTGCTGTGTCCATTTTCCAGATGGGAGGACCAAAACTTGGAAAAGCTAAGATAACCACAGAAGGCTCTCTTACTAGCAAGAGATAAATTCAGACTTTAAAACTTGCTCCATTTTCATTTTTTTTACCAGTCCATTTGTATTTTCAAACCCAATCCATTCAGGAATCCATACATAATTTTTCTCATATCTGTGAATATAGTGAAGTATAAAGCAGATAGATCTCTTTCAATCAACTCTATTTTGTTTGTTTAAGTGCATTTAATGAAATGGAAATGCTACACAAAAATTATAAATTAAAGAAAGAAAGAAAATGAAAAGTATGTCATCCACCCACTGCCATTAAATTGATTCTGACTCATGCATAGACATACAGTTTCCCAAACTGTAAATCTTTATGAGAGCTTACAGCCTCATCTTTCTCTCATGGGGAGGCTGGTGAGTTGAAACTGTAGAACTTGCAGTTAGCAGTCTAACGCCTAATCCACAGTGCCACCAGTGATCCAAAGATCGTGTTTCTGTCTTGAACATAACACAATGGAGAGAAGAAAAAAGTGCTATCCAATTTTAGCTAGACCAGCGGTTCTCAACCTGTGGGTTGCGACCCCTTTGGCGCTCAAATGCCCCTTTCACAGGGGTCGCCCGATTCATAACAGTAGCAAAATGACAGTGATGAAGTCGCAACAAAAATAATTTTTTGGTTGAGGGTCACCACTACATGAGGAACTGTATGAAAGGGTCGTGGCATGAGGAAGGTTGAGAACCACTAATGTAGACTGGTCTGCTGAAGGGTCTGAGCATATCTATATAACAGAGTTTGTGTAAAGATTAAATAATGTCCCCCCAAATCAGTTAGTATTGAATCAACCCCAACTCATGGTGCCTCCATGTATGTAGAATGTATCTGCCCCATAACATGTTCAAGTTCGTGACCTCTCAGGGGCTTTCTTTAGATGCCACCGGCTATGTTTGAGCCACCAACCTTCAGGCTAAGAGTCAAGAACTCAACCATTTGTACTACTCAAGGACTAAAATGCGACACATACTCAGAAGGTTTTATGATAGTCTGACAGCCCAGCCAGGGAGAAATGAATCCCCTAAAACCCAAGTTCATACAGGTATACAATCTTCAAGGTTCTCAGGAAAAATGACCACTTATCTCATAGGCTCTCAACTGCCCTCACCCTTGTTCCGAGAGGTGAACCACAGAGATTCTTGGAGTACAGAAACAGTCATGTTAGGGTTTGTGTCACCAGGACTATGTTTCCTGTATTCCAATAGATTCCAACTGTTATCCACTGCACCAGTGGTTCTCAAGCACAGTGACCTAGGCTTCAGGGGACACTGGGTCCTCTTGAAGATAGTTGTGGTGGTCACTATGGGATGGGAGCCCACTGGTCTGCTAGTTTGCCATACTGTGGCTGCTTCTCTGTGGCTGTGAAGCTGGTATAGAGCCCACTGGTATTTCAAATACCACCAAGGTCCCTCCAGCTGGACAGGTTCCAGCAGAGCTTCCAGAGCAAGAACAGAGCCAAAAGAAGACACGGCAGTCCAGCTCCTGGAAAGTGAGCCTCCGAGACCTTCGTGAATAGAGAGATTGTACCAGAAGATGAGGCCCTCTGGTTGGACGGTAATCACAACGAGACCGGGCAAGAGCTGCCTCTTTAAAGTGTAGACAACCTTAATGACACGGATGGAGCCAAGATCTTGAGACCTTCATTTGCTGATCAGTGTGTGGGATGTACTCAATACGACTCTAGTAAAAGTGAAAGTCATCAAAAACTAGATGGAACACACGAAGATTGGTATCCTGGGCATAAATGAGTGGAAACTTGGCCATTTGGAATCGGACAATCATATGATTGGAATGACAAGTTCAAGAGAAATAATGTCACATGCATCATCAAAAAGAACATTTCAAGAGTGATCTTGAAGTGCAATGTGACTGAACAAAATCGACCCACCTACAAGAAAGACAAGTTAGTATATCTATTATTCAAATGTAGGCACCAGCCAGTAACACCAAGAGTAGATGGTTATAGTTCAGTGGAGTCCTGCCCAGAGACCTAAGACAGGTTAAAGATAACCAGAGAGGCTAATGAATGAGTGACTTTTCACATTTTTCAAGTCCATATAGGAGTAGTTTGTTCGTCAATTATGGCACCGGTCCAAGTTTATGGTCTTTGCGTACAAACCAGTGGAACTAATACAAAAGTGGAGCCAGGTGCCAAGGCAGACCGTGCACAGTCTACCTCAGTTTCCTCCTCCTCCATAAAGGGAGGAGGCTTGAAAGGCAGCACATCCAGTGTTGAGAAACCTGGACTACAAAGGAAATACAGGCAGCCCTCTGTACCTACGGGTCCCCCATCTACGCACAAATACTACTTGAGTCGATTCTGACTCGTGGTGCCCCTATGAGGCAGGGCAGAGCTGCCCCTGTGGGTTTCCCAGATGGTAAATTGCTAGGGGAATAGAAAGCCTCCTCTTTCCCCCAAAGGGTGGCTCGTGGGTTCAAACTGCTGGCCTTGCCGTGAGTAACTCAGTGTGAAGCCCACTATGAAGCCAGAGCTCCTTACTGGGAAAATGTTAGGAGGGTCGAACACAAATAAGTGGTCAACACAGTCCCTCAAAAGCGAGGAGGGAGCAGGAAGTGGTATTGACATATCATGGACATTTCATTGGGCATTACAAGTTGCTTGAAGTATACAGGGAAATGCGTGTGGGTCAAGTGCACATGCTGTGCCATTTTATACAAGAGTATTGAGCATCTAGGTTGGTCTTGGAAGCAAGCCACCATAGCAGTCAAAGGACAACTACTATGGCCACCACTCAGCATAATTCCTAAGCACAAGGCACCTCACTGTCTTCGTTCTGTAACCTGAGGGTGCCAGAGCACCCCCTTATGGTGCTACTGAGAGTACCAGGCAAGACAGTCATGCAAGGGACACAGTAAGCATGCTACGTGAGTGACCATGGCATGACGAGGTGCATGCATAGTAACAGTAACTAGGATAATGGCTAACTCCAGGTTGGTTTGGAAACAGGCATGGAGCCTCATGTCAGCTTGCAGTGTGCCGTACGACTGTTCTGACAGAGAGCTGGGTCTCCAACCGTGCTTGTGATCCACTTTGGAGCAGCGTGATTGGGGAGTGGAGTCCGATCCAGGGAAAATCACAGATAAGCAAAAATTTCTAATTTCTGTTTAATTCATGAGCCAAGAGTTTCCTGTGAGATTTCGAAGCCTATCCTCCCTTTCGTTCGGATAGAAATATTCTGGAAACAGAAGACATTGTCGACAGCTCTCATTGCCTTCTGGGTAATTATGTCTTTAAAGTAAACTCCTGAGGCTTATTATGAAACAAATTGCATTTTACCCGTGTCCTTGGAGAGAAGTTTTAGATGGATGGGTGGGAGAGTGAACGCTTCCAGGCGCTGCTCTTGTTTCAAAGGAAAAGAATGTTCTTTCAATTTTTGACGGTGTACTGTGAATTATTATTATTATTATTTTTGGGCCCATTCTTGAGTCTTTCATTGGGATGCATCGTGGTTATCTGCTGCCATAACAGAGAGGGAGTTTTCCGTTGGAATCACTGTCATCCTGTCTCAGCGTGCTTGATGTGCAGCATAAATGGAGGCTTGCCTGAAATCAGCAATGTCTGACCCCTCTTCTCCTGGGAGCTCAAATCTCAACAATCATAGTTAGTCAACATTAATTGGACTCCTTCTATGTGGTGCTGCACTGTGGTAGAAGGTCGCATTGCAATCGCATCGTGGAGATAGCCAAAGCAGGGGTAAGCTCTGGGTAGAAGGGCAA
Source organism: Echinops telfairi (assembly GCF_000313985.2). NCBI lineage: Eukaryota > Metazoa > Chordata > Mammalia > Afrosoricida > Tenrecidae > Echinops > Echinops telfairi. The sequence continues at coordinate 4,841,824 of NW_022109491.1, forward strand.
GGACAGGGACTGGAAGTCAGGGTCCACATCTGCCGGAGTCACAGCAGGAAAATGATAGGACACTCAAATCGGGTAATGCCAGGAGATTTGAATAAAAGAGACTGCCTGCAGGGCAGCAAGGCACAAAGAAGTACACCTAGAATCCTGACAGCGGGAACCTCTGCTCACCCCTGACCTGGCCTGAAAGGACAAGAAGGGAAGGGTCAGCAGAGGCACAAATGAGGAAGGGCACCTGAAAGGACCTGTCAACGTTGCTAGAGAAACACACTGGCCCAAGAGCATGGGGAGATGATGGAGTGTACCACCCAAACCTTTGTCTCTCGGTCCTTTATCTTCAATGAAGCATGACGGGAGCCTCCCAATAGCCAATCCCAACAGGAATCTGGAAGGAAAGGAGACCATGGACACAGCCCTTGTGGCCAGCCCTCCGCAGGCCCAGGACATGGTGGTAAGTCTAGGGTAAGGTGACCAGATTTTAACATTGGTAAAGCGGGACACCATTAATAAAACTCATATCCGAAATAGCCACATGGCAGCCGAAAACCGTATACCCTAGCTTGTCATGCATTCTTTCCAAAAATTGGGACTTTTTTAAAACACCGCAGGACGTGGGAAAAATTGTTAAAAATCGGGACTGTCCTGCCAAAAGCGGGACGTCTGGTCACCTTAGTCTAGGGGGACAAGAGGAAGGGATTCCGTCCATGGTCCCAGAGAACTGCAGTCTTCATGAGGATTTGTGCAAGGTGAATTCACAGGAAGATGGCGTAGAAGAAACACTGACGGAGGAACAGAAAGAAGGATGTAGCAGGAAAAGGCAACACCAGGCAAAGCAAGTCAATCTACCAGGTTGAGAAGGTGTGTCCCTGACACAAAACACGTTGTTATGGGAGCACCAAGGAGGAGTCCCTACCCCACCCTTGGGGATTCCGGTGGGGTGTCCTAAATAAGGAATCTCTAGGACCAACGTTGAAGGGCCCGCAGGACTCCACCACGGAGGAGGTGGGAGGGGGAGGTGGCATTCGTGAAGACCCAAAGCTAAATCAAGGCATGATCAAAGGTCTGTTTGGGGACAAGGAAGAATTGAGACTGGTGACGTGTCTCGCGATACCTCCCTAAAAAGCATCGCACAAATCACAAGAGTCCAGTCTTCATTCTAAAGCCAAGGAGGGGCACAGCGTGGAAGGACCAGAGTAAATTGGCACTTTCCAGTTTTCCTCTGACTTGGCTCCCAGGAAGGGCACTTGGTGTCCTCAGCCTTTCAACAAACGCATCCAGTTTGTCCCTGAATTGGCAGGAAGAAAGCATGCGTGCAGAGCGGCAACGATCCAACCGGCAAACACACACACATGCAACAGGTGTGCATGAAGTGGGGCCTTTGGTCAGGTGCAAGTTTCCGTGAGAAAGGAAATAGCTGGTGTACCTCGTTACTAACCACTGCATGCCTGAATAGAGACGCCAGCATTTCGAAAGGCGACCTGACACGCCTTTGGCATTTAAGAAATAGCAGTCTTAAGCCTCGAAGCATCATGAGCCGAGCATAGATGAATGACCTTCAGGCTAGAGGCTCAAGGAATTAGAAACAGTTCAGTCTTACAAAGAATTTTAAGAAATCACTGAGCCACTGCAAATCAGACAAGGGCTTCTTGGTGCCACCCACCCTTAATACATTAGCCCTCCGCATATCCTACTATCTTCCATCTCATCTGCCCCCTCCACGTTGGGGACCAGAGTAACACATCGAGACTTCTTGCAAAGGCACTACCTGTTGTACAAAGCAAGGGGCAATACGGAAATAGAGGCGTGCTAATCCCTCATTGTTTCATCCGCCGCAGCTTCAGGAAACAAGGCAAATGTGCGTGACTCATGCGAGTACCTTTTGCGTTTTTTGGCCTTTTACATGAGATGTGTTTATGCAATAAATGAATCATGTACTATTGCTCTGCGACTGATAACATTTCCAGGTCATGATTTGGCTTTTTCTTTCTCTTGGGAGAATTTGTCCTGAACATGTGAGTTCAGGGATAGAAACTCTCTTCCCATGCCTCGCAGGCACTGAACACCATTTGCAGGAACCCTGACCCAAAGAAACCCTCCTAAAACAAACGTGGGCATGACCCATTGAATTAGTTGAAGTGTCTTTCCAAACAATGGCAGAGTTCTAATGCTACCTCTTCGTCTCTGGAGTCTTGAATCTTGCAATTGAGATAGAAACATCAGCACTGACTCTATGTCATCTTCTAAGAAAAGCAGATGGTCTCAAATTGCGTCCCAACCTGTTGCCCTCATGGTGGAAGGACCATCGCTTTGAGCTAGGTGTTGTATCCAGAGCAGCTGTCTCTTCCCGGGGACGGAGCATCTCCTTCACACCCCGCCCTTCTCTGCTGATGGGAATCATCACAGCACTCTGCCCACCTCCCTCATGAGCCAATGGTTCCACCCCATGCTCCTCACACAAACAGTGGTTGCTCCAGGGATGACTGTAGGTCTAAAACCAAGGTCAGTTCAAGAAGCAAAGTGAAAACTCTGATCATGAGAGTTCAGGCAAGGTGAAGGTCCTTATCCGTTTGTGTCTGAAGCCAGTCCCACTCTTTCCAGTCCATGTGGCTGAGCTCGCTGCCATTGAGTCAATTCTGGCTCATAGTGACCCTGTAGGAAAGGGTAGAACTGTCCCTGTGGGTTTCCAAGGATGTGACTCTTCATGGGAGCAGAAAGCCTCATCTTTCTCTTCAAGAGCAGTGTGGTGGTTTCAAACTGCTGACCTTGCAGTTAGCAGCTCAATGTAGAACCCTTTACATGGCCAGGGCCCCTTATGGTGTGGCTAACGAAGGCAATAAGCGACCTCCTTTGGCTTAAGGGGTCCTAGTGGTATATTGGTTATGCACTGGGCTGCTAACCACAAGGTGAGCAATTCAAAACCACTAGCCTGATCCTCAGGACAAAGATGAGGCTATCTATAGAGTTACAATCTCAGAAACCTATAGGATCTGAGTGGATGGAAATGAGTTGTTTGGTTTTTTTATAGAATTAATTTTAAATATTTATTTTCTTCCCCAATAAGTGGTTAGTGAAAGAGCCCTGATAAACACAGCATGCTCTCCAGGCCTTTTTAGAAAATAAAGTTCTCTCTGCGTATCCAATTGTTTTATGCAGAGAGTGACGAACGAATATCTCAAGTTCTTGGCTAGCTACCGTATCTTATCACGCCCCCCCTTTTTGATGGTTCACCACTACAGACGTTTCTTCATGAGGGTGTTGACTTTGCTGCGGACAGAGAGAGGAGGAGGAGGAGCATCCAGAGGAAGCAGCGTGCCCAGGCTTAACCCCTCTGACTAGAAGGGAAAACCTGAGCTGCGAGACCTATTGCCTTAGAAAGAGCGGAGCTGACGGCTCCCAGCCCCTGCCGTAGTGCCCAAGGGGCACAATGTGAGATGGACTGGGAGAGATGTGATCTTCTCCAACTCTGCGTAGAAGCCAGTGCTGGCTTGGTGGGTGTATACCAGGACTTCTTGTGCTTGATTGATGCTCTATCGCCATCTTGAAATTCTAACCATGTTTGAAGAAGAGGTGCCACATTTTCCTTTTGCATGGAGCCCCCCCACAAATTTAAGTAACCAGTCTTGATAGAACCCCAATGATTATGAGGCAAGGACTTGTGCACCAAGGGGGGGTCATCAGCAGAGT
>NW_022109491.1:4845626-4851875 GCF_000313985.2 Echinops telfairi
GGGGTGGGGGGGGTGGGGACGACAAAAGAGAAACATAGAGATGGCTGCTGATGGCATTGGGTGTGAACCCAGGAGGGGTGCTCCTTGGGGGATTCCTAGAAAGGCCTGGAGGAGACGTGCTTGGGTTGAGTGGGAGATTGACTCTGATCCCACATTCAGATTGGTGGGCACTCAGAGCTCCTTAAATGAAGAAATAATATAAGCAGGACTCAGGCGCAAAGGGAAAAAGTCCTCAGGGCAGAAGCTCTGAAGTCAGATGGCTCAAGAGCAAGCCTCATTTTTTGCTGCTCCAAAGTGGTGTAATCTTGGTCAAAATATCGAACTTCTCTTCATATTGAGATAAAGCTCAAAATGCACAGTAAGCACATAGCACAGTGTCTTGCACACAAGAAACATTCAGTATATCATATTAACGTGCCCTAGGTCATAATAAGAGTCAAAACCCACACACTTTATGCTATGATACAGAGTATATGGCTTCAGAACATTTGGGCCTCAGGACAATTTTACACAGTTAAAAGTTATCGAGCACCTCAAAGAGTCTGTGTTTATGTGTCTTACAGCTCCAATATTTAACATGTTAGAAACTAAAACCAGGGAAGATGTCTAATGCGTGTTTAGTAATTCATGTTAAAACTATAATAAAGTAGTCACAAATAGCAAGCCCATTCCTTGTTAACAGAGATAACACAGATAAACAACAACAATCGAATTAAAAAAATGATGATCTGAAATGTAAACTCCCACCTAATTTACAAAAATGTTTTTCATAAGAATGATCATTTTTGAGGAAAAATGACTTTGTGGAAGGGACGTTGTTACTGTTTTGTTTTCATAGACAGCTAGCTTCTTGTGCCTGCCGTGTGCACTGTGGTGTGATTCATCTTCGTAGTTGAAGTAACTACATTAAGACAATTTAGTCTCCGTTGAAAGAGGGAAGAGTACTTCATGCACCTTTTCTTGAAACTATGCATAGTCTTCTTTGATCCTGCACCCAAACTTGACAAGAGGGTTGGTTGTTAAGACAAGTCCTGGCATGCACCCACAAAGCCATCACTGGCTTCTATGCAGAGATGGCCAAGATCACCAATCTCTCCAAATGAGTACCATGTTATGCTCCTTGGGCATGAAGGCAGGTCTCACTGTTTCTTAAAAGTAGGTCCAGTGTGGAATCCAAACCATTTAAAACTCTGGCACAATAGGATCCACTGGTCTATCTTGGATTTTGGATGCATCTTTGATCCATGCACAGTTTTGCAACTTTGGTTTCTCCAGTAATACAGCTCTTCCAGTTGCTGGCACATTTCCTATCGCCTCCCAACCTCCTCAGAAAGGCATTTCAATCTGGGGAAACTGTCAAGCTCACAGTAGTGGACTCAAGTTTTTGAAAATTCTAATTTTTCTTGAAAGTAAGAATTTTATTATCGGCAACAAATATGATTAGTTGTTTTTCTTGAAGTGACAGCTCACTTAGTTCGTTTTCAAAAACTGTCTGCCAAATACTGGCGTCTGATAATCATAATTTGTCAGTTATTCTTTCAAGTAAAAACTCGTGTTTCCTAAAAACAGTGGCTACTTCAGCTTCCACAAAAAAAGAAAGAAAGAACAAAAAACCCAATAGACTCAAAACCCAAAAAACACACACAGGTCTTTTTTCTGGAGACCACCTTCATTATTCCATGTAGATCAAAGGTGTTTTACATAGGCTTTTCCACGATTCATACAGAATACTGAATATCTCAAGATTTAATAAAAATATGGGATGTGAGGTAGTTAGTTTATTGTGCCAACCTGGCCTATAAACACATGTGGGGTTAATTGAAGGGCGGAGAGATAAATGACTCGGTAAGCCTCGCCTTTCTAGTTCTCAGGTCTCTTTCTTTGTGATGGTCGGACCAGGGTGCAGCTGCCTTAGCCAGTTCCCTGCTTCAGCTGGCAAGGCTCACTTCCTACAAGACATCCCCGAGGAGAAGCCTCATGGAAACTACCCCGATGCAGCCCTGGGTGCTCGAGCAGCCGTGTGGAGACCCCTACCAGTGCTGAGATGTTTACACATTCACTGACTCGGCTTTCCTCCTGCAGTTGGCATCACTGGGTGTGTTTTGTGAGGTGGAGGAGAACTTTGTGGATTGGTGTCGGACATATGGGTTAATGTTGGACTTGTGGGCTTGGGCAGCACTGGGTTGGGATGTTTTCTTGATGTGCACTTAACCTTTATATAAAACTCTCTCTTATACTTATACATGAGTTTCTGTAGATTTGTTTCTCTAAAGTACCCGGACTAACACAGGATGTTAAACATGGGAAATCTAGGACAGATGAACCCCTCAGGACTAGTGGTGAGAGTGGCGATACCAGGAGGGTGGAGCAAAGGTGGGGTACAAAGGGGGAACCGATTACAAGGGTCTACATACAACCTCCTCTCTGGGGGACGGACAACAGAAAAGTGGGTGAAGGGAGACATCGGGCAGTGTAAGTTGTGCAAAATAATAATAATTTATAAATTATCAAGGGTTCATGAGGGAGGGGAAAGTGGGAAGGGAGGGGGGTGGATGAGGAGTTGATACCAAGGGCTCAAGTAGAAAGCAAATGTTTTGAGAATGATGAGAGCAACAAATGTACAAATGTGCTTGACACAATGGATGGATGCGTGGATTGTGATAAGCGTTGTACAAGCCCCCAATAAAAAGATTTTTAAACATATGGGATGTTACTACTTCAACCAGGGCAAATGGATCAGTACCAGAAACAGATGCTTGTGGGGCTGAAGAATCCCGAGACTGCTGGTGCCGAGGGTGCCACTGCTAAGACACACAGAGCCCTGTGCTCCATTGTTCTCATACCATCAGTGCAAACGCCCAAGACGTTAGACCGCCTTAAGTTTGTGGATGTCGTAAGAGGGTCTCTGGGCCCCTGGGGGTGGTTGTTAGATGCGACTGAGTCAAGGCTCGCAGGAACCCATGTGACAGAGTAGAACTGCCCCACAGGGTCTTCGTCTTTGATCTCTCATCCCACAGAAGCGGATGACCAGGCTTTTCTTGCCACAGAGCTACCGGTGAGGTCACTCTGCCAGCCTTGCTGCTCAGTAGCCGTGAGAGTGAGGATTTATGTCAGCGTGGCTGGTCAGGTTCCTGCCATGATGTGATTCTAACACTGTCATTGACTCCATGAAGGGATCTTCTGGAAGCTGCCAAGCAGTTTTGGGGAGAACAGACTTCCTTAATCTGGTTATGACCTTGATAGGGTTGAGGGCAGCTTCATTTAGGGTCTAGCCTACTCTCACTATAGATTGATACTGTGCGGAAACTAGGTCATTTCTGCTGCTGGATCAGGATCCCGCACTGGTTCATTGATTCCTGTCATATTGCCTGCCGATCCCGGGAGCCATCAGCGGATTGCCAACCATGGATTCCCTCAATCAACCTGACCTCAGATTCATTCAACTCTGCATCCATCTGCCTGTGGTATTCTTGCTTCTTCTTTTCTCCTTCTGTTCATCAGCTCCTGCAGCTACAGGAATCACAAGAAGTCTCTAGCTTACAGCTGAGCAAGGACTTGAACCAGCCTGAACTTACCCACTTCTACAACCATTTCTTGATGTAAAACTCTTTCTGTACACATATACATACACATCGCTGGTTTTGCTTCTTTCAAAAGCCCAGCTTAACACAGCAGTCAAGTGCTTAACCACCGGATACTCCTTTCAGGGACCTGTTGAGATGTCAACTGCATACACTTCCAGCACTGCTATTCTAATTAGCTGCCCACACGCACCTGACCGTCACAAGTATTCAATTATGAGTGTCACAATCATCCTCATTTTACAAAGGAGGAAACTAAGGTAAGAAACACTTGCAGAAGCTCCTACCACCACTATGTGGAAGGACCAGGATTTGAACCCTCGTCTGTTTGACTTCAGAGCCTGGGTGAGCTGTTCACCATGCCAATCCATTGAGGTAGTGCTTTGATCTGCGTATTTCAGGAACCTGTGTTTTGCAGTTTATTTGAGGCATAGACAATGGTGACGAGAACAAGAAAAACCCAAGCTTCTCAAAATTCTAATTTTAAAATGAAGCCTTTTTTCAAATATTTTTTTTTTTCAAGAAAGAAATTCAATCTGAAATCAGCTAAGGAGTGAAGAGATAAATGGAAAAGAAGAAAATATCCCTAGTGGAAGATTACTATGCAGCCATGAGATTAAGTGCCTCCCCAGACACAGACAAAACACAGCAGCCCTAAAATGCCACTGATAGAAAAATATGAGTTAGATTTCTAAAAATGAGATAGTAGAATAATGGCAAGTATAAACGAGTAGCCCGAATAATAAACTTGGGTCGACCTCCGAGTTCAAGGAGAAGGCGCTTAGGGCTGAGCCTGGTTGCCAGCAAGCAGTACATCCCCTTCCTTTAAGGGCAATTTATCAGGACTTATCTAAGCCTGTACGAACAATCCCTTAAGACCATCCAATTTCCTGTCTTTCTAATTCCATACTTAGCAGAGCAACCTTCTAATAATTAATTTGGTTTCTCAGGTAAGTCAATACCAGGAAAGAGACTGGCTGAATTATTGTGCCAGCGATCTCGCCCTCTGTAAATGAATAAATTGCTTTGTAGATTTATCAATCCATCTCCCCAGAGTTCCCTTTGCAAGCTCCACTTTTCCTAAGGTGCACTGGTGACATTTGCCTTGGGGACCTGCAAAGTTATGCGGCCAATGCCAGCAAGGCTGTAGAAGACTTTCTGAGGCATTCTGATGGAGGGAGCCCACCTCCTGTGTATCAAGCCTATCAAGGCCCACTCACTCCCAGGGCTGTCGGGGTGGCCACCTGCACTTGTGAATCCTGCACCCTGGAATGGTGCACCAATGGTCTACCTGGCAGTTCCTATGAAATGTCATCTATTTTCTTAAAAATCAATGGAAAGTTTGTCGAGCTCAGAGTCCTCCATTTCACTCACCTGAAGTCCCATCAACCATTGTCAGGGCTTCATGCAGACAGCACACACCTTCTACGATGGTGTGCTAACCGTTTTCTGACCACCCCCCACCACCACCAGGGACATTCTCATGTGGTTTTTTTAAACAACATTCGCAAGAACAAAAATCAATTGACAACATGGTGCTTACTTACAAGAACACCTCTCAGGGAAAGGGAGCCTTTGCGAAACAAAGAAGGCACGTGCTGTTCGTGTATTTAGAAAGGGTACGTGGCATGTTCTTGAGGAGGCCTGTGGGCCTGGTGGATACACATGGGGCTGCTGACCATGAGGTCGACAGTTTGAAACCACCCGCCACTCCTCAGGAGAAAGATGAGACTTTCTCCCCCTGTCAAGTTGGACAGTCTGGAAAACCCAGACTAGGAGTCTGGTCGCTAGGAGTCAGAATCCCCCTGTTGACAGTGAGTTTTGAGTTCTGTCATTTTGTCATTGGTTTTCCCTTTTGATCCATTTTTTATTTCTAGTTTCCATTCTCTGCTGCTTTCTCTTGGACTGAAGTTGTTTCTGTTTTATTTTGTTGTCATTTGGGTGTGTTCGTGTGATTCTTCTTCATAGAAATCTAGGATAAGTAAATCCATAGAGACAGTAACTAGATCAATAGTCATTGCAAGGGGCCTTCGGGGTAGGTGAGGAGCTAATAATATGGGCACAAGAATAAAGAAAATATTCTAAAATTGATTGTGGTGATGATTGCACAACTCCTTTTAGTATATCTAAGCCACTGAATTGTATGGTATGTGATTCGATGTCAATAAAACTGCTAAAAAAATGGTATATGGCAGAACATGCTAGTTATCCTCCAACATCCAATCTCCACTTCTGCCTTTTCATAACAGACGCATGTTTCCCCCTCTCAAGAGTCAGGTGGCCACAAGTCACCCAGCAAGAGAGCCTCTTGCAGCTCCTCAATGTGCTCATCTTATTAAATGCTGTCAATTGGATATAAGTGGACATGACTATGTCAGCAGTTCTCAACCTGTGGGTCGTGACCCCTTTGGGGGTCAAACAACCCTTTCAAGGGGGTGTCCGATTCACAACAGTAGCAAAATTATAGTTATGAAGTAGCAACGAAAATAACGTTATGGTTGGTGGGTCCCCACCACATGAGGAACTCTATAATAGGGCCCGGCCTGAGGAAGGTTGAGAACCACTGACATGCAATTCCAGATCACATTCCTTAAAATAAAGTTACCTGATTTCTCTCTTTATCTCTTCTCTCTCTGAGTCAGACCATCCCATGGGCCTACTTGGTTAG
>NW_022109491.1:4852877-4897606 GCF_000313985.2 Echinops telfairi
GAAAGGGGCAGGGCTTTGGCCTGAAGTCAGACCTCCCTGAACTTCTTTCCCTCCCCTGTCCTAAGTCCTTGTGTCCTTGCCTCATTCACCAAGAGCGCGTCATCAAGAAAGTCCTTGCCATTGAATCTTCCTCTCAAATTCTGTTTCTGAGGACTGTTTTAAGATGCCCAGGACACCCTGACACACACACACACACACACACACACCTGCCAAAATTCCTTATGAGAAGATGACGATTATGGCTACCACAGCTGGGGACTGTTGTCTTCTCCCAGAAGCAAGACTAAACACTGCTGTCCTTGCTCTCAGTTGACCTTCATAACCACAGACATCACCAGCTGATGCCCGAGTAGAGCAGTCATGCAGGATGACAACAGATGCTCAGGAGGAGCAGAGGGACATCACTGGAAAACTCATACCAACATCTGCAGACATGGGTTCAAGCGCCACTCATCTACAGGGTTGTGATGCAATCACATGGGATTGCATGTGAGTCGCATATAACTGGATCATGTGATTGCATGTGAATCACATGTAATTGAATCATGTGATTGCATGTGAAGCATGTGAGCTTCCAGTTGATGGATTCAAAACGCCCTGCCCTCTAAGTCCAAGACAGTAGTGAGCTTTAGATTCTTCACACAAACATCCCACCACCACCAAGCCCTTGTCGCCAGCCTGCTTGTTTGAATTAAAGCTTCACAGCACTTTAGTTTATGCTATCTCTGGGGAGGAGTGAATATGTCATTGTAATTAACTCATCTGATGGGAGAGGTCTTGTTTATTTCTCCTAGAGAATAACAGGTGGTAGTTGAGCTCCAATACATTATGGTGAGATGAAATGCATTTAGAATAAATCACTTTAAATAAGTAAGGAAACAAAGTGATTCCCAGGTACATTTTTTTTATTGTTTTAAATTAAGTTTCAAAAGTGAACAGCTGCATACCAAAAAAAGAAAAAAAGCCACAAAGCTGCTACCCTCCTCCGATCAACTCTGCTAAGAAAGAGGTAATGCTTCTCTCAGGCTCAACCCACTAGAACTAATAGGAAATGGAGTGCTGTTTTCAAAGGATGAACCAGCCAGCCCATGAGTGGGCTTCTGGGTGTGCTCTCTTTATAGTCAGGACCTGGGAATCGAGTCACTTGGGGGAATCACTTAAAACCACCATAAGCCATTCATTTGGCAAAGCCCGCAAGGGCACTCATTTGATCATGATGGAAAAGCAGCACTTGCTGCTGCTGGGCTTTAGGAAACAAGAGGAGAAGGCAGAGGAGCCCTGGCCACCGACGCATAGAGATAGATGGCAGAGAAGGTGTTTTCAGGGTTTTAATGATACACCATCTTTCTCTTCCCTTCCAATGGCCCATAGAATCCCAGAGATGGGTTTTGGTTTTTTTTAAAGCAATTCTATGAATCCATTCACTAGAGCGCGAGGAAAGAATAAGGTCGGCAAATCCCAACTACTGAAAATTCCCAGGAGGGAGGAAGGGAAGGAGCCTTGTTTGGAAGGGGAGTGATGTTCAACAGGCAGAAACATTCGAGAAGGAAAAATTCGAGGTAGAAAAGGAAGGGAAGAAAATGAGGATGAGGAAGAGGGAAAAAGAATGTGAAGTGGGAGGAGGAAAAGAGGGAGGTCAAGTGGAGAGACAGAAACGGTTTTAAAAGGCAGAGAAGGGGGAGAGAGCGAAAGAGAGGGGGAAGACGGGTAAAGGGACAAGTAAAAAGAAAGCGGGCGTGAAAGGAGTAAGGGGGAGAGAGAAGGGGGGAGGGGAAAGGAACGAGGAAGAAGAGTCGGAGTGTTGGAGAGATTTGAGAGGGGAAGGGGAGGACTGAGAGGAAAAGAGGAAATGGGAAAGGGAGATCTCAGAGGGAAACTTCTATGAGCCAGAGGAAACAGCCAGCTCACTCTAAATTCAATATCAACCATTGTTGCTCTACTGTTGCCAGGCTGGTGGTCTCGGATCATGGAGTGGGCCCCCAACTTATGCCAATGCCATGCACACAGAGCAAGCATTGCCTGGTCCTGCACCAGCCCACCACTCACTGCAGCGTGGACTCTTGGCTTGCATACGGTTTCCATTGGCTCACTTGTAGAAGTAGATCACCTAGGCTACTAGTCTGTCTTATGGAGGATCTGCATCATTATCCGTCACCATGGCAACAAGAAAGTCTCCGTGGGCAGTCAGGTGGTGGTCGCACGGGGTGTGTTGGCTGGAAGTCGAACTCAGATCTCCTACCACTGAACAAGTAGTTGGGAAAATGAGCCACGTTGTGGGCCCCCACAGCTGTCAGGTATTAACCATTGGAATCTGTAAATATCACGTTATATGGGAAAGTTGCATTAGTAGATGTGATTCTGAAGCATCTCGATATGGGGAGATTGTCTGAGATTATCTCGGTGGGGGATGGACAACAGAGAAGCGGGTGAAGGGAGACGTTGGGCAGTGTAAGATATGACAAAATAATAATCATTTATAAAGTATTAAGGGCTCATGAGGGAGGGGGAAGGGGTAGGGAGGGGGGAAATGAGGAGCTGATATGAAGGGCTCAAGTAGAAAGCCAATGTTTTGAGAATGATGATGACAACAGATGTACAAGTATGCTTTACACAATGGATGTATGTATGGATCATGATAGGCATTGTATGAGTCCCCAATAAAATGATTTTTAAAAGAGCATTGTATTTCTATTTCTTTTCCCCCACAAGCTTTCATGAAGGCCCCTGCAAAGACAGTGAATTATTTAATATTTATTTCATTAATGATTTAACTCTTCTTTCCAGGGTCTCTAACTCCCATCAAATGGCCTTTCCTGCATGGACCTGATAAGAGAGTTAAAAGGGGAGAGAAGATACTCATAGGATTTGTCCGTTAGTAATTGTGAACAGAATTCACTAGCATGCCATCCTGCTTTGTGTAAAATGAGTCTCATCTCTGACACACAAGAAAGGGGTCTTATTACTAGTGAGAGCCAGGTATGGGGTGCATCTTCTGAACCAGAGATGCCCTGCACAGTGAACCTCCGGGGTCCAGAAAACAGCTGTATCATCAGAGGAGCGGCGGCAGCACCGAGAGCCAGAGTGATAGACTTCCCAAACCACGGAGCAAGAGCTTTTGTGTTAGAGGCTGGCCTGCAGAATGCAGTGCTTCTAGCTCCTTGTTTGGTAAAGTTGGACATGCTGACCCATGGAAGTGGAGAGGAGCCTTTGGGTGGAGGCTTACTGGAGTAGGGTGCCTCTGGGCAATTAATACAGGGAGCTGAATGCCTTCAAGTTGAGGTTTATAGAGAATGGGTATGCCCCTTTGGACATGTCTTAGCAGATCTGAAAATAAAAATTGTTCACGTCCTGGTAATGACCTATCATGAGCATTTCTCACTGGCATTACAACTTTGTGAGCTTCCTTAATGAATCTTTTAACCTGGGATTTTTGTCTGTGACTTCTGCGTAGACATTTCAATGGATAGTAGAGGCCAGAGAGGTAAAATAGAGATTATTGAGACAGCACAGCACCCTACCCCACCCTCCAATCCCAAGGGTGCTCAGGGAGGCAGAGGGAGATCTGACACACAGATAGAAGTGGAGAAGGCAATGTGACCACAGAGGCAATCACTAGGGAGATGTAGTCACAAGCCAAGGGATGCCTGGGGCCACCAGGAACTGGAAGAGGAAAGGGGTGGATTCCCCAGAACCTTGGCTGTGGCCAAGTCTACACAGAGACCTGATTTCAGGGTTTGGCCTTCAGAAGTTACTTTGTGTTGCTTCAAGTCAATGAATGTGAGGTAATTCGTGATAGCCACCCCAGTGATAGATGGCATCCCAAAGTGCTACAGGATGCTGGGATGAGGGCTGGAGAAGCACCCCATATCATGAGACCATACTGCAATGATGGTCATTTGAGTCACTGCTGGGAGGACAGACCCTCAACTTTCTCCTGCAGAGAGGCTGGTAGGTTTGAACTGCCAGCCTTGCAATTAGCAGAGCAATGCTTATGGGACAGCACCAAGAGGGCTCCTTCATGTAAAAATGACAACTTGGAAAACCTGAGGAAGTTCTACTCTGTCTTATGGGGCCACTATGAACCAGTGTTGACTATGTAGTCCCTGACAGGAACAGCACCAATTATGTGTGTGATCGGATAGGATATTATGAGGAGCCTGGTAATGCAGTAGGTTGCCTGTCAGGCTGACCACTGTAGGGTTAGCAGTCCGAAACCACGAGCTGCCTCGTGGGAGAGAATGGAGGCTGTCTCCGCCTGTAACAAGTTGCAATCGTGGAAGCCCACAGGGGCAGTTCCACGCAGTCCGTCTAGGGCCGTTATGAGTCAGAATCGACTCAAAGGCAGTGGGTTTGAGTTTATATTGCATTATACTACATTATATTATACTATATTATATTTCAATTACTTTATATTATATGTATTATATTATATGATGTGACAATAGTCTCGGAAGAAAAAGCCACCATTGAAAACCGGTAGAGCAGAGTCATATTGACACACCTGAGTCAACTCCACAGCACACAGCAGGGACAGCATCAGTCACTCTGCTCTAAGGGTAATATTAATCAACAAGCATCAAGCTGAAGCCACTCACAGGGACCCAGTAGGACAGGGTTAAACTGCCCGTGTGGGTTTCTGTGACTGTAACTCTTTACAGGAGTGGGCAGTCCCCTCTTTCTCCTGTGTAAAATATAATGCAACTATCTTCATAACAACAAAATAATGAAACCTGATGATTAGTCCCATTATTACATAAATTAGGTACTAGAATGTACGGATGCTCAACAAGCTGCCTTCATGGACAGGCAGTAAGTGAACTTCCTGGCCAGCCCAGGAAGTATGTCTAGACCCCGGGTCATGTTAAAAGGTATTCTTTACACAGTGAAGTAGTGGTACGGCAGAAAGAGCACAAGATGAAGAGTCAGTGGCCTGGGTTCATGTTCTGCAAACATCATTTCCTAACTGTCAGGCCATGCTGCTTAGAGCCAAGAGTCAGTTTTGGCCAGGTTTCAATGTTCAGTCCACCCAGAGACCAGCTGTTCCTAGCGGGGCAGGCTCCTAAGCCACCCTAAGGTAAAGGTTCCTGTTGCTGGTTATGGAGAAAGATGGACCTTTCACCTCCCGCAAAGAGTTACAGTCTTGGAAACTCACAGGGCCACCTCTACACTCGCCTACAGGCTCACAAGGAGTCAGGATCAAGTCGATGTCAGCGAGGCTGGTTTCCTGTTACTGGTTCTCAAGTGCCTCATTGACACAGGACAGTGAATGAGAGCCAGCACCACCGGCTCTCAGAGCAGCATCATGCACACAGGATGTGACCCGGGAGTCACACTGGAGAACTGGGCTTACGTCGGGCTCAGAGTTCTATTTTCAGTGCTCCAAACAATGAAAAGAATTGAGAAACCAGCATCTCCACGAAATTCCAGATGGGATGCCATGCGTGTCTTTAGGCATGCAGTCCATGCTCATCCTGCCAAGACAATGAGCAGGCTCCATGGTCTAGCTTAGCCCTCTGAATGCCCAGGTGGGCACCGGCCCTTCATATACCTGCCAGTTTCACCTGGGGACATCAGCTAACTGACCCCAGGAGGTATTTGCCTCACCAACTCCAGCCACACATATCCATGCTTGGTAAAATAAAACCAACCCAATCCAAACTCACTACCGTCAAGACAATTCAAATGCATAGCCATAGTTTGAGACAGTATAGAACTGACCCCGTGAGTGCCCAAGACTGTAACTCTCTACTGGAGTAGAAAGCCTCATTTTCCTGCCATGGAAAGGCTGGTGACTTCGAACTACTGACCTTGCAGTTAGCAGCCCATCTCGTAACCACTAATCCTCTAGGGCTCCAGTGACAAAGGGCTAGACCTTTGATGAGATGGATTGGCACAGTGGCTCCAACAATAGGATCCAGCACAACGATGATGGCAATGATGGCTCAGGACCAGGCCTGGTCTCATTCTGTTGTACAGAGACAGGGTCTCTATGAGGCAGAGCTGACGCAATAGCACCCAACAACAAGACACAACCAAGAGGCTTTGTTTAGTCAATTCTGGGTGAGCCCAATGGGGCCTGTCCTCCAACCAAGAAAGCAAGCACGTGAGAGCCAGGCTCACAGTTCACAATGGGCAGTTAAATCATCACAATGAACCACCAGCTATCTCCTCTTTTAAAAGTAGGGACTGATGGAATGACATTCGCATGTAAAACAATAACACAGTGCCCAGCTGATCTGCAAACAAACAAGAGGAAACAGCTCTGTAATTGTTTCAACAGTGGTCGGACTCAGAGGAGCCCATCACATCCCATTTCCAGAGCACCAGGGCTAAGCCGAACTGAGCAAATGTTTTACCTGAGTCGAGTCCAGCCCAGCCCGGCTGGGAAGCTGGCTCCTATAATGAGAATCTGTCCTTTGCAAATGACTCATCATGTGAAAACCCGTGCTGGGGACACGGAGGATGCGGGTGATGAATGTGAAAATGAAATTAATCAATATGAAGATGAAGATCAGCAGTCTATCACAGCCGAGCTGTTTGATAATAATGAAACCCGGGGAACAGACAGGGCTCCAGAAACTCATGAAAGTGCAGGAAATGTCACTGGTAATAATGAATTAGTAACTATGTCTAGAAGTGGAAAAAACAGCTCTCAGACAAAGGGAAAATGTGGTGTCAGGACACAGCCATTTCCAAGGAGACCTGAGTCCCAGCCCACTATTCCTCTGCCCGGATTACAGCACCACCACCCGGTGGTCAGTTTGACTTCCCCTGGTGGCTGGTCTGTTCCCATGATGCCGGAAGTTCAGCAGTATTCCGATTACCAGCAGGTTGACTCATGGAGGACAGGTCTCAGCGGAGCTTCCAGACCAAGACAGACTAGTAAAACAAGCCTGACGATCTAATTCCCAAAATGGAACATGGAAACCCTGTGGATCAGGACAGAATAGAGACCAACTTGAGGCTGGAAGATGGGCCCCTAGGTCAGTACGCAGCAGTAGACTGATGCCTGCTGGAGATCATGAGGATGGTGTGGGACCAGGCAGCATCTCCTTCTGTTGTAATTGGAGTCACCAGGCGTGAGGGCCTGCTCAGGGCCAACTAACAACATCAGCAAGCGATGATGGTGGGCCTCTCATCTGCCTGTTTCCACAATGACCAGAGGTAAGTGTGTTGGAACACAAGACAAGCTAACTCCCCTTTCTGCTCCGAACCCTCTGCCGATTCACCATCTCGCCTCCCTATCACTGACTCCAGGAGAGAGGCGGGACTTTCCACTCCTACAAACAGTTACAGTCTCAGAAACTCACAGGGCAGTTCTACTCCGTCTTACAAGGTCACTAGGAGTTGGTGTCGACTCTGGCTTTTAGGGTCACTGTGAGCTGGTATCGACTGGATGGCAGTGAATATCACTTACTCCAGGCACACTGACCAGAGATGGTTACTTCTCACGGGGTTAGCACATGAGGTTCCTTCCCCAAAGGAGTGTGGTGATGCAACAGTGAAGCACTGGGCTGCTAATCACAAGGTTGGCAGTTCAAGCCTACCCACTCGTCTAGGGGACAAAAACCCAGTGACCTGCTCCTGCAGATATTACAGCCTTGAAAACCCTGTAGGACTATTCTACTCTGTCATCTGGCTTTGCGATTAGTCGGACCCAAACTCGATGGAACCTAACAACTGTCTTCCCTCTAGAAACTTGATTTTCCCAGGCAATGTCAGTTCTCGCTCCCTAGTGCTCTTAGTGAACCCTCCCTGGCCATTGGATCTGAAATTATGATCCTCTTCCCACCTCACCCTCACATACTCCCTACCCTACTCTACTGTCCTCAGTAGCACCTATAACTCTCTCAAGTTCAGACATTCAGGAAGCATCTGATCTGTTGCCTGACTCTCCTTACAGTGTTAGAGAGCTCACCCCTGGAGGGCCCTGATTTTTGCTTACTTCCTGCTCCATCACACCCTGAGCACCCACCTGAGTGCCTGCCATATAATGTTGCTGCCATTAGTGGCTGTTGAGTGGATCCTGACTCAAGACAGATCCTATGAGACAGAGGAGAACTTCCCCATAGGTTCCAAAGCCATCGTCTTTGGGGGAAGGAGCTTGGTGGTGGTGAGTCATGAATCACTCAGTTGGTAGCTAAACGCTCAGCAGTTTGAACACTGGCACTCAGTGGGACAAAGATGTGGCAGCTTGCTTTGGAAACCCAATGGGGCCGTTCTACTCAGTCCCATAGAGTCAGTAGGAATCAGAATCCACTCGATGGCAACAGGGCATCTTTATGGGAGCATATCTCAGTTTTCCTCTCACAGAACTGCTGGGTGAATTCCAGCCTTCGGTCTCTGAGTAGTAGCCCAGTGCTACATTATTGCACCTTCAGAGCTGCTTTGGAATATAGCAGGTGCTCAATAAAGATTTGTTCAACACCCAAATGTCATTCAGATGAGCATCAACAGAATGAGGAGGACAGCATTACAAAAAAAGACCGGGTATAATTCACTACCCTGTAATAAGCCCAGTGAAGAGTCACTGCCCAGCCCCCTCCATGAGGGTCTTTAAGGTGTGAGACCACCTCAATCATCTGCAGACAAAATGGAGGTTCCAGAGAGCTACCCCGGCACGTGGGCACCCCCACTACCACACTGCTTTCTCATCGGCGGTTGTTAGATATTGGACAGGAAACCTGAGCCTGCAGTCACCAGTCAGAGTCTCTCTCCCACTTCTTCACCAAGAATCAAAATGGATTGATTTGCAATTCGATACAACAAACATTTATTTACTGGACTGAATTTGCGAGGGCATTAAGGCTTCAATGCAGCAGAAAGGGAAACTGGTTAGGTTAGTTTAGACTTGCAAGGACTTTCTCTCGCACTCACTCACGGAGATTAAGGATGGATACCACCAGGTCCTGAGCTGATTGCTTTGTGTTTGCACATGTTTTCTGTAGAAAACTATTAGTGGTTCAGGCACAATATGTAATTCGTAGGCACGAAACCACAGCAAGGGGGTGACAACTGTACAGCCATCTGAGAAAGCGGCCTCCTCTCTCTGGGGAACTGATTCCCTTGCAGGGAAGACCCTTGCTTAAAGAGAGCTATGTGGACCAGAGACAGTTGTGGCCTCCTCCTATGGGGGCCACACCAGCTCTGAAGCAACCTTAGGGCCACACACCTGAGTCTTTAGGTGTAGTCGTTCATGATCTGCCCTCCTCCCTTCAAATCAGAGGATGTCGCTGAAGGGTCAGGAAGCCTCCTGATAAATGTTTACTTAATAAGAGGCATGCTTTATTTGATAAAAGCATGCTTATGATCAAGCACATGCTGTCTAATTCCACAACACTGGAGGAGAGGGTTTTTCATCCTCGAAACTATTAACATTTAGGGCTGCAGAATCCTCTGCAAGAGGAAGGGAGGGAAGCGCTGCGCTGTCCTCAGCAGGCTAGCATCCCTGACCCACTGGATACCAGTGGCTGTCCTAGTCAAAAATGTCTCCAGGCATTGATGAGAGTAAGACCCTCCCTGCGTGAGCACCAACGCTGGCAATTCAGTCGGTCCACACACTGAGTGGCGCGTTCTCCACCTCCAGTTGAAAACGTTGTTGTTCTTTGGTGCCTTCAAGCCAGTTCTCACTCACACTACGTAAGGCAGAGCGAAGCACTACCCAGCCGTGTACTGGCTTCCCAAACTCTGAGCGCGGATGATGTCCTTTTCCAGGGACTAGTCTCTCCTGATAATATGTCCAAAGTGCGTAAGACGAAACCTCACCATCCTTGGTTTTAAGGAGCATTCTGATTTATTTATTCATTCCGACAGCAATCTACGATCCTTTCGATGTTTTTCACCAACACCATAATTCAAATGCATCGACTCTTCTCTCGGTTTCCCGAGTCGATGTCCAGTGTTCACATGCATATGAGTCCACTGCAGACAATGTGGCTGGGATCAGGCAAGCCTGAGTCCTCAACGTGACATCTGAGAGGTGTTGTGTGGCAGATGTGTTCATTGCACTGTGTGGTTTGGTTTCTTGATTGCTGCTTCCTTGCGCGTTGATTGTGGATCCAAATAAAAGGGCGTCGTGGAAAACTTCAGGCTCCTCTCCATGTATCGTGATGCCGATTATTGGCTCCATTGTGAGAATTTTTGTTTTCTTTATGCTGAGCTGTGGTCTTTGGCCATTAATGCCTGCTTCATGTTCTCCTCCCTTTCAGAAAGCAAGGATGTCCACTGCATATCACAGGTTGTTGATGAGGCTTCTTTCAACAATGATGCCATGTTCTTCTTCAACCAGACCAGCTTCTCAGATTATTTGCTCAGCATACAACTTGAATAAGGATGGTAAAAGGACACAGCCCGGGTGCACATCTTTACTGATTTTAAACCGCGAACTAAGCTCTTCTGTTTTAATGACTTCATCTTGGTTAATGTACAAGTTCCAAAGGAGCGTACTTAAGTGTTCTGGGATTATTATTCTTTGCTGTGTTATCCATAATTTGTTGTGATCCAGTTAAAATACCACATAATCAAGTTATATAATTTAATACCAAGATATTGTCATAATTATTTGTCCATCCCCAAATGTATTGTTTTTGTGAGGTGCCCCTGAATCGGTTCTGACTCCCAGTCATCCTACAGACTACAGGATGAAACACTGTCTGGTCTGGCACCGTTTTCCCAATGTCTTCAATAAACCTTGCACTTTTTTCCTTCAATACCACTGGGCCATGTGATACATCCTGAAGTGGTTGACATGCAACCAATTTTCTTTGGTATAGTGATTCTGTGTATCCTTTCTATCTTATTTTGATGTTTTCTGCATTAGTCAATAGTTGACGAGTAGCTATGATCACTCATCCATACGTCTGTCATACTGAAGTGCTTTGTGTGTTGCTGTGATGCTGGAAGCTAGGTCCCTGGTATTTAAAACACCAGCTGGGCCATCCATGGAAGACAAGTCTCATGGAGCTTTCAGAGTCCGATGGACTAGAAAGAAGAACTTAGCGATTGACTTCTCAAATAATTGGCTGTTGAATATCTTGTGGGCAGCAGCCCCTCATATATTACTCGAGCCATATTTTGGGTTCTTGGGAGTTCTGCTCTATGTGGGTTTCAGGACCACATTCAATGTGGATTTGTTTTTATATCATCGTGTGCTTATACTGCTGTTGCTGTTGGGTGCCAGTGCTTTGATCCCAACTCACGGTGACTTCCTCTGACGTAGCAGAACTGACTGCCCTGCAGAATGGCTGAGGCTATAATCTGAACGGGGGCATGGGGGAAATCTGCTGCACAAGACTTCTTTAAAGTATTAAGGAGCAAAGCTGTCACTTTGAGGAGTCAGGTGTATCTTCCCCAAAGTATGTTCTGATCAGTCACTTCATAGGCACATGCATGCTGAACAATGATTAAGAAAGGCAACAGAAGAATTGGTGGAGAGACGGACTTGAGGGGGCAGATGTAGGCGCCCCTCCTACTTGCCCCTCTCCACGTGCTTAACTACTTCCTTCTGAGGATCCCTTGTGCCATTGCTGCCTGGGATTTTAAAGCTTAAAGGGGTTTTTGAATCTCCTCTTCCCATCCAGAGATAACCTTTTAAAGCAGGCATAATTCTATAATTTTTCATTTCTAGTATATATTATGTAATTAATAATAATAAGTGAATAATTAACTAATTAATCTTAAGTTGTTTTTAACATGCAGGGTAGTATTTATGGGTTTAATGTTGTATATGTGCAAGATCTGGGAATGTGGCTCATCTTTTATTTTATATTAAGCACTTGAAATTATAATTCCTGTGTGCAAATTCGTTCTTTATAAGTTGCATTTTCTTCTTATACACCCTCACTATTTAGCAAGGTCTAAATGGATCCCATTAATATTTTTTGGCCTATGTTGCATTTTTCTGTAATTTAACTTTAACCTTTATAAGGGAAGAAGGTGACAGTTGATGTCCACTTGATTACTAACATGCTTGGCTGGTAACCCAAAGGTTGGCCGTTCAAGTTGCCCCAGAAGTGCCTCTGAAGAAAGGCCTGGTGATCTACTTCTGAAAAATCAACCATTAAAGACTCCAAGGAACACAGTTAAACTCTGAAATACACAGGGACATCAACTTTTACATACAATCCTATTGCTCTATGGTATAGGGCAATGTACGGACTGTAGGGCCTATGCAGTCAACTCTGGTTCATAGCCACCCTATAGGACAGGATAGACTGCTCCATAGGATTTCAAAGCAGTTATCTTGGATGAACACAGTATTAAAATTCAAGGAAATCTCGTGAACAATCTGAGATAGCTGATAACTGAACCTTGCTTACCGACAGGGACACTTGCTGATGAAACTCAAAGAACGCATACAGCCTTCTATATGGATTACAGGGAGCCCTGGCGGGGGTGTGGTTACACGTTGGGCTGGGATCCACACAGTTGGCAGGTCGAAACCACCAGCCATTCGCTCCGTGGCAGAAAGACCGGGCTTTCTACTCCTGGAAGCTCACAGGCATTGGATCTGAGTCAGCGTCAGCTCCATGGCAGTGAGTTTGGGTTTTCGGTAAATGGGGTTCAGAAAAGAAACCCTCTCAAGTGGGACACCCAGCCACAAGGTGATAAATGGCAAACAGACGGGTCCTGTCAAGGACTTCATTTCACTTGGATCCACGGTCAACACTCCTGGAAGAGGCAGTCATGAAATCGAATGACCTGTTGGGTTTGGCAAATTGGCTGCAGAAGATGCCCTGAGGTGCATCTGACCCACGCCATGATCTTTTCGATCATCTCTTATGCACACGAGAGCTGGAAAATGAATAAGGCAAATGAAGGAAGAACCAAGGCCTCTCAGTCGTGTGTTTGTGAAGAATATTGACGAAACCGCTAACAGCCCAAAGAACGAGCACAGCTGTCGTGGACGAAGTACAGTCACCGTGCTCCTTAGAAGCAAGTCTGACATACTGTGGACCTATGATCTGGAGGGACCAAGCCCTGAAAACATCTTGTGAGATCAATAATCACACAGGGAAGACCCTCAGGGAGATAGATTGACACAGTGATGGCAACAATGGGCTCAAACCTAGAAATAATGGTGACGCTGCAGGACCAGGCCATGTGCTGTGCTGTTGCACATGGGGGTCGCTATGGGTCTGAATGAATCAGACAACCACCAACAAGAACGATCTCTACAGAAGCAGACCGCCAGCTGTGGCTTCTTGGGTAACAGCAAGGCCATGAGGGCTCACTTTCATGAACCCCAAACCAAACTCACTGCCATCAAGTTAATGCTGCCTCATAGTGACTCCTGCAGCTTTCTGAGACCGTAACTGTGTGGGAGTAGAAAGCCCAGTCTTTCTCCTTCAGAGCTGCTGGTGGTTCGGAACTGCCAACCATGCAGATCACAGCACAATGCATAAGCACTACACCACCAATGGCTTCGGTTTCCATGAACATAAAATAAAGAAACACTCACTGCTGTTGAATCCATTCCATAACAAATCTGTTGGATGGAGTAGTACTTCTCCCTAAGGTTATGGAGACTGTGAATCTTTACAGGAGTAACAGCCTCATATTTCTGAAAGATAGTCATGGAGAGGCTTGAACCTCTGACCTTGCAGTTGGCAGACCAGCAAGTAGCCCATAGTGCCACCAGGGCCCCTTATTTAACATATAGAAGAAACCAAAGCAGTTCCTGCATAAGTTTCTAGAACACCATCTTGTTTGAATTTACCAAATTCTCTGGACTGGTAATGAGGGAGGCCAGGACGGACATGACCTTACCATCAGGATGCTCTGTCTGGACTGTAATTTGGGAATTCCTTCCCTCTCCTGGCCTCACAGTTCTGTCTGTTGAGCAGCTCTTGTTTTTGAGGTGGGAATGGCTTATACACCCTGTAAAAATGAGGTGTGGAGCAAATTAGTCCACCTCAATTTTTGCTTAGCCAGATGGAGTCGTGGAGCAGCAATTCAGTCGTGGTGAGCAATCATTTCCAAGAGAGGCGCAAGGCATCCATGGTTTTGTCCAAACCTTGTTGATGAACATGCTTTGGAAGACCATCTATCACAAGTAATCAATAACAGGCCCACGTCTCCTCTTTTCCTAGTATCTCCTGTTTGGCTGATGGAGGTTTAAAAAACTACAACATCAACAACTTATGTTTATGCCATTGTTAACAATGACCAGAATAAATCCAAAGTCAGTGTTTAATCATTTAAATCCCGTCAAAGGGCTCTCGGGGACTGCAAGTTGTTTATTCACCTTGTGCTTAGGGGGGAAACAAAGCAAACCCTTCCTCGATGAAACTGTGAAAAGAAAGTGCAATAATATCTCTGAGTTGATCTCTTCTTCATGGCCAATAGCAACATCCTTTTTAGAGAAGAATTATATGTGCATCAGGAAGGGAGACCATGGGACTCATCTTCAGAGGAGAAATTCTAAATATTATTCCAATTGCCTTCTGTCTGCTAAAAAAATGGAAGTCAACAAGAGAGACAGTACATCCACCTTAAGACTGGTTAGAAAAAATGAGATTTTAAAATGGTGTCCAAGAAAATGAATTAAAGGTGAAAGTATTTGCCTATTTTTTCCAAGTGATAATATATATTGAAATTGAACAGTTACATACATTTACAATGCAGGCACCTCTTTATTGTATTGTGTTCACTAGCCATTACTTTTAGGCAGGACCAGTGTCAACATAATTCATGATTTAAACCAAAAAAATACTCCTTGTGTGAGCATTAATCCATTAGCTAATGGACTATTACGAAGTCTAGGGAATCTTTGAGAGGGGCCTGGGTGGCCAGCAGAGGGGTGGGAGGTGGTCAATCATAGGTCTTGGGGAAGAAGATGTATATGAAGTGTGTGGCGACACGGGGCATTCTCACTGAATTCTGCATTCAGTGTCCAGGAGAAAGGACACGCTAGACCCAGCCCAGGTCTCTGTCTGTGGTGATATTGTGTCCCAGGCAGATGAATTGTTGTTGTCGTTGGGCGCCATCAAGATGGTTCTGGCTCACAGTGGCCCAGAATGAAATATTGTTCAGTCCTGCATGCTCCTCAGAACCATTGCTATATTTAAGTTCATTGCCACAGTCACCATGTCAATCCATCTCATTAAGGGTCATCTTCTTTCTCATGGATCCTCTACTTTATCAAGCATGGTGTCTCCAGGGACTGGTCCCTCCAGATGACATGTCCAAAGTTCGTGCGAGGAAGTCTCACCATCATGGTTTCTAAGGAACATTGTGGCTGTCCTTCCACCATAGATTTGTTTGGTTTTCTGGCAATCTATGGTCCATTCAGTATCCTTCACCAATACCATACTTTAAAGGGGTCAGTTCTTCTTTGGTATTCCTTATTAATTGTCCACATGTATATGAGACAACTGGAAATTGGGTTGGGTCAGTGAGTTAGTTTATTGTGCCAACCTGCCTGATAAACACAGGTGGGGTTAATTGAAAGGCGGAGGGATAAATGGCTCAGTGAGCCTCGCCTTTCTAGTTCTCTGGTCTCTTGCTCTGTGATGGTCAGAGCAGTTTGGAGTTGCTTTAGCAGTTCCCTGCTTCAGCTGGCAAGGCTCACTTCCTGCAAGACATCCCCAAGGAGAAGACACATAGACCTACCATGATGCAGCCCTGGGTGCTGGAGCAGCCGTGTGGAGACCCCTGCCAGTGCTGAGATGCTTACACATTCACTGACTCGGCTTTCCTCCTGCAGTCGGCGTCATAGTGTGTGTTTTGTGAGATGGAGGAGGATTTTGTGGATTGGTGTCAGACATATGGGTTAATGTTGGACTTGTGGGCTTGGGCAGCACTGGGTTGGGATATTTTCTTGATGCACACTTAACCTTTATATAAAATTCTCTCTTATACATGAGTTTCTGTGGATTTGGTTCTTCAAAGTACCCAGACTAACACAGTCAGGAGTAGTTTAGTCCTCAAAGTGACATCTTGCATGTGTGTGATACTCATGGTCCTAATTATGCAGTTTTGCTTTAAACATGAAAGAAACAACTGAGGCACAGTCTCTTCAAGAAATACAAAGATCTTAGCACAAAAAAGAGAGAAAGTCCTGGTGGTGGCATAGTAGGCTATGCATTAAGTTTCTAACCACAAGCTTGGCAGTTCAAAACTACCAGCTGCTCTGCAGGAGAAAGATGAGGCTTTCTACTCCCATACAGTGCTCCAGTCTTAGAAAGCCACGGGGACAGTTCCACTCTGTCCTACAAGGTCAGTTTAAGTCAGAATTGGCTCTATGGCAGTGAGTTGGCCATTGTGACCCCTTCATTTTTCAAGCTCTTACATATTCTGGCATGCTATACTTGGTTGATATGGGTGTTTTGAAATAGCAGGCAGAACGGTGGAAGCGATCCTATGTGGCGACCCCATAAGCCTGTGATTAATTCAATACGTCACCTTACCCAGCAAAGGGAACTTTCAGATGTGGCCAAGGAGCTTGAAACTTAAGACGCATGTATCCTGTGCCAAGTACAATGTCAAGTACACGATTGTGAGCCTTCACCTCATGTACGTTGGACTCTCATCTATATCTCTCACTAGCTTTGTGGGATAAATAGTGTTAAAATCCTCCTTTCTACATGACCAAACTGTCATTTAGACAGGGTAGGTGGTTTGCGGTATTCCCGTCCCATGACAGCGGCAGCAAAGATTGGCTGTCTTACAGTTCTGCAGATCAGAAGTCTGGGAAGGGCCTTATACCATAAACCAAAAACTGTCGTTGAGCAAATTCTAACTCAGAGCAGTCCTACAGGACAAAGTCGAATTGCCCCATAGAGTTTCCAAGGCTGTACATCGTTATGGGAGCAGACTGTCCATGGAACAGCTGGTGGATCCAAACTGCTGACCTTTCGGTTAGCAGGTGAACTCTGTAGCCTCTGCACCACGGGGGCCACATTGGGCTAAAACCAAGATTTTGGCTTTCCTGCTGGAAGTTCTAGGGAATCCATTCCCTGACTTTCCAACTTCTAGACTCCACCTGCATCCCTTCCTCCATCTTCAAAGTCAGTAGTGTAACATCTTCAAAATTCTCTCTCTCTGACTTCTATTTCAAAGGACCCTGGCGACTACATTGAACCACATAGATAATCTTATTATCTTACTGAGGCCACTTAGATGCGGCATATTGGATAAATCTGCTCCACAAGACCTCTTGAAGTATTGTAAAGCAAGGAGGTTATTTGAGGATTAAGAGGCGCCTGACCCAGCCATGGTATTTTCAATCGTCTCATATGCATGTGAAAGCTGGACATTGAATAAAGAAGAGTGGAGAAGAAGTTCTGTGTTTGAATGATGTTGCCAGTGAGGAATACTCCATGGATGGCCAAAAGAACAAACCAATCTGTCTTGAAAGAAGTGCAACCAGAATGCTCCTGAGAGGTGAGGATGCTGAGACTTCCACTCACGTCCTTTGGACATGTTTGGGGAGAGACCAGTCCCTGGAGAAGGATACCACACTGGGTAAAGTACTGAATCCGTGAAAAAGAGGAAGCCCTTCAACGAGATGGACTGACCCAGTGGCTGCATTGATGGGCTCAAACGTAAGAACAATGGCGAGGGTGACCCAGACCAGGCAGTGTTCCAGTCGGTGGTACACAGCGTCCCTGTGAGCCAGAACCGACTTGACGGTACCTCACAACAACCACAACAACAATGCCTAGATAATCCAGGATAATCTTCCATCTCTAGAGACCCAGCCTCGTGTCATCTGAAGTCCTCTCATGACTGCAACCGGGGCTTCTTTGGTCGTCCAGCCTCCAGAACCATGAGAAAATGAAGTGCTGCTGGCCACCATGCGCCACGTGGGGTGCCCGTGGTACAGGGTGGGTTTGGGGGGAATGGACTGAGACACATGGACCACCTTCCCACCCTGGTCTCACTTCCCACCACGAGTCTTGTCATGGGGTAGCACAACAAGGAAGCCGTTGGCTGTGAGCTGCAACGTTGACGTTGGAAGCTTCCTGATGGCGGTGCAGGCGGAGGGCCTGGGGACCTGCTCCTGTAAGCAGGGCAGCTCAGAAGCCCCGTGGGACAGTTCTCCTCCTCCAAGTACAGTCAGTCACCCAAGGGCACCTCAGAGGAACGGCCTGTCCTGCTTCCATTTCACCTTTCAGGTGAACTAAGGCCTCGGGGCCTCCTGCAAGAGTAGGCTGGACCTGACTCTCCCAGGAGGTGATGGCCCCCACAGAGCATCGGGGCTCTGGAAGGAAGCTCCTGCCCAGTTCTGGCCTCCCAGGAAGCACTGCCAGCCAGCCAGTGACATGGGGCTGACGTGGAAGTGGGCGAAGAAGCCATTCTCAGAATGCTGAGATAAATAATGTGCCTCCAGGTCTGAGGCTGGTATTCAATGAGACTAGAAGTAATCTTCCCTGCAGAGCTTGGGGGCACTTGTGACTTTTAAATGGAGCGACTCCGCTCCTAGGGAAATACAGACTTTTAAAAATTAAGCTCCAGGCTAAAAGGCTCCAACAATAAATCTCCCCGAGGCACACTCCTTCCTCTAGGGACAAATATTCCCGGAAATCTTCAAACAGGGAGCTTAGTTTATCACTTGGTGTCTCCCTCCCACTGATGAGCAAACGAACTCCCTTCTTGTCCGCTGAGACACCGTGTCCACTCAGACCTCCCCCAAGGCCCAGGAATTCTTCAGCTCGCCCCCAGCCCCACTCCCGGAAGTCCACAGGCCACTTCCGTCTGGGAAAAAAACAAACAAACCTATGTGGGAAGTTAAAAGCAGACCATTTGTAGCAATTATGGGGGTTCCCAAAAGACATTTCCTTATGACTTGGGGGTAGGGAGGGATTCAAACAGCCTCATGTGCAATTAAAATGAAACCTTAAGCATACTCCCCTGTCTTCCTGGGAAAATGTACCAACGACCCTTGAACAACTGGGGTTAGGACCTCCCTGGCAGGCAAAAATCCATGCATGAGTTAAGTTGACCCTTGAACAATGTGGGTTGGAACTGCACAGGCCCACTTAAACTAGGATATTTCCCCCCCTGTGGCTACCGCTAACCCCAAGGTCAGTGGTTTAGAACTACCATCCACTCCTAGGGAGAAGAGGAGGCTTTCTACTTCCATAAAGAGTAGTCTGAGAAACCCTGAGGGGCAGTTCTACTCTGTGTCTAGGGTCACTAGGAGTCAGCATCAACTCCATGGCAGTGGGTTTGTATTTTGGGGGGGGTTCATTGCTACAAGGGTGAACTCGAAGGTTGTGAGACTCCCTTTAAAGGCTGAATGAAATGAGACCCCTCCCCTGCCAGTAGGCCTCTCTGCAATGGGAGTTAGGGCTCCCAGGTCCTGTTAGAGAGATACGCACCATGCAGAACTCACCACTGTGACACTAGGAAGAAATGTCTGCCTAGAAGTGGGTCTGACAGTTCAAGCTCTAGCTGTTCAAAGGGCAAACCTGTGTAACCACAGCAATACGCACGTGTGGAGCCCCTGGCTATGGGTCAGCCACTTCATTCCGTTACCTCATTGAAACCCTGAGGGGACTGTTGCATAAGCTTCGGGCTGCTAACCACAAGGTGAGGACTTCAAACCCACCAGCAGCTCTGCAGAATAAATATGAGGCTGACTGCTCCCCTAACGACTGGCAAAACCTGGGTTCTGGGTGGCTGTGAATTGGGACCTACTGGATGGCGGTGGGATAAAGTAAATAACATTATGCCCAAGTGACAGATGAAGAATTGAAGACTCGATATTTAAACAATTGGCTGAAGTCACATAGTTCGTACATCATAGAGCCAGGACGGTGACCCCAGGGAATTCTACTCTAGGATTCTACACAGAGAGATGACCAAGGTGACATTCAAGTACCATGTAACTGGTCCGTATAATAGGTGTCAAGTTTACAATCCGTGCACTGCACCTCAGATTCGGAGATGGGGAAGGTATCAAAAGCAAAGGTGCTCATCAGAGGGGAGAGTCCAACAAGCAGGCCAGCCATGGTGCAGATTCCCAGTGGGACCTTCCTTCTGAAGGTCCACATCTTCCAACGTTATTTCCCACACAGCACCAAGTGCTTGCGCAAGCTCCCACATCACTGGGAATTTGAGGGCAGATCCGTGTAAAGACGAAAACGTAAAGCCCTGAGAAAGTGAATTCATAGGGAGCAGAGGCCTGGAGAGGGTTTTACTCCCACCCAAGAAGGGAGTGAGAGAAAAAGTCCTATGCACCACTGCACCTCGACCCATGCCGTGATTGTAAAACCTCACAGCTCCTGGGGGTGGGGGCGACGTGAGGTGTTAAACTCTCTTCACAGTCCCTGGGCCCCCTCACACTCAGAGCCTGGTGTCAGACTGCCCTGCTTCCTCTCTAAGCTCCAGCACCTGCTAATTGGAGGGACTTGACAAGTTCCTTAATCTCTTACAAGCCTTGCCTTTCTCACTATTGTTTGGCCAGGAATTATACTAATCAAAGAGTTGTTCGTAAGATTAGATGAAAAGCCAGTGCATGACTGCTCAGCTGGTACATAGTAAACACTCAGCAAACAGTCAAGGTGAAACTTGAACCCCTCCAGTGGGCACTGAGGGCAAGAGATAGGCTCACAGACACTTCTAGCTCTACCCACATGTGTTTGTGCTTGTATGCACAGCCCACATGAAAGCAGAGAAACCTTCTTCTTGCCTCCGGACCTCCACATTGAGTTCCCAGAACTCTCATGTGTGGTATGCAGTCGCTGACAGGACCCAAGCCTAAGGAATTTCCTTTCTCATGCCTATTCCTTCTGGGCTAAGAACTTACCTTGAAGGGCCAAGAGGACCTGGTGAAGGGGTTCTCATGGCACTTTTGAGAAAATGATGCAAATGGCTAATGTCTTCAGTTGCTAACCAGAAGATCAGGAGTTTGCGTTCTCAACAAAGGAAAAAGGTGTATCAATCTATTTCCCAAACATGAGTCTTTGAGAAACCTTCTGGTGTACAGTTCTCCTCTGACATTCATGGGGCTGCCATGAGTTGGAGTTGACTCACGTGAATGCCAGGCAGGAGATGATATCTTACAGGTGGGCATCAGGAGACAGAAGCAGAGCACACACACTCTTTCTCCACAGATGATGAAGTGTCCTGGTTGACTGAAACTACCTTAGAGAAATGATTCCTAATCTTCATTATGAATCGATCAAAAGATGGCCTAATTTGCATTTCACATATTAAAGTGATCTTGAAGTTCAACTAACCTACCATAATGACATAGCTGACCTTCTAGACGCTCCCCCAAATATGTATTGAAATGTCTAACTCCCATACCTTTCATTATTATTTCCATTTGGAAATGGATTGTCTTTGTTCTAGTTGCTGTTTTTGTTAGATGTCAACCATAGTGACCCAATGCACAACAGAAGGAAATACTGCCCGGTCCTGCACCCTCCACACAGCCATTCCTATGCCTGGATTAATTGATGCAACCCCTGTGTCACTTCATCTCACAAAGAGCCTTCCTCTTTTCTGCCACCCTTCCATTTTACCAAACATGATGTCTTTCTCCAGGAATTAATCTCTCCTGAGAACACATCCAAAGTATGTAAGATAAAACCTCCCCATCCTTGCCTCTAAGGAGCACTCTGGCCTTACTTCTTCCTACACAGATCGGTTTGCCCTCTTAGCAGCCCATGGTATTTTCAATATTCTCTTCCAGCACCACATTTCAAATGCATCCACTCTTCAGCAGTCATCCTTATTCAATGTCCAACTTTCACACATGATGCAATGGAAAATACCATGGCTTGGATCAGGCGGACTTTAGTTCTCAAAGTAACATCCTTGCTGTTCAACACTCTAAAGAGGCCTTGTGCAGCAGATTTACCTAATGCAACACATCTTTTAATCTCTTCACTGCTGCTGCCATGAACGTTGATTGAGGGGCAAGGAAGACAAAGTCCTTGACAATTTCATCCTTTCTCTCCCTATTGGACCAGTTGTGTGGATTCAGATCTAGCCTACACTGAATTGTTATCCATACTGAAGGCTACAACCCTTGATCTTCATCAGCAAGTGCTTCAAGTCCTCTTCACTTTCAGAAAGCAAGGTTATATCATTTGCATATCAAAGGTTGTTAACAAGCCCTCCAATCCTGATGCCTCACTGTTTTTCATACAATCCAGCTTCTCTGATGATTTGCTGAGCATATAAATTGAACAAGCATGATGAGAGGATACAACCTTGATGCACACCTTGCCTGATTTTAAACCATGCAGTACTCCCTTTTTCTGTTCACATAGCTACCTCTTTATTTCATGTACATGCTCCAAAAGAGCACAACGAAGTGTTCTGGAATCCCCATTCTTCTCAAAGTCATCCACAATCTGTTAGGGTCCACACCATCCAATGCCTTTGCATAGTCAAAGAAACACAAGTAAACATCTTTCTAGTATTTTCTGCTTTGACTCAAGGTCCATCTGACATCAGCAATGATATCCCTTGTTCCATATCCTCTTCTGAATTTGGCCTGAACTTTTGGCAGTTCCCTGTCAATGTACTGCTGCAACTGTGTTTGTATAATCTTAAGCAAAATGCACTTGTGTGCGATATCAATGATATATTCTATAGTTTGAACATTCTATTGGGTCACCTTTTTTCAGAAAGGGCACCACTATGGATCCCTTCCTGTCAGTTGGCCAACTAGCTGTCTTCAAATGTCCTGACATAGATGAGCGAGTGCTTCCAGTGCTTCTTCAGCTTGCTGAAAGATGTCAATGGTGTTCTGTCCATTTCTGGAGCTTTGCGTTTTATTTGTTATAGTAGGAGGCCTGATAAGTGTAAGGAGTGTTTTAAGCTAATCACGTTTGTGATAATAAAAGAACAGATAAGGGCAGAGAAGCAAGAAGAGATGGGAGAAGATAGGCACTGTGCCACATGAAGATTACCCAAAAAAAGAAAGGAAGAGAGACAACAAACTTCCTCTAGAGCCAACAGAGAAAGAAAGAAAGTCTTCCCCTGGAGCCAATGCTCTGAATGTAGACATCTCCAAGCAGAAATACAACACTGTCAGTGGCAAGAAATATGGCTCCAAGGAAGACCAGTTCACATAATTTTTATTCAAATTTACACTCCAGCCCCTAATGCCAAAGATGGAGAAGTTGAAGAGCTTGACCAAGTTATGCAGCCTAAAACTAATCAGTCATGTAATTGGATGCATTGATAACTACTGATGATCAGAAAATTAGAAACAAAAAAGAATCAGTAGTCAGAAAGTATAGCCTTGGTATTGAAATAAAGCTACTGACCACATGATAAACTTTTGCAAAATCAACAACTGATTCACTACAGATAAGTTGTGCTACAACATAAACCTTGACTATCCACGTGCATTTTGTCAGATAGAATCAAATTGGCTTTATCTGTGGAAAGACCTCAATATAGCAGACAGAACAAGACCAGGGGCTGACTGTGGAAAAGACAATCAATTGCTCTTGTGTAAATACAAGGTGAAGGTGAAAAAAATTAAAGCAAGTCCCACAGAGACTTGAGCATATCCCACCTAACTTCAGAAAGCAGTTCAATCACTTGATGCACTGAACACTAATGACCCAAGACCAAACGAGTTGTAGGAGAACATCAAGTGCACCCTATATAAACATCCCAAAGTTCATCTGAAAGACAAGACAGAAAGTAAAGACAAAAAAGAGATCTCAAAAGAGGCCTGAGACTTGCTCTTGAAAGAAGACTAGCTAAAAGGAGTGGGGACAATAGTGAAGTAAAAAGAACTGAACAAATGATTTCAAGGAGCAGCTAGAGAAGACAAGGTAGAGTTTTTATTTGGTTTGTTTTGTTTTCATGTGAAAAGACCTGGGATTAGATAACCAAAAGGAGAGAGCTGCTGACGAAAAATGTTAAAACTGGAATACATGGCATACCAAAAAGAATGAGTTGACATTCGACAATTTCAGGAGGTAGCATATGAGTAAGAGCCAATGGTATTGAAGGAAGAAATCTAAGCTGTGCTAAAAGAATTGATGAAAAACAAGGATCCGGGACCTAAAGGAGTAGCAGCTAAGACGTATGCTCAGTTATCTATGTCAAGAAATTCGGAAGACAGCTACCTAGATGAGATCCACATTCCTGCTCATTCCAAAGGGGGAGAGGGGAGACGATGTAACAGAATGTGGAAATTATCGAACAATATCATTAATATGACACACAAGTAAAATTTTGTTGAAGATCATTTATAAAATGGTTATATCCATACATTGACAGGGAACTGCCAGAAATTCAAGCCAGATGCTTCAAACTAGGATGTGGAATGAAGGATATCATTCCTAACATCAGATGGGCCTGGCGAAAAACAGAGAATCCCGGAAAAATGTTTTCCTGTGTTTTATCAACTCTATAAAGGCTTCCTTCCACTGGGTGGTTCATAACAAGTTACAAATAACATTGCAAAAAACATGAGAATTTATAAACATTTCATTGTACTCATGCGGCATCTGCACACAAACCAACACTGTCAATCACTAGAAAAGAACAAGGTTCAGAATCAGGAAAGGTGTGTGTTGGTTTGTATCCTTTCATTACACGGAAGTGATTTAGATCCTGAGCGTGATGTGTAGATTTATGTCAACTTAATGGTACCTATGGGGAAGTAAAGGTGAAGTCCAACCTGTCAATCAGATCACAGCCTGATGATGCCTCATTGGGGGTGTGACATTTTTAATAAGAAAGACAGAGAGAACTTTTCTTGTTCTTGCTCCTCTTCACCCCCAGCCTGCGGTGCCTGGGAGCTGTAGACCTTACCATGCACCCATGGACTTTGGATCCACATAACTGCACCCACCTCTCGGTGATCGCTCAGCTTCTAAATCCACCTCTCTGCTTCTCTGCTTTATCCCTCGGTAGCTGCCTGAGTCGGCAGTGGGCTCCTGCGAGTCTTGGACCCATAGTCTTGAGGTGTCCTGGGTGGGGATATTTTTTGAGATAAAATTCTTTCTGGATATAAAGTCCTTTCTCCTACAAAGATGAGTGTCGTGTCGCTGGCTGTGTGTCTCTAGAAAACTCAGCCAAAAATAAATAAAATCAGAGCCTTGACAAGAAGAAGAGGAAGTTGGCATCAGGATTGGAGGAAGGTTCATTAGCAATCTGCCACATGCAGATGACACAATCTTTTGCTGCACAGGAAGGGGACTTGAGGGGGCTTATTAATGACGATCAAAGAGTACAGCCTTCAGGATGGATGGCACCTCAATATCAAGGCAGCAAAACAGGTCACCAATGGACCAAGAAGCACCATTCTAATACACAGAGAAAATATTGACGTTGTCAACATTTTCATTTTACTTGGATTCACAACAGAGGTCATAAAATCAAAATACCTACAGGCTTGGGCAAACATCCTGCAAACGATTGCTTTAACGTGTTCAGAAGAAAAGATGTGACTTTGAGGACGGAAGTGTGGTGTTTTGATCACCTCGTATGCATGCAAACGCTCGGTAAGGAAGCAGGAAGGCGGAACAAGAGCAGAAGCATGTGGACCATGGCGGTGGCGAAGAACATGGGAGACGGCACAGACTGCCAGAAGAGAGCGGTCTGTCTGGGAAGAAAGGCTGCCGGCGAAGGAGGTGGGAGAGACGTCCTCTTAGACACTTTGGAAAAGGAGATCATGCTTCCTACAGGAGAGGGTCCGTGAAGTAAAGGCGGACACTCAAAACGATGGATTGACCCAGTGGCTACAACGATGAGCTCAAACATTCAGGAATGATTTTGAAAATGGCAAGGGACTAAGCAGCGTTTTGTCCTTTTGAACAGAGGGTCACTATGAGCCAGACTGATCGGACAGCATCTAATAACAACAAACTGAGAAAAAAAAATATTTTTTGGTCGAAGTCATTCACTTGCAGTATTTCTGTTATAGAAGCATAGGAGAAGAAAGAGAGCTGGTTGGAGTGAACTTGGGTTATGAACTCTGACATCCTGGTACAATCTTTTCCCTCTCCATTTCCTGTCTTATATCTCTGAGAAGTGAGTGATTTGATTTTGACTCAGAAACCCTACAGGACAGCATAGAACTACTCTCCAGAGCAACAGCTCTCAACCTGTAGGTTGCGACCCCTTTGGGGGTTGAATGACCCTTTCACAGGGGTCCCCTAAGACCATCGGAAAACACATCTTTCTGATGGTCTTATGAATCGAGACACCGCTCCTCTATCCGTCCCCAGACAGGTCTGCCCACATGCAGATACGCCCACATATGAGTGCCCGGCTTGAAGACTGTTACCCATGCTACATCATAATTCAAGACACAATTTCATTTATTTGTCATTAGAAATAAATAGTTCACAATATATAATTACATATTGCTTCTGTGATGAAGCACTATGTTTTAATTATGTTCAATTTGTAACAATGACAATACATTCTGCATATCAGATGTTTACGTGATGATTCATAACAGTAGCAAAATGATGGTGATGAAGTAACAATGAAAATAATTTTATGGTTGGGGATCACAACAGGAGCAACTGTATTAAAGGGTTGTGGCATTAAGAAGGTTGTGAACCACTGCTCTAGTATGTCAAGACTGTAATCTGAATGACAGCAGACTACCCTAGTTTTCTCCCTCCGAGCTGTTTCTGGAATCTCTGACTTTTGGTCAACAGCTAAGTGCTTCTCCATGACACCACCAGGGTACCTTGATCTTAGAGCCACACCTGAAAACAAATTGTTGTAGACACCCAATGCGCTACCCAGACCCCTCTTCAGGGAAGGCCTGGCCACTCAACTGCGAGGTATGTAGCCTGTAACTGTCTACTCCTTGGATCTAGATGGATAACAGAATGCTAACTCAGTCAAGGTTGTATCCTTTAGGAGACAGAACCAAGTAAGGCATCGAGGCCCAGTCATCTCCACCCATAGTGGAGCACTGACAGCCCGCACCAGCTTCACAGCTCACCATGGGTTGGTCAAGGCTCTGGCGGATCTGTTTTTCAGTTTTATTTCTTCCTCTGCCTACCCCTGCCTCCTGCTCTCCTTCTTCCCATAGGTGCTCATCCAAATGAACACTGTGCCCTCCAACTCTGTCTCAGTCTGCTTCTAAATAACCCAAACTGATGGAGGAAGCACACCAGCCTGAGTGATCATGAGCTGTCCAAGGGATCAGGGATCAGGCATCAAAGAACAAAAACTCAAATCATTGTGAATGAGGGGGAAGGCAGATTGGGGACTCAAGACCCATCTGTAGGCAACTGGATGTCCCTTACAGAAGGGTTGTGGGGAGGAGATGAGCCCGTCAAGGTGCAGTGCAGCAACGATGAAACATATAACTTTCCTCTAGTTCCTAAATGCTTCCTCCCCCGCCCCAACTATCATGATCCCAATTCTACCTTACAAATCTGGCTAGACCAGAGGATGTACACTGGTACAGATAGGAACTGGAAACACAGGGAATCCAGGACAAATGACCCCTTCAGGGCCAGTGCTGAGAGTGGTGATACCGGGAGAGTAGAGGGAGGGTGGGGTGGAAAGGGGAAACCCATTACAAGGATGTACATATAACCTCCTCCCTGGGGAATGGACAACAGAGGAGTGGGTGAAGGGAGACGTCGAACAATATAAGATATGACAAAATAATAATAATTTATAAATTATCAAGGGTTCATGAAGGAGGGGGGAGCACGGAGAGAGGGGAAAAATGAGAAGCTGATACCAAGGACTCAAGCAGAAAGCAAATGTTTTGAGAATAATGATTGCAGCAAATGTACAAATGTGCTTGACACAATTGATGTATGTATAGATTGTGATAAGAATTGTATGAGCCCCTAATAAAGACCCTTCCACCCTCAGCGCCTCTCACAGCCATTCAGTTCAAATCCCCGCAGCACTGCAGCCTTTGAACCTATCGAAAGGTGGAGCAAGAAAAGCAGAGACTGGTTGTGTTGTTGAAAGATATAGCTGAGACTCCTAGCTCAGCCACTTTCTACCCCTGCTTTAGACAAGCCAGGTAACCTCACGGAACCAGACATGAAAATGAAGACTTCATGCAACCCATCCAGACAATGCAAAGAAAAACCACGATCGACTGTATAAATGTTCATCACATGATCCCCTGGATCCATGATAGGTGAATGACACCAGTGGTTTTGTGGCCTATGGGGAGTACTTGCCCTCCCCAAGTGCCTCAATTTCCCTGTTTGCCAAAGAAGAACATATGCCATCTTTTCCAAAGGTCTCTGAAATGTGCAGCCCCAGCTGTGGCAAGAAAGCCAGAAACATTGCTATTCTTGTACAGTAGAGCTGTAGCATATAATTAAATCATTAAGAGGCAAATTAACTCCTTTAGCAATGTTCTTCTAAGTATTTGTGGGCAAACCCATTAGCATTGTGCCAGTAAATTCTGAAAATTCTGTGGTTGCAGACTGAGTCACTGCGGCATCAAAGAGGAGGGGTGGAGTGGGGAGTGTGGTACACACGTGGTTTGACCCCCCATGGAGCTCCAGGGAGGGGCAGGGTGGGGAAAGGATGGGATGCTAATGGCATGTTGTGAGGAAAGTTCACAAGCCCTTTGCAAACCTAGCCACCAAATCTCCTTTACCTGGAGCCAACAATCAAACCATTCCTTTCCTAGGAAAACCATTTAAGAGTTCTTCGTGCCCCATTCAACCGGTGCCCTTTAACTCCCTTCAATTCACCTGTCCATACACTCTGCTTGGATTGTTTGTTTGGGGAAGGGGCATAGCTGGAGGGCGAGCAGTGAGTGAAACATGGGCCCCTTCCAACCACACCCTCTCAGCAGCTATTTCTTTCACAGGATTTTCAGGATAATAAATCTGCTATTGACTCCCATTCTGTAGCAAAATATATATTTATGCTCTCGACTAAAATTCAAGCTGACCAATCTGGTTGGCTGCCTGTGCTCATCCAGGCATCCGGGCTAGGACGTTGCCGTCAATACGGTGATCGTTTGTTTATATGATGATCCTGCTTAAGCCGCTTCATAAAATGTAAATCGCCCAGAAGTGGATCGGAAGTCGACATAACTCATGATTGCCGCTTATGAGCCCATCAGAACCCTTGGGGCAGCAGGGCAGGGGGTGGGGGGAGTGGAGAGTGGAGAGAGACGGTCTGACCTGATTGGAGGTTTCCTCTAGAGTCGGACAAT
Source organism: Echinops telfairi (assembly GCF_000313985.2). Lineage (NCBI taxonomy): Eukaryota > Metazoa > Chordata > Mammalia > Afrosoricida > Tenrecidae > Echinops > Echinops telfairi. Next base: position 4,881,976 of record NW_022109491.1, read on the forward strand.
CATTTTTAGCTGCGAAAAGAAATTTTATGGCATGTAAGATTAGCCCACACCAATGCAAGGTCAAAAATAATAGAATCAATAGGCAAACTCAATACGGTTAACATTTTGAGAAAATTACTACCAGAAAACAATGTCAACAACAGATTGAAGCGGGTCTCCAAAGCCGTCCCATTGATTTCCTTTCACGTCGGTGGCAAGCTAACTCTTTCTTTTATGCAATATGGAATTTTTTTAGTCTGCTTTTTTTTTAAGCACTGCTTTAAACATGGACTATTTCTGTTGTACTTTTAAAAATGTTTGGATGGATGTCAAATATTACATGTGTTGGGGGGGGGCGGGCGGTAATGTATGTGGCTCTCCCTATCTCACAAAACAGAACATGGAGTATATTCCCTCCCACAGAGTCTGTGGTGGGTTTTTCATGGAGGGCTCAGTTGGTAAATTCAGGAGGCATTTTAATTATAGCCAAGGCACCCAAGTGCAAATGTAAATAGTTACATTAATAAGTTACCTGCGGCATAAAAATTCTTCCAGAGGCGCATGGGCTTGAAAATGGCTGTCTACTAGCTATATTACGTGCGCTTTCATCATTCTGGATGGTAGAAGGAGATCATGGTTTCGGCTGACCCACATCCTTTACTCGTGATTGAGCCTTAGCAAGGGCATTAGTGGCCCCGACCACACCAACCTTTTATGCTCCCGACTTCTCCATTTTAATCAAAAGCACCATCACCCCCGTGTGCCCAATGATGGGTGCAAGTCAAAACGTTAGGAAATATTGATTTCTATTTCCCTCCTCCCTGCGGTCAATTCATCAACAAGTTCTGTCAGTTCTACCTCAAAGTTATATCTTGATGCCATCTGCTTAACTTTATCTCTGACACCCGCTACCTGGGTGCAAGCCACCATGTCTTCCTGGTCCATTCTGGTCTGGTTGCTAACCTGCCAGCCATCATGCTCTTTGTAAAACACACATTAAATCATCGGATGCTCTTACTTAAAAGGACCGCCCACTGCACTTCAAGAAAGCTCAGACCTCTGTCCCTTGGCTAACCAGGGACAGCAAACACTGGCCCCTGCCTGCCTTGCCTTCCCCATCTATGGCCACTCCACCTCTGACTGTCTAAGGACCAGTCCCACTGGCCTCTGTTTACAATCTAAAGCATACCCAGTTCGGTGGCCTTTTGAGGCCTTTGACTGGGCTGTTCCTGCCAGGCCTACACTTCACCGTCATCTCCCATGCCTCACCTTCCCGTCACTGGCTTCTTGATGCGCTCCCTAGTTCTCCTGGAAGAGCCTTCTTTGAATGGGTCACCTTGACATCACCTCATGACTTCCAGCATCTTCTCTCTCTGCAAAGAAGTCGGCATGGACCACATGACCCAGGTGTACCACAAAGAGATCTTTCTACCCCTGTCTGTCTCACCTTGACACTTTTGTCCTCACCCTTCATTCCCACTGGAGCAGAACTCCTTCAACATGTCCATGATGTCTTCAAAACATTTCCTGTAGAATTTTCTGTGGGGTGATTTCCCAACTTTTCAGAGTGGTTCTCTCTCCCAGGTGCGCACACGGGTCCTCTCTCTGTTCTCAGGATGCACTTGGGTGACAAGGAAAGGTGACATCATCATGGTGCTTAGGAGGGTGCACTCGGGCCATGAACTCTCACCAGGTTGGCTCCTGTTGTTCGTGGCTGTTGCACATCCCCTCTTTCTCATTGTCGCTGCTGCTATGTGGTGAAACCCCTGGCTCATTAGACACTGTGTGTTAGTATTCACCCAGATGCGGCCAAGCAACACCGGGTCTTCTGGTTCTGCATTGGAGCCTGATGCGCATGATTAGCAATCTCACCAGTGCCTATGGGAATCAAGTCGCAGCTCAACTAAACTTCCTTTTTCTGAGCCAGTCTTCTTCCTCCAGGGTAATGATTACAACAGCAGGTCCGTATGTCAATTGGGACATGTCATTGCTTGTTCTCCCAGTATTCTGGGCCATGGGAGCCTAATAAGAGTGCCCAGGAAGAGCCCTCAGCCACCATGTCCTCACGTTCCAAGTCACAGCATATGTACCGTTCCGCAGGGCTTCTCTGTGAAGCATGCATTCACCCCAACCTTCAAACTGGAAAGGGATGCATCACACTCAGTGTTCTAGAAACACAAACCGATACCCAGGACACTCTTGTAAGACTTTCCTGTCTCCTCTCTGCTCTCCACCCTGCTGAGTTCATCCTTCCAGACCCAGAAGGGCCCTCTCCCTCTGGTATGGTGAGGATTGCTCCTGATACACAACGTCAAGTTTTCCACGTCCTGCTTTGCTCTGTGGTCTATCCACCAAGCCTCGGTCCCTGAGCTGTAAAAGCCTCATTGGGGAATTTCCCAGAATAACCCTCGCTTCCTGTAAAAGCCCGGCTTTTCAGATGATCTTCTTACTCAACATCTACTTGGAAACTGCAAGCTAAGAACTGTAATTAGGATAATGAGGCTGCAATAAGTGTTGCTTGAGGATTTAAATTTTCTTATTTTTAACATCATGAGTACAATGAATGAGCCTTTCTTTCTCCCTCTGCTGCCAACCCAATGCCCAAACACCTTTCTCCTACACACAAGGACACCCTCATATGTACCCCACCAACCATCAACGTCAAGAAATCGATACCACACGTTCCCCCACGTAGTCCTCGGAGTCTATTCGTGTTTCCCTAAGTGTCCAATGGTGCCCTTTGTAGCTCAAGGGACAAGTGTAGAGCCACCTACTGTGTTTCCTCCTCTGGCCTCTGGCCTCTTCCACCTGTAATAGCTCTTCCACCTTCCCTGTACCTTGATACTGAACAATTCTAAAGGCCTGAACTGTTGGACAGAAGAGAGTTCCCAACAGGCTCAGTCTAGCTCAGAAGCTGGCGGGCTCCAGAGAGGGAGCTGTGAAGAAGGATGGTGGGGCCAAGGACTTGGGGGAGCCCTGACTGTGCCCCCAGCAGGTGGCTTCAGGTATAGAGGGACATGAGGGGGCTGCAGCAGAGACCGGTCTTGGGTCCGCACTCCCTGCATGCTCAGACTGGTGCTCCTCATGAGCATGGGCTCCTGGTGTGTCTTCCCTTACACCCCTCCTAGAAGCCATCTTTCTGCATATGCAGAGTCTGACTTCTCGGGGATTTACGCCCCCTGTCTGTGGCCCAGAGAAATGAAATATTACTGGGCACCCACTCACCAGGGCAGCTAATTACAACTCAGAGCAACCCTCCGGGGCAGAGGAGATGTGCTAAATTTACATAGACAAGAATGCAGAATTTTAGGGAAGCAGACTGCCTCCTCTTGCTCCTGCAGAGCGGTAGGTGGGTTTGGACGGCCTGCTTTGCTGTTTGGGCCCAACGCCTAACCCACAGCGCCACCACACCCTTCCTAGCTTCCTGGCTCCTGATGGGACCATCTGAGAAGAGACCCCCGCTGTCTTCAAAGATCCCTGAGCCCGAGCCCTCAGAGGATGTGCTAGCAGTGCACACCGGTGAGGCCTCCACTCCTTCCACTCCCCTCCTAGTCTTCCCTGGCTCTGCTTCCTGGCCAACTGCCTTCACAAACCCTCCTCTCAGGAGCCCTGCTTCTGCAGAGCCCAACCCACGGTGGATTGCAGCTTTTAACAGAGCCAGGAGCCTGTGTGCAGAGGTCCCAGCAGGAAGCCTAGGGAGCAGTCCCTGGAGAGCTGCCTGGGCAAAGGCAGGAGCTTGAACTCGCCCTGTGTATAGCTGGAGGTGGGTGGTGCCGACAGGACACAGGAAAAGAGGGTAAAGGAACAAAATCCAGGATGCACACTTAGACGTATGCAAATATGCAAATTGTTTCATCTGCAGAGCTGAGGACCACTTTAGGTACGAAGAGTGGATGCTCACAGCATCTCAGCTCATAATGCTAAACAGCATCAGTAACAAGGACTGCAGACTCACAATGGAACTTAATCTCCGGTACCAGAGTCTCACAAAGGGAAATTACAATGCCCTGAATTTAATAGGTTTCATTTTTCAAAATGAAATTTTTTTTTTTGCTTTTACAGCCTCTCATTGCGAATGATGCTCTTGGATTAGGACTACTCGAAGACTCTTTCATTATCCAGGCAAGAGGCCCCAGGATACTGAGCGAGATTGGTTAGCTTTGTCCTGATGAAACAAAGACCCCTTGGATCCCTCCTGTTCCTTTATGCACCAATCCCTTTGATCACCTCCACTTGCCTTTCATCTGAGCCAGGCTGTGATGGTTTGGGGAGGGAAAGCACCAGAGGGGGTGTCAGAGGCCCAGGTTCCACTCTCCCAATGCTAGGGACTCTGGTGGGTCACCTACCCTCCCAGCCCAGGCTCCCCCGCTGACTGCATCAACGCAACCCTCTAATATTGATCACACGTCCACTGTCTTCCAAGTCCAGTGACATCTTGTGGACAACCCCAACAAGCCAAAGGCACTGCCATCGAGCAGATTCCGACTCATAGCGACCCTCCAGGACAGAGTGGAAGTGCCTCCAGGGGGTTCCAAGGCTGGGGCCTTCACAGAAGCGGATCCGTCAGGGCCTTCTGTGGTGGATAGATAATCATTTGTCAATGTGAGGATTATGACTGAATGGGTGGCGTCTAGTCTGTTAATCGGATCATAGCCAACGAGGCTTCTGTGTGGGCATAGCCTTCTCCTGAGGATTCTGGGAAATCTGGTACTTCCTCCTTGAAGGTGGGAGACAACTCCCTCTCTCTGCTCACTCCCTGGGAGACATTGCAGCTGACAACTCACATGGAACTACCCTCGTGCCCTGAGCTGGACAAGCCACATGGATGCAACCAGACCTCTGAAGCCGAAGAGAGATCCCTGCCAGCGCTGAGATGCTTACAACACCACTGGATCCAAAGACTTTCTACCCACTGGCTTGTGATCATCCTGCATTTGGCTTCATTGCATGTGTTTCATGAGTCTGAAGAGGACTTTATAGATTGGTATTGGACATATGGGCTAATATCAGATTTATGGCCTTCGACTGGACTGGGCTGGGATGTTTTCTTAATGTACAATTGTTCTTGAATATCAACCTCTTCCTTATACACATCTGTGTGTCCATGGATTTGTTTCTCTGGTCTACCCAGACTCACACACCTTCCTTCTCCTGTGGAGGTGACGCTCGCTTCTCACTGCTGACCTTTCATTTCGCAGCCTCAGGACATCCTGATCCTGTGGATATGGTGATGAAAAAGACCACCATCGTCTCTGACCAGAAAGAGTTTAAGAACACCAAAACCCATGGCCTCGGAGGCCATTCTGGCCCACAGCAACCCTATTAGGCAGAACAGAACCATCTCAGAGGGTTCCCAAGACTGTCCATCTTTCCAAGATCAGACAGGCTCAGCTTTCTTCCGCCGAGGGTCAGGTAGGTATGAACTGCTGCCATTTCAGTCAGCAGTCCCATCCGTCACCCACCTCGCCACCAGGGCTCCTCGGTTCCCAGCAGGATCGAATTCCCTTCTTCTCTACATCACATAGGACATCTGTGTGCTGTTCACACTTGGTCAAGTCAGTGTTCAAAGGTATGGGATAATTAGTAGGAGTCCTGGTGGTTTATCCATTGCTGGAGTACCTTAGGCCTGAAGGGCTGCAGATGGAAGATTATGGGTCACCAACACGCTTGGCTTTTCCTTCCGAATGCTCGAGAGAGGAATGTGAGCTGTACTGGGCCATGTTAAAGAGCAGGTGAGACACATAAGAGACTGTAGATTGAAAACCATAAACAAAGTGCAGTGTCCTCTGCGTGCATTCCGACTCATAGCAACCCCATAGGACAGGAAGAACCGCCCTGGTGGATTTCCGAGACCGCAGTTCTCTTGAGAGTGGAAAGCATTGGCTTTCTCCCTCCCGGGGAGTGACTGGTGGTTTCAAACTGCTGACCCGTAACCCTCCATCAGCAGCCCTTCAGGCCTGAGATATACTTGGATTCTTGAAAGGTAATTCAGAGCAGCTATATTAAGCAAGGATCCCAGAGGGCCACTGGGGCAGATCCCAATCATCAAATCTCATATTTCTGTCATGGAATGTATGACTCTTCCCACTCGGCAGGATGAATGAGGACTAGAGATAGGCTCCTATCAGTTGGATTTCAATTTGCCCATCGAATGACTTACTTATAGAAACATTTAAAAATATAAGCTAAGTTTGGTCTTCAGGTGTTTTTGTTTTGTTTTCATTTCAGAATGGCATGTAAGAAAGCGTCGGCCTAGAGCACAGATTGCCCGGAATAAATGGAACACGGGCTTCGGCTGAAAAACCTAATTTATCAAAGATATTCATTACAATTGCATTTGCTATAATGGTATTTGACCTCTGGATGACCCAGCTTTATAAATAAACTTAAACACCTCCAGGTCCATTAATATTTCATTGATCCATAAAATACTTCCAAGTGCTTATATTTATCAGCCTCCTAGAAAGGCTGTATCTGATGTAGTCACCACACACACACACACTCACTCACACAGGAAGGGTAGCGTAGTCTCCAGTCGTGGATCATAATTCACATGAACATTAGTAGTCAGACACAGGGCAATTTTGTTCAGGCCCCAAGAGGGGTCCATGAAAATGAGCGTGACAGGATTAGACCAGGCCAGATGGTGGGCCAGCTTGTCTCATGTTCAAGGTAGGCATGTCAGGAGGGATCTCTTTGAAGCAGATTGGAGTCGATGACAACCATGTAAAGCCACCCAATGGCTTCCCACCGCACCACGAGCAAAGGCAGATTCCGTCTATAGGCTGGGCCCTCATCTTTCTTCCTCTCTTGTGCTGTTCCAGCCACAGTGACTTCCCAACACACAGAGCTCCTACCACCTCCGCACCTTGACCCTGCTACTCCTTCTCCTGAAATCCTTGAACAGGCTTTACCTTCCTACACACACACACACACACACACACACACACACACACACACACCAAACACACACTGCCATTGAATAGACCTTACAGCTATCAGAGCAGAGCTGGGTTCCAGAGAGATTTCAGTGGCTGAATTTCGGGCAGCTGATCACCAGGCCTTGCTGCCAAGGCCCTTCTGGGTCGACTCAAACCGCCAACGTTTCAGATTGCAGCCCAACACACTCACCATTTGCACCCTCCAGGGCCTCCTTCCCACAATGGTCTCTTCTTTACCTTTCAGGTTTGGGTGTCAGTGGTCCCAATTCAAGAAGACACGCCCCCCCCCCTCACGCCCCCCAATTCCCCATACTCAGCTCGGTACTCTCTGCCACATTGCCTTTTTCACTTTCTTCAAATCAATGTCATTTTCTGAAATGATGGTTTTAATTTAATGGCGCTCTCTCTCTCTCTCTCAATCTTTCTCTCTCTCTCTGCTTTTTTTTTTTTTTTTTTTGTGTCGATGGGTCTGCATTGATTAGAATTTGGTATGTCTACACACACTACCGAAATAAAATATAAAAAGTGACTTAAACAAGATGAAAGTGGACTTCTCTCTCTCCAGAAGGAAGTCCAGGAATATCAAAATCGCGCTCAACAGGACGCAGTGGCTCCATGGAGCAGTCCCTGCTCTACTATCCTTGCACTAAGTCCCCATCGGTAGGTTGCTTTACACGGCTGGCTCCCCATCACTACTAAGTCAGAGCCTTGCACTGTACGTTGACTGACACTTCTGGAGTTCAGAGTCTTCAACGGGTCTTAGTGTCGTCATCCTTAATGATGTCCAGTCAATACCAACTCATAGCAATGCCATGTTGTAGAGAACTTTGTGTTTGTTAAATGGCCACTGTGTTGAGGAGGACAAACTCTGTATTGAGATATGGTGCCCAAAATATTTGGAACCAAGGATTCTAAGGTTGTATTAATGTGTGTAGCAAAAGAGAGAAGAGGGCGGGGGAGGTAGCTTGGTTGTACAATGATTAAGCATCAGGCTGTTAAGTGGAGGGTTGGGAGTTCAACCCCACCAGTGACTACTGGAGCAAGGACCCAGTAATCTGCTCCTGTAAAGACTGCAGACTAGGCTATCCTGTGATGCAGCCTGACTCTCTCCATTAAGGTTGTCATGAGTTAGAATTGGCACACAACAACATCAAGAAAAGAGTCATTGCCAGCAAGCTGGTTACTACTCAAGGTGATCGCCATGTAGTTCAGAGGAGGGCTGCTCCTTCGGATTTTCTCATCTGTGATATTCATGGAGGTCATTCATGAGGCCTTTAAGCCACCGGATGGGCACCAGCTTCCAACCTTTGTGTTCACAAGCCATGTGTACCATCAACTCCAGAGCCCACTGAGAAGTCTCTGCGAAAGTCCTTGCGATCGATGAAGGTCCAGTGTCCTTGAGTTTGGACTGATATTCCAGGGTTCGAAGCAAAAAGCCCTTTGTGGTCTGACTTCAAGCTGGAAGACAGGCTGCTGAGCGAAATAAGTCAATCACAGAAGGACAAATATTGTAGGACCTTGCTTATATGAAATGACAAGAATAGGTAATCATATAGAGACCAAAGGTTGTTAGTGGTTACCAGGGGGGAGAAGGGAGGAAATCAATTTCTGGGAAAGAGTGGATTTTTGTTTATGGTGATGGGAAATTGGCCTTGACTGAGAGTAATGGTTATCCAACTTGACAAATATAACTGATATCACTAAGATGATCACCAGATAAAGATCAAAATGGCAGACATAATGTTATATATGATTTTACAACAGCAGCCAAAAAATGAACTCATCATGACACAGCGAGAGGCAGCAAGAACTCTCACTCCCGGCGAGTCCATTCTGCCGCACAGGGATCCCACAGGACAGGGGCGAATTAAGTACCCCTTTGGGTTTCCAAGACTTTCAACCATTTTCCCCTCACAATTAAGGAAGTTTATTAGCAGAGTTAAGAAGTTACCAAAAGGCGGGATTAATAAACAGTGAGGATGTGAGGATTCAGCTATTGGTCCACAGTAACGCCCTCTCCTCAGCCAGTAGCCAAGTCTCTCTCCAGTCGTAAGTCCCTCCGCCACTCGGTCCGTTGGCTTCAGTCTCCATGGGTAGGAAAGTTGAACCACTGCTCTGCTTTACAGTCTCACAGTCTTAGCCTTGCTCCCACGATTCTGTTTCGTGGTCTCCTTCCTTGACCTCTGGTGCCCCTGGTCTCAGTGTGTGCCACTTCAGAGAGAGATCTCGAACATGCTACACCGGCGGCTCTTCTGAAAAGTTCCTGGGATTTCTCTCTCCTCTTGCCAAGATGGCTTATCCTGATAGCCAGGAAAGTGACAAATGAAATGGGCCACCCCCCTCTATTAGGGTTACACACACCCTCTTTGCATTTACTTGGTGAGAGTTACAGAGACATGGATAGGAGAGTCATGTTAAGAGACTTGAAATCGTCACAGGAATACAGAGCCTCAGCTATGAGTTTTCTTGGGTTAGGGCCACAGTTGAGAGGGTGTGTCCAGTCAATTGACCCAATGTTGGCTTTGGAGCCTCTGTTCTAATTCCTAGCTGAGTACATGGTGTTTGGGGTCCTGAATGCAGCCATTCAAGACACACCTTTGGTCTCTATTGAGCTAGAGGGAGAGGGAGACCCAGGAATCAGAGAAGGAACTGGGCTATGGATCTAGTTCCCTCCATGAACTACAGCCCCCTGCAACCAGAAGTAATGAACGTTGTGAACAAAGTCCTAAGGGATAGATCCTGATCAAAAAGATCTCACCTTGTGCCTTGCAAAACCTCCACATTCACTCTTGCTGAGGCAGCACCCGGCCCCTTGGGATGCCCCAAACATGTCTCTGTAACCGTGGACCAGGGGTGCCCTGCAGTCTCTGCTCACTGGGTCAGCAGAAGTGATACCTAGTTTATGTTGAGTACAGTGCACTGGTTTGTTAAGACAACACTTGTAATAAGGGTTCTCGCTAAGTGTGTATGGCGGGGGTGGGGCTGGGGCATGGGGATAGGGCTGAGCAGCCACCCAACGTGGAAATCCCAAATTTACATTCCTTACCCTTTTTTTTTTTAACATTTGTCTGCACAACAGCGCATTCTAAGCACCTGTAGTAACATTTCCTTCCATCTATAGGTATTAATGTGTAGCGCCCTCCAAATCGGGGAGTTCACCTTCTGGCACGACCTCAGACACCATTTCCTTCTGCTTCCTACGTAAGGTTTTCATCGGCTAGCTTTGGGAAGCACATACCCTGGCCTTCATTCCTGTTTTCTCTGAATCTGGAAACACCGCTGAACGCTGTCCACCTCGAGTCACTGCTAGTATTTGAAATAATCGGCGCCCTGGCCTGCAGCTTCATAGCAACGTTAAAGCCACTGGAGTCTGCCAGATGGGTGGCAGCTCCATGTGGAGGTCCCCAACTGCCACAGACTGACATGGCCCGCACACGTGGCAGAACCCCTGTCAGTGCAAGTAGAGAAGATGAGAAGAACTCAACTTCCCTTCTGCTTTCTTCCAAGCCCGTGATTGCTCTGGCTGCCATACGTTGGGTCTGATGCCAGGTGAACCTGAGTCTGTACTGAGGGCTCCTCCTGCCCACGTGCCTACCCTTGAGTTCAGAAAGGTTGGGGACAGCCCTCCCTTTTCATCTAATGGCCGAGAAGGGGGATGAAGAATGAGTGGGACAGTGATAAAACGGAGGAAAAAATGGATTGCTGGGCTGGAAGGGCAACAGTTCCTAGCCTACAGATCGTGTTCTGTCCCTGCTTCTAAGCACGTCAGTAAACACCATGGCACCTGCCTTGTTTGATTCTCTGGCCAACCACACCAGGGACAGCACCTGGGACAGAGGAAAGCAACCAACCCAAATCGAACTCACTGCCATTGAGTCCGTTCTGACTTAGAACTTCCTGATGTGAGGCTTCGGAGGCTGTCGATCTTCACGGGAACGGATGGCCTCAGCTTTCTCCCTCGGGAAGGTTGGTGGGTTTGAACTGTCAATCGCTCACTGGCCTGACAGTGCCACCAGGCCACCTTGGTATCTAATGGGTGATCAATAAATGCTTTTTAAATTGAACTGTTCTTTGTTTTGTTTTCCTGGTATTTGGGGGGCCCTCTGTTGGCATCTCAAAGGAGTGCTGGTGGTGCAGTGTTTAAGAGTTTGACTGCTAACCCACAAGGTTAGTGGTTCAAATCCACCAGCCACTCTGTGAGAAAAAGAGGTTAAATTCTACTTCCACAGGGAGGAGAGCTTTGGAATCCCAATGGGGCATCTTTATACTGCCCTCTAGGCTCACTATGAGTTGGAATTGACTCAGTAGCAATGATTTGGTTTTGGAGAGGGGGGAGTGGAATCTCTTCCCAAAGTCCAAGTACAACCCTCCATTATCATCAAAAGCAGTGAGCAAGCAATTCTAAATGTAAACTGTTTTCTTCTCCTTTTCCCCCAAGTGGACAGGGATTTATCAGGTAAAGCTACATGGCTGTTGCTACCGGGGTAACAATTTTCAAATGCACACCTTTCTCTCAGTACCCCCACCCAAATCCTCAGAAAGTGTTGTGTTTTTACAAGTCAGAAAGGTTAGGTCCCCAAATCCCCAACTGTTCATTTTCTGCCATTCTAATGCCACCCAATGAACAGATGTTTGGTCAAAGAATATGTCAACCACAATTGGGTTCACCAGCTTCGGCCAACAGATCATCAGAGAGTTTGTGATTTTAATCAACGTTTGTCATCCACCCAGAACTTCAGAAATGAATTTACATCAAAAGGAAATGGAAGTTTCTGAAAGTTGGCTAGCCCAAGAACAAGGGAGGTGAACTCCAGGTCCATCAAGAAAATAAAAATCAATCATGACAATTACTTTATTAGGTGATTTTAAAACTGCAGCACATGGAGAAGGCTTGGGTAAATGTCAGCTGTCACGTCAACAAGCGGAGCTGCTCCCATGGCTGGCCAGCTCCCTGTTAAAATGCTCGTCGGTATGCAAAGTAGTAGCATTGCACATCAGAGTGGGGTGCCTTCTCCACGTCAAGAGGTTCCCAAAAGAATGTGCAGACAATGGAAACCAAGGGAGAAGATGCACAGACGTCTGTGCAGAAACAACCGTCGTGTTTGGGGGTTTGCTCCTTCAATGGATTCAGACACGAGCTCCCTTCAGAAAAAGATGCAAGTGGATGAGGTGGCTGGATAGCATGTCTCCAGAGCTGACTTTTGTACCTATTTCCATCATCTGGATATGACCCAAAGCCCTCAGTCCAGCAAAGGAAACGGTCCTCCGAGCAGTCAGACAGCAAGCACCATGCCCCAGACCTCTGTTAAAGGGAGAGTGTTAGGATCCAAATCTATGAATGTTTCTGTACCTACTAGGGAAATGTTCAATGTCTCCATGTGCCAGCCAAGGAAGAACCAATCAGAAATTCGAGGACATCTGCGAATTGACATACTTCAAGGACCATCGAGTGAGTTCCAGTTTACAAAGGAGTCTGATGTAGGGAAGGGCCCCCTGCGGTGCAGGGATTAAGTGTTTGGCTGCCAACTGAGAAGCTGCCACTTCATACCCATTCAGGGGCTCTGTAGGAGAAACACCTGGCCACCTAGTGCCCTGAAGGCTCTAAAATTGAAAGTCACTGCCATTGAGTCAATTCTCCCTCAGAGCCACCCTGCGGGACAGACGAGGACTGCCCTGCGGGTTTCTGAGACCGGGACGCTTTATGGGAGTAGAAAGCCTCCTCTTTCTCCCAGGAGCAGCTGGTGCTTCACGGGGCGATTGGTATCCCACTATGTCACTGGGGATTCTCACAGAGCCCACCGCCAAGAACGCCTTACGGGGCAGTTTGACTCTGTCGTACAGGGTCCCTGGGAGTTGGAATCAACTTGACGGCACTCAACAACAAGAACAACAACGTGATGTCGGGCATAGAAGGAATGGTAACTACCCCTAGGCCTGAACACGGGCAAGGGGATGGAGCAGAAGCAAATAAAGGTTACAATGAAAGGCTACCTGGAGAGGGATGCTGACAGCCAGGTAGGGATAAACGGCAAACAAGTGAACTCCATACAAAGGGGGCCTGGGGAACACATGCATCAGCCGCTCTCATCTTTTGTATTTCTTGGCAGGGCTCCTCACGGGCTACAACCCCTTGCTTATTCCCCCTGGCCACACCCACTGGCCCAATAGCTCCAACCATTGGTTGTTCCCACTGGTTATACTCCATGGGAGGCTGAAAAGCAAGGTTATCAGTAGATGTAACCCCTCCAGTTGACCTCCTGGCCAGAGAGCAAGATGGATGGAGAAGGGTGGCACTTGGATCTGGAGGGACAAACAGAAGAAGTTGGATTTGTTGTGGGCTTCTCGGCCCACAACAGAGGTGAGGAAACCAGATGGAATGCACTACTACGCCCACAAAGAAATGCCTGTGTGTTAGTCTGGGTAGACTAGAGAAACAAATCCATAGAAATGCATGTGTATAAGAGAGAGTTTTATATAAAAGGTAAATTGTACATGAAGAAAGCATCCCAACCCAGTCCAGTCTAAGCCCTTAAGTCCAATATTAGCACATAAGTCTGATACCAATCTATAAAGTCCTCTTCAGATTCATGAGATCATGTATTGATGCCAAATGCAGGATGATCACAGGCCAGTGGGTAGAAAATCTTTGGATCCAGTGGCGCTGTAAGCATCTCAGTGCTGTCAGGGGTCTCTCTACATGGCTTCCCCAGCTTCACAGGTCTGGTTGTATGTGGCTTCTCCAGCTCATAGAGCTAGTGTGGTTCCATGTGTCTTGTCAGATGCAATGCCTCCCAGGGAGTGAACAGAGAAAGTGTGTCTTCCACCTCCAAGGAAGAAATTCCAGATTTTCCAGAACTCTCAGGGGAAGGCCATGCCCACACAGAGCCCTCATTGGCTGTCTCTCCATTGACAGACTAGGCTCCACCCCTTCATGCTTAATCCTCTCAAATATCAAATTGACACCAGATTATGTAGCTACCACAGTCTGATGACCATGCTTGTGCACAGATACCAAGATATTCTAATATGTGGGCAGGAACACTTGCAAGGGTCACTGAAAGAGTATAAATTCTCTCCCCAAACCAGGCAAGGAATTCTAATAATAATAAAAAATCATACGGCATGGGATGATTGAGAGTAGGAATGTATCCTGCACGGTGCCAGAAGACTATTATGGACCCAACTGTGGTGTAATAATTCCATGGAAACGTTTTAAAAGAATTCTAAAAACTCCTCTTAAACAGGCAGAGATGTTTGGGATAGGCTATAAGGTTCCGCTACACAAAAGTGACAAATCACTTTCTAATTCACAAAATACACAATAACAACTGGCATCGTATTGCATTCCTACTAAATGCCACGTACCCCACATGCAAAAGGAGCCCTGGTGGCATAGTGGTTTCTAGTGGGGCTGCCTGCTGCAAGGTCAGCAGTTCGACACCACTAGCTGCTCCCCAGAACAACGGCATGGCTTTCTACTCCTATAAAGTGTTACATTCTCAGAAACCCACAGAGATGGTTCGATCTGTCCTATTGGGTTTCTATGAGTCAGCATCGACTCAATGGGAGTGAGTTTAGATTTGGTTTTACAGGCAAATGCTCCTCCATCCCCATCACAGCCTTAGGAAGGAGTGTGATTGTTTTCATCCCTGTTTTCCACATGACAGTTAAGTAGTATATTCAAGGCCCCTAGCCAGTAAGATCCAGGGCCAGGCTTAATCCCAGGAAGTCCTGGCCAGAGCCTGTGCTCAGGTATCCTCCACCTCTGTAGCCCACACTCAAAGCACCTGCCATGTGGAGAACAAGTGGCTTAGGGAATGACTGAGAAAAAGGGAGGGAGGGAGAAAAGAAAGGAAAATGGGTGATGGGTGGGGTGTAAGAGAACAAATGATGTAGCAAATAAAGGAATGAATGAACTGGAGGAAAACGGAGGACCATTTTGTGGTGCTCTATGTCCACAGCATAGAGAAGGCACATGCGACATATGCGTTTTCTGGATAACAAGTTTCCACAAATCTGGCCGCCCAAAACAATGCCCATGTGGTAGCTCACAGTCTGTATGTTAGAACTTCAAATATGGCAAGATTAGGTTCTCTACTCGGGGCCTTACAAGGATGAATCAAGGAGCCGGCCAAGCTGTATTCCTACCTGGAGGACATGTAGAAGGAGGCACTTCCAAGCTCATGATTCAAGGTGTTGAGAGAATTCCTTTCCATGCAGTGGTGTGACTGGGTCCTGTTTCCACACTGATTGGAGGCTGGAGGGACTCCCAATTTCCAGAGGCTGTCTGCTTCCCCTGCCCTGTGGCTCCTCCACCTTCACAGCCAGCAAAGAAGAACCCTTAGGCTTTGAATCTAGTTCTTCAGGAAGAACCACTTAGTCTCTTATTAGGGCTGGCCAAATACGGTCAGGTCTACTCAGAATCTCTCTTTTCTCATGTCAACAGTTTACAGTTGTACCTCCTGTGTTAGTCTGGGTAGACTAGAGAAGCAAATTCATAGACACTCACATGTGTATAAGAAACACATTTACTATATATAAGAGCAATTGAATATTGAGAAAATGACCCAGCCCAGTTGAGATCAAGTCCATAAATCCAATATTAACTCATATGTCTGATACCAATCTAAAAAGTCCTCTTCAGACTCACGAAATACAGTGAACCCTCGCCACTTCGCGCTTCGACTTCCGCGGCTTCACTCTATCGCGGT
>NW_022109491.1:4900207-4917503 GCF_000313985.2 Echinops telfairi
GTCCCCCATTGTAGGGACAGTCAGCAGTAACAAGCCCCTCTTCCTCATTCCCTCTCATTAAGTAACATTGTGGGTCAGACGCTTCCCTGAAAGATACAACTTATTTCCCTTCCTTGTGCTTTGCTCCTCAGGGAAAGGCATGAACCAAGATGAGCCTCGGGGGCTGTTTGGGGACTGGGGACAGCCTTCCTTTCTAGAAGCATTGCCCTCTTTGACAGTGAGAGACAAAGAAATGCTTTTCGGATTCTGTCTAGAAAGGTGGCCTTCTAAGCGGAGACCTCCTACTTATACGTATTTTCATTCTAAAAATAAGAGCAAAATTAAGCTTTGTTATATTTTAATAGGGTGCCTGACATGCGGCTCACGGGGCTGGCATTGGTGGCACACAGCACTGCGGGAATCCTGAGGGGAGAGGGGAATTGCCCAGCTCGAGGGGCTGTGGGGACCACGGGGCCCTGACTCCCTCCAGCCAGAAGTTTACTGAGGTTCCTGGCAAGTTACCCCAGCCCAGTCACGTGGCTTTGGAGCTTGCATCCGTCACCCTTAACTACAGCAGCTCTCTCCAAAATGGGCGGCCCTTGAAAGGAAGTGTGTGAAGATGACTGAATGCAGGAAATGCTGAGGGCACAGGGCGGCTGGGGACCTTCTACTGTCCCCAGCACTCCTGGCTGGCTATCTGTCATTTGCACTGTGACACACACAGTGATCATCAACTCGGCTCTCTCAAGAAATTAAACCAAAAGTAATGTGATCAGGAAGACTGTTTATACTATTGATCTGCATGTAGATGCTTGGCACGACATTTTCTGTACCAGAAAGGCAAGGATGCTATTGCTTCTGTTTTTGTTGCTGCAATGCTCTTTTTCCCCTCCGGGAGCCCTGGTGGTGTAGTGGTTACAAGATGGGCTGGGACCCACAAGGTCTGCAGTTCGAAACCACCAGCTGTTCCGTGGGTGGAAGACGGGGCTTTTGACTCCCGTGAAGAGTCACAATCCCGGAAACTCCCAGAGGCAGTTCTGCCCCGCGTCCCTCCAGGCTCGCTGTGACTGCGCATTGACGCGTTGGTTGGAAGTGAGTAGTTTCCCTCCATGTTCGGCCCTGGCACAAGCCTCTGACGCTCTCATCAAGTCCATTCCTGCTCACAGCGGCACGAGAACCACACAGCAAAGCCGAGCGCAACACCCACGGGGGATTCCCGAGATGGTAACTCTTCCTCCCGAGGAAGCAACTGGTGGGTTCAAACCGCTGACCTCTCTCTTAGCTGAGCACTGAACCACTGTGCCACCAGGGCTGCTTGGGTGTTCTGTAAGTATCTGTAGGATAAGTGACAGGATTTGTAATGATGAACGAGACAGATGACATTGTCAACAATTTCATATCTCACCTGCGGGTCTACCTCGGGCCTAATCATTTCTTCCTTACGAGGTGTGGTTGAATTTCCCACTTGAACCCTGGCAGGTTTATGACTACTTTGACAAATGGATTACCTGTGGCAGAGGGCGCTGCATGACTTCTGAGCCAAGCTCTCTTGGGACACTTGCTCTACTTGCTCTGTGGGAAGCAGCCACCAGGATGGAGAAGACATGAGAGCATGTGTTGAGCCTCAACTAAACACCCAGAAGGAATGAGTGAGCCTTCTGAGCTTCGGGTAACTTTAGTCCCTGCTGACATCTGACCATGAAGCACCAGGGAGATTCCAGTGAGAACCACCTGGGTGAGCCCTTTCCTAATTCCTGACCCAGAAATGGCCAGCAAACTAGGATTGTAAGCTCCTGCATTGTGGAGTCATTGGTTACGCGGCGTGAGATGACCTAGACAAGGGCATATTGCGCATTGAAGTATTTTAAACTAACAGTGCAAAGTTGTGAAACTTGTAAAGGTAAGTCTAAAGTTCATTTAAGAATACCAACTTTGTCTAACAAGCATAAAGAGGTTTCTATACACTAATGGATAAACTACTTTGGTTATAAATGGTTTATTTCCATTTTCTCTCATCCTTTTAAAATTCCAAGTGTTTATTGATACCTTCTGATGGATATCAGATAGTCAACTTTGCATTGCACACATGCAATTTGTAAACAAATGTGCATTTATTGGGGGAGCCATCTATTGAAATATTGGGGTGCTGGGGGAGGACTTCACTGCTACTCTGTGAGGGGGGGTTGAAGGAAGATCTTTGATTAGCAGAAGAACGATATGATCTGATTTGCAATTTTCAAAATCACTAATGTATCTGCATTCTGCAGCCTGGATGTAAATACCAGGTTATGAGTTGGGTGGTTAACCTCAAGAGCAGGAGTTCAAGCCCACCAGCTGCTCCTCGGGAGGACGGTGACGCTTTTTCGTTCCCGTAAAGATTTATAGCTTCCTAAAACCACAGTTCTCCTCCGTGCCATGGAGTCACTGTGGGTCGGAATCTCCGGCTGTCAGTGAGCTTCGTTTGGAGTTTTATGGTTGCGTCTGAATTGTGGAACTGTAAGGAATACTGAATGCTACATGAGCCCGCAGAATAAAGGACAACCAGAATGCTCCTTAGAAATGAAGATGGGGAGACTAAATCTCACCTAATTGTTACACAGCATCCGGAGAGACCAGTCCCTGGAGAAGAACGTCATGCTCGGTAAGGGAGAGGATGGGCAAACAGAGGAAGGCCTTTAACAAGATGGACAGTCATGGCGGCTGCCAGGGTGGACGTTAAGACGGCAGTGAGGGTGAGGCTGGTGCACAGTTTTGTTCTGCTGTTTTGTTCTCG
This sequence comes from Echinops telfairi, assembly GCF_000313985.2. NCBI lineage: Eukaryota > Metazoa > Chordata > Mammalia > Afrosoricida > Tenrecidae > Echinops > Echinops telfairi. The sequence goes on from NW_022109491.1 coordinate 4,902,960, forward strand.
CTGTGAGTCAGAAGCAACTTGGGAGCACCTAACAACAACAGCAACTTGGAGGACATGGGTTGAGGATTTTTTGCTTCGGCACGCAGTAGCCTTCACATACTGAAAGGCAGGCCCAGCAGCTAAGCCCAGTGAGTTCAGAAAACCTCCCATGGAACCAGCCGTGTCTCAGAGAGCACCACGTGCTCGACTTCTTGTGCCTTTAGATCTGCCAAGCTCAAATTCTAGCCTGCCAACTTCAAACGCTTAAAGCATCCAGATCTCCTGGGCCTACTGAGGCTGGAGGAGTCCCTGGGACAATGGCCCTGGGTGCTTCTTCAAACCTTGACTTGAGGCTAATCTGAAGTCACCTATAAATGAAGGAACCTTTAGAAGATTGCCATCCTTATTTTTCTATATAAGACCAAAGGAGCTCTGGTGGCAGAGTGGGTTAGTGGGTCATGCCTTGGGCTGCCAATCACTAGGTCACTAGTTTGAATCCGTAGAAGAAAGATGACGTTTTCTGCTCCTAGAGAGATGTACAGCCTCAGAAACCCATGGAAGCAGGTCCACTGTGCCCTCCAGGTGCTGCGAGTCAGAATTGGCTGGCTGGGAGTGCGTTTTAAGTAAGACCAGGTGAACAACAGCTATTCTAACGCATAGGTGAGAGCAGGTAGCTCGGAAGGCAGCAGGGAGTTTACGTCAATGGAAGTGAGACAACTGGAACAGAAATAGCAAGAATGTTGACCCAGCGAAGCATGTCACCATTGTCATTGATCATGACCTCTAGAGACGGTGGAATGGACTTGGGTTGTACTGTATATAAAATTAAATATATGTTCTTAAAAAGCTCTCATCTCCCACATCCCTCTCTCCTATATGAACTCTCCTAGAAACAGTCCAGCAGTGACGCCTGTGTTTCCTGAGATGGCAGATGCCTGCATACGTGTCACACCTGCCCACTGACCTGCATTTCAGGGGCACGTGTAAGAGAGAAATGGGAACCAGATCCCCCTGCCTGTGCTCCGCCTGTATTTTTCTCTCTCTCTTGCTGATGCTAAGCATGAGAAAACTTCATTTTGGATTTTTTTCCCCTTCCCATTGTGATCACTCTGTGTTTGTGACTGTGTATTAGTTACCTTGGCAACATGGTAGCCTGGGATCGGATTGGCCAGGTTGCCAGGTTCATTGTCAGCGCCAGGGGCCCAATTTTGAGTGGAGGATGTGTGCATATTAACCAGAGCTACAAAGGCGAGCTTGGCTGGGAACTTCCACAGCCCCTCCATCTGGGAAGTATGTCCCCAGCATTGCTTTGAGGAAGATGCAAAAGTCTGTGTGTACCTTTGAATTCTATTAGGAAAGGAGCTAGTTAGCATTGGTATGCTCAGTGCAGAAGATGCAGTCACTGCAGTGAGAGATTACCCCTCAAGCTAGGGCAAATGCTCTATTTACCCCTCAAGGAAGCTAGGGCAAATGATCTAATTACCCCTCAAGGAAGCTAGGGCAAATGATTAGAACCTGCTACCCAGCCCGTATTCCCACTCACTCTGCAATCCTGAATAAGTCACACACTCCACCACGTGCTCCGTATTTTCTGGAAAGAAATTTCCAATTGCCAGGGGGAAACACCAGGTTTATCTTTCAGAATGTGGTCCTGTCCTGAGAGTATATTCGTGGCCATCAAATCTCTTCAGACTCATAGTGACCCTGTAGGATGGAGTGGAACTGCCCCTGGGAGTGTCCAAAGCTGCACATCTTTATGGGGGTGGAGAGCCTCATCTTCCTCTGGCAGAGCAGCCAGTGGGCTTGAACACACTGCCGACCTTGCACTGTGCAGCACCGCACGAGGATTAACCCAGAGAGCACAGCACATTGAAATTTCAGCTGGGGCATAATTATAGTCTTCTGATGCCAACAATATCGAATCATTTGTTTATTTCACTTATCTCATGCACTGCTTACTGACTAACATCTGGTTTTATTCATTTGCCAATTACTTCGGTGGGGAGGGAGAAGCAACTAAGCAAGCCTCCGTCTATAGCTGACAATCTTTATGAGTCGATGAATAAACAACACCAACCACCAGAAAGGAATGCCCTTTCAAAAGACAGGGGAGGGAAAAAAGCAAGACATACACGTTTCGTCTGTGCAGCCGTGTCTAAGTAAGTGTCCCTACCTGGCTTTCATTTGCCAGCTGTGTTCGAGGGAAACATGTCCTTGATGCTCACCATGCCACACTCTCTGCGCTGAGACACATTTCACCACGCTGTGTAACCAGCATCGCCTTAATGGAGATAGGAAAGTCATGGGCAAGCCGCCACTTTTCACCTGGGCTAAGTGTTACAGTATGTTCCGCTCCGGTAAAACTAACATTTAGGTTTTCCAATTTCAAAGGGAAAGGGAGGGGAACAGAAAATCGGAAAGGAAGAAAACAAACACAGAACACATTCCAAATATCCTCCAGGGGAAGATGGCGGCCAGGCCCATCATGACTTCCTGGACACCGTGACTTAAATAAAGACTGAGCGCCTTCTCAACTGGGTCTTTTTTCAGCCATGGAGAAGACGGGCCTTGTTCCCCATGCCCAGACTGATGAAGGGCATCGGGAGGGCACCGAGGTAGCTGATGGACGGACGGCTTCCAGAGTGAGCCCCTAAAGCGACTGGCCTGCATTCTCCAGGGTTGCTTGGCTTCGAAGATCGCATCTTCTTGGGGGCTAGGGAGCGAGTCTTGTCTGCAGAGCTCTCAGTACTGCCTGCTGCCTAAATATCGTTTATAAATCTGCTCATTCTCTTGCAAAGAGCACAGTTGCATAGGCTTAGCCTTGTGCTGAGTGTTAATTTGTTAAGCATACATATTTAAGAGATACCAGGGGTTTTTTGTGGTGTTTTTTTTTTTTTAATAGTCCTCCTCTGGCATCCTATCTTCAAAGAGTCCCTAGCTGGAGCCAACAGTTGAGCACGCAGCCAGGAGCTGAAAGGTGGGCTGTTGGGGTTCACCTGAGGCCCCTTGGAAGAAAGGCCTGGTGATCTGCCTTTGAAAAACCACAGTAATGAAACCAGGTGGGACCGTCCTGACTCTGCACGTACGGGTTCGCTGTAGGCCAAAATGCGCTTGAAGGCCACTGCCAGGCTTCCATTTCCTTCCTGCATACCCCCACCAGGAGCCCCCCAAATGGAAGTGGCTGGTGACCCAATGCCCTAGGAGGCCTGCTCATTCCAGGATATGTTGGCAGGGAAGGTTCTTTAGGAAATCAGGCCCCCATGGCCTTTGGAAAAGATGATCCTTCTCCATTAACCCCCAACTTTGGGCCACTCTGCCCTCCCCAGCTGGGTAGAGGCTGCTGGGCTACAGACAAGTGCCCAGCACATTCCACCAGATTTCTGGAGGAGGCCTCAGAACAAGGAAATGGAAAACATAATGTCAGTCCCTGGGGGCTGCGATCTGTTGCAAGGAAAAGAGCAACAATAAGAGCAGGGTTGTGGGACAAAAAGCAAGAGAACAACAAGGGGACCCCAGCTCGAGCCAATGAGAGGCACTCGGAGGGAAGGCAGGGAGCCGAGCCCCCGTGAACGGTATGGAGCAAGTGTGGGGAGAAAGCACCAGGACATGGAGAAGACAAAGGGACCCCACATTCCAAAAACACCGGGAACTTGGTGGGGGGAAGGGGGTTGCGGGGTGCCAGCACAAAGGTCGGCACATCCATGTACAACCCAAGCAGCATACAGACACCAGCAAAAGCAGGGGACACAGGAACAGAAGATGTCATCGCCACCTCACTGAGCCCTGCAGACGACGTGGGCGGGGCCTGTGACAGCCTCACGAGGCTCCCCCAGGAGGCTGCAGCCAGCCAGTCAATGGTCCTGGCCAGCCACCCAACCCTGTCTTCCTTCTTCCACCCCCCACTCCCACCCCTGCCACCATGGAAGCCCAGCTCCGTGGGTACCAAGCCTCCCCTCACCGGACAGTTGTTTTCCCGAAAGGAAGAGCAATACACTCCTGTCCACACTGTGTCTGACCCATGGCTGAGGGCTCAGTAAAACCAGCCCCTTCAAAAACAGAGATGACCGGTGGGGGGTGAAGAGCAGCTAAAGGAACCTTTCTACTGCCCTTCTCCTCCTCCTCCTCCTCCTCCTCCACCTCCTTCTTCTTCTTCTTCATTTGGTTCCATTAAGTCACGTCTGCCTCCCAGCTGAGGAAACACTGCCCAGTCCTGCGCCATCCTCACATTGTTCTTAGGTTTGAGCCCATCGTTCCAGACGCTGTGTCACTCCATTGGATTGAGGGCCTTTTTCCTTTCACAGCCCCTCCACTCTGCCAAGCATGATGTCCTTCTCCAGGGACTGGTCTTTCCTGACAACATGTCCAACGTACAGGAGGGAAAGTTTCACCACCCTTACCTCTAAGGAGCATTCTGGCTTGACTTCTTCCAAGAAAATTGTTTGTTCTTTTGGCAGTTCATGGTACTTTCATTATTGTTCTCCAGCACCACAGTGCACACACATCAATTCTTCGGACTTCCTGATTCAATGTCCAATTTTCACATGCATATATGGCAATTGAAAACACCGTGGCTTGGATCAGGCACACCTCCTTGCTTTTTAACACTTTAAAGAGGTCTTAGGTCTATGTACATTTATTCTATGCTAAGTATCAAGGCAGCAGATGGACACTAGGTCCTTCCTCAACCCAAGAACACTTAGTTCTAATAACCTGGCATTCTGTGATGCTCACTTTCCTGACATGATCACTGAATTCAAAATGGGTGCATAGGCAAATGTGGTGAAGAAAGCTGATGGTGCCCAGCTACCAAAAGATATAGTGTCTGAGATCTTAAAAGCTTAAAGTTAAACAAGCAGCCATCTAGCAGGGAAGCAACAAAGCCCACATGGAAGAAGCACACTAACCTGTGTGATCAGAAGGTGTCTCCAGGCATCAGAGACTCAAAACAAACAAACAAATAAATATATCCATGTAAACGAGGGGTGACGGAGTGGAGACCCAAAGTACATCTTTAGACAATTGGACATCCCCTTACAGAAGGGTCACAAAGAAGGGATGAGCCAGCCATAGTGTGCAGTATAGCACTGACAAAACACTCAACATTCCTCTAGTAACTAGAGTCTAGTTCTTTAATGCTTCCTTGCCCCTACTATCATAACCCCAGGTCTACCTTACAAATCCGGCTAGACCGGAGCATGTACACTGGTACAGAAAAGAGCTCCCCACACATGGAATCCAGAACAGATAAACTCCTCAGGAGCAATAATGGGAGTAGCAATACCAAGGTGGAGGAGAAGGGGGAACTGACCGCAAAGATAGAGGTACAACCCCGGCCCCCCATCCCAGAGAGGGACAAATAACAGAAATGTAAGTGAAGAGAGATGCCGGATGGTGTAAGATGTGAAAATAATAACATAATTTATCAAGGGTTCACAAGGGTAGAGGGGAAGGAAAAAAGAGGAGCTGATACCAGGACTCAAGTAGAAAGAAAATGTTTTGAAAATGATGATGGCAACACAAATGTGCTTGATACAATTATTATAAGAGCCTCCCCCCAAATGATTTATTAAAAATAAATAAAGAGGTCTTGTGCAGCAAATGTACCTAATGCAATGTGTCCTTGGCTCGCTTGACTGCTGCTTCCGTGAGCACTGATTGTGGATCTAAGCAAGACAAAATCCTTGAGAATGCCAAGCCTTTCTTCATTTATCATGTTACCTATTGGTCCAGTTGTGAGGATTTGGTCTTCTTTACATGGAATCAGAATCCATATTGAAGGCTGCACTCCTTGGTCTTCATCAGCAAGTGTTCTAAGTCCTCCTCACTTTCAGCAAGCTATATATGTCCTCTGCACATCACAGATGGTTACACTTCCTCCGATCCTAATGCCACATTCTTCTTCCTATAGCCTAACTTCTTGGATTATTTGATCAGCACACAGGTTGAATAAGTATAATGAGAGGATACGACCCTAGCCATACCTTTTCTGATTTTAAACTATGCAGTATTCCCTTGTTCTGTTCCCATTACTGTCTCTTGATCCATATAGAGGTTCTGGGGTTCTTATTCTCCTTAAGACTATCCATAGCTTGTTATGATCCACACAGTCGAATAGCTTGGCATAGTCATTAAAACACAAGTCAGCAGCTTTCTGCTTTACTAGATCTTGAAAACCCAGCAACCTGCTCTTGAGGCTCATTTGGGACTGGAGATTGCCAGAGGGCTAGCGGGCTCATTGGTCTGTATTGAATCACAAGACAGAGGCTAGTCCCCGGGTGGTGCACATGGTTAAGCGATTGGCTGACAGGCTGGTCATTTGCATCATCCTGCAGCTCATGGGAGAAAGGCTTGGCGATCCATACAGTTGCCAAGATTCCAATCCCAACCCAAGCTGCCATCAAGGCAATACTGACTCATAGAACTATTCCTTCAGGCCTCCGAGGCTTAATTCTTTATGGGAGGAGACAGCCTCCACTTTCTCCCAAGGAGCAGCTGGTGGGTTCAAACTGCTCACCCTGTGATTAGTAACCCAGCTCATAAAACCCACGAGCCGCCTAGCAATCCCTATAAAGATTACTACCTAGATTAGAAAGTCTTATGGGGGCAGTGCTGTTATGTCACATAGGCTCACCCTGGGTGGGAGTTGACCCATTGCTATCTAACAACAATAACTCAAAAGTCAGGATGACGGAAATGGCCGAGGCACTTTGCTGCTCACTGGAAGGTTACCAGTTCAAGTCTTGGAAGAAAGGCCTGGCAATTTACTCCTCCCCCCCCCTTCCAAATTAGCCATTGACAACTCAATGGAGCTCAGTTCTGGCTCGACACAGCGAGTGGGATTCGACTAGTGGCAACTGAGCTGAGTAAGTCAAAGGAGAAAGGCCTTTGCCATCCACTCCACCTCCTTAAATGACCCGTGGCACCTTTATTCGTAGACCAGCGTTTCTTTCTACTTTGCTTTGGTTTGCGTGGAGGAAATGCGGTGATCCTGGGGCGAAGGGAGAGAGAACAGGGACTCACGAGCCGGATTCGGAATGCTGGGGTAATGGCAGCGAACTTTTCCCTAATGGAGGTATTGACATGTGTGCCTGGAAATCTAAACTTAGCAAAGTGTAAGGCAAGAGCAGGCGTTCGCACTTTATTTCTGTATCTGGAAAGTTTCAGCGGCTGGTGCCAAATGAATATTTATTAATGCATTGTGAATCAGAACCTGTGATTATTACTCAAACTATCTTTTTACCTTACGAGCTTCAACTCAGAAGAATAAAAACACATCTGCTTTTGCTCTCCCCATATTTTATTCAATGTTTTAACAGCTTTGCTGTAAATATCTCATCCATTACGAATCAGTTGTGACTGTATCGGCTTCACGTCTCCTGTTTTATTACTGTCATCACAGTGAAACAACACACTGTTAATTCTGTTAACTAACAAGTTCATCATCCCAGCGAGGCAGCTCCCGCCCGCGTTGGGGCCACAGGTTAAAGGAGAAGCCCAAAATGAACCCACTGCCTTGGTGGTGATTCCAGACTCACGCGACCCTGTGGGATGGAGGAGAGCAGCTCCCATTGGCTTCCTGAGCTGTCAATCTTGACTGCGGCTCATCTTTGACCCAGGGAGGGAACAGCTGGTGGTTTTGAAAGGATGAGCTCCTTTCAGCTGGTAGCTGAGTACTTTAACTGCTGTGCCAGCGGGGCTCCTTGTTAAGGGCAAACTGGTTCTACCTCAAAGCAAGGCCTGCCTGAATGAGGCTTCTTCCCACTGTTAAGATGAGTAGATCTTCTTTATTTGAGATTGAGAAGGAATGGGTCGATCTGAAGAGGCCCCTCTCCGACCCGGACCCGCAGAAACCCTATAGGACAGTGAGGAACTCCCCCTGTGGGTTCCAAGGCTGTAACTCTTCAATGGAGCAGAACGCCTCATCTTTCTCCTGGGAAATAGCTGGTAAGTTCGAACTACTGACCTTACGGTTAGCGGCCCAGTGCATAACCCACTGCATCACCAGGGCTGCCTGTAGGTTGAGTGGTTTTCAAGTGGAGCAGATAAAGAGGTTACACAACCCCCAAATCATTCAACTCTGGGGCCCGTGAGCAAGCTGCGGGTTTCAGGTCCTCGGTCTTGATAGTTCTCATCCAGTCTGAGTTGGCTCCGACCCATAGGGACCATCTGCACAGCTGAATGAAACACTGCCCGGTCCTGTGCCATCCTCACAATCGTTCCTGGGCCTGAGCCCATTGGTGCAGCCATCATAGCAGGCCATCTCATTGAGGGCATTCCCTCAAGCATGATGTCCTTCTCCGGGGACTGGTCATTCAGCCTCGGCTCTGTCAACCTGTCCTCTTTCAGATCCTCGCTAGCCCTTCTTCTCTCTCTGGAGCACCGGGCATCCAGTCTGTTAGTGTGATCTGGTGGTTGGGAATGTGAGCTCTAACCTCTACATGCTCAGCTCTCATGAGGCGACCCTGCTCAATAATTACCCTCATGAAAGGACCACTGAAGACATGGGTGCTCTAGCAAAGTGTGAGGACGCTATTAGATGATGCCCAACTATCAGAAAAAATAGCTTCTGAAGTCTTAAAACAAACAGCCACTTTTAAGTGGGTGTCAGCTAAGCCCACCCAGAAGCACATTAGCCTTTGTATGCCCAGGATCGGGAAAAAATAAATAAAATCTAAGATCAGAATGGGGAAGTATACTAAGGCTTAAATTCTGAGTATCCAGTTTGCCTAATGCTGTGGAGGACAGCAAAGGCCCAAAATCCATTTGTAGAGATTGAATTGAGCCCCACAGGGATTGAGCCTCCACTGAATTCCCTTGGCCCATTGACCAGAGATAAGAATAACCTTGCCCTCAGATGTAGCGCATCAGAAGTGAATTATTGCAGCTATACTTAGGTTAAAGTGGGATGTCTTATCATTTGTTTTCCCCTCTTTCCCAATTGCATTCTTTGTTTTATTTTGGTTTTGCTTTTGGGATTTTTTGTCTGTTTGTTTGTTTTTATAGGAAATCCAGGATAAGTAAATAGAGGCAATAATCAGAATAGCTGTTTTTTTTTAATGTTGGCTTGTTTTTTGTTTTTTTAAATAATCAGAATAATTTTTAAGTAGGGTTATTACCAGGAAGGTTGGGGAAAGGAGGAGCTAATAATAATAACTAAGTGCTATGTCTTTGACGGATGTATTATCATCAATGCTCATGGAAGGAGGAGTGAAGAGAACAAAGGTGGCATTCATTGTATTGTGTAAATCTGCTGCACAAGACCTCTTTAAAGTGTTGAAAAGCAAGGGGGTTATTTTGAGGACTCTCTGATCCAAGCCATCGTATTTTCAGTTGCCTCAGATGCATGTGAAAGGCGGACATTGAATAAGGAATTGTGACGAAGAATGAATGCATTTGAATTGTTGTGCTGGAGAAGACTATTGAAAGTACCATAGACTGCCCAAAGACCAAACAAATCTGTCTCGAAAGAAGTCTATCCAGAATGCTCCTCAGGACAGTGAGACTCTGTCTCACATACCTTGGACACGTTGTCAGGAGAGACCAGTCCTTGGAGAAGGACATCACGCTTGGTCAAGTGGAGTGGAAGTGAAAGAGAGGAAGGCCCTCAACAAGTTAGATGGACACCGGGGCTGCAACAAGGAGCTCAGTCAGAAGAACAATTGTGAGGCTGGGGCAGGATTCAGAGGCGTCCCTTCTGGGAGACAAAGTCTCACTGTGAGTCAGGATACCCGGAAGGCACAATAGCAATGAGGACAAGAATGAAGGAACTGTTCTACATTGGACCATGGTGCTGATTGCACAACTCATTTTAATATATTCAAACCGTTTAATTGAAGGGCACATGAATCATGTCCATAAAACGGTTAACACAAGCCTCAGCTGTTATCCAAGAGCAGCAAGGCCTCCTACCTCATTGGCTATGTGGTAAAATTGAATAAGCAGATGGTATACAGAGCTCTGTATCAGTCTGAATCCAGTACAAGAAACAGAAATCACTAGGTGTAGTTTAAGCATAACACAATTCGATGAGAGCATTCAGCATGCATTAGTTATCTATTGCCATAGCAATGCTGGGAAAGAAGAAACAGTGGCTTACACCGTGACCTACTTATTGAAATCACAGGTCTTCAGGTCAGTGATTTGGGCCGGTCTGAGGTGGGTGGTTCTGCTGGTCATGCGAAGCTCATTCGCTCTACGTTTGGCTGCTGGCAGATTGACTGTGTCAATTATGTAATGCTTCAGTAGGATAGCTCAGCCGAAGCAGAGAATCAAGAAGACATCTGTGTGTCTTGGGGGGGGGGGGTGTGTGTGGGGGGGTATGGTTGTGAACTTCCCATTGGCCAAAGCAAAGGGCAGAGTGACTGACTCAGGATGACCAGCCATCCAGGTTTTCCAGGTGAGGGATTTCCCAGATGGGGAACTTTAATGCTAACACCAGAAACATCCTTGACAAATCAGGACAAGTGGGTCCCCTACCAGGGCTGCACAGGACCAGAGCATGGGTGCAGGAGGAATGCAGAATCCGACCTCTATCAAATGGCTCACAAGTAGGCTACCAGATTACTGGAAGGGTTGGCAGAGGGACTACTGGATTCAAGGTCATGGTACTGTGAGTGAGACATCGGTGATTGCTACTATTGCTCCTTCTGCTTCTTACCAATGAACCCTCAGCCAGACCCTGCAGCCACCATGAGAAAGTTTGCTTTCTGTCCTCATGGCGAGGCCAAGGCACACACCTTTGCTCCCATAAGAGCAATGAAGGAATGGAGCCCAACTCTGGCTACAAAGGAACCAGACACTGGCTTTGAGCTTACCAAATCTCTAAAGAAACCTACTTCCTGCCCTCCGGTGGCTTCTAACACGTGGCTACTCCCTAAAGCAGTAGAACAGCTCATAAAGTTTCCGAGGCTATAAATCTTTACTGAAACAGACTGAGAAGCAGCTGGTGGGTTTGAACTGCTGACCTTTGGGTTCACCACAGAGTGTTTTAACCACTGCACCAAAGAGGAGGAAGGAGAAATGGAATTTGAGAGATTTAGTCCAAGTATTTACTGCAAAGGGTTAGCAGGAGAGTCTGGCAAGTGGTAAAGTGTGACCAGTTGTGGTCACAGTGCTGATCAGATTCACAAAGGTCACCTGCTACTGCACCCCCCGTTCAGCGATCCTCCCTCAGGTGTAACCAGAATCAGTGGGGCACAGCTTGCCGTGTGAGTCCCAAGACATTTCCCCCAAAGTGCAAAACCATTACAAAGAAAGTGATTCTGTAGCACTCCAACTCCCTAGAACAGCGGTTCTCAACCTGTGGGTCATGACCCCTTTGGGGGTCAAATGACCTTTTCACAGGGTTCCCCCAATTCCTCACAGTAGCAAAATGACAGTGATGAAGTAGGAACAAAAATCATGTTATCACTGGGGGGGGTGGGGGGTTAACCACAACATGAGGAACTGGATTCAAGGGTCACGGCCTGAGGAAGGCGGAGCACCACTGATCTAGAAGAACCAGGGACTAGTCAAGACACTCCCAAGCCTTTTCTCCCCTTGTTTCTTTCCTTGTGTTATTGGGTTTGGGCTGTTGTTGCTGCATGGTCCTCATCATTCTTCTCAGAACGTTTCTGGCTAGCCCCAACAACTTAGATGTTCTGGGGAAGGTTTATGGAAGCCCTATCACTTTAGCCCAATCCCTTGTAGCGGAGTCAACACAGTCACAAAATAAACAAGCAACAGCCAAGGCATGTGTTCTGAGGGGCGGCTAAGATAAGCGCCTCCATCTTGGCCTCCATGTGGCCCCTTTGTAAGAAAGAGAAGGAGAGGCGGGGTGGGGGACAGAGGAGAAGGGAGAAGAAAGAGAGAGAAAGGAAGAAACCCAGCGTCAGGTCAATTGAGTAGCCTAATTTCAAAAGACACAAATGAGCTGAATTTATTTGGGGAGGAAAAACAGAACTGGTTCATAAGGGTAATTTTTCTAAGACACAGTTCCTTAAGGAAAAAACCTACCTTCGTTGTGATTCCAAAGCTGTCTCCTGAGAAATCTGGGAAACCTGCTGATTATTTTGAATTTCTTGCTACCCTTAACTTTCTGGCTGCATGTTAGAAATCATTTTAAATGAATTGAATAAAATTCACAAGTGTTATATGCCAGCCAATGATGAACTCACAGGAAATATGACTCAAATCCACTTTTTTCATTTTGTGGGGGGTTTGTTTGCCCCCCTCATAATAAATAGGAATAAACAAATGTGGCTTTAATGGCATCTTGGAGTGAGAGCCGTTATTGATATATTATCAGGCAGAAGCAGAAGATACTTTGGTGAAATCAACTCCATTCCGCATATTTATAACCAGATTGAAAAAGGTGTGTTTGTTACTTTGTGTGACATTCGTAATGACGGAGAAGTTTTATATATGAAGATATACACGCACCATCATAAAAACCAACAATATTTCAACTTACAACCGTTTCTTTGATTGAAGATGTTTTTGTACTTACTTAGTTTCCAATTACTTTTTTTAAAACCTGTGCTTGGAAAACATGCATATATATTTTCCCCTCCTCGGATGGCTGTCAAGAGATGTTCCCAAGTTGCATCCGCTGGAGCATCTGCTCTGGGGCGACAAGCCCTTCTATGGACAGCTGAGGTTACGGTCTTCAGATAATTACAGTCAGCCTGTATCTGATCTGACTCTTTGGGTTGCAAGACACAGAAACTGGCTTCAGGAGAAAAAGAAGAAGGTAGGGGACCCATGGGCTCATGCCAGTGAAAAGTGTGGAAAGCTAGCTTCAGACACAGTTTGATGCAGGTGTTCAAATGTGGTTCACCAGGACCTGGTATTTCCATCTCTCAGATTTGCTTTCTGATTTATAATAGCTTTCATTTCCTGGCAGTCCTGTAGAGTAAGCATTGGACTACTAAGCACAGGTCAGTGGTTCAAACCCACTAGATGCTCCTTGGGAGAGAGATGAGGCCAGCCGCTCCCAAAAAGATTTACAAAGCTATGGAAAGCCTAGATAGGGTTGCTATGAATTAGAAATGACTCAGAGACAATGGAGTTGGTGTGTGGATTTAGTTTCCAATAAGTCACAAGCTAACAGCAGCACCAGAACTCACATCTACATTTCATACATGGAAGGAAAAGGAAATGGAACTAGTTAGTGTCTGTCTGTCTATCTATCTATCTATCTATCTATCTATCTATCTATCTATCTATCTATCTATCTACTCATCCATTCATTCATAAATGCATCCTTCTCCCCATTGCCATCCCACCACACCAGCCCACCAGAAATCGAAAGTCTTGCCACTATTGGCTCAAATTGCTCAAACCCACATCACACATGAACCAACTGTTGAAACCAGGGGTGTATTACATCAACTGCTACATGAGAAATAATTGTCCTAAAATTAGGAAATTAAAACAAACTAGATTTCATAGTTTCTGTGGCCCAGGAACCCAAGTCCAAAGCACCTAGGTCTTCCAACACAAAGCTTTTCATGAGACTGCAACCAAGTGATGGGGCAGGGACCACAGTCACCGCGTGTCAGCAAGGCAGGGTCCACTTCTGGGCTCATCAGGGGTTGATGGCAAGGTTCTTATTTATGACGGGGTTCTCCTACAACACAGCCCCCCTTGTCAGTCAGTTCTGATATAAGCCAAATACTTTATTTAATAAAAAAAAAGGTTTTCTTGTTATTGTCTTTCCTTATCAGTATCTTTATAAATATGATCTTTGTCTTTGAGGGTTGGAATCTTACATATAAACTTACGGATTTGTGCTGGAACATTGTATATAGGGCATAAGACGAATAATAAACTTTCAAAACCCACTGCCATTGAGTCAGTTCCAGATCACAGTAACCCAGGAAGCCAGAGTAGAACTGCCCCTATGGACCAGCTTCTGAGGTTGTAAATCTTTGTGAAATTAGAAAGTCTCATCTTTCTCCCTCGGAGCAGCTGGTGGTTTCAAACTGTTGACCTTGCATCAAGCAGCCCAACTCATAACCCACCAGGGCTCCTCATTACTAAGGATAAGATATATCCAAAAGGCACCCCCCCCCCAAAAAAAAAAGACAAACAGATGGTCTTAAGTGATTCATCATGACTCAAATACATCAAAGTTTGGGGCTACCAAAACAATAACACCAACACCACCTCTCGTTGGCACAGGGTCAGGCTGACTCATGATGCCCCAAGTGGGTCAGCATACCACTGCACTCCCTGGGCTTTCCAATGGCGGATTTGTAAGAAGTCCGTCACAAGGCCTCTCTGCCAGGACGCCTCTGGATGGAGAGCATCCAGCCACATTCCAATATCCTAACCTGATGTGAAAATGAGGATTCCTATTCTTGGCACACAGGCTACCTGATCACTAAAAGTCTTCAAAAGAGCATATTGAATCCATTTTGTCCTGACCGTGATGTATATATAATACGATGCCATGGCCCCCAAAGACAACACATTCAGAGGCAGTCATTCAAAACGCTGTCCTTTTCCAGGGGCTGGTCTCTCCTGATAGAAGAAGTAGGAAGCCGTGAAAAAGAAGACCCTCAACCAGGGGCCGGACACAGT
>NW_022109491.1:4918281-4938837 GCF_000313985.2 Echinops telfairi
GCGCTGCTTTTCGGAATGTGGAAATAAGGGGGGAAAGTTTGATTTAAAATTGTTGTTTCTTATTAGTGTCTTTATAAATATGGCCTGTGTCTTTAGGGACGCATGACATATAAATGTATAGATGTGTGCCGTAGCCCTGTCTGTAGGTCACATTAAAAAGAGAAACCCCAAAACCCAAATCCATTGCCATGCAGTCAGCACCGAGTCACGGTGGCCCTACAGGCAGGGCAGAACTGCCCCCGCAAGTTTCTGAGAGTGTAACTCCTTGTGGGAGTAGAAAGCCCCACCTTTATCCCAAGGAGTAGCTGGTGGTTTCGAACTACTGACCTTGCAGCTAGTAGCCCAATATATAACCACTAGGCCACCAGGGTTCCTACTAAGGAGAAGATGTATTAAAAACAAAAACAAATGGGTGATCTTGAGTGCGGTTCATCATAACTCGAATACATGAATGCTTGTTTTCATTTGTGATGAGAAGTGGTGAAAGTGTATTGAAAACCACTGGGTGCCCAGACGTTGCCAGGCTGGGTGATGTACCTGAACTGTATCATCTTCGCAAGAGTCCCGGGTGCTTGAGAAAGGTCAGGCCTGCTTTTCCGAGAGTGCCGACAGCTGTGGAAAAGGAGAGGGCGGGGCGGAGGGGCAGAGAGACTGGCAATACCCAACACACAGAGAGAGGGAAGAGCCTCAGATGGAGTGAGGGAGGCCACAGCAGCACTGACATTGAAAGAACGGGGAACCCCCAAATGCTGGCATTGCGAGTCCCAGACATTGGGATCTGTGCTAGTCTGGGTAAACTAGAGAAACAAATTCATAAACACACATATGTGTATAAGAAAGAGATTTATATACAAGAGGAATTGAACATTGAGAAAACATCCCAACCCAGTCCAGTCCAAGGCCATAAGTCTGATATTAGCCCATATGTCCGATACCAATCTATAAAGTCCTCTTCAGACTCACAAAACACGTGCAATGAAGCCAAATGCAGGACAATCACAAGCCAGTGGGTAGAAAGTCTTTGGGTCCAGTGGCATTGTAAGCATCTCAGCGCTAGCAGGGGTCTCTCTGTGGCTTCTCCGGCTTCCGAGGTCTGGTTGCGTCCATGTGGCTTGTCTTCTGCAATGACTCCCAGGGAGTAGCAGAGAGAGGGGTGTCTTCCTCCTCCAAGGAAGTCCCAGATTTCCCAGAATTCTCAGAAGGCCATGCCCACACAGAAGTCTCATTGGCTATCTCCAGGTTGACAGCCTAGACTCCACCCCTACACTCTTAATCCTTAAATTGACACCAGATCAAGTGACTGCCACAGGAGCATACAACCAGGACTGGCTCTGTTTGGCTGCCCAATAACTGTCCTCATCACACTTTTGAAATTCCATTATTTTGGTGAAAGCTAGTCAAACAGACACCATGTGAACAATTTCTACACATCCAACTCAGTGAGATGCGCTATCAGTCTCCTGATCCTTATCCACACCATCCCACCACCATTCTCTTACACTCACTGCCCCCCAGGCGTCCCAGCCATTCCCATTTAGTCACCAGGGAGTAAACTACTTTGAAAAGTACAAAAGTGGCCTGCCAAACTTTTCGCCACGCGAGCTATTCCAGGCAGCGTGCCTCTGAGACTTAAGCCAGCAGATGCCAGTGAACTTCACGGAATCCAAGAATTCTGTACTAAGAATTGTTCTCTTAGTAAAGAAGATAGAGGATAGGTACCATTTGCAGAATTCCCCTCTGCCTCCCCCCCCCCCACTTTTTTGGGTCCTGTTTTGAAAAGCAAATGAGGTGGTTGGTGCTGAAGCAGCCATCCTTTAACCGTGAGGAAAAGTCAAGGAAAGTGCGGAGCCATTAAACAACACCTCCACTGGTGTTATTCCATCAGCAGATGATGCCTCTGTTTTTATGACCAGCAGCTAGACATAGTCATAGCACATGGGATATTTATAAAATGTATATAAACAGCAAATCAATTCTTTCAAAATAAGAAGGCCGGTGGTGCCCAACCATCCTGATCTTCTGGTTTCTTTATGTATTTTATTTCCCTACTTTCAGTTTTTCCCGATAAAACCTAACACTCAGTAGTTCAAGAGAACACCCCTGTCCTTGGGGGAGACTTCTCTGAGCATAGACCTTCAGGAGGACCAGCTAGGAACCCAGTCCTAGCTCACCTCGAAAGGCTACCACCGTGGGGTTGCCGTGAGTCAGGGGTGTCCTCTCACTGTAGCTAATGACAATGACAGGTTCACTTGGTTTTTGCCAGGGTCACTTCTCTGGCGCACCTTAATCCTTTCCACCAGTCATTTTCCTCATTGGTGTTGCTAAGTTCACTCCTCATAATTTCTTCTGCTTCCATACCCAGAGTGTCCTGAAAATCAGCACTGTCGACATTCTTACCATCGGCTAATGCTCTAATTGCTCCACTTATATTCCATGATCCCAGCATGATCCCTTGCCATTTCTTAGCTGTTTGAGTTTGTTTGTTTTTTATCATTGTTGACCAATTCCCTCTTCTGATGACTCACATTTATAATATGCCACATGGATCTACCATTGGGAGATAAGGGGGCAACGTAACTACATGTTTTGCTGCCTACACATCCATGACAAAATACCCTGTCTGGATCCCAACAGAGAGTGAGTGGTGTGCTTGGCCGTGATGTGTGTCTGTCCTTCGTGTAACCATGGGTGTCCTGAACAGCAAGCAGCCCCCTATGAGCCTCACATGACTGCTCACAGATAGACTGTGGCGACTGAGATTTTGATAATTTTCCTGAGACTGGTACAAGGTAACTAAAACTGAAACGCATGCATATCAGAACCAGGCAAAGCAAGGCTGGCCTGCACTCAGATACTGGAAAGATAAACTTGATACACTTATAAAAGGAAAAGTTACCTTGTGCCTTTGCCTTTTATTATTTATTTGTGGGTGTTATTTCGGAGGGCAGGGGGTGGTGTTTGGTTAGGGGCAGACTTGGAGACTAAAGATAGACCACTGAGGAAGCGATACTGCTGATTTAATCCAGGTGACTTATGACCCTGGAGACCTCATGGAACATTTTGTAATGCTATTCTACTCAGACTCCCTGTGAATGCGTACATCTGGAGACATATTTATTTATGGAAATGCTAAGTGCTTTCTCTCCCCTACCTTATGTGTAAGTAGGTCATGTTGGCCGTCTGTGCAGTAGTTATTACATATCAACCAATGTATTGCCAAGAGCACATTGAAGGTAGCTGTAGGATACACATGGGTAGTGAGAGGGAACATTTCCCACGTCCATCTTCTGGAGAAAAAGATTATTTCTGGAGACCTAGGCTAGGAACTGCAGCTACAAGACATCAGGAAGGTGAAATGCAAAGTCCACCAATGTTTTCACATAGCTTTTTATTGAGAGAGATACAATTCAGCCAGCATTCGTTGGTTTTTGAAAATAATAGGAACATTTCAGTAATAATGTTAGAAGGGACAGCCCTTAATAGGATGAGTGAACTTCATGAAAAGCAAACTTTTTATTGTGAATTAGGTGAAGGATGGTCATTTTTGTAATTTACAACTTTAATTATGTATCAACCCCCCGTGATCTTGTCAACCCGTCTCCCTTTTCCTCTTCCCCTTCACCACGTTGATTCCTGTCTGTACTCACCCTTCATGCATAATGGTAAGCATTTAGAATACAGGACCAAGTAGAACTTCCTATAAGTTTCCTAACCTCTATGGAAGTAGATTGCCACCTCTTTTTCCCACCGAGCGGCTGCTGGGTACAAACTACATGCTTTGGGGTTAGCACCCAAGCCCTTAACCACGGTGCCACCAGGACTCTCCAAGAAAACCCATCATTTTGTGACACTGTACTCAACGTCCCTAAACTCACAGCCAAGGCACTAAGAAGAATGCAGGGGACCAGCCTCCACAACCGAATGGGTCCTAAAGGGCGACTGTGTACTTGAAGGGTCAATTAAAGAAACATCAGAGAAGACATGCAAGGGCTCACCTCTTCCTTGGAGACCAGAACCAGACAGTGAGGAGGAGGCCATGTGTTCTCCAACATGCTCATACAGTCTTGGACCAACAAGCCCCGGTAAGCACGTACATAACAGGAAGGTACTAGAGGTATGCACCTAACGGGAAGGGGATGTGCTAGGGGGATACACGTGACAGGAAGGTGCATAGGCAACAAGATGGGTGGGTTATAGAGTTCAGCTGGTGACTTAACCTTGGTCGTCCCTGAGTTGGCTTGACCTTAGGTATTCCTAAGCTCTTCTCCAGGTGAGCAATCTATGCTCCTTATCAGAAGGCAGTGGGCTATACTTAGGGTGGGGTAGTCTGATTGTTACTGGTGGCAGACAGCCTTCAGGCAGATAAGCTTCAAGGGTAGAGTAGCAACCATCCGCTTGCATGCAGCATTTTAAAATCGGCATTATTACGGGGGTGGGGAGGTTGGGGGGACACTGTGGGGAATACTTTTAATTAGAAGAATGTGGCTAGGATTCATCTCTAACTCACCAACGTGAAGGTCTTCCTCCACCAGAGTCTCGGCCTCCCAGACTCCTTCAACATGAGCGTAGAGAATTTGTCTGCACACACCCTCTTCCAAGTTCTCAGTTTCCCACAGAAGAGGCATAAGGACGAGAAATGAAGCAAGGTGCATTGTCATTTGCTGTGGATAATATAGCCAAGAAAGAAAATAAGGAGCCTCAATAAATCCTCACAACTGAGAGGAAAGTTTGCCAAAGTTATAAGACACAAAACAGACATTTAAAATCAATGACCTTCCTAGAGACTTAGTAGTCAATAAGACCAGGAAGAGTTGGTGTGATCTGAAGCCAACAAAGCTGGAAGGAACCAGCTTGACGGTGTTAACACCGAGAAGCAAACGTGTGACTGCTTAAGACAGTGGTTCTCAACCTTCCTACTACGGCAGCCCTTTCATACAGTTCCTCACGTGGTGGTGACCCCCAACCATAAAATGATTTTCGTTGCTACTTCATCACTGTCATTTTGCTACTGTGATGAATTGGGCGACCCCTGTGAAAGGGTCGTTCGACCCACAAAGGGGTCGTGACCCACAGGTTGAGAACTGCTGGCTTAAAGACTAAAGGCAGAAACATCAAGTGTATGGCCAGTGAGCCAGTCCCAACTCTCAGGGGCTGACAGGACAGGGTAGAACTGTCCCAGAGGGTTTTCTCAACGAAACCTCTGTGAAACTGACTGCTCCCCTCTCTTCCGTGGAGCAGCTGGTTGGTCCAAACCGCTGACCTTTTGGTTAGCAGCCAAGTGCTGAGCCACAGTGCCACCAGGGCTCCAGGTAAGGAATCGGTAAACCCTGAATTCAGCACAAGGAGAATGCCAGCAGACAATAGCAGCAAAGCCTGACCTATCTGTCAACTAGGTCTACACTGCAAAACCAGTCAGGCCCGAAGCCAATGCACTCGGTCACCGGACATAGATAATTATCACCGATTGAGATTTTACTCAATTTGCCATGTGCCCTTTGTTTACCCATCCATGGGGAAAACCAATGCCACCCAATGATGTCCCAAGTTCAACCAATGGTGGCCCACAGGCTGTCAGAATTGTCAAGTCTATTAGCAGAGGATCACACCAGGAAAGTCTGGCTCCTGTCAGGGAGACAGTCTTCTCCTAGGCCCAAAGCTCTCCCTTTCCTGAAAGTTGTATGTGTGTGTGTGTGTGTGTGTGTGTGTGTGTGTGTGTGTGTGTGTGTGTGTGTGATTTCTAGCAGCAAACTCCTTTGAGAAAATCTGACTGGAGCTGTGCCTCTTCTCCCCAGGAAAATGCCAAGTAATGGAATTCCTGCACACAGTTTTGAGGGGCTGACAGACCTGGAAGACAAGCCTGAGGTCTCAAGCGACCCCAGAGGAAGCATCCTCGGTGAGCAGGAGATGAGGCACCTACTCAGAGGTGCATCGATACTCATCGCTGGGGTTTTAAGTAACCAAGTCCTTTCCATGGGCTGGTTCTGACAGCTGGGTGAGCTTGG
Organism: Echinops telfairi; assembly: GCF_000313985.2. Taxonomy (NCBI): domain Eukaryota; kingdom Metazoa; phylum Chordata; class Mammalia; order Afrosoricida; family Tenrecidae; genus Echinops; species Echinops telfairi. The sequence continues at coordinate 4,924,284 of NW_022109491.1, forward strand.
TTACATTGCCTAAACTCTCTGGGCCTCAGTGTCAGCGTCTGCCACACCGGAGCCATAACAGTTTCTACCTCGGGTGGTTATCATGAGACTCAAATGGGACAAGGCCAAAAAGAAGAAGAGCTACACCTATCATAGAATGACAAAGACAAAGCCCAAGCCCACTCCATCCAGTCAACTGTCATGGAAACCTAATGCAGGGTTTTTCAGGCTGTCCATCTGTCCTGGAGCAGATGGCCCTGTTAATCTCCAGCAAGGAGCTGGCGGGTTAGAACAGCTGACCTTCTTGTTAGCAGTCCAACACCTACCTGATCACCCAACTAGTCATGTAACTACCTGGACACCACCTGCCTGGTCACATAACTCATGACCAAGACTAGTTATTGCCCTTTTATTTTTAACCCTCCCTATGATGAATGTTTTTCATTTGGTTTTCACTTTTTAAATTAAATACACCTTGTAAACATTGGCAGACTTTCTCATCCTCAGCACTACTGACGTTTGGGGTCAGATGGCTGTCTGTCATGGGGGTAGTCTTATGCATTGGAGGATGGCTATCAGAAAACTGACCTGTACCCATTAAATGCCAGAATCACACACACACCCCCAACACACACACACAGTTGTGGCTACCAAAACTGTCTTTAAATACCGATAAATGCCCCTTCATGGCAAAATGCTCTGCTATTGAGAACCATCGTCTTATACTGAATAGGAGAATATTTTGAGATTTTTTTCCAGCCGAGACGAAAGGAATCACACCTATTTTGAAGGTTGCCATCATTGATGAAAACACAGTGAGGCCAGGAAAGCTGTACTTCACGTGGAGGGAAAGGGCTCAGCTTGAGGAAGGAGACAGGATGGCTGAGTCAGGAAGGGGAAGGTATTGGAGCATGTACATCAGAGAAGGTGATTAAGGTGACACCTGGGGCTGTGAAAGATATGGAGGGAAGGAGAAGTTTGGGCAGTGAAACGAGTAAATCAGAAACTCTTTGGGGGAGGGGGGAATGGAGCATAGCCTAGAGACTGCGCAACACGGGGAACATGTGGAAGAAGTCAAGAGAGACTGAATGAAAACCAGAGTGAGGGCGAGAGACAAATGGTGCTAGGGACGCCAGTGCTAGTCAATGCCAATGGCTGGGCAGTGGGCTGCTTGGTGAGAGGGGGCATCTCCTCTGAAATCAGAGGGTAGAGCCGGGGGCGGGGGGTAAGAAGGAGAGACTATGAAGTCTCTGGATTAGGACCAAGAATGATGTCAGGCTGAGGCCAAGCGCACTTGGTCTTGAATACCACCTTTTCAGAGACCAGCAGGGCACACTCGCTCCCGAGACACATAAAATTAAGAATCTGTGTCTATGCAGTATTTATACTGTAGTAAAGGGATCTTACAAGCTCAGTAACTTCATTTGTGGATACTTAAAGGCTCCCTAATAGGGGGATTGATCAAAAAAGTTTAAAAAGAGGAAGACAAAAACAGCTCTGGTCATAACGTGAGACAATACCATGCCTTTTCCCTGGTTGGAGACAGTAGACATTTACTTGTCATTTCCATGTTGGTGTTGGTCACGTGACTCTACTGGGACTTTCCACATGTCAGGCTAAATTAGTCTCTGTATCATCTCGGGCAGTTCTACTCAGTCCTATAGGGTCATGATGAGTGGGCTCTCGATTGGTTTGGCTTGAGTCATCTCATTTCATCTTCACAACCACCTTCTGAGGTAGCAACAATTATGGCCCCCACTTGACAGACAGGGAAACCAAGGTGCTGAGACAAGAAACACCTGCCCTGGAGCTGCACCTCTAGGGGATGAGGATATAAAACCCAGCAGGTGGTCTCCCACACTTGCTCTTGGTTCCTGGGCTATACTCTCTGAACCGTTCACTGCATGCAGAAGAGAGCTGAATTCCCCTTGGCTCACTGTGCTCCATCCAGGCCTAATCAGACAAAGAATGCTTGACTAACCTGGCTCTACTCTGTCTATTATTTATTTCATAGCATTAATAGTTTATATTGCAAGTGAGTGGTGTTGCCCACATGTTAGTTGTGTCACTGAAAGTGGCACAGGATGCAGACAGAGCATGAAAACAAGCCCAGCTAAGAGTCAAAGAAAGGAGCCCTGGTGGTGCAGCAGTTAAGCTTTCGGCTGCTAACCAAAAAATTGGCCATTCCAACCCACCCCGTGGCCTTATCGTAGGAAGATCCGGTGATCTGCTCAACCATTGTAGACTAGAGAACTCCACAGGGATGTCTGCAAGTCAAAGTCAACTCGATGGCGTCTAAGAACAAGAAAGGAAACGTACTATGGCCATTTGCATCAAGATGCTGTTGTTGTTAGGCTTGGATTCATAGAGAGCCTATGTACACAGAGTATTAGGTACAACAGAACGAAATACTGCCAGGCCTTCACCATCCTCATAATTGTTTGTCTGGGTGAGCCCATATCCTGTGATGATTTAACCAGCGCTTCTCCACTTGAATACAGCTCCTCATGTGGTGGTGACCCCTCAACCATAAAATTATGTTCATTGCTACTGCATCACTGTCATTTTGCTACAGTGATGAATCGGGCGACCCCTGTGAAAGGGTCGTTCTAGCCCCAAAGGGGTCGTGACCCATAGGTTGAGAACCGCTGATTTAGACCCTTTCATTCTTAAGAATGCTAGTTATCCCCAGGCAAATTATTTTACTCCCACTGAGACTAGAAAATTCTTCCAAGATTGGCACCATTAACTGCACTGTTCAGACAGGAAACTGAGGCTCAGCAAGATTAGGGAACTCGTCAAAGGAAACCCTACCTTTGACAGAGGGAGAGCTGAGACTCAATTCAAGCTATCTGAATGCAACTGCTGAGGTTTGTCCGTCAGATCAAACATGCAGATCCAAACCAAGATGCCTGTGCTCTGACATGCTTTCTGGGTCTCTCAAATTTTTTTTTTTTCATGTGGGACCAATTAGCACAATTGGCTGGAACATAGTACTAAAGAGGCCAAGGTCAGAGGTTCAATTTCCCTCCAGGGATGAAACTTGAAGCTTCCTTCCCAGATTCGCAGGCTGTGGCCAGGGCCACAGCTGGGCCCGTCCCAAGAGCATCGTAATGGTCGTAAGTTCAGAACCTTCCTGAATCAGAGTAATCCCATGCACACTGCTGGAACGGCTCAGAGAGCACACTGTCCTGATGGTGTGGCTACAGACATAAATAAAGGACAATGTGGCTAATAGTTTGGATAAATTAACCACTTTTGCCTACATCCCATAAATTTTAACTGTACTCCTGATGGCTCTAGTGAACAATGACTTTATGAAAAATAAAAAATTCTTTAAAAACGTGTGCTTATTGAGAGAGGCACTGAAATTTCAAGATGTTGAATGACATGTGCAGAAACACCTCAATTACTGAACCGTATCAGGAAATGAGTTCCTTTGTATATGTAAATTATGTTCACATCATGGACTTGTCTTCTTATGACCAAGCCAGTTTCACGTTAGGAATTCTGATGGCAATCTTTCTACATGGAATTCACATTCTCCTGCCTTCTCAACGAGGAGATGTGGGATCATACAATATGAAGTCAAAAATAGTCCTGTGAAATCACAGAAACCTTTATAAAACAAAAGTATCCAGATGGGAAGCCACCGTTACACCACGTGTCCCCCATGTAGGTCTCTGTGCTTCTGGAAGCAGAGTTTCCATCTCTCTAGCCCTTTCCCAAAGAAGGCTGCACGCTTTGATTTATACCATGTCCAAAGGCAGTTTAGGGGATCCTCGCAGGATTCAAATTCTGTTCTTTGGTAACTGTTCTTTGAGTGGGGGAAAAAAGAAGGAGTCCGAAGAGGCAAGATCGGGGCTGTAGGGTCAACAGGCTGAGGTTTCCCAATGAAATTCTCGCAGGACAGCCCTTGTCACCCTTGAAGAATGAGGGCATTCACTGTCATGTAGAAGATATTCTCCAGCTCAAGTTTCCTGGCCTCGTCATTGTCAATGCACTGTTCAGTCTTCCCAGACCCCCTTCCGGTTAAGCCCCCGTGCACAGCCTGCGTCCTTGGAGAACGTCCATCACGATTTCTCCTGTGGAATTCCAAGGAACAACCGTCATAATCTCCTGCGCTGACATCTCTGCCTTCAGTACATCTTTCAGGGCTTCCAGGCTCTTTGTAAAATGCCCGATCCCTTGAAACGCCATTGTTTGATGTGGGACAGCCTTCCCACACACTTGCTGCAAAGCATCAATGATTTGAGAACGTGTCTACCTGCGTTTTGTTACAATTTTGTCTTGACGTCAAAGTCTTTTATTAATTGTGGCAGAAAAAGTAGCTGTGTGTGTGTGTGTGTGTGTGTGTGTGTGTGTGTGTGTAAGGCACGATAATGAGAAGAAGATCATTGAATTACTCAGAAAACCTGTCTTCAGCCATCCACTGATCATACAGACAAGTTTAAATATTCCGATTGTTTGGATTAAAGCCATGAGGACATGACATGGGACCCCATAGGCAGTATTTTATGACTAACCTTCTTAGGGCATTTATAAGAAACACAAATTGAACAAAGTAATTTTCCAAAAACTCAAGGAATGGGCCAAGAGATACCAAGCTGGAAAGCCAGTATTAATAACAAATAAGCTATAATTCAAACTAATAATTGTGTAAAGAGGAATTTTGTGTAATGATAAAGAGCATATTTTCGAAGACAATGTATTAAGCGTAAGTTTGTGTGTATCAAATAATAAAGCATCTGAATATGCAAATCAATGCACAGAGAATTTAGGGATGAATATAGATTACACTATAGTGAAAAATATAATCACCGTCTTTCTGAATCAGGTACACAGAGCAGATAAAGCAAACTGAGAATGTAAGAATTCAGTGGAATTTTCCAAAAGGATAAAAAATATATACATTTAGTAGACATATGGAGATAACAATGCATTCCATATGCTCTAGATACACTTTATCCCCAAATCTATTGGACGGGACCATATGTATGGGTTTTCATTCCCAGGTTGTTAATTTTTTTAAAATTTTATTTTAAAGAATTCTGGTACTCATATTAAGAGACTAGAAAAAGAACAAGATGCATTGCAAGAAATCAGAATGCGTTTATTAAAAGCTGGAATGACAATGAAAGTAAAACAGAGCAGTAAATATTCTTAGAATCCAAAAGCCATTATATTTTTTTCCTGCAGAGGCCGATAAAATAGGTAGATCCTTCCCCAATCTGCTTAGATAGAGTAAAAGGGCTGCAAAAGAATGCAAACCCACTGCCATCGGTCGATGCTGGCGAAGAATGACCCTGTTGGGCCAGGTAGACCTGTCGCTGTGAGTTTCTGAGACTGAAACTCTATGGGAGTAAAAAGCCCCGGCTTTCCTCCACAGAACAGTGGTGATTTGAAACCCGCCGTGCTTAGCAGCCAGACCCATAACCACTAAGTCCTCAGGGCTCCTGCTTAAAAGTCTAGAGATTAGGAAAGGAGACAGAACCAGAGATAAAGAGAGCTTTAAACCTATATGTCTTCCACATATGACAAAAATAAGTGTAGTTTTAAAAGTGGATGACTTCTAAATAAAATACCAAAGCCTAAATTTATCCAAGAAGCGCCTCCTTCCTCTCTCCCTATTCTTCATGTGTCTCGGCTTTGTTGGCCTGCTTGCTAATCTTTACACCATCAGAGTGGTTCCTGACTGAGCACAATAGCTACCTATTCCGCTGCCTGGAACTCACATCCTCCAGGGAGTGCATCCTCCTCCCTTTGTCCAGTTCTCTGCCCAAATATCACACCTAACTGGTGCCATGGTGGATTACACTTTGGGCTACTAACCACAAGGTCAGTACTTCAAACCCACCAGCCGATCCTTGGGAGAAAGGTGGAACTGCCTACGTCCCTAAGATTTACAGCTGAAGAAACCCAGGGTGCAGTTGGGTTATGTCCTAGAGCAGGCGTCCTCAAAATATGGCCCGCGGGCCACATGCGACCACCGGCGACATTTATCCGGCCCGTCGGGTGTTTTTGCCCTGTTTGCTTTTTCACTTCGAAATAAGGTATGTCCAGTGTGCATAGGAATTTGTTCATAGTTTTTTTAAAAACTATATTCCGGCCCTCCAACGGTCTGAGGGACAGTGAACTGGGCCCCTGTTTAAAAAGTTTGAGGACCCCTGTGCTAGAGGGTCGCTGTGAATTGAATCAAGTGGATGGCTCTGGGTTTGGTGTTTCATTGTGCTTTGCTTTTAATTTTGGAATGTGTGTGATTCAGACAGAGTGTAATACAATTTCCCACTAGTCTGTTTTTAGACAGCAAGCAGGAAAGTCAGTGTTAATACTAAGAAAATAGAATGTAACATACTAGTAGGATAAAAAGGAGTCTATGGTGGCACTGTTGGCAGTTCAAATCCAGCAGTCCCTCCATGGGAGGAAGATGAGGCTCCCTCAGAAAGATTTACAGCCTCAGAAACCCTACAAGTGTGAATGAACTTTATATCAAGAAAGAATTTTATATCAAAGAAGCAGCCCAACCCAGTTCAACTCAAGTCCTTGAGCCAGATGCCAGGGGAACCCCCTCTACACCTATGCAGCTGCTGACCTGTGGGGCCAGAAAGTACAGCAGGATTCTGGGAGATCACAGGCTGGCGGGTGCAGAGTCACGTAGACCTGAGGTCAACAAACACCTGGCTGGGTGCCCACAGCTCCCTGAGACAACAGGTCACGTGGACTGCTGACCTTGAAGCTAGACTTAGAACCCAACAAGTAGGAAGGCAAGGAGGAGCAAGAAAGGAAGATCCATTCTCCCCAGGGTCTCTTATCAATAGGCCCCGCCCTCCGGGAGACATCATCTGGCTGTGTCCTGGTAGAGAGGGTGGACCCCACCCATGCCTTCCCAGGGTTGCATCAAGTTGTCCTCAACTCTGACCCTCCTAAGCATCTGTCATGAACAAAGCCCCGTGGAAGGTTCTCTGGCACAGGAGACAATGTGGACACTTCCCAGGAGGCTACAGTGCAGTTGGAAAGGCAGATAGCAGGTTCTTAGCAAACTAATTAAATTACATGATAATTATAGCATTCACTTTGGTCCGATCACAGCAAGTGCCATGATGAAGATATTAAGGAGATGCGGAGGTCCGCGCCTCACCTTCCCATTTCACGGGAGTATGAACGCGCTGAGCGGTAGGAGCGTGAGGCTGCTGCACACTTCTTCCGCCCAACAGACAGACCTTCAGGTGGGAACGGACTCAAGTCAAACACATGCTGGAAATTACAGGAAAGGAAACCTTTCCAGGAGCCCAAACTGTCACCATTCACAAATCCCGGCCAAGAAGGGTAAGCACATTTGTTCCTCAAGGCTACGACAGAAGCATCTGCTTCCTTCTCTTTGCTGGTTTACCCCACTAAATGGAAGGGGGGAAGGGAGATTAAAATTATTGCGAATGCAGGTAGTGAACAGCACTGTACAGACATTGAGAGAGAGAGAGAGAGAGAGAGAGAGAGAGAGAGAGAGAGAGAGAACAGAAACACCCTCACTGATTTCACGCAAATCAGGTCTCTAGACCTCTGGAGATCACCCTGGGATTGTTCTTGCACTACTGCGTGTTTCCCTCCACAATCAATTGTGAAACCTTTCACAACAGAATAAAGGGACTCAAGGGGCCGTGCTGAAAACCAGGCCTGTTTCACTCGGAGTCCCATCTCAACAATCAAACACTTTTGTTCCCGGGAAGCCTCGGAACGAACAAGATGTCCCTTTTCTGAGCTGTTTGTATTCCTGTAAAATTAGTCACTGGAGTGGGGAGGCCCCTAATTGCCACTTCTCCATTTGGACGTTACTGCGGGCCCTTTCTTAAAGGGAACGCAATGAAACGGTGCTCAGCCAAAATGAGTTAACCCGTTAACTCTCTCCTTTGATTGCTCTGACACTCGCCAGCCCCTCGAAGCTTGCTCCTTTCATCATTTTCTTTACCACCCCTCTTTGATTTGCTCATCTCACCTTAATTTGGTCATTGAGAAGTTCTAGAGGGTGCTCTGTGGCCCTCTTGTGGATTAATTAATTAATTAGTCCACTAATTTCCCCTTAGTGCTTGATCATTCAATCCTCTCGTTGAGGGAGACAAGATGAAACAACATCGTTATCTTAAAGTTGAGTTTCCTCAGAATGTATTAGGTCCCAATAAAAGGATTTAAAAGAAATAATAATAAAAGAAAAAGAAAAAAAATCAAAAACAAAATATATTAGGAACAACAGTAAGTATGCGCCAGTGCAGTGAACTCATGAGTCCAGGCTATTACTGCTGGGATAATGTTAATTAAATTTTTTAAATCAGAAAAATAATCATGCAGGCATCTTAGAGATGTAGCAACAAAAATAGGTATATTGGTTATGCGCTGGGCTGCAAACAGCAAGGTATGCAGTTCGAAGCCCTCAGCTGCTCCATGAGAAAAAGACAAGGCTCTCTACTTCCATGAAAAGTTACAGTCTCAGAAACCCACCGGGGTAATGCTACCCTATCCTTTAGTCACTGTGAATGGAAATTGACTCGATGGCAGTGAGTTTGGTTTGGGGCTTTGGATCTGCATATCCATGTGGAGGGGTGGGAGTATGTGAGCTGCATTTCCAAGATGTAGCCATAAAAGAAGGCTCCTCAATGAGATAGACTGAGACAGTGGCTGCAACAATGGGCTCAATCAGAAGAAAAAGTGTGAGGATGGCACAAGGCTGGCACAACATATGTCCACGTATGTATAGTATATATACCCAAAAAAACCCGGATTTTTTTCAAAGCTATGTATTTAACTTTTTTTTACAAAACAACCTTATCACCTCCAAAGACTCTCCATGACACTTCATACATTTGTCAAATCTGTGATTCCATTCTTGGAAACATTTCTCAGCTTCGTCTGTCCAGATGCCTGACAGCACCTCCCTCATTTTTCACTTCACCTCTTCTATGTCATCAAATCGCTGTCCTTTCATGTCCCTCTGCACTTGAAACAAAAAGGAGTCACACAGAGTGAGGTCAGGTGAGTAAGATGCATGGGGCAAGAGAGGCATGCTGGTTTTTTACCCAAAAGGGGTGCACTGAGATGGCTGCGTGAGCAGGTGCATTGTCATGGTAGCAAAACCAGTCTCTGTCTGCCACAGATTAGGCCTTTTTTTGGTCACACGTTGCTATGAAATCTTTACACAGCCTCTAAATAGAAAGCTTGATTAACAGTCTGACATGGTGGAATGAGCTCCAAATGCACTCCAAATGTCAATTTCGTCCTATGGGAAGTTGATGAACATCCAGAATGAGGTTTGTCATCAATCGACATTTCACCTTTTTGAAACAAGATAACAACACTTGAGTTTTCCCAAAGCGCTGTCCTTGTAAACTGTGTTCAACATCACAGCAGTTTCTGCGGCACAACAGGAAACAGAACTTCACAGCCGCACTCTGCTCTCTTAAATTGGCCATCACAATGAGGAGCTGATACCAAGGGTTCAAGTAGAAAGAAAATGTTATGAACATAATGATGGCAACAAATGTGCTTGACACAATAGATGGATGGATGGATTGTGATAAAAGTTGTATGAGCCCCCAATAAAATGATTTAAATAAATAAATTGGCCATCACAAAAAATGAAGTTCAAGAGAACCTTTCTGGAAAAAATTCACTGTGACCAGAGAGAACCTTCCCAGACAACACCACTGGGTGCATGAACTCAGAAAGAGTTGCCCGATGCTGGGCTAGCAAGACAAAACTCTACTCCACCCAGCGCAATTCGAGGGTGTGTGTGTGTGTGTGTGTATTGGGGCAAAATGTTTAATTCCATGAAAGTGAAACCACTAGAACAGAAATCACAGGGATGTTGACAAGAGACTAGCAACGTCACCAATGTCACTTGATCAGTTATGTCCCGAGACTGTGGCACAGGTTAGGGTTTGGCTGTGTCGATTTTCACAAAAGATAAAACAGTAATAGGAATATCAAATAAATAAATAAAGGAATACCAGCAATCATTCGAGGGTTTGGAGGCGATGGCAAAGATCATCGACGTGGCTGTAGGAATGGCTGGCTTTTCACAGTCCGTAGCTAGCAGAAGGGCTTTGGGGCCAGTCAGGGTAGATTTGGATAATGACTCGCTCACCTACCCTTGCTCATATAATCACTAAGAGGTTACTGATCTTCTAAGCCACGGGCCTCCCCTTTGAATGGGGTCAGTGCAATCCTAGTGGAGTGAGGATTGAGTCAAATAATCCGTATGAAGAGGAATACAAACAGCTCAGCAAGGGGACATCTTGTTTGCTCAAAGGCAGTGGCTGAGATATAAGCACACAGAAAATTTGGGGCCGAGGGAGAAATGTTTTACCTTGTCAAACAATATCACTGCACACACAGAGACATGCACACTCATTTGAATGGAACCAAGAGGCTCTATAAAACAGCTACATTTTCAGATGCTTTCCAGCCACAAATTGACAATATTAACTGGGGGTAAAATATTCATCACTTAGTTAAAACTGGATCATACCACTAGTTAGCTGGTTACTTAACTGTTGGGTGATGTGGGCAGTTGACTATTACTTCGTATAAACCTAGTTTCTCAGGGTTCTCAGGGGCTGAAACCATTGGCACTATTGGCATTCAGGGTCATATAAGTCTTTGACCTGTGCATTGCAGGATGCTGAGAGGCCAGTAGGAGGCTACCCACTGCCACCAGAAGCCAGGGGCAGGCTCCCTCAAAGTATGACAAGCAAAATTGCTCCAGATTTTGCTAAGGATTAGAGTTCAACTGTCTGGTGGTTCCCATCGACATTAAAACAATTTTCCTTCATGCACTACTTTTTAAATCTTATTTTCCTGCAATCCCGACCTTCATTAAATCTGCTTTCTCCACATGAATTTAATGACTCGAGTAGGTATAGAATTTCTGCCCTGCTAAGAGTGTGAATGTGAGTGAGTGTGTGTGAGCGTGTGTAATAAGAGAGAAAACGAGTGTGCATGTGCCTGCCCTGGTGTCGCAGTGGGTTAAGTGCTGGCCTGATACTTGCAAGGTCGGTGATTCAAACATATCAACAGCTAGGCCGGATGTGAGGCTGTCTGATCCCATACACATTCACGGTCTCAGAAACCCTAAGGAGCAGTTCCTATGAATTGCCGTCAACACCATGGCAGGGTAGATTTAGATGGCAGAGATAAAGATCTAGAGATTGATAGTGATATTACATATGTGTATATATATATAATTGCCAATGGTTCTTCATTATAATTGTTGTTTTGTTGATTCAATTTCAAAATATTTGGTGAGGAAGAGTTTTCTTAATTGTGCTAGACATTAGCTGTCTTACACTCTAGTTTGAGAAACGTAGTTTTCACACATGAAAGTGTGAAATGTTAAATAAAGGTAACTTAGAGGAGAAGTGAATTCTTCATCAGTTTGCATATCTGCATGTCTAAAGGAGCTGGTGGGTAATTCTAGTTCTCGCAATGAATGCATTTTTGTACCTGTCCCGAAAACAGACTGTACCTATCCATGCAGATTATATGTGTGGTAGTGGGGAGGGTCCCTGACATTTAGGGAATGTTAGATAAGAGGAAAACAAGAACAGCACAGCACAGCGGTGTCAAAAGCCCCCCACCCCCCACCCCCACCCCCCCACACACACACAAGGATACCAGCAGATTTTTAAAGATTTGTAAAAAAAAATATTTTTAAGGGAATGAATACACCATTGGCTAATTTTACTATCCATGTAATTATCATATGCCTCGTGGAAATGATTTATAATATTCCCCAACAAAATGATGATAACATCTCTAAAACGGGTCAGGCATATATATAACCCATAGATACATTTTGAACTTGAACTTAAATGTAAACCCTAATCTAAGAATAATTAGTTCTTATGACATGGCTTTACTTGATACTTGGCCTCATGAAGAGATCGTGAAGACATGGGTTTTATAACAAAGTGTGGTGAAGAAATCAGATGGTTCTGGCTATCAGAAAGAATAGTGTCTGAAATCTTAAAGGCATGTCTTAAAACAAGCATCCATCTAAGTTAGATGTCAGCTAAGGCCACATGAAGAAGCACACCAGCCTGTGTAATCCAAGGATTGCAAATAATAAAATCTAAGATCAGAGGATCCAACTGTACTAGAGCTCACGTTCTGAGTACCTGGTTTACAGAAGGCTTTGATGACACTGAAACCCACCCCCCACACTCCCCCACCCTTCCACCCACTCCCACCCCTCCACCCCCGCATGGATTAAGCCTCCAGAGAATCCCCTATTACCATGGACCAGGGGTGTGAATAGTCTTGCTATTTGGAAAGTGGATTGATGCTGATGCAGTTAAGTTAAATTGAACATCTTATTTGTTTGCCTTTTTGATCCATTTCAAATTTGTTCTAGTATTTTTTTCCTGCCTTCTTTTGGATTGATTTTTTTCCTGTTTTATGTAGTTCTTTTTGTTGGAGAGTTCGTATGCTTTTTTAAATATAAAATCCAGGATAGGTAAATCTATAGAGACAGTCACTGGAATAATAGTTCTTTAGGAGCATTAGAGGGAAGAGCTAATAATAATGACTACAGGAATGAAGAATGTGTTCTAAAATGGATTGAGGTGATAATTGCTAACTATTTTAATATGTTTAAACTACTAAATTGTATGGTATGTGAATTATATGTCAACCAAACTTTTAAAAATCTGGAACACAAAACCTGAACAGTGAGGTGGTGTGTTAGGGGAACAAATTCTAAGATAGGTTTAGTGAATGGGCTTGAAATTTTGCAGGGCTTGATGCAAAATGAAAATGTACAGCTCATTATTAAACACCGGGGCAGGGGAAGTTCCATGAAATATAATAAAATTAAAACTACTTTTTAAAAAGAATGAATGAAAAGATAATGGAATGGGTATACAAACTTTGTGAAAACTTTGTGTGCATGTGTGGGGATGAGAGAGAGAGAGAGATAGATTATTTTTACCAACTGAGATATTTTGGGGAGAGAGGCTTAAGAACTTTTATGTATGGTAAAAACATAAAACCAAAGACTCATTGCCATCCAGTCAATACCAAGTCAAAACAACACTGTAGGACAGAGTAGATCTGCCCCTGTTGGTTTCTGAGACCGTAACTCTTACAGCAGTCGAAACCTCAGCTTTCTCCCGCAGAGAAGCTGGTGGGTTTGAACTGCTGACCTTTCAGTGAGCAGCCTAACTGTAATTCAGCTGCCAAAATAGCCCCTTCAAAGGAGCCTCAACAAGGATTTTCATAATTCCTCAAAGTTTGTAATCCTATATGTGTTCTATTTTGCTTGATTTCATCTCTTGCTGGTCACCGGGCCTCAAGCGCTCTTCATTATGGATGTAACCTATATACATCAGACTATCCCGTTGTAAGATCTACAGCAACAAGGATAAGTGCTGATTTGCCAGGGAGCTAATGGAGCTTGGGTTTCATACCCTCTCCTTGGGATGAACTTTCCAAGTATTTACACATACGTTCTAATGTTCTCTGGAAGAGGGACTCTCAAGTAGGGACTTGGGTCTCCTTCAAATCTAGCCCTACCCTTAATGAACCCCTGTCTCCTCTGCTCTTCTCTGTATCCTGAGGATCCACTCCCGGTGCTGGAATAGAGCAGGTTCCCAATCGTGCCCACTCAGGGACTAAATCAGTGAATGAACAAAGACGATCGCGATTTAAACACTGCGGGAAGGCATGGAAGGGCATGACTCATTGCCTCTTGATCCAGATAGACAGTTCAAGGCCACTGGAGTTCAAAAGAGAGACAGCCCTTCGTGTGTGGTGGGAGGAAAGACAGTGGGGCCATCAGAGACTGGGGTGTTTGATGGGAACACCAACACAGGAGAGGGGCTGGCTCCCAGGTCCGACACTGAATGTGAACTCGGCTCCACTGGCCGTCAGCAGGAAACCATCCAGCCGCTCTCTCCAGAAGAATGCTCAAAACAACCTCTGTTGCCTGGGAACCATTCTCAGGACCTGAAAGACGATATCTGAAACCTTGTGGTGTGGCATTTAGCATACAGTAGGCTCTCAGCAAACGCAAGCTAAGATTATTATGACTGAGTGGTTTCTCTATCCCAAGCATTGCCCTAGGCACTCTCCAAGTTTTAGGGGAAATATTACCCACGAGTAATGTGTCATCATCTATACGATGTTCACTGGCTAATTTTTGGAAGCCGCTCACCAAGTCTTTGTCTGAAAGCTCCCCTGAAACTTGTCTACCTCGGGAGACCCTGTGTGCATCTGAAATCCCAGTGGCCCCATAGCAACATGCCAGCCTCCACAATAGGACAAACTGACGGCTGGGTGGTGAACCCGGAGCACAGGGTTATGCAGAGGAATAAATGAGAAAAGGCAGGTGAACAACCCAATTCTGACTTTGAAACATAATAGGTGCTCAATAAATCTTAATATTACTACTACTGTCCAAAATGATAAAGTGCCACATTGACTCATGCTCAAATACCCACTTTGGTATGCTATACTCCGAAGGGGGTTCCTGAAAAATGTAAATTTCAGCTTCCAGTTATACCCACTCAATTAAACTCAGGGGCGGGGG
>NW_022109491.1:4938937-4981942 GCF_000313985.2 Echinops telfairi
TCAAATCAGCAAGACTGACATTCTAGTGGGCAGGCAAACTGGAAAGAGTTGATGCGTGAGCCCAGGATCAGAAAACCAGTAAGTCCTGTGATGGTGGGGAGCGGATAGCCCACTTCCTGTGCCACACAACGCAGGGGATGTGAAGAGTAACTTCAGCCTGGATCCCAGTGGGCCATGATCATGTGAAGGGCATGCAGCTTCTTAGAGGGGCAGCAGTGACCGCTAAGATGGCAGCCCGATCTTCAGCTTGAGAAACCATTCATCGTTACATGGAATTCCCAGTCAAGGGCAGGTGGGACTATCCACATCATTTAATTGCACTCAAATGACACTAACACAACATACACACATCAATTAAGGGGAATAATTATGAAAGTATGGTCAATGCAATTTTTGATGATAATGTTTTTTGTTACCGGGCTCATTATTGCTAAGTCCTCTCCTAATCTTTGCCATCTAACCTCTTTTGTTTCATTTATAAGTGGCAAGAAATGCTCATCAGAAAGCAGCGGTGAAATCAAGCTCGCCGAGTGTCACTGCGTGATCTCGGGACAAAGCGATTCTTGTCTCTAGTTAACCTGTTCTGGGAACCCCGTGCCTACATGTTCCCAGTGTAGGGAGAACATGTGTGTCAAAGCGAATTTTCCTTTTTTGATTTTCTTAAACACACACCTCCCGAAGTCAAAACAGACAGTGGGGTGGAGGGGCTGAGAAGAGGAGGGGAGGGGAGGGGAGCGCTGCCTTGCCTGAAGTTGAGGTTTTCTCCTGCTGTTCTGAACACTTTTAAGCCAAATGCAAAAGCACTCAAGTCGGTTTTAAATGGGTTTTTAGTGGAACTGGGTGGGGCCGGGCTGAGGAAAGAAAAGAATCCTACAAAGCTTTGAATAATCATCATTGTCTAGTTGAGGTTTCTTTTTAAAGTAATGAAGCTCTTTCTTGTTCATTACCCAGACCCTGGGGTATAAGAATCCCAGGATCTAATGTGTCCCCATTATTGCTTTTTGTACCTGTACTGTTTGGGTTTGTGAGGCATTTCAAAAACTTTACTAATGAAAGGCATTCCTACTTCCAGAGAGAGAGAGAGAGAGAGAGAGAGAGAGATATGCGCGCACACACACACACACACACACACACACACACACACACACGGCATGTTTACTTAGAACAACTCAGCTTCTCAGAATTTACTCTAAAATGGGCTAGGCAAACTTCAGAATGGCTGACTCCCTGCCATGCTATGGCTCAAATACTATCCCTATACTTGATGATCAAATACTAGCCCCATAGTTGAGGATCACTAAAGAAATATTCAAAAATAGACGAGCAACAACACAAACACATGCTCGCCACTGGGGCAAGTTCTCACAGAGCAATAGAATGGCTGGAGAAATTGAGGGGAATGGAGGATCCTAGCACGTGGCCTCAGCCCTTGCAGGATGCCCCCTGCCACGGGGTGGGCAGTGTCCTGGACTCCCTCCCCTAGTTGCCTCTCCGTCGGCAGGCTTGCATGAGGCAGAGCCGGTCTCGTCCTTGAGAGCAGACGGCAGTGCTGAAGAGGGCCTCCACCAGGGAGAGATGAGAGTCGGCAGATCCCAGCTCCCGGCCTGTTGGTGGAACAACTCTGAGGAATGTTCTACACCGAGTGCCAGATTGTGCTCGGCCTGTACTAAATCGACTCCACTCTTATTCGTATTACCCAGAACCGGGTCCCTTCTTTGTCCTACTCCCTGGGTGATTGGGGGTCACCTTCCAAATAAACGACTTGGGTCAGTCTTTGGAGACCCTGCTCTATGATCAAGACCTGCTGTGAGGCGGCCAAAGCTAGCTTTCTCCGTAAGAAAGAGAAATAACCCACTCTGCACACTGGGAAGAGGAACAACAGCGTGGCCATTGGCCTGAGGTGGGAACCAGTTGGTACACTGGAAGACCCGGAATGGGACCATTGTGGCAACTACATGATACACTGAATGAGATGGGGCTGGGGACCAAGCCAGGAATCAGATCAAGCAGAACCTGGTGGACCGGAGTCAGGGTCCAATTCTAAATATATCTTGGTTCGCAAGGTAATTGGGGACTTTGTTGTCACGAGGTGCTGTTGGGTCACCTTGGACTCACAGCCATCCCAGATGACAGAGGAAAAGTCCCATGGGGTTTTTCTAGGCTGTCACTTTTATAGGAGCTGGTCGCTTGGAGCTGGTCCTCCCTTGGGGCTGGTCGCTATAGCCGGTCGCTATAGGAGCTGGTCCTCCCTTGGGGCTACTATTTGGGTTTTGAACCACCAACCTTTGGGTCAACAGCCAAATAGCCTCACTATAGAGCTACCGGATAAAAAGGGTCCTATTGTGCAGAGCCAAATGGCCAGTAAGGATCTGAGTAGGGAAAATAAAAGGTATAGGGGGGTGGGGGGTGGAGTTGAATGCAAGCCCCACATTTCTCAACACCGTTCAATCAAACCTGATGCTACCGGAAGCTTAAGCTTAAGATTTCCTCCGGAACAACGTAACGCCATCTGGCTGGCCTTTCTCTTTGCACGCCTTCCTGACCAAACGTGACAGCTGATGTACTTCGCCGCTCATCTCAGATGGCCAAGGGGTACACCTACATTGTAGCCGACTGCCCCATCAAGATAGATGGTCTCGGTCAATTTCCAAAGACATGTTCAGTCTCACCATCATAATGCCTTAATTATACAGAGGCCATTAGAGGAGTGTGTTAAGGTAGCAAAAGGGGCCACGCAGACGGTAAGGAAAGGAGCAGGCTGCCTAAATTAAAAAGGGTGAGGGGTCCTGGACAGTCTTGGAGGGAGGCGGGGAACGGGGGCTGGAGTGGGGTGCGTGGAAATGTGCTGTCGTCTTCAGGAGAACAGACTGCCTTATAAATTATCTCAATAGGATGCCGGGAAGTCAAGGGGAACTGTTTTAAACTAGGAAATTTGCAAAAGGCTACCTTAGAACAGCAGCTGAACCCTTATTTTTGTCCTCCCGCCTGGCGGGGCTCCTGCTCGTGTTTGTGTACAGAAGCCGGGCTCTGCCAAGGCTTTTCACGGGGAGATCGGACCGTCGGCGAGAGAGGGTTTGGTTTCTGTCAAACGCCCGCACTGTCAGTGACTTGGGAAATAAAGAGACGAGCTTGTGTGAGCTAAAAGGGGATTATTTTTGTTAGGGCCAGTGGGGTTCCACAGATGCTCAATGGGCCCATAATTGGGGCTTCCAGCATAGGGATAGAGCTATGGGGCTTTCCTTTGTGGGGGAAGGTGACATTCTGGATCCACCCTTGGGGGGCCATGCAGCTTGGGTTTCCTTTCTGGGAAAGATGTGATCCTGGCTCCCAGGGCCCCCTGCTTCCCAGGGCACGGTCATGCCTCCCAGGGACCCCGCTTCCCAGGGCAGGGCCCTAGCACTCAGTGGGGCAATTCTGAGGGCACCGTGCTGAATGTGGCTTTCGGGTTTTCTTCTTGGGATCCATTGGACACTAGAGCTAATTCTGCAGGAAAAAGAGACTGCATGAATTGGGAAACATAGCAGCAGACTGGGGGCATTCGGACCACCGAGACTCGGCCGAGGGCTCCTTTCTTGCCATCCCCCCCCTCCCCCTCCCACTCCATGCCCCTTGCAGTGCCGAGCAGCCTGGGGTGCGTGTGCTGACAGATCACCATGACTGGCCCAGGTATGTTCCTCTCAGAGCCTCAGATGCAGGACTTTGCTCGGTGGCTTTGGGAAGTGATTCTCTCCTTTCTTGGCTGTAAACCAGGAAAAGCAGTTCTGAGCTCTCTGGGAGGCTTGGACTCTCTGAAAGCTCAGAGTCCATCTCGAGGGGAGGGCAAAACAAGCAGAGGTCGGAATCACTCAGCCTGAAGGCCACCAGACCACGGATTCTCTATTGTGGGCGTCTGAGAGACGGGGAGTCTTTGTGGGAGCAGAAAGTCTCGTCTTTCTCCTGAGGAGTGGGCTGGTGGCTTCAAACGGCTCACCATCCTTTTAGCAGCCCAGCGTGTAACCCGCGACGCCACTGGGGTCTTCAATTTGATGATCAGAGACACTCACGTTGAACCTCGATTGAGGAAAGAATTGTTGTTGTTGTTTGGTGAGCTTGCTCTGGAAAGAAGAGGGATCGTCTTCTCATTAGCAGACCTTTGTCCAAACACTCGTACACAATTTTATCAGTATGATCTGTTGAATTTCGTCAATAGAAATATTTTGAGAGGTTGTCATCCTGTTACATAGTGCCTCTAATAATAATAGCCTTCATTTTGTCTCTTGACCTGCACAACCTAAAATATATACCCACTGTCTCCCAGCCCCGGAAGTAAGCTAGTATATATTTCAGCATTCTGTGATGTGCAAATAAAACCATGGTGTTGAGGGCAAAATAAAAGCAGGTTTTCAGGGCAGAAATGAAACGTGGCCATTTTTTCTTCTCAAGTATTCTGTCTGCTTTATGCAAACTCCACCAGAAGCAATATCTTGTTGGCCTGCAAGGCATGCCTGTAGCCCCTGCCCCATGGTCTGGGCCCACAGCAAGAAGCCGTGTCCTCTTCAATGCATGTGTGCATGCTCTGTCCTTGGGATCTCTGTTATTGTGCCTTCCTGTAATTTCCCACAATTCGACTGCAAAGCAGAACACTTAGCATTGGATGATCTGTGTGTTGTAAAATATTGTCTTGTGGCTGTGATTCTTAGGATTATGCTATTTTTCTTGATCTGGCCATCCCTAATAATAAAGAGCCCCAGTGATGAAGCATTCAGATGCTAAGCAAAAGGCCAGAGTTTCGAATCCATTAGCAGATCCATGGGGAAATGATGGGGCAGTCAGCTTCCTCAAAGATTCTCCCTGCCATCCAGTCAAGTCTGACTCCTAGCGACCCTACAGGGCCAGGGTAGAGCCACCTCAGTGGGTTTCTGAGACGGTAACTCTTTACAGCAGTCGGAAGCCTTCATCTTTCTCCCTCAGAGCAGCTGATGGTTTCAAACGGTCCGTTAGCAGGTCAATGCGTAACCCACTATACCACCAGAGCTCACCTTACAGGTTAATGCCCTGGAAATCCTAACCAGCAGTTCTACTCTGTCTTATAGGGTGGCTAAGAGTTTGAATGAACTGGACGACAGTAGGAAAAATCAGATTCCTTGTATGCACTCCGGTATCTCCAATGATCCTCATTTATGACAGATTCTTCTGAAGCTTAACTGGAAGGGGGAGATCTTTTTCTCTCTCTCTCCGAAGATAGCACTTATTCTCTGAAAATCATGTTTGGAGCCAGGAGATAGGAGTTCGAATCTGTGCCCGCATTGAGCCCTCGGCCTCTTCTTCTCCTGATGAAAGACATCGAGTTCTCCTTGGAGAATGACCTGCTTTGGGGCCCTGGAGCTGGCACAGTCCACACGACCACCAGCTTCAGGCCTGGTGCGTTAGGACTCCCTGGGCGCGGCGGTTGATTTAAGGACAGGCACCAGCCCAGGCAGAGTCAATCGGACTTGGGATGGCCAGAGAAAGGCGCTCGCTTGCCACTGGTGTGAATCATGGACAGGGTGAGCTGCTGGGAGAATCGCCTGCCTGAGAAAGATGCCGACACGACCTGGGAAGAGAGAACCCTGTCCTGCTAACATCGTTCAGGGACATGGAATCCATCGTGCCTGCAGCTAGAGCTACTCGCCCAGGCTGTGCAGTTACATGAACAAATGCGTTTGTGCGCTGCTTCAGCCAGCTTCCCTCGGGCTCCTGTCACTTGCAGTGGAAATATACAACCAGTCACTAACTTTGTGGTCGCCGTCTTTGCTTGGGTTCTCCCAAAAGCGAGGCTAGGAGGACCACAGCTGGACCGAGGCACTGGTGCAGAAGTGCAGCCTTCGGAGAGAGAGGCAGGCCACTGGTCCCCGGTGCCTGACCTAGCGTGCGAGCCCCACAGCAAGGAGCCCAGCCTGACGTGTGACCGAGATCCTGTGAGCCTCAGACCTTTCTCCCTCATCGCTTCAGGCCTAGGGAAGCCAGGGTGTCTATCTCCAAGTGGAACATGCAAGGGTGAGAAGAAAACGTGGCTGCAAAGTCGTAGAAGCCTCTATTTAAAATATCAAAAGGTGGGGCTACTGTTTCTCCACATCTAGATCTGTACACTTCTGAAGGCAGACTCTCTCCTGGTCTCTCTCTTCCCCCAAGAATCCTGTCCTCTCAATAAAGTTAACATTTTAAAGAGCGCGCGCGCGAGAGAGAGAGAGAGAGAGAGAGAGAGAGAGAGAGAGAGAGAGAGAGAGAGGTGGCAGCCTGAAAAGCCCTCCAGGTTTCCCTCCCCCATCAGCCCTCAACGCTGGTCGGAGTGGCTGTAAAAGGAGAAAAAGTTAAAGGGAAACTGGCTGAAATGCTTCATGACCCAGGAGCTAGTTTCAGGAAAAAAAAAAAAAAAGGAAGAATTCTGTGATCTTCAGCTCCCATCACCTGCCAGCATCCATTGTGGCAACCTCAGGGGGCTTGGCTTGTGCTTTTAGATGTTCTCTAAGTTGGGGAAACAAAAAGAAGCTGGGGGTGGGGGGGCAGGGGGGAGCTGGGGGGACAGGATCAGGGCTGTGGGGTGGATGGGGAAAGGATTCCCAACGGCATTCTCTTAGGACAGCCTGGCTACCCTCGAAGACTGGGCAGGTGTGTTGGCGTGATGGAGGGAGACAAAAAGAAGAATCCACAGCGCACCTTTCCGGGCCCTTTCCTCACCCACACAGCTTCCCTTTTCCGGACACAGGTTCGTGTCCTAGGAGCACCGCGCATCTTTGAGAACGTGGATCGTGATGACCCTTTTGGAATCTGCCCCCCTTTAAAAAAAAAAAAAGCATTGAATGAAGAATGAACTATGGAATGAGTTGATATCTGTATTAGTCCCCATTCATTAAAACATAATAACAATACATGTAAAAGCAGTTGCCGCACGCGTCCGAGGGGCTGGCCACTCTGCTTACAAGTTGACTGGCCCACCAGATCCCCTTGGAAGCCACTGGTTAACGTGCCTTCTTTGTTGTTTTCAAAGCACCCTGACAAGACTAGCGAGAAAGACAGGGCTTTCTACTCCCATAAAGAGGAACCGTCTCAAAATACCAGAGGGGCAGGTCTCCCCTGTCCTTTAGGGTGGCACGGAGTCAGCAGTGAGCCTTAATGAGGCTGAGACCAGTGCGTTATCGTCAGAGCACGTCTGCCCCTTCCACTGGCATGTTGGAGCATGTTTTGTTCATGCTTTGTTTGGCATCACCCTGCGCGTGTCTGAACTGGAATGCTAGTAGCAATTCTTTGTCACTGACCCGTATGTTGGGTGGAGAGGCTGTGTCCAGGGACATTAGTCTGGTCGCATTTACAGTCTCCCTTTGCAGGAGAACACTCTCAGAAGGAGCCACAAGAGGTGCCCCAACGCGTGTTCGGGAAGGTGGGCTGCTGAGAAGAAAGGAGCCGGGCACCCCTGGAACGGCTGTGGTTTTCGTGAGCTATTTGCTGAAAACGATCTGAGTCTCACTTGCTTCCATCAGTAAAATTGGGGTGACATTTACATCTATTTTACCTACTTTACAGGGTCATGGAGAGAATCAGCTGGGATTGCATGTGCAAGAGGGCTTTCTCTGTAATATGCAAAGTGCTTGATACATATAAAATGGTGTGATTCCGTTGCATTATGTTATTTTCTTTTCCTTGTCTAATACAAAAAGAAAAAGAAAAATCTGCTCAGCTGACACGCACCTCAGCCTAACCTGTGCACACATCCCATGCACGTGTCCCTTATGCAATACAGATGCCCCGGCAGGGTGGCTCAGGGGTCACAGGAGCCCGTAGACTTCTGCTTCACCTCTAAGGACTCTGTGTCTGTCCTGGTCCTCTGTCGTCCTGGTCCTGTCCACCGCAGTGCGAAGGCGGGACTGAACCCACCCGCCAGCTCAGGTCAGGATGACTCAAGATAGGCCAGCCGTGGTAAGACAGGGGATGCTGGCGCCAGGAGAGTGCAGCCCGCACCTGCCCCCTCTCTTTGATGGGCCAGCTCCCATCGTGGTCTGCTCTGTCTCTGTTCCTGTGTTTAAGTCACAGAACACTGAGAAACAAACCCAGACCTTGGTAGAGAGGCAGGAAATGCACAGTAAGGGCGGGGTCAGCCCAAAATGGTCCAGGCAGAGAAAGATGCTAGAAGGATGGCAAGAGAGTGGCAGGGATCCCACGTAAATAAAAGAGGGCTTCAAAACTAGAGTTCAAGGATCGTAGGATTTCCCCACACACTTTCAAAGTCCTCCTCATACTGTGACTGATGTACACGATCTTGCCCAAACAGTAACAACCAGAATCTGTGAGGGGGACTCCCTGTGTGGGTGAATAACAGTAGTCTCCAAGTGTATCCACACACTGACGAGGGTGGGAAGGTGCCTGGGACTCCAGACAGGAGCCTAGACAGGTCTGACCAAGGAGAGTTCTGCGTGTGTGTTTACCTACCATGCAGCTACATCAACGGGCGTACATCGTAGAGCATACAAGGATAAAGGCCTGCTCGTGGCTTAGCCAGAATCAAACAGGTGGAGAAACGGGGTCACTGGGTCTCGGGGCTCCTTCCAGACTCTGGGTGGGACATCAACGTGAATTCGCACAGCACACTCCACAGAAGGAAATCTCTACATTCACCTGGGTGAAGAGTGGACAGCGTCTTAAAAGCTCATGAGCAGTCATCGGGGTGCAACCATGGGTCTCTCTCGGTCCCAAACAAAGAAGGGTGAAAAGCACAAGGAAGCAATTCGTCCACAGGATGAATGAATGGGCCATCAGAACTTCAGGTTCCATGATCCTGAGACCAGAAGACCTAGATGGTGCCGACCTACCACGACACACCACTCTGAAAGCAACCATAAGAGAAGGTCCTGAATAGGGTTGGAAGGAAAATAGGAGACAAAACTTAAAATCATTAAAAAAAAAAGATCAGGCTCACTTGTTGGAGAGATGGGTGGGACCCGGATGGTCCAGGCCTCTCAGTCTGGATTCAAGTCTGGAATTGATGTGGGCCGAGTGCAGTTACCTCGTGGGGATGGCAGTCCACAGCATCCAACAAAATGTGTATGAACGAGTGAATGGGAAATGTATTTCTTCTGTGAACTTCCACACCCACATCACAATACAAAGTTAAAAATATGCACAGAAAGCTTTTTGTGCCCCCAAAGACAGAGAGGAATCGCGCTGGAGCAGGGACAGAAGAAAGGACGCTAAAGCAATATGTTGGTCCCGACTCTCTGTCGCTTTCTCTTCCTTGGCCCTCCTATTTCCCTTGGGAGTAACAGATAAGGGGGATGGGACAGCTGGTTAAATGACTAAGAAATTAAAATTGTAAACCGAGTAGGAGTTTAACAACTAGGAAAGGTTATGCAGCCCATCCAAGAGGCTCTTAAGGGATTCACCGTGGCAAAGGGCAGGATGACTTACTGAGCAGATATGGAAGGAAGACGAATATGGAAAACAGGGAGCCCTGGTGTTGATATGGTTAAGCAAACCCACCTGGACTTGGTTGTCTGCTCCCCTGGAGATTACAACCCAGGAAACCGTGTACTGCTCCTCTGTCTCCCACAGTGTTGTGATGAGTCAAAACTGTCAAGATGGCACCGAAGAACAAGAGGAGATCTTTGCGGTGAGACGGTCTGACGAACCACCCGCATGGCTGTCGTGGACTATGATTGCCCATGAAGGAGTCTTTGCCCCCTCCTTCAACCCCTTGCTCTTAATATCAATTCTAAACTATTTCATTCAACCACACCCCATAGACTCCTCCTCACAGCTCTCTTCCTCCCGCTTCCTCTGACGTAACCCAACCTCGGGACCGAAGCCGATGCCGTTGTCTCTGCTTGGGAGGCCCTGCTCCTCTCGTCACCAAAGCAACATCTGCTCACCCTGGGTTTCAGCTGGAAAAATCTCTTCCTGGAGGAGATGCCCTCGCTGCCAACCCTCACCCACCGCGTGGGAGAGACTGACCGAGCTCCTTGTGGAGACTGGTTGAGCGGCATGGCGGGTCTGGCAAGGCTAACCACTGCCATCAAAATGTGTTCCGTCTGGATTGCAGCTCGATGTAAAGAAAACCAAGCTCGTTACAAAGGCCAGTAGGTAGCTCATGGCAAACAGAGAAAAGATTGAAGTTATCAAAGACTTCGTCTTGCTTGGATCCACAGGCGAGGCTCATGGAAGTAGCAGTCAAGAAATCAAGTGACAGAGGACCTTGGACAAGTCTGTGGCATGAGACTTCTTTAAAGGGCTTAGAGCAGTGGTTCTCCACCTTCCTAATGCCGTGGCCCTTTCATACAGTTCCTCATGTGGTGGGGACCCCCAACCATTAAATGATGTTCATTGCTACTTCATCACTGTCATTTTGCTACTGCTATGAATTGGGCGACCCCTGTGAAAGGGTCGTTTGACCTCCAAAGGGGTCGTAACCCACAGGTTGAGAACGGCTGGCTCAGAGAGCAAAGATGTCACTTTGGAGACTGGGAGGCGCCTGCCCAAACCATGCTGTGTTCCATCACTTCTTAGTCCGGGAAAGGTGAGCATGGAATAAGGAAGATGATGTAAGAATTGATGCCCTTGACTTCTGGTGCTGTAAAGGTACCACAGGCTGCCAAGAGAACAACACATCTGTTTGGGAACAAGTCCAACCAGAATGCTCCTTGGGAAGGAGGATGGCCAGACTTCCTCTAAAGCACTGTGGACACGTTGTCAGGAGAGAAAAGTACCTGGAGGAGGAGATCGTGCTTGGTAAAGCGGAGGGGCAGCAAAAAAGAGGAAGCCCCAAGAGGTGAGTTGACAGTGTCTGCAACACTGGGCTCAGACATGGCATCACGACGAGAAGGGCACAGGAACAGGCAGTGTTTTGTGCTGCCGAGCATAGGATCGCCAGCAGTCAGAACCAGCCTGCCGCCCCGAATAACAATGACATAAATGCCTGCAACACAGGAAATCCAGGATAGATAAACCCCACAGGGTCAACAAGGAGAGTAGAGGTACCAGGAGGATAAGTGGAAGGTGGGCGGAGAAAGGGGGAATTGATCACAAGGATCAACATATAATCCGCTGCCAGGGGGACGAACAACAGAAAAGTGGGTGAAGGGTGACAGAGGATGATGTAAGATATGAAAATAATAATCTGTAACTTATCAAGGGTTCATGAGAGAGAGTGGGTGGGGGAGGCAAGAGCAAAAATGAGGAGCTGATATCAAGGGCTCAAGTAGAAAGAAAATCCTTTGAAAATGATGGCAGCGTATGTACAAATGTGCTTGACACAATGGAGGAATGTATGGATTGTGATGAGAAATGTGAGAGCCCCCGATAAAAGTATTTAATAAAAAAATGCTATGGAATCTCAAAAGCTTAGATTTAGAACAACAAGGATCAGTCATCTCCCAAGGTGCTCTGGGTTGATTAGGATGGCTGCCATTGGGTCACAAGTCATTGAAGCAGCTGTGGGGGCCACAGGTGACTGCTGAGGCTCAGAGTGAGGAGGAAGCCCTCTTTGTCTGAGGTGAAGGTCAAAATCAGCCTAGCTGAACAGTCACTTTTCAAACCCACCTCTCTCCTAACCCCCGCCCCCTTCCCCTCCTCCCACAGCCAATGTGAAACAACTGCTGGCATCTCATTGGGCCCAAACAAGTCAGGTGACTTGGCTCAAAGCCAAGAAGAGGGCATGTGCACTTAGCCCGTGTCAGAGGGAAATGATAAGTCACAGGACAAAGGGACACATAGGAAAGACCAGACTTGAGACCAGTAATCCAGGGGAACACCCCCACCAGGTTTAGATTCTCCGTGAGCAAGAGCTATAGCTGCTTGTTGCACAACTTAGGTGGGATCCCTTTCTGACTACTCCATTTTAAGTAGGTTCTGAACTAAGTTAAATACCTCTTTTTTAAAGTTTTCATTATTACTGCCCTTTATCCTCAGTATCTTTTAAAAGATCTGTGTCTTTGGAGTTGAAAACACTACATAGAAACATCCATCCATACTTTTACATCACACGCAGTGCATATTCCTAATGATAAGGAGGAGAAAAAAGTAGACAGTTGTGTTAGGCCGGGTTTTCCAGAGAAGCAAAAGCAGTGAGATACAGACAGAAAGATCATACATGTTCTTGATATGACCTCACTTCCATAGAGCCCATGTTGACTCAGAACACTACCATAGGACAGGCTAGAAATGCCCCTGTGAGTTTCCAACACTAATTTTTTCTTTTGTTTTGAGGTTGGTTTTAAAAAAAATCATTTTATTGAGGGCTCATACAACTCTTACCACAATCCATCCATCCATCCATCCACTGTGTCAAGCACATTTGTACATATGTTGTCATCATCATTCTCAAACATTCCCCAACACTAATTCTTTGTGGGAGTATAAAGCCTAATTTTTCTCCCAAGAAGGGGCTGGTGGTTTTGAATTGCTGACTTGGGATTAGCAGCCCAATGCATAACCACTATGCTACCATGGATCCTCTTGCTATAAAGGGGGCATTTATATCAAGAAAATGGTTCACACAGTTGTAGAAGATGAACCAGAAAGCAAGCAGAAGAAGTAGGAAGACCACAGGATAGTAAATACAGACACAGACGAATCCAAAGTCAGGTCAGGTTTGCGGGTGCAAAGTGCAATGAACACAAGGTGGACAGGTAGATGGTGGGAAGTTGCAGGTGGCTCCCAGGGACCGTCAGCAATGTGGCGGGCCCTTGGCTCAAGTCTAAAGAACCTAAGGCTGGTGAGTCAGATGCATGAGCCAGGTCCAGCGAGAGCTTCTCCACAGCTTCTACTTATATAGGAATTAGGTCACACCCCCAAAGAATCTTCCTTTCGATTGCACCAGGGCTGTGACCTGAGTATAGGGCTTACACTCTAGCCCAATCCTCCCACAATTGCTTGGATGCTCATAGCAGATACCATCATGGAGCTGCCTACATTATGTTAGGTCACATCATGGGGGATTCCTGCACTAAACCACTGAGAATCCTGGTGCAGCCAAGTTGATACAAAACCTAACCATCGCAATGGTGCTATAGGCAGTCAGTCCACCATACTTCAAATACATCGTAAGTCAGGGACTACCTGAACTACCCGGACTTTATCTCTGGAGTCAAGTCAGAAAAGGTGCACAGTAGGTGCCTCACAAAGACGCATTTACACAATTTAAATTACAGAGACCATACTTAAGATGAACTTTTGTAACCCAATTCATTTTGGAGGCAGGAACTGCTTGTGATTTAAGGAGGCATGAAATATAGCCCCCCAGAAAGGTAATGGCACATGCACCAGGCTCTAAATCAGCCAACAACGAGCTACTCGCACAGTATTTTCAATGGATTATAAAAAGGATGGCTTTGAAGAATGCCTTTGCCTTGCCAGAGTTATGATTTGTTATTCATCTTGTGGATTTTTAAACAGAACTTTGTACTTAGTATTCAAATTAATGACTCCGATGTATTTGCCTGGATTTTAAAAAAAAAAGAAGAAGAAGAAGAACCATTTTGCACAATATACGTAATAGTTACATTTCGATGATAAACTTACTTGGTAAAAGCTTTCTCGATTTCATCATGTAGACAAGTAGGTGTCAGTAAATCAAACACAAAGCCGGAATGGTAGAGGGGAGGGAGGCTTGCAAACCAGATGCGCAGAGCACCTTCAGCTCACCAAGGACAGTGGCAGAGAAAACCCAAGTGGGAAAGACTGAACCAATATGGAGGAACGTAGCAGAAGCTTGGGAAACAGTGGCTAGGCAGCATCCCCATTCCCTGGCAATTTCCTCATTTGACTCATTGAAGCATCTTCTAATCTGAGGACTGTTTGGGAGGTGCAATATTATTGGAGGAAGATCAAGAACTCTGGAAACAGCCTGGGTTTACATTCTGAACCCATCACCTCTGAGTGTGAGATCCAGGAAAGTCTGACCTAAAGTCCCTACACCTGAGTGTCCTTGCCTGCACAATGGGAGTGAAGAACGGGGGGAGGAGTGTGGTGAGGATAGGGCCTCAACTCATAACCTTCTGGCAGAGTTTTGATTTGTTTTTTTGTTTAAACTAATATATGTCATTCATCCCAAAGCAAAGCCATAGTCCCATGCTGGCCTCGGGCTATGTGTCTTTAAGGTTCATGGTATAGCATGTATCAGGAATTCATTTCTTCCTATGTAAGAGTAATAAATGTTGAAACAGCTAATAGGGATTTTATGCACACACAAATGAGGAAGTACCCCCCTCCCCCCAAAAAGAAACCCAGATATTTTTCAAAGCTATGTATTTAAATTTTTTTTTAAAAATAAACTTATCACCTTCAAATTACTCTCTATGACGCTTCATACATTTGTCACATCTCCGATTCCATTTTTGGAAACATTTTCCAAACTCAACTATTTGGATAACTGACAGCACCTCCCTTGTTTTTTCTTCACCTCTTCTATGTCATCAAAATGCTGTCCTTTCATGTCCCCTTCGTTTGCAGAAACAAAAAGAAGTCACACGGAGTGAGGTCAAGTGAGTAAGGTGCATGGGCAAGAGAGGCAAGCTGCTTTTTGCCAAAAACTGATATGCACTGAGATGGCTGCGTGAGTAGGTACATTGCCATGGTGGCAAAACCAGTCCCCTGTCTGCCACAAACCAGGCCTGTTTTTGTCACACCTGTTATGCTATCTTTTCAGAACCTATAAATAGAAAGCTTGATTTATAGTGTGACCTGGTGGAATGAACTCCAAATGCACTATCCCCCTCACATCAAAAAAAAAGAGCATCATCTTGATTTTTGATTGAACTTGAGGAGCTTTTTTGGGCGAGGTGATGATGCATTGTCTACTGGTCTCATTGATGTTTGCTTTTGGGTCTTAAGATTGTCTCACCCATGATGTCCCTTACCGAACCATAATGCTACGGGGGACAACACTGGAGATGCAGTGTGTGAATTGTGCCCGAAACATGCAACAGAGCAGCCAGGGGAGCAAAGCGATGAAATCCCCGGGGAATACCAAAAATACATTTTGGAGACAGTATGGCACCCCATCAGACTCGACTGGAAAACACTCTTAAAGGTAAAGAAAACAGAGCTGGAACTATTTAAAGGCTTTTCTTTTTTTGTCATTGGCTTTCTATTTGTTGTGGCTGTTTTTCTTTTGGTTTTGTTGTTGTTGTTGTTTTGTTGGTTTTGACTTCCTTCACACTCGCTCCACACACATCCATTACATACCCCACTCCACCCTATCTGCCACATCTCATCCCACCCCACCACACCCATGACACACCACACTATCTTCCACCTCACCCCATTCCACCACACTCACGACACACTGTTACACTCATTACATACCTCCCACTGCCATTGCACACCACACCTACTACACAGCACATATCCCACTGACTACTCACACCCCCCAACCCTGCTCACCACCCCAGGCCTCACCATGCCCACCCGTCTAACTCCTGACCACACACTCCACCCCACCCTACACCACCATACCCCATCACACCTCACTACACACCACACTTATTACACAATTTGCACCCCACCCCTCCCCACTCATCACATCAGATCCCATCACTACACACCCTGTCATCCACACCCTGACACACCCAAATCACACTGTAGCACACTATACATCATCTCTTATGTACCACACCATACACATCATACCACACACACAGCATCCCACCACACCTCTGAAAGATATTTCCAGAATGATGAATTGGTTGTTGAGTTTCCAGGGGGATTACATGAAATGAGGGGGCAAAAAGAAAGGCAGAGCTAAAAAAATTAGTAAGTTGTCACACAGGACCTTCTCAAGGGGGGGACCATATATCTGACAGTTGCTACTTAAATACACTTTTTAAGATTTTCACTCTTTTTTAATGCCTTACAATGTGCAGGGATTCATTAAGTCCTTGAAGGATTAAAGCTGTGATGTGAAAAGTGGTTATCGGAACACCACAGAGTTTAGGCTTCCTGGAGCACAGGTAACAAGAATTAGTTGGGCCCTTGAACTTTAAGTAGAGGAAATGTCAAAAAGGACCCTTGCACTAAAGGATTCGTATTAGAAAAATGTTACTGCCAAGACTTAAGGCGAACCATGATCGTGCAGCCGCAGCCGCATTAAGCACTTTCATCTCTCCATGGAAAGTGCACACAAATTCCAAGAGGTCATTCCATTTATCTTTCTGATTGCATCTCTTAAGTCCTCTGAACACCGTGGGTAAGGTAGAGGGAGGATTTTAACATATGGGGCCTTCTCCATGTCCCCCACCCCTAAAAAATAAGGCTTGATTGAAGTTGCCTAAATTCATTGGATTTAGGATCGCTCCATTACAAAATCCCACATTGCCTCTGAGTAGAGTCCCTGCTCTCTGCAGGAGGGAGTTCTTGGAATTGAGGAATGATTAGGACACATTTGGAGAACTGGGCGCTGGTTCATGGGGACACCGTCTGTGCAGAGTAGAATTGCTCCATCGTGTGTCCAAGACTGATTTTTTGATGGGGTTGAGCTGATGCTTCTGGGTGGGTTTGAACAGCCAGTAGTTAACCATTTAACCATTTTGTGCCTCCAGAGACATTGCCAGGACTAGCACATTCTGATGAATTCTTAGAACAGGGGAGAGTGTGTCCTCCCAAGACACGTGGAATCTGAGCAAATGAAAATGGAGATTCGTCATCTCTAGTCACTGTGTAAGAAGCCCTGGAGCACTGTTGGTTGGGTCGGTGTTGGATTGTTAACTGCAAGGTCAGTGGTTGAAATCCACCAGCTGCTCCATCGGAGAAGGATGAGGCTGTCTTCTTGGAATTTATACAATTTATAGCCTTGGAAACCCTGCCCAGGTCTTGCTTTGGATCAGAATGGGCTCTCTTCCAGGGGGGTTGGTTTTGGATAATTCGCCCTTGATTGCCATGTTCTTGTGTACTATCCCATTAATTGCATCTCAGAACTGCCCCATAGCATTACCTGGGCTATACTCCTCATGAGAGGAAGGCTTTTTCTCCCTCGGAGCAGCTGGTGGGTTTAAACTGTGACCTTTTGGTTAGTAGTCCAGCGTGTGGCCACTGCTCCACCAGCATCCCTTTGATTCCCATAGCACCAGCATTTGGAGGGGGCAGCATTTCTGATGAGCATCACATGCCAGGCCTGGGCCTGGATAGTGTGTCTGTGCCAATGATTCTCAGACTCCAAAATTAAAATCATTTCACACACTCTTAGCACCGAGAAGAGTACTGACTTGAGTTGCCGCTGAAATTCCTTGAACACCCTCCCCACCTTCCAATATCAGTATAATTGCATTTTAAAAACCTCTTCAACATTTCAGAAAAGTAAGAAAAATGTCTCATAATGGACTATTCATTAGAAAAACAAATATTTATTCATTTTGACAAAGGTAATCATATATATATATGATTATGTACATATATAATTATACACACACGGGGGGGTACCCAAAAACTGTCCGCTGGGTGGAGCTTTTGTAGTATTCATTTTCCCACTAGCTGAGCATTGAGCAACTCGCTCTGAGTTAGTGCATCTGGTGGCATTGTCTGGGAAGATTCTTTCTGATCATAGTGAATTTCTTCAGAAAAGCAATTTTGCTGAAACCTCGTTATTGTGATGACAATTTAAGAGACCAGCATGTGGTGGTGGCATTTTATTTCTTTTTTGTTTTGTTTTGTTGGTTTTTTTAGAGAGAGAGAGAGAAGAGAGGAGAGGAGAGGAGAAGGAAGAGAAGAGAAGAAAAGAGATGGACTAAATAAGAGAACGAGAGAGCGGAAGAGTGAATAAGAGAAAGAGAGAGTGAGCGAAAGAGCGAGACTGAGTGAGAGAGCTTGAAAGAGCTCAAGAGAGAGATTTACATTTTATTTCTTTCTCAGGGAAAAATGCTACAGAAACGGTTGTGATGTTGAACACAGCTTAAAAGGGCAGGGTTATGGGAAAAACTCAAGTGTATGAGTGGTTTTCACATTTCAAAAAAGGTGAAATGCCCATTGATAACACCATTCTGGACGTCCGTCAACGTCCCGAAGAGATGAAAATGTCGACAAAATTCATGCGCTTGTGCTTGAAGACCAACAATGGACCATTGAAGAGATGGGGACATTCCCTGGATTATCTTAGAGTGTGGTTCAGCAAATTTTAATGGAAGATTTGGGAATGCGAAGGGTCACTGCGAAATTCGTGCCTGGGTTCTGACTGACCAGGAAAGAGTGTCTACAGGGAAGCATGCTGTACTTTGAAAGAACAGCTCCCAAGTGACCCAGACTTTCTTTCCAGTGTCATTAATGCTGATGAGACATGGTGCTCGTCTTAAGGCCCCGAAAGCAAACATCAATCAAGCCAGTGGATGACTCCGTCATACCTCAACTGGCACCCCACCCCCACCCCACCCCGGCCCACCCAACCCCGGCCGCCAAAATGCTCATCAAGTGAAATCGAAGATCAAGATGGTGCTCATTTGTTTTTTGGATGTAAGGGGGATAGTGCATTTGGAGTTCATCCCACTAGGTCAGACTGTTAATCAAGCTTTCTATTTAAAGGTTCTGAAAAGATTGTAGCAGTATGTGATGAAAAAGAGGCCTGATTTGTGGTAGACAGAGGATTGGTTTCGTCACCATGACCATGCACCTGCTCATGCAGCCATCTCAGTGTGCCAGTTTTTAGCAAAAAAAGGCATGCCTCTCTTGACCCACACACCTTACTCACTTGAGCAAGCTCCATACGACTTCTTTTTGTTTCTTTGAACGCCGAGAGACATGAAAGGACAGCGATTTGACAACAGAGCAGAGGTGAAGAAAAAACGAGGAAGGTGCTGGCAGTCATCCAAACAGATGGGTTTGGAAAATGTTTCCAAGAATGGAATCGAAGCTGTGACAGATATATTGTCATGGAGAGTACTTTGAAGGTGATAAGGTTGTTTTGTAAAAACATTTAAATACATAGCTTGAAAAAAACTGTTTTGGGGTGGTACTCCGTGTGTGTATGTGTGTGTGTGTGTGTGTGTGTGTGTCTAAGTGTGTATAAAATACCTTTTAGCTGTTTCAACATTTATTACTCTCACATTTAAAAAATTAAATTCTGATACATGCTATACCATGAACCTTAAAGACCATTTTTAAAAATCAAGTGACTGTTACTTAATTTTTAAAAATCATGGTTACCATATTTTCCCTCATTTGATGGTAGATGCATGGACACCTAGTCTGAGGCCAGCCTGGGACTATGGCTTTGCTTTAGTAAGAATGACATAAATTAATTTTTTTAAAACTCTACCAGAAGGTTATGAGTTGAGGCCCTACCCTCACCACACTCCCCTCCCCATTCTTCACCCCCATTCTGCAGGCAAGGACACTCAGGTGCAGGGACTTTCGGTCAAGCTTTCCTGGGTCTCACACTCAGAGATGATGGGTTCAGAATGTAAGCCCAGGCTGTTTCCAGAGTTCTTGATCTTCCTCTAAAAATACTGCACCTCCCAAACAGTCTAGAAGATGCTTCAATGAGTCAAATGAGGAAATTGCTTTGAAAAAAAATTCGCTTTGGGCGTGGGGGGAGGGGGGACCTTCGTATATGCATCACAAGGGACTGGGTGTATCTCCTCCATGCTTTTCATTAAACAGAATATCCCTTCCAGGGAATCCCTTCTAGGTCTAATGCACGACCTTTTAAGCTCCTCTGCCTAACCAAAGAGAGGTTAGTTTCATGCGCTACAAACTGTTATTTAACATTTTGTTGTTGTCGTTGAAAAACAAAAATTATCACTTTACTTTATGTCTTAAGATCTACCCATTTGGTCTCTTCTCAGTCAAAAGAAGAAGAAGAGAATTTAAAGAGGCTCTGTACTTGTTAATGAAGATCAAGGATGTTAATCAATATGGATTACAAACTCAACATCAAAAAAACCAAACCCTCACAATAGACCAATAGCTAGCATCATGATACATGGAGAAAAGATTGGAGTTGTCACGGATTTTGTCTTGTGTCCACAACCAAAGCTCATGGAAGCACCAGTGAAGAGATCAAAGGGCACATTGCATTAGCTAAGTCTGCTGCACAAGACCTCTTTGAAGTGTTGAAGACCGAGGATGTCTCTTTGATGACTGAGGTGCACCTGACCCAAACTATAGTGTTTTCAATCACCTCATATCCATGTAAAAGTCAGACATTGAATAAAGAGACCAAATAAGAACCGACACCTTTGAATTGTGGTGCTGGCAAGGACTATGGAAAGGGCCGCGGGCTCCCAGAAAAACAAACAGATCTTGGAACAAGTATAGCCAAAATGTTCCTTGGAAGCAAGAATGGGGACCTTCATCTCATGTACTTTGGCCGCGTTGTCAAGAGCAACCACTCCCCGGAGAAGAACATCAAGCTCGGTAAAACAGATGGGCAGCGAAAAAATTGAAGACCTGGACAAGGTGGATTGACACAGCGAGGGGCTCGAACCTCAGGACACTGTGCTGTGAATTGGAGCCGGCTTGGTAGCACCTAAACTCAACAACAACTGCACCTCATCCCTGGTGTGAGTCCCTGTGTCTTTTAGGCACACTCCATTGGAATTTTCATGTGAACAGCTTGTCTTTGTCCAGTTCCAGGGGCACGTTGTGGGACACGCTGTTTCTATTCTCTGGTTGATCAGAGAGAACTATGTGAATGGTTTAAATTCACTCCTCTGTAAATGAATTACAATGTTTACCTCTCCACATTCCCATTGGCTCCTTCCAGATCTTGTCTCCCATAAGTCTCCCATACGCTATTTATAATGACTAGAGGCATTATTAACCCTTTAGGTTTTTCTCAGTGTGGAAAACAGCCTTTTGGTTTTTTTATTAATAATTTATTGGGGGCTCTTATAGCTCTTATGACAATCCATAAATCAATTGTAACAAGCACATTTGTACATGTGTTGCCTTCATCATTTTCAAAACTTTTTCTTTCTACTTGAGCCCTTGGTATCAGCGCTTTTTCCCTCCCTCCCCCAGGCTACCACCCTCCTGAACTCTTGATAATTTATAAATTATTATTATTCTCATATCTTACACAGTTCACTGTCTCCCTTCACCCACATTTCTGTTGTTCACCCCCTCAGGGTGGGGGCAGGGTTAATACGTCAATCATTCCTTCTTTCTCCCCCCACCTTCCCCCTACCCTCACATCTCTACTCCCATTACTGTTCCTGAGGGGTTGATCTGTCCTGATTCCGTGCGTCGAGAGCTCCTATCTATACCAATGTACATGTTCTGGTCTAGCCAGAATTGCAAGGTAGAATTGAGGTCAGGATAGTGGGAGGGAGGAAGCATTAAAGAACTAGAAGAAAGTTGTATGTTTCATCTGTGCTATACTACATCCTGACTGGCTCGTCTCTTCTTTGTGACCCTTCTGTAAGGGGATGTCCAATTGTCTACAGATGGGCTTTGGGTTTCCACAAACAGCCTATTTTCGAAGGCATCATTTGCATCTTCACCTTGGTTGAACCTAATTGCTCAATGCTCACAAAGGATGGTTCTCCCCAGTCCTGGAATGTGTCCTGCTGATTTCTGACTCAAAACAAGAAACCAAGGACATGCAGTGCTTTGAGGAGAGCCCCTCTGTTGCTTCCAGCTGGGGAAGGGGCCATTTTCCAGAACTGGCTCTTATAATATTTCTTGGGTCGTCTGCTCTTCCAGGTCTTGACACATCCTATCAAGAGGTGGGATCAGTGTCACCTTCCATGAGAATATAGGTATGCATCTTTGTTCTCAGCTGAGAGAGTGCAGGTAACCAAGACCATAAAACTCTCTGGGCTAGGTCATGAAGGCAGTACATCGCCCACCTGGCACTCTTTGCCCTGGGACATCTACTCCTGGACCCCAGGCCACTTGAAACGTTACATATGGAGAGGAGCTGAGGTCTGCAACCCTCAGCCCTAGAAGACCTTTGCACAATTTACCCTAGCAAACTAAGCCCAATCAACCAAACATGGGCGTGCGCCATCTTGGCTGTAGATCCTCTGCCCTGTCAAACCACATGTGTTGATCTAGTGTTACAAGAAGCAGCCAAGTCTTCGTGACGGGGCTCTACCTGAAGTTCAGTCTGTACTCAGAAAAAACTCCTACGGTGTGTGTTCCAGCCCAGAGAGCTGGAGTGTTTCGTTAGGCAGTGACGGGTAATGGACACAGCATCCCCATTGTTCCAAGGAGCCTGGCTTTCAACCGGTGCTGACTCGTGATTGCTTCTTTCGATCATGTTCTAAGAGCCGGTTAGTCTCTCTGTTGATGCATTCCTTATGATCAACAGAAAGAATGGCCCAAAGCTGCATTTCCTAGACTTTCTTTTTCTTGGAACATGTTTCGTGAGTATGCAGGAATACCATGGTGGGAAGAAATGATAGAATAGTTGAGTGACTTCCATGCACAGCAGGAATCCACCAAGAATAAAAATGATCATGTAAGCTGAACTGATGTTAGCCTCTTCAGAGACCCTATCTCCAAGCAAGGTCACAGTACCAGCGGGTAAGACTGCAGTATATCTCTTGGGGGGACTTGGTCCCATCCATAGTGCTTACCCAGCATGCAGTGCAGATGACTTTAAGTGCACCATATCTTGAACTCCTCACTGCAGCCCTGTAAAGAACAAACTGATATTCACTCTCAGCTACAGATGAAGAAACTGAGGCTCATGGAGTTTGACAAATGTGTCCATGGTGGCACAGCTATCAAGAGATGGCACTAAGCACCGGACCCAGGCAATGAGGCAGTCCACTAGTGTTCTCTACAGACACCTCCATCCCAATCTCTCTTTAGTATTTGTTCGAACCTTTGCCAGCACCTCCCAGGAACTTTTGGTCCTTGTCTGCCTTGGGTGAAGAGAAAGAAAACCCAGGTCAGCCAGTAAGCAAGAGGAAAAAGTAGGATTGTACCCCAGCAGGTGGCAATTACTCCATCACTTGATTCTCTATCTGGGCATCCATCCTGGGTATATTTGTAGTCTCTTCAGATGCAAAATGAGAGTTTGTACATTAACTTACAACAAATCAGTAAACAGGAAAGAAATACAGGCACACTCAGTTAATTGACAGAATTTAATCTATATTATAAAGGCGAACATATATAATCACTCTTATTGATTTAGGAGACAACCAAAAAGCCTCCTGTAGGTTGTGTCTTTGTGAGTTATATAAAAAAAATCCATTTACCTATCTTTGACATTCTAATAAAAAGATAAGATTATGATTCTTGAGAATTATGTAGATGATAAACACAGAAGAGCTAAAAAGACAGGGGAAAAATACAATAAATAAAATACCACATTGCAAAAAGCCAGAGCGATCATCATGTCTAACAAAAGATAAATAAATTATGGTATATCCATGAAATCAAATAGAGGTAGACTTGAAAAGTCATGTTTCCAAAGAATACTTAATGACACAGGAAAGTGTTTAAGATAGAATTTAGTGAGGAAAGCAAGATATAAAATTCCTTTAAAAATATACCACCAAATTTGTAACAAATGGCTACAGAATATATACGCTTACATACACATTACATATAACCATGATAGGCTTTTTGTCAGCTTGGCAGGGCCGGGAGTGTCAGTAGTTTGACAATTGAAGCCTCCCCTGTGATGTGACCTAACATGACGTAAACAGCTCCATGGGATCTGCTGTAAGCAACCAAGCATTTGTGGGAAGCTTGGGGTGGAGGACAACCCCTTACTCAGGTCACAGTCCCAACAATGTGTCCATGAGAGTGTGGCCTATTTCATATATATATGTAAATGGATTGGAGAACTTCCTCACTTCTTGCTGGTTTAGATACTGCATCGAGCTCATTGACCTCCGGTTCTCTTGAACCAATGGCCCGCCATATTGCCTGCTGATGCCAGGAGCCATCCGAGCCTGCCATGTGACCTGCTGCCTTTGGATTCATCGACCTGCTCATCTGCCAGTTCTGGTCTTCCTTCTTCCTCTTCCTGCTTTGTTTTCCTGCTTCCTGGATCATCAGCCCTAGCAGCTGTGAGAGTCAGGAAAAGTATCCAGCTCATCATCTGACGCACAGACGTGAACAGGACTGGGCTGACCCATTTCGACAACTCTGTAAGGCCCTTCCTTGACACAAATTTCTGTCTTTCTTTCTATATATCTGAGTTGCTAACCACAAGTTCTGCAGTTCAAGCTCACCAGCCGTCCCATGGGAGAATGATGAGACTGTCGGCTTGCATCAAGATTTATAGTCTTGGAAATCCAAAGTAGTCGTTCTATGCTGTCCCACAAGGTGGCCGTGAGTTGTAGTCAACCCAATAGCAGTGATCTATCCATCTATCGATCGATCTATCTATCTATCTATCTATCTATCTATCTATCTATCTATCATCTATCTAATCTCACTGTGTTGTTCTCTAGAGAA
Source organism: Echinops telfairi (assembly GCF_000313985.2). Classification (NCBI taxonomy): domain Eukaryota; kingdom Metazoa; phylum Chordata; class Mammalia; order Afrosoricida; family Tenrecidae; genus Echinops; species Echinops telfairi. Next base: position 4,963,289 of record NW_022109491.1, read on the forward strand.
TCTAACACAGTGAACAAATGTGTCTGTATACCATGTCTAATGTGTATGTGGCAAGAAGTGTAACCAAAACAATACTAATAGCAATGCCATATGCATGTTAGGAAAAGGAGAAATGATTTTCATTTTCTTCCTCCCACTTTTCTATATTTTCCAAGTAAATATGCCTTTCTTTCAAAAGTAGACTAAAAGATGTGTGTATATGCATGCACACAAATATGTATGTGTCCCTGGTTGACACAAATGATTAAGGGCTCAGCGGCTAAACGAAAAGTTGGTAGTTCAAAGCCACTCAGAGGCACTTTGAAAGAAAGGTCTGGCAACCTGCTTCCAAATGGTAGCAGCCATGGCAACCCTCTAGGGCAGCGGTTCTCAACCTTCCAAATGCCGCGACCCTCTACTACAGTTCCTCGTCCTGTGGTGACCCCCAACCATAACGTTATTATCGTTGCTACTTCATAATTGTAATTCTGCTACTGTTATGAATCGTAATATAAATATCTGATATGCAGGATGTAGTTTCCTTGTTACAAATTGAACGTAATTAAAACATAGAGACTAATCACAAAAACAGTATGTCATTATATATTGTGAACTATTTATTTCTAATGACAAATAAATGACATTTTGTCTTGAAGCATGGTGTAGCATGGGTAACAGTCTTCACGCCGGGTCCTTGCATGTGGGCGGGACCTGCCTAGAGATGGACAGAGGGGCGGAGTCTCATTTTCTAAGACCATCATGATTTCTGATGGTCTCAGGGGACCCCTGTGAAGGGTCGTTCTCAACCCCACAGGTTGAGAACCGCTGCTATGGAGTGTACTTCTGCTGTGCCAACATGCGGTCACAAAAAAACGGGAACTGATTCAACAGCAACTGGTTTGGACTTTGTGGAAACAAGTACTATTTACATGGAAGCACAGTCATTACCAAACAACCAAAAAAGGTGGGGAGATGACTTTGTTTTTCCATGAAAGCTTGCTATATACTTAAACTCTGCCAAACTCTGACATTGGTGGGTGTGGGGGTGACTTCTGACAAGAATTGAGGTCTAACTTCCAGAATGGATTTTGCTCTTGGTTCCGGCCAAAACCAATTTACAAGGTTCTCCCACGATGCCATCTCTGCTATCCCAGCAGCTTCCTCCCCACCAGCCCTGGGTCCCCTCGGCTCAGATGAGATGGGACCCTTTTTTGTGTCCACTCCCTGACAGCTTTGAAAATGATTCCTCTTCTCTCATGATGGATAGTCCCTGCCGAGAATGATGGATGGGCAGCATCTGAAAAAAGGACGACGTGAAATTTGAAAAATGATACGAGTGCTGGTGGACGGACATTTAAAAAAAAAGAAAAAGTTGACATAAGTTTGAAATATAGCATGGCGGCCTCATTTTTCTATCTCTAAAGAAATTAGTTGCTGTCCTTCTTTCCATAGACCCTTTGGGGAAGTAGACTCACATCAAATTAAAGTGAATTCTTTATCTCCTTCCTTAAAAATTCCATGGGAGCATCCTTAGGAGTAAATGCACCCGTTCACTCACACAACTGTTTAGTGAGCACCTATTATATTCACACCATTGTTCAGAGGCTGGATATAAAGATGAATTAGACATGGGCTCTGCTGCGGGGGACCCCAGAGACTGGTGGGGAGACGGACCCCTGAAGAGATGTTTATAATCCAGTGTGGCACAGATGGGGGGGGTCACAGGATCCTGGGAGAAAGGACCCAAATCAGCTTGCCTGCGGAGGCAGGGAGTCACATCAGCCTCTCTGGGAAAGGTGATTGATGTCAGAAACAAGGGCTCTTGGATGCGCAGATACTTTTCCTAGGGTCTTGGCTGTATCTTGATTATCTTCTCATGAATCATGCACTCACAGACGTACGGGCAAACCTATTCCAGTAAACGGGCCTGCTCTCTCACGCAATTCTCGGCCACCTTTTGGCTGTGGGTTGGCATGCACCCAGGCAGTTCTAGTTCCTTGAACAGATTCATTTGCAGAGGTTTCCTGAGCCTCCACAAAGCCAGGACTGGCTCCGGTGGTGAGCGATTGCCTCTCCTCTGGCCCTTCCCCCGGCCCCACCAGTCAACAATGGCCCTTGACGTCAGTCATCCGGATTGTCTCTTCCTGGTGGGCAGGCACAGGTGTGTGCTCCTGTTACTCCTTGGGTGAGAGGATTTCTTGTAAAAGTACAAAAGGAGGTGGGTGGGGAAAATAGGTGTGGCCTCATATCCAGGTCCTAAGGAGATGGCACTGTCACCCAGCATGGGATATATAAACAAAGCAACAAAAGCTGCTGCCACCAAGCCTATTCCAAGTCATAGTTACCCTATAAGACAGAGCAGGGCTACCCAGTGGACTCTCCTGAGCAGTAATCTCTATGGAAGCAGATTCCCTTAACTTTCTCCTGCAGAGCAACTTGTGGGTCCAAACAGTTGCCTGTCTTTTGGTTAATACTCAAGGGCTTAACCACTGGGCTGCCTGGGCCCCTTAAACATCTTCCTGCATTGTAGAAACTACGGCAGGTTTGAAACTGGCTTGTAATAATCAAATCAAACTCGCTGCCACTGAGTTGATAGTGACTCATAGTGACTCTATAGGACAGGGTAGAACTGCCCCGCGACTGTAATTCTTTATAGGAGTAGAAATGAATAGAAAGCCTCATCGTTCTCCTTCAGTGTGGCTGGTGGCTTCAAACTGCTGACCTGGCGGCTAGCAGCCCCATATATAAAGACTACGCCACCAGAGTTCACACAACCTGGCCAACGAAACTCCCTGCCATTGAGTGGATGCCAACCCATAGCAACCCTACAGGGCAGGGTGGAACTGCCGCTGTTATTTTCTGAGTTTCCAAGAGGTTGACTGGTTATGAGAGAAGAAAGTCTCATCTTCTTTTTCCGCTAGTGATTTCAAAGTGCAGACCTCACAGATTGCAGCCCAACATGTAACCACCAGAACTCTTGATAGATAGATGATAGGTAGATAGATAGATAGATAGATAGATAGATAGATAGATGATAGATAGATAGATAGATAGATAGATAGATAGATAGATAGATAGATAGATAGAGATGGTAAATAAAGATATGGATATAAAAATGACTATGGATATAAATAAAACTCACTCCCATCTTGTCAATTATGACTCATTGCTACCCTATAGGACAAAGTAGAATTGTTCCTGTGGGTTTCTGAGACTGTAGATCTGTACAGGATTGGAAAGCCTCATCCTTCTCTGATGGAAAGCTGGTGGTTTCAAACTGCTGACCTTATGGTTAGCAGGCCAACGCATAATGCACTATGCCACCAGGACTCATATAGATACAGAAGGTATAGAGCGAGAGATAGATACGGACCCTCTTGATCTGATCCTTTGGATTTAATCCTCTTGAGAACCAGTCTCAGACTAAGCTTGCTTTTTAGGTCGATAGTCACCATTTCTTCCCAATGTCCTGGGGATGAGTAGTGGTTAAGGTAATGCCCTTGTCCCCTAGTCATTCAACTTCTTCCTCAAACAGTGCCTCCTTTAAGGTGGCTTCCCCAGTAGTGCTCCTCTGCTCCAGGTAGAATTATTCAATCATACCACCTTCAAACACACATCAAACATCAACAATTCATACTGGATGCTGGTTTGGCAAGTCTGCCCCAGTGCCCAACTCCAAGGGGCCAGTAATCCTTCTGACCCCCCTTCACACTTGACTCAACGTTCTATTTCAAAGACTCTTCATCTACAGGGGGATTGTTAATGTCTTGTCACAACTGGGTGGAATACTATTGGATGCAGGAAGCAGAAGCCATGGGGGCTGCTAATCACCCTGCAGAACACAGCAGAGGTCACGGCCCACAACGATTCAGCTGCAGATGGGAATGGTTCTGGGCTTGAGAAACCTGACTTAATTACAATGTGCATGGCACTATTTATGTTTCTGTCTGCTCTACCAGACTGTAAACTCCTGGAGAGCCGGGGTCACATCTTACTCACTCGTGTGCCCCATCCCTCAGCACAGAATGGGCCTCGGTACACATTTGCATGGAAGCATCATTAAACATAGTTAAGTGGAGAAATTCCTGCTGCCCTGACCAGGAGGGTGCCACCGAGGCTGCCCACCAAGCAGCATCTCATTTGTGGCTCAACTCCTGGATTCCATGTATATCCTCTGGGGTTCACGGGGAGCACAGTTGGCTACCTGTGGCCACAGCATCTTAATATGAACCATCGCCTCTCTGATTATCAGGCACATGGGCCTCTTTGGGGACCTGATGTGGCTTCTCTGGTGTGTCACTATCTCTTTGATTTCCTCTCCCACTCATTTTACGTGTCATCTTGACTAGGCTGTGGTTCCCAATGGTTTGACCCAACCCTAGTCTACCTGCTGCCATGGAAAAGTTACACTTGATTAAATCAGTGGGCCTTTGGCAAGGAGATTACCTTCTCTCTAGTGGGACTTCACACAGGCATATGAAACCTGGACATTGAAGAAGGAAGACCAAGTAAGAATGGATACATTTGAATGATGGTGCTGGTGAAGAATATTGGAAGTAGCATGGACTGCCAAAAAAAACAAACAATCTGTCTTGGAAGAAGTTCATCCAGAATGCACCTTAGAAGCCAGAATGGTGAAACTTCATGTCACACACTTCGGACTTGTTATCAGAAAAGATGAGTTGCTGGAAAAGGACATCATGCTCGGTCAAGTTGAAGGGCAAGATCTCGAACAAGATGGATCGACCACGTGCTGCTTGCTCCAATGGGCCCAAGCATAACAACTGTGAGGATGGTGCAGGGCTGGCAGCGTCTTGTTCCATTGTACATCGGGTCTCTATGGGTCAGAACCAACTTGGCAGCAGCTACCAAGGAGTGTGATCTACTGTCATGTAATCACTCTCCATAACGCACTCTAATGTCATGCAATCAACCAGTGGAGACTACATGCCAGTGTGAGGGAGATCAGAAGTCAAAGCACTTCCGAATGATGAGAAAACCAGAATGCACACAGAGATGCACACACAAGGGGAAACGGATGACACGTGACAGGACTAAGGCCCTGACTGGGACCTTTAGCCTCCAGAACTGTGAGAAAATAAATGTCTGTCCCCACGTGTGACATTACTGTCACAGCAACACCTAGAAACTAAGGCACACCACCAGAAAGTGAAGTTCACCAACTCTACGGAAAATGCGAGTTGGTGATGCCAACTTCTATCTTCTAGATTTGGAGATGCGGATCCAACTATGTAGATTTACTGCTCTAACGGGTAGAAAAATGAGCTTAGATCAAGTGATTGCAGAAGAGAAAAATAATGAAAACCATGCCTGGGGAGCAAAGATGCACAGAGTAAAGGAAAATAGAAGGAAGAAGTATGAAGGGAGCAACAAGACAGAATCTTCCAGCAGGAATTTCAATGGTCTCCAACCATCCTTTGGGATTAAAGGGGGCAATTGAAGGTGGGTCTATGGGCACACATAGGCCACCCTATTAAATCCATCTCATTTTAACACTGGTAAGGAGCCCAGGTAGCATCATCATGGCATACTAGGCTGCTAACTGAAAGGTTGGTGGTTCTGACCCACCACATACTCCCTGGGAGAAAGCCGCCTAAGTGGGCTTCCATAAGGATTTACACCCTTGCAAATCCTAGGGGATGGTCCTACTCTGTCCTATAGAGTTGCTATGAGTCACATCAACTCAGTGGTAACATGTTTTCTAACACTGATACCACCTGGATGAAGGTCCCAATGAAAAATTACATGTTCAAAGTGCTTTGAAAGTTGAATGTAATGATGAGGAGACAAGTGGTTCAGTGGTAGTGTTCGAACCTTCCATGGAGGAGACCCTGGTTTGATTCCTAGCCAAAGTGCTTCCTGTATAGCCAACCACTCATCTGTCAATGAACAGTGGTGTGTCGTTGAGATATCGCATGTTTTCCAGAGGAACTTCCAGGCTAAGACAAATTAGGAAGAAAGGCCTGGTGACCTACTTCCTAAAACCAGCCAATGAAAACTAGACTTGGCAGCATTCCAGCAACCAATAAGCCTATCATGGCGGTTCCTGGGATATTGATTATTGTAATGTTGTTCTGACCATCGCCTAAGAGTATCAAAGGATTTGGTCTTGATGTTTCTTGGTAATTAGAAAAGTAGTGGGATAAAACATAGATTCCTCAAATGCTTACAAGTTCCTGAAAAAAACAAATGATTCGGTGCCCACCTGGAAATTAAAAAACGTTTGGAATCTAGTTAAAGTATAAAATACTTTTACTCACTGCCACCAAGCCAGGGCTGACTCAGTGTGACCCCACAGAAAAAGTGGAACTTCCCTTGTGGGGTTCTGAGACAGTAACTCTTTATGGGTGTACAAAGCCTCATCTTTCTCCCAGAGAGCGGCTGTTGGTTTTGAAATGCTAATGTTGGTTTTGGCAGCCCCTCTGGGTCATTCCAGCGCTGCCCACTAGAGTGTGTTATTGCTCATTTTGGGAAACCCCTGTATCGAACCGTGACCTTATGCTGACTGGAAAATGTTCTCAGTCCTCTTGGTTCTCAGAGCTGGTGGATTCCCACAGCAGTAACATTTATAATGGTGGGGTCAAGAGGCCCTTTGATCATGATGACTCAGGGGCATCTACGCCAGTAGATGTAAACATCTGACCATGGGCAGAATGGTACCACTCAGCCAAGAAGTGGTGCAGCAACCCATGTGCCAATAATGTTCCCCTCCCCAGCATGAGAAATCCTGAGCCAGGCATCCCTCAAAACCCATCTGAAACCACCCATATGCTTCTCAAGTTGCCAGCCTTCCAAATTACGTCAAATCAAAATTTAGCTGTTGGGCATGTTCAGCTCTTCTGTGGGAGGTGATTGAGTTAACTAGGAGCGCGAGGGTGAAAAGAAATTTGCAAGAGAGGGAGGGGGCTGGCAAGGAGTGTGATTAAAAGCAGCCTCGTGTTTCTATAGAACCCTGATCTGATTTCTTCCTGGTAGTGTGGCGCACACTATAAACTATGATTGCCAAGGCTGGCTGGCCCCAGACTCCTGCTTTCCAAGTCCATTTTTGGCATGGTGTGGAACCATTTTGAGATAAGAGTCTTGGGATTCGTGTCTCAGCACACTTCGCAAAGACAACAAATAGTTCCCAGCATGACGAAGCATGAGGGTGCCAACTCTCCGTCTCATATAAAATTGTGTTCCGTGCTCAAATTGGCTGAAAATCGCCATTTATATTGGAACCTCTAACTTGCACTTCACTGTTGAAAGTGACAGAGAGGAAGCCTGGGAGGAATTTGGGGAAATACAGTAGACGAGGGGCAAAAAAGGAGGAAGAAAATACACGGATGCACTGTTTCCTGCTGGCTCCTCCATTTCCTTTTGCTCCTCATAAAAAAACCTCAAATATTTCTTGCAATAAGTTGAATGGATCAAAGGAGCAGTTTCACAATTTACATTTTGAGCCATCTCTTCTGTTTACACCTGTAAACCCAAAAACCAAATCGAGTACATTGTATTGTTCCGATCCTAGGAGGGAGGAGTCCCTGGGATCTATAGCAGTTAAAGCACTCAGTTGCTAACTGAAAGGTTGGCAGTTTCAAGTCCACCCAGAGGTGGCTGGGAGGAAAGGCCTGGCTATTTTCTTTTGAAGAACATCTGGTGGGGAACATGGGGCTTCCATGAGTCTGCATCCATGGCAACTGCTTTGTGGTCCATCGTATGAGGACCAAGTGTCTGTGAGGATTGCTCTGTGTTGGGCCACCAGTAGGTATGAAATTAACATCATCCACACTATGCTAAGAATGTGTGCCCTATAATGCATAGCAGAAACATAACGCATGTGCATAGATCCCCAGGTGCTTCAGTCCCCACACCCTGGCTTAGGAACCATTGCCCGGCCACGTACCATCACTCACTGGGAAATGATGAGACCCAAACCAGGACCCTGAGCCAAATTTGAGGAGGAAGACTATGAACCCGGTCTTCAGACTTGTTCCGTGCCCTCGTGCAGCAACCAATCCAGATGGGAACATGGGTCAACCAGTAAATACATCATTCAACAGTATGCTGAGAGAAGGGAAGGGGATCACGAACATGGTAGAGAATTAAAGAAACTGGTGATAGGTATTTTCGTCTGAGGAGGTGCACGGGAAGAACAGAGGCACCTTACACAGAAGGGCAGTTACAGTCAAGATCTGTAACTTGTATGGAAGTTCTCAGGGAGCAAACAATGTGCCCAGGTCCGGGGGTGGGGGACACCCTGGATGGGGATCTGCACCAGTGAGGGGACGATATCTCAGGATAGAGGCAGAGGGGGAACACGGCCCCAAAGGAAGCCGTCACAGTCTGGGTCCTCCAGAGAAGCTCAACCAGTGGGGAAAATATATATTCATGCCTATTATCTACACAGAGCAATAAAGAGGTTCACGCCGTTTCAGAAGCCAGCAGTTTCCCAGCTCCTGGGTCACGTGTGAGGCTGGAGCCTTCTCCTGACTCCTGTAGCCTCATCATGAACTTCAGATCTGCAGGGAGATGACAAACTTGTGGCTGCAGAGGTGAATGAATACAGTCGGCAGGTAAGAGGGCAGGCCACTGATGACTCCCCGGGCCAGCAGGCAATATGGCAGGCCTTGATGTCCGTCCAAGGAACCCCAGGTCAGATGACGAGCACAATCCAGACCCAGCAAGAAAGCAAATTTCCCCATGTTGTTAGTAGGTGCTGGAGAATGAGTTCTGACTCATACCCATCCTATGCACAAAAGAACAAAATATTGCTGATCTTTGCCGTCCCCACAATTTTGGTCCTCTGAGTCCATCCATGCAGTCACTGTGTCAATCCATCTTGTCAGAGGGCTTCCTTGTTTTTGCTGCTCCAACATTTTATTAAGCATGCTGTCCTTCTCCAGGGACTGGTCTCTCCTGATAACATGTCCCAGGTACATGTACTTCTTTCAAGACAATATATTTGTGCTTTGGGGACCCTGTGGTCCATTGGCTAGTCTTTGCCAGCACCGTAATTCAAATGCAACCATTCTCCCTTGCTCTCCCTTATTCAATATCCAACTTCCACATGTATGTGAGGCAACTGAAAAGACCATGGCTTTCCAACAGATTGGATCATGACTGTGATGTGAGTAAACATGTTCTCTTCCCTCTATCTTCATACAACCGATTGGCTGCTCAGTTCTGTCGCTATTAGGTGACACTGATTCAGCTCCGCCATGCACAACAAAAGGAAACACTGTTCATAGCTGCTCTGTGCAGGCTTGGTGCCATCATGTTAGTTCAGAGCATGCTAATCCCTACGAGGCCTTCACTGCCAAACCACTGCAAAGCCTCCTTCAGCCAAGCGCTCACAAAACCTATGATCACAGAAGTCAATGTCCATGCTAAGCGGGACCAACAGTCCACAGTCCCTGTCGGTGCAGCACGAAGACCCCTGAGACAACAGTGTCTGAGAAGACCAGTTAGAAGGTGACCTTGGCCGAGACAAGCCCACCTCAGCCACGGCCTTCCGGAAGGTGAAGCGAAGAAGAGCAGAGGCAGGCAGGGTGTGCTGGTTCAGAAGAGAAAGACGTGAAGGCAGGCCCAAGTCTCCGTTCAAAGACGTGCAGCCACAGCCGAGGGGTGGAAGGTCAAGTCTAGAAGCGAGCTGAGTGAATTGGAAAGGAAATGGCATGTGCAAATATTTGGGGGCCCGAGTGTGTGTTGTGGGCAGAAAACACGGACACGGAGCACAGTGTGGTCACACTACAGCCTGCTGGAGGGGCGTGCGAGCCAGAGGAGAGAACAAGGGGCAAGCAGGCGATGAGGGGCTTGTCCACATCCTGAGGACTGTCTGCCAAATGCTGAACTACCCACTCCAATCCAGTTCACCCTTTCTCTGCACAGATGAGTGGCAGCACCAGGTCTGGGTCAGAGTATGGGTTGCATGCAACCTCACCACTTACTGGCTGTGGACCCTTGGGTCAGGTACTGACCCTCTGTGCCCCAACTTCCTCATCTGTACAATGGGGATAGTTACAGCTTCTGCCACTACAGGGTGGTATCAGGACCAGCCACCCCCCATCTCTCCGACTGTCGTCCTATGGTAGCTGTGTATTGCAGTGAGACTGACAACTATCTCAAATATCAGGGAACACCACCACCCTCCCCACCCTTGTGGTGGGCGGGTTTCCGCAGAACTTCTCGACTAAGGCAAACTAGGAAGAAAGGCCTGGCGATCTACTTCCCGATGAAAATCCTCGGCGCTACCCGAGAAGATTGTCTTCTCCAGTGCCAGGATAAGAGCTTCCGAGGGTTGACGTCGCCCATCGTGCACAGTGGCTGTCATAAGGGTCACACACAGTGGCTGTCCTCATGGACCCCCGCAGACCAACCGTGGTGAAGGGGATGCGGGATGGGATGACGTTCCGTTCTGTAGTGACCAGGGCTGCTGGGTATCGGAGCTGAGTCGGTGGAAACCCACAGGCTGAAGTCAAATCATGTGAGTGAATGGGTTGTGCCAGTGCCCAGTGCCCAGCCCATAACGGAGCTCAGCCAACATCAGGGGCTGTAGTCATTTTCCTATCGTCTTCTTCTTATTCTTCTTATTATTTTAAACAGATGCTACACCTTTCAAACGGCCAGATCTGCTTTGCTCTGGTTGGTACCTGGAAGGGCTTCTCCTAATGAACCTGGAGTATGGGGACTCCCTAATGTTTGATGAGACTTGACTTCACTTTGCGGTAGTCATTTGTGACGAAACCAGATGACACACACTCCCCTCAAGCAAAGCAGGGCAGTCACGTGAATGACCATCAATCAAGGGGCGCAGCCGAGAAGGGTCATCCACGGAAGGAAATGGAGGGAGAAGGCAGAGAGGGGGAGAGGGGGATGTTGGGTGCGGCAGCACCAACTTTGAGAAAGTAAAATTTCAAGTGAGAACAAACTCCCAGAAAAGGAAGGGAAGGGAAAGGAAAAAAAGAAACAAGGAGATTGATGTCTTCGGGGGTTGTTTAAATTTTACATCCACATCGCCAGCCAACGACGGTACACTTGGTTTCAAAGAGGAAGACAGTATTTCATGCCTGGCTCTGCTATGCATTTCTTATTGAAAAGGCTATTGCGAATCCTATCGGTGTATTTGGGGTCCTGATTGGACGTTAGAGGTTTCCCTTGAATTCACAAGACCAGGAAATGGCTTTGCAGTTCAGGAGCTATTGATGCCGCTGGCTTCATCCGGAGCCCTGCTGGCTAAAAGGGATTTCTTAATAAGCAGACCGTCTCTCTTCTCCTTCTTCTCTCTTCTTTTCATATTTCTTTTATAGTTGTGTTTTCTCGGGAGCTTACTGTAATTTATAGACTCAGAGAATACTGAGGTTCGACAGGCTTGGAAGTCTCCCTGCTCAGGTATGTGGAAATAAAACAGGTGATGGGTGGAAAGAACACCAAACAAAGTTTTGGAGACCCTGATTGAGCAGCCTTTGCTCAGCTTTTGAGTGAGGTCACAGAAGCAAACCAAGACAGTTGGCTTGGCTCCATTTCTGATGGGAACTTCCCTCGTTTGAAGATGAAGGCGGTGACAGTCCGCTGCACGTTCCACCTGGGAGACCAGGGTTCCGTTCGCAGTCAATGCACCTCACGAGTAGCCATCACCCATCATCCAGAGGGGGGTGAGGGCTGCTGTGTGAACGACAGGTTTCAGGGGAGCTTCTGGACCCAGACAGACTAGACAGAAAAGCTTGGTGGTCTACTTCCAAAAACCTTAGGGGCAGCCACTTGTAGCCCTTGATGCTTAGCTGTGAAGCAGGTCGGCTAATCACAGCACAGTTGTTTCCAGGGGCTGGAAAGACACTACCTGGGGGAAGACACAGAGACAGAGACGGGGCCTGGATTTGTCGGAGAGAAAGATATCTGCGGCTAATACACCCACCCCCCATTCCAAGTGTTGTATTTTGAAGTATGGTTAATAGAGTTCATGAGAGTGATGTCTACATCAAATTCTCTTTCCAGTGCATTAAGGATCTGCCTACGTGAAGCAATGCTTCGGCTTATAACTCCCCCAGTGAACACTCCACTCGTAACGGGAACCTCTCTCCTTTCCAGTGTGGACAAGCAGATCTTGTGACCTTTTCCTTCAGAACTGACTCGATGGCAAGGAGTCTTGGTTCTTTCTGGGCCCCTGGACTGCCCTCTGCAGAGACAGTGTCTCTTGAAGAATGGAGACTCGGTGGCGATCGCCCATCTGGCCGGTCCTTAGGCAGCACCAGTTCCCGGACAGTGTCCTCACTTCTTGCCTCCGGCTCTCACTTAGATCCTTCTCACAACATCTCAAACTTTTTTATTTAATGCAATTGGACGCTGCGGGGACGACCGAACCAAAAACCCGAACTCCCTGCCATTGAGGCCACACCGACTCCCAGTGACCCAAAAGGGCATGAGGGGGTCTGAGGTTGTAACTCTCCATGAGAGTAGAAAGTCTGGCCTTTCTCCTACGGAGCAGCGGGTGGTTTTGAACTGCTGATTTTGCAGTTAGCAGCCCAACGCATAACCACTAGGCTCCCAGGGCTGAGAATTGAATGTCAGCATAATGTTTGGACACACTCGGAAACCAACAAAAGCCTGTAGTGCAGCGGTTCTCAACCTGCGGGTCGCGACCCCTTTGTGGGTCAAACGACCCTTTCACAGGGGTCGCCCGATTCGTAACAGTAGCAAAATGACAGTGATGACGTAGTGACAAAAGATCGGCCTGCACAGAGTACTCCAGGGAGCATTTTCACAGTTTTGACTTTTCACCAAGTAGGGCTTACTGGCTTTTCAAAACGAAATGCGGACCCATGAAACGAAACACAGATGCCAGGTGTCTCTGAGAGCCACACTTGCGCCCAAGTGCAGGTGGCATCATGGGGCAACCAGGGAGTGTGGCCCCGCTAGGTTTGGAGGGCAATTTCCTCTGCAGGACTCACACGATGCTTCAGACGTGGGTGGAAGTGAGGCTCCAGGGCCACTAGCCTGTGAGCCTCCACCTTCAGGCACCCCTTATGAAAGATGCTGTGAGGTTGGGTTGGGTTGGGTGTCTCGTCTCCGGGAATCGCCTCTTACCACTCCTGGTCCTTCTCTTCACTTAGGAACTTCCTTGGCCTGGAGCATCTTGCTTTTCGTTTGCTTGCTTGGCTTTTGGGTTTCGTGTCTCTCTTTGTGCCTTGATCCAATGTCGACTCCCTCCTCTGGCTAGAACTAGCACTAGTATTAACTCTGAAGAAAATATGCGGGCCACCGGGCAACCTTGATTTCCAGGACATGAAGACGGAAGCCCCTGAGCATGTGAGTTACAGTCTATCCCTTCCATTGGGAGCCCTGTGGTGCAATGGGTAAGCTGCAAACTGAAAGGTCCATGGTTTGAACCCACCAGCTGCACTGCAGAAGAACCAGCCTGGTGATCTACTCCTGTAAAGACTTCGAAACTCCAAAATTCACTGCCGTCAAGATGATTCCGCCACACAGCGCCCCTATAGGGCAGGGTAGACCTGCCCCCTGTAAGTCTTGGTGGGAGTATCCCACCGAGAGACGGGTGGTTTCAACTCCTGACCTTATGGTTGGCAGCCCTTCAGGATTCCTAGGATATCTTGTAGGAGCTGAAACTAGAGTGTGCTCAAAGCAAACAACTCTATCTACTCCGACAGATAACACAGCAGCTAAAACAAGGACACAAGAAGACATCCAGTTGATGTTCCCTTTCCTATCCGGCTATGGCATAGTGGGTGCCCACTGGGTAGGGTCAATAGTTCAAAACCACCTCTGAACAAAGACAAGGATTTCTAGTCCCGTAAAGAATTACAGAAACACGGGGAGCAGTTCTATGCTGTCCTGTAGGATCACTGTGAGTCAGAACCCACTCAATAGTAGTGAGGTGTTTTGTTTTGTTTTGTTTTGTTTTGTTTTGTTTTAATGCCAGCCGGTCTATTTCAGATGGTCCAGCTTATATTGAACACATATTATTGAGAAGGACCATAAAGATTCAAGTCTGGGGCAGAGCTCCAGGGACTATCTGGAAAAGTCAAAACAGAAAGAAGACAAATATGGAATGAAGAGTTGCATGCGATAGAATCGAGACCACTTTGCATCTTCTTTGCATAATGCTGCCAAAATCCTTTCCTTTCCATCCAGGAAGATTCCTTTTTCTTCCATTTTTGCTTCTTGGTGGTGTGGGGTCAGTTTCCCAAATAAACTCTAGAGCAGAAAGAGCAGGTGTATAAAGTGATTAAGCACACACACCCTGCACGTGATACCATTCCTTGCCTAAGCTAACAAGAATCACTTTTGAGGTAGAAGGGGCAGCTAGAACGATGAAGTACATGTGGCCATGTTGCTTGAGGAGATACCATAAATTCAGCGACGGATGGGAGAGGAAGACGCTGATATCTGAATTTCTGATGCAGCCTGGCAGTCTCATTATTGCACCGCCTTTTTGTATTACGTTTGATTTAGAATGTAATCGGAGGGCTATAGACATGTTCACGGCAGCGGTCTCCCACTCTAAGGATGACAAAGTTGTTTACTAATGGCTGCCTTTAACTTGGGGTGATTGTCCCAGCCTTCCTGCTCTGGGTCCATCTGGGATAGGACTGCCACTAGGGAAGGCTGTGGTGGAATGCATTGTCTTGTTAGCAGGCGCCGCCTTGATTTTGTCCCCTTGCCCCCTTGATTGACCTTTGGGAAGGGAGGAGAACATAAATTCAAATTCCCTGCACTCGGGTTTCTGGCAGGAAACCTGAAGGTGAGGTCTTCTGTTTCATTTTGTATTTAGATGGGAGAGAAATCGGTGCTCATGTTTACATTTTCGCTCCCCTCCCTGCTGCTCACACTGCTCATTATCTTAAGGGAGAGACTAGGCCTGAGCGGGCTGCAATGATTATTAGTGAGGCTGGCGAAGAGATTACTGAACCATTTGGACTTGACTTTTCTTTTGTGATGCATAATTGCCAGGGTTTATTTACAGTCTTTTTTTTTTTTTTGGTTTTTAATGATTCGCCTGTTTATTTTTTGTTCTCTCCCTTGTGAGAAGAAAGGTATACATTCTCCTGTTTTAATTTTTCTTTTAAATGGTGAATGCTTACTCACAGGGCTCCATCATTCCTTGGAATTTGAGAATGGAGGAGGTTCTTTCAAAGCAGAAGGCATAAAGAGGCAACCTTGCCGCAGCACCAATTTAAAGCCAAGATGAAGGCAACCAGCGGAGAAAAAGGCAGGGCCATCATTCTGCTCACAAGCTCCTACTTGGATGGCAATCCTGGGGCAGATTGGGTTGCAATACATCTTATTCCCCTCCTCACGTCTCAAATTGCTCCAGATGCTTGGTACTCATAAAGAAAATGGAATGATGCTTTTTTTAAAAGCTGCATCATCTGTTTCCATATCTGACTTCCCTGCAATGTGCCTACTTGTTTGGCATGTTAGAACCTGAGACCGTTTTCTGCATGTGATTCGTTTGCACATAGAGCCTGCTGCGAGGCTGGACCTGAGCAATACTGCACACCTGCTGCTGGGCCAGCATTACCTGGGCGGGTCACTCTTAGAAACTCTGAGAGTCGCTGCGTCCCTCATTCACAAAGTGTCAAAGAGCAGTAGGCTGATTGGAGGGGGTTCTCACTGCCATCAAGTGGATTCTGACAGACGGAGATCTGTAGGATAGACTAGACCTGCCCCCTGTGGATTTCTGAGACTGTAACGCTTTACAGGAGCAGGGAGCCTCACCTTTCTCTTTCGGAGCAGCAGATGGTTTCCAACTGCTGACCTTGTGGTTAGCCCACTACACCTTCCAGGAGGGTTCTATAAGGCAAAAGGTAGTTCACACGAAGGAAATATGTAGAAGCCACCACCTGGCCCATAACAAGTGTTTAGTGATTGCAAAGGAGGCTTTCCCCACATTGGTTAACTATCTCTGTCACCCGGGTAAGGATGGCTCCTGGATGTATTTTTATTGTTACTGCTTAAAGTCTCTCAGTTAGGATGCCTTTGTGGGGAATAATAGAGATTATTTGTGCATAGTCTTTTCCAGCCAATGACAGTTTTTAAATTAAAACCGCCTTACAATAGCAGTTGGCCAAGGATAGCCCATGGGTCAAATCTGGCCCACTGCCTGTTCTTGTATGGTCCAGGAATAAAGATGATTTTTACAGATGCAGAGTTGCCACGGATTGGGAGAGAGGGAGCACTCTTAAAAAAGCAATTCCATCTTTCTCTGTATTACCAAAGAGAGAAAAAAAAGTACTCAATTATTATTATATTTTGAATTTGGGCCAGAAAAAAATAATAGACATTTGTTTCTCGCTCATGTAAGTATCTGCATACGACACTATCTTTTTATCTCTTGGCCTGCAGAGTTGAAAATATTTGCTCTCTGGCTCTTTGTATATTCTCTCGTGCAATAAAATACCGAAGCAAAGCATCTCTTAGGCAGTTCAGAGAGGGGTTCTGGGATCCATCAGCACCTAGATTCTGTTCTTACTTTGCACATTTCATTACAATACTTCAGCTTGTCTTCTCAAGCCACCCTTTAAAGTCTCCTATTCAGTGCTTCGACTTCTTCATTTCTTCCATTTGTTTCAGCTTCTCGCCACTCCTGAGGAGGTTTCTGAGTCTCTTCTGATACCCATGCTGGTCTTTTCTTTCTCTCCTGCCTTTTTCATAAACATTGGCTCTCTTCGTGCAATATATGTTTGATGACATCCTGGGTCGCAGCTGGCCTTTGGTCTTTCTTGTTCAATGCAGCAGATCTCTTCCTCAGCTGTGTCTCTAAACTCATGTGGGACAGACTGGAGGCTGTACTTGGCCTCGGGTGGGTTTGTTTGAAGTTGCTCCAGCTTCAACTTGGACGTGAGCAGCGGAAGGTCTGTGCAATAGTAGACTCCTGGCCTTTTTCAGACTGACACTATCGAACTTCCCATCATCTCACTCCACAGATTTAGTTGATTTGATCCCTGTGTATTGCATCTGGCAAAGGCCACATGCATAGTGTTTATGTGATGGGAAAGAGATTTGCAATGGCTGAGTCATTGGCCTTGAAAACGTCTATCAAGTGATCTCTGGCACTGTTTCTTTCATCAAAGCCGTATTGCTCAAACATGGATTGTTCTTCATTGTTTCAAACATGCACATCCCAATGATCAATGTACCTTCCTTGCATATTTGATCAATTCCAGACTATCGTTTTGGCATTCGTGGTTAGTATGCAAATTTGAAGAACTGGGTATGAGAATTGGAGGAAAACTCATTCACAACCCGCCGTCTGCAGGTGGTCCAACCTTGCTTGCTGAAAATGAAGAACTAGAGGCACCAACTCAAGATGACCAGAGACCACAGCCGTCAGTCTGGGTGACACTCCCACAGAAAGGAAACAAAAATCCTTACAGCTGGGCCAATAAGCAAACCTCATGATAAACAGAAAAAAGACAGACGGCGTGATTTTATTTTAATTGGAAATTCCATGAATTTCCATTCATGGAAACAGGCATCAAGACATCTAGTGACGTACGGCATCCGGGGAATCTGCCGAAGGAGACTCGGGCGTTAAGGAGCAAAGACGTCACTTGGGGGACTGACGTGTGCTCACATGCAGCCGCGGTGTTCTCAGTCACCTCGGGCACATGCAAATGCTGCATCGTGAATGAAGGAGCCCCAAGAGGAGCGGATGCCTTCGGACTATCAGGAGGGACCAGTTCCTGGAGACAAACATGTGCTCCGTACAGTAGAGGGCTGCTGAAAAGGAGGATGCCCCTGGACAAGATGGATCGGCACAGCTGCGGCAATAATGTTCTCCAACAGAACAACGGAGAGTTTAATGCAGGGCACGGCAGTGTCTCGCTCTGTTTTAATGGGTCAGTGTGACTCATCACTAACCCGACAGCGCCCAACAACACAATTGTCCCCCCAGTCCGTTCTGTCCGTCTTACTGAAAGGATCCGATCTATAGACTGCTTTCTTCCCTCACCAAAGACGTGTTTCTGCAGTTCCAGTGATAGTATGAATATCCGATACCTAGTACTTTAGCAAGATCCTATATTCCGTAAGAATCAGGGAAACTTTTTTCCTCTTTGTCCAATCTCGCCTCTTTTTCCATGGCCGGTGTTTGACCACATACTGCCCCTACACTAGTCATTGGAGAAGGAGCAGAATTTTGATAACTGGCTTACACTAATTAGATTGTAGCTGGACTGTGCTCAGCGGTCTTGAAAGCACACAACAGTGTGGAGCAGAGATGGGTAACTCAGAGCACTGGGGTTCTGTTAGGAAAGGGCAAGGAGGAAGATGGATACTGGGTAAAGAATCTACAGTAAGTTCATCTGTCTCTTCAAATGAGTCATAAGGAAAAACTAAAATGATCACATGAAGCCCATGCTTGCATAGTTCTGACTATTTAGGATGAGGTTAGGCCTTAAGTATATTTCAATAAAAATAATCATTAATAATGTCTCTATCCATCTAGCTATCTGTGCATCTCTCTATCCATTCTTCCATCCACTCATGTCCTATCCTTATCTATCTAGCTGTATGTCTATCTATTTATCTCAAAAAACCAAGCCAAACCCACTGCGATTGAGTCTATGCTGATTCATAGTGACTCCATAGGGGAGAACTGCCGCTGTGAGTTTCTGAAACTGCACATCTTTCCAGGCATAGAAAGCCCCATAGTTC
>NW_022109491.1:4982588-4983595 GCF_000313985.2 Echinops telfairi
TACATACAGGGATTCCGCTAGACCACCTTGTCTGCCCAGCCCTCCCCTTAGGCACCTTTGGCTGGTGCAGTCAGACCACTGCCTGGCACAGGTTCTGGCTTCCTGGGTTTTTTTTTTTTGAGGGGGGGGGAAAAAAAGAATAGGGAGAACATTTCTGTATGCCCATCTCTATCCCTGGCAACCAAGGCAGAGCGTAGGCTAGGCCAGGGGTCCTCAAACTTTTTAAACAGGGGGCCAGTTCACTGTCCCTCAGACCATTGGAGGGCCGGACTAGAGTTGAAAGAAAAAAAAAAACAACAACTAAGAACAAATCCCTATGCACACTGCACATATCTTATTTTGAAGTAAAAAAAACAAAATGGGCAAAAACACCCGGTGGGCCAGATAAGTGTCCTCGGCGGGCCGCAGGTGGCCCGCGGGCCGTAGTTTGAGGACCCCTGGTAGGCACTTGTGCGATGTCCATTGCACAAAGGAAGGAAAAATGCACCCATGGAAGAATGGAGTGAATAGCTGCCTGTGCAAAAATAGCAAAGGTTGGAAGTGCACGTGGTCGATACCTTGCCCTTTAGCAGGATCTTATCTAAGCCAAAGGGAAACTGGCTAGTCTCACAAAGACCTTGAGACGCACCGCTTATAGAAGCAGGCTCAGCAAAAACTGCCCCCGGAGTCAGGTGAAAGAGAGGCGTGCCCAGTCACAGGTAAGGTCTTTTCCCCCACCATAGCTCTTTGTTACATGACCTCACTCTAAGAGTGACTACTCCGTCCCATCTTATAAGTGAATCCAAGGAAAATGATAGATAAGACTCCTTCCCATATTTTTAAATTCCTAACTAGTTTGAAGAATATTTTTAAATGAAAATCTGATCATTTAACTTCTTTACTTGGTACCCTCCACAGATATCTCACTGCTTCTCTTAGGAGAGAGGATGATGGATTTTTTTAAATCATTTTATTGGGGGCTCATACAACTCTTATCACAATCCATACATCCATCCATGTGTCAAGCA
>NW_022109491.1:4984880-4987024 GCF_000313985.2 Echinops telfairi
TTATATATCTAATTATCTTTATAAATAAATATATTATATTATCAGGAATTTGGTTTTATCTCCCTAGAGAACCCTGTCTAACACAGCACCCTTTGAAGCCCCAAGGTAAATGTCACTGCCCTGGGGGTCTTAGTTACCTAGTGCAGCTGAACAGCAACATCTCAAGTGTGTGGCTTTATCGACGGAAATATTTTCTTACAACTTAGGAGGCTGGAGGCGTGAATGCAGCCAGCCATCTCTAGGGGGAGTGTTTCGCTCTCTGTAGGCTCTCGTGAAAAGCCTTGCCTCTTTTCAGCTTCTGTTCCCTGATCCCTTGGCGAGCTTCCTATATCCTGGCACCCCTCCTCCTCCACCTCAGCTTCCTTCTTGGGGCTAATCTGCTCTTCTTTTATCTCCGAAAGGATTGGCTTCAACCCTACATTGGCAAACATACCATAGACTGATATGGCATCTTAAGGCATCAAAGATTAAAACAAATTTCAATGAGGCAAAACCCCAGGTCTAACTAAGGGTAAGGATTTATAGCATATACTATGCTATTGTTAAGTTGTTAGGTTGTCGGGTGTCAGTTCCGACACATACTGACCCTATGTACAACGGAAGCAAACACCATCTGGTCCCGACCCGTCTATCTTCACAATTGTTCTTGTGTCTGAGCCCATCCTTGCAACCACAAGACCTATCTTGTCCAGGGACATCCTCTTTTTGGCTTTCCCTCTACTGCACCAAAGAGGTTTCCTTTTCCAGGGACAGGTGTCTTCTGATAGTATGTCCTAAGTACTAACATGTCCAAAGGACACATATTTGAGGAGAACACAATCCAATCTTAAAACTGGAGGTGTCCCTACCTCTCCAGTGTAGTCCATGCATATCATGCCCCTTAGATTTTCCTCACCTAAGTTATCACATCTTTAATTAAATGTATCCCTATGTAATTATATGTTCCAATTTCTGTTTACCACATAAGACAGTACATCCTATGAAGATAGGGAACTCTTTCGTATTAACTGTGCTGAATCCCTAGTGCTTAGAATAGGGTCTGTGATAATTAGGTTTATTGTGCCAAGTAGGCCAATATGAACATGTGGGCAGAGTTTAATCAGGTTGCAGCTTGGTTGGAGGATGGCCGATATAAATAAAGACAGCCAGTATCCCATCTACTTCTTGATCCCTGGTGATTGGACCTGTGTGCTACTGCTTTAGCTAGTTCTCTACCTCAACTTGTGTGCTACACTACCTGTGGGCCCAGCCAACCTGTGATCATGTTGCTAGAGCTTAAGGCTCCTTCTAGACCTCCTTCGACACGCTGCTGGTGCATACATTGCTTGAGCTTGAGGCTGGAAGATCCTGTCGTAGTATTTGCGCTCCAGACCCCATCTGGGCCAGCCTCACTAAGCTCCCAAGCTACTGACTATTGCTGACCCACCCAGCTATCTGCTGCCTGCGGGCAAACTCCACCTGACTTGCCTGAGGGAGGACTCCTCTGTCTGCTTCCTTGACCTTGGACCTAGCAGCCCACGTGAGTTGAAGGACTTTTAGTATATTAACTAAGGACTTTTAGTATATTAACTAAGGACTTCCAGTATATGAACTGTTCCCTGAAAGTGAGTTGAACTGAGTCCTCTGTACTGCTGTGTGGACTAATTAGCTGTTATATTCCTTCTCGTTGCATATGAGGGTGTTCCAAAAAGTTGTTGGGAATAAAAAGGAAGTGGCAAGAAAATGAAAATGTCCCATCAATTTTCTGAAGCCCCTCAAAAAACCCCACTGCCTTCGAATCTGCTCCGATTTACAGGAATCCGACATAAGTCAGAATCAACTCAATGACAGGATGTCTTACAGGAATAAGGAAAAGTGGCCACAGCAGGGCAAGGTCATAACCTTTATGGAAGCACATGGCCACATCCTTCTATGAAGGTGCTGGTTGGTTTGAACTGCTCACCTTCTGGTGAGCCCCTGAGCACTCTCCCCAGAGTGCCACCATCCCTCCTTCTGGCACACATCAGTCCCCAGTAACATACTGGTGGAGAAACAAGCAGACAAAACCCCTGACCACAAAGCACTGAGGTCGTGGGCTGAGCCCATCAGTACACTCCTCCACGAAGATGCAGCCTACAAACTCACTTCCATCGAGTCCATGCTGA
>NW_022109491.1:4988133-5009385 GCF_000313985.2 Echinops telfairi
CGTGGAGGGTCATGCTCTTTCCTGGCCCTCCACTTTGTCAAGCATGCAGTCCTTCTCCAGGGACTGGTCTCTCCTGACAACATGCCCAAAGGATGTAAGAAGAAGCCTTTCCATCCTTGCCTCTAAGAAGTACTCCAGCCATGTCTTCCAAGACAGATCAATTTGTCCTTTTAGCAATCCATTGCATTTTCAATATTTTTCATCAGCATCGCAATTCAAATGCATTGATTCTTCTTGGAAAAGACCATGACTTGGGTCAGGCGCACCTTAGTCCTCAAAGTAACACCCTTGCTTTTCAAGACTCTAAAGAGGTCTTGGGCAGCAGATTGACCCAAACGCAGCACATCCTTGGATCTCAACCTGCTTCCAGGAGCATTGATTGTGGACCCAAACAAGGCAAAACCCTTGACAACGTCAACCTCTTCTCCAGGTATCTTCTTTTCCATTTACCAGGATGTTACCTCTTGGTCCAGTTGTGAGCATTTGGGCCTTCCTTACATTGAGGTGTCATCCATCCTGAAGGCTGCAATCCTTGAACTTAATCGGCAAGTGCTCCAAGTCCCCCTCACTTTCAGCAAGCAAGGTGGTATCATCCGCAGACCGGAGGTGGCTAACAAGCGTTTCCCCAATCCTGATGCCGTGTTCTTGGACATATAGTCCAGCTTCCCTGATGATTTGCTCAGCATACAGATTGAATAATTACAGTGAGAGGATACAACCCTGACACACACCTTTCCTCGTTTTCAACCAAGCACTTTTTGGTAGGCAATGGAAAACGTCAATGCTTCGGAAGAGCAGGTCTTACCTGGAGGAAGATGTGTCCATGCTTTGTTTTGTTTTCTCTTTATTTTCCCTCCCAGGCTACACTTTGCTACCCTTACACCCTGGCCGATGCGCATTCTTTACAGAGGAAGAAAGCAGGTGGAGTATGGAGGGAGGGTGAGATGTAGTGGATAAATTTAGGAATTCCATTTCCTCTCCCCCACCCCCATCCCCTGTTCTCCCTCTGTTGATTGCTGCTGCTACCATCCACAGCATGTCAGTGGTCCTGACCCAATTCTTCAACCCTTCTTCTCTAAGGAACTCCACCAATTAATCTAATGGGCCATTAATTGCAAACATCTGAAATCATTAGAAGCTGATTGAGCACAGAAGCATCAACCCTTCCACGGCTGTAAGTGCCTAACCAGCGAATGGTCTCACGGCGCAGGAATGCTGATGTTTATAGGAGATGTGACCCCCAACTCGGTGTTCATTGACATGGGGTTCCAGTTGTATACAGTCACCCTGGCATCTCTGTGCTTGAGGCGCGTGATTTATCCTGAGCTACCTCCTACAACTGACAGGTCCAAGATTAGCACTTAACCCACATGAAAGCCCAGGCTGTGTATATCCCTAAAACAAATATTTAGTATCTGACAGGCTCTGGTTCATATTAATGCACGATAGAAAGCAGTCAATTTCAGTTTCGGGCATGCCAAAATCTATTTGGGTTTTGTAAATCATTCTTCTGGATTCTAGCACAGGGAGCCAGACAAAATGCAGAATGCCCGAAAATTGTTCCAGACTGAAGCTCTGACTGGGGCTTCCAGAGAGGCGGCAGTCCTGAGCCCTGGGTGGGCAGCCCGTGAGCAGGAAGGCAGGCTGACGATGTGCACCCTTTGGTGAGGAACCAGGCTTAAAAATCAACCCTCTTCATGGTTTTTCAAGTGGAACCTTCGAGCCCTTTCTGCAGACCCAAGACAGGCGGCCCTGCAGGGCAGCAGCGAGCAAGAGCAGAGTGGGCCACCTGGTAGAGGGGAGGCACAGGCTGGATATAGGGTGGCAGAGTCAGGATTGACTGGGAGGCAGGGAGAGCTCGTATTTACACTCGCCCGCTGAGCCTTGCCCAGGGGTCCTGGGACAGCTGAGGAACTGGGCATTGACAGAGGGAACAGGAAGTTCCTGTGAGTCAGGGCAGGGCTAGACCCCATGTCTCCACCTTGATATGATTACCTTGGCATTAACATTCTGTGCCATTTCATACTGATAGGCCTGGGGAGCCCCTAGAGTAAACATAAACCCACTGCGATCATGTCCTCTCAGACTCAAAGCAATTCTACCTACGACTCGTGATGGAAGTCGACAGGCTCCTCTATCTCTTGTAGAGGGGTGAGTGGGTTGGAACTGCCAGCCCGGCAGCCAGCAGCCCAACACCTGACCCACGGGGCCAGCAGGGTTCCTTTGGTTTGGGAAGGGGTGGTAGGAACTTCACCTACGATTTGAGACATTGGTTCTGCAAAGAGACTGGAGACCCATGCTCCATTATGACTTTCTAGCAGTGTTACTTCTAGATCTGCAGAAGAACTGGTTTTGCAATGAGGGGAAAGTCCACAAAGGCCTGCACATCCTTTGCGAGTTTAATTTTCGGTTGGAGGGTGGACGTGGCAATGACGTTCTGCCACAGGATGCTGACATCCTTGCCGAATGCCCTGCCAGTTCAGCAGTAATACATACCACTACCAGCTGCTAAGGGAGCTCTGATGGCACACATGGTGGTTACCCATTGGGCTGTCAACTGCAAGGTCGGCAGTTCAAAACCACCAGCCACTCCACAGGAGAAAGATGAGGCTTTCTACTCCCATAAAAAGTTACGATCTCAGGAAACCCACAGGGCCAGTTCTACCCTGTCCTATAAGGTCACTATGGGTCAGTATCAACTCAATGGCCTTGAGTTTCCTTTTTGTTTTTGTTTTGTTTCATTTGGGGGGTGGGGGGTAGGACTGGAGTGGGGTTGGTGGACACGTTAAAAACCAAACTGTTAGAGCACAGACCAGTTATAGTGTATTTGATTTCTTCTTCTTTTCTTTTTTTCTCAAAAAAAAGAATTGGAAAAATTGAAATGCAAGCAAGTTAAGAAACGAGCCTGATGTTACAGAACCAGTCTTGGGAACCCACTGAGGTGGTTCTACCCTGACCTGTAGGGCTGCTGTGAGTCAGAACTGACTCCACTAGGGTGAGATTGTTTGTTTGTTGAGTTCACAGCTGCTAACAGAGGGTAGAGGTTCCGCTCAGAAGAAAGACCTGAAAATCAACCTCAAAAACAGAAAAACCATCCTTGGAGCCCCGATCGAACCTGGTTCTACTCCGCCGACATCCATGATGCCACCTTAGTCAGAATTGACAGGGGAGTAACTGACCTTTTCTTTGGCCTTTATTGGGGTCTCAAGGCCCTTGTCCTGCTACTGTGTTGCTAGGCACTTGCCCAGGCCTCCAGCTGTGGTCCTAATGACAGGAGCAGAGGGGACACTCAAATCTGTATGTGACTCACAGTAGGGGGGCGAAGAAATGTTAAAGAGATGTGAAGTTGGGAATGGGTTAAAGTTCCTGGTAGTGCTGGTTTTAAAAGGGGAACTATTTGCAATTTTTAAATGTATGGAGAAGCGTACTTCTCTGGATGCAGCAACAACATGAGAGCTCCCCTGTCACGGGGGTGGGTTCTGTTTGCATGTGCTTCTTCACGGAATACTGATGTTAATTTTTGGTTAAGTTTAATCTCACCAAGTATAAAGCAATTTGATAAAATAAGTAACCTTTCATTAAAGTTCAATGCTGTACTTAAGGAAAATGGGACTGTGTGCATTAATTGATAGTTGACAGCTATTATTTCCATGAAAACCTTTTATAGTGAAATTTCTTTTTGATGGATTGGAATTTATAAAATTTGCATTCTTCAAGGAGCTGGATTCGACGGGAAGAACCAGGGATGCGTCCCCTCTTCCAACAGTATTCCCACTTTACATCTTTATTAAACATTCATTAAGAGATGGAATCTTAATTTGAAGAGTACAGCTCAGGTTTTATTTTAATCACTCAGGTTTAGACAGTGCACGAACACAAGTATTTGCCCTGCGTTTGACTTTGATAAAACATGACTATTTATGAGTATGTTTATCCACGGAGGTTTAATTAGTACAGTGAAGATCGGGGCAAATTGCTCAATGAAAGAATTTTATTTTTATTGGTGTTTTAACCTCACAATAAATTATAAAAATATCACAGGCGAGTTTTCTCCCAGCCAGCAGTTCAACTCGGAAGTCAGGCTATCTTAGATCAGGTATATCTGACTGAAAAGGCAAAAATGTGGTGTTGAATTCTAAGTGAATTATTTTCAATCTATTCTGATCCTCTTCTATGCTCCCCCTCTACAATGTTGAAGACGCTTCGAGTTACCACCAATATGCATGCTGGCATCGACATCCAAGATTGTAGCAATTGAGCCACTTTGAATATCCATGTTATTATTTTCTCCTGCGTTCTGAAGCAGTAGCAAGAATGTCCATGACTTTCTACACAGCATTCACGTTCAAGTTAATATTGCTGTCTAAGGAGGTGGGAATTGTGGACCAAGAAGGGTGATGCTTCTTGACATTGATGTAGTTTAAGAATGTGACAAGGCCAAAAGCCAGGCTCTAAAACCATCAGAGATAAGACGTCCTTTCTTGATGGTCCCTCTAACTGGGGTGCTGGTTTCTCTCTCCAGGAAACCCAGTCCCATCACATCTTTCAGGTTTCAGGTGAAATCCTCAGACTCATCACCCTACCTGTCTTCCGTCTGATACCTCCCACTCCATCTTTGCATCCTTCACAGTAGGTCTCACCACCAGTGATTGCATAGCTCTCTGAATACAAGTAGTCTCCAACTTACGACAGGGCTTGTGAAATCGTGGTGACGCTGCTGCTGTAAGTCAGCTTTGATGTAAATTGAATACCTCTTCTTTTTTTCAATTTTAGTTTTCATTGTTATTGTCCTTCATAATCACTTGCTTTAGAAATCCAATAATTAGTTGTCTTTGGGGGTTGGAAACATTAAAGGCAAACTTAGAGATCTATTTTAATGCACACCTATGTTGCACACCTATGTACATAAAAACTCACAAATCATATAAAAAATGTGTCATAATTGCAGTTCATTCTAATTTTAATGCATCATAAAACAGGAGGTCAAATTCACTGCCACCAAGTGAATCCCAACTCATAGTAAAACCCACCTGCAGTTTTATATAGTATATCTCCCCCATTCAATATTAACCTCCATGAAGGCAAGCACCGGGTCAAATTTGTTTACCCCTCTATATGATAAGTCTCACTTGGGACTCGCTGGGGTTGGTTCTAAGTAAAAGTGGGGAATGCAGTGAGGGCAGGTCCACATGAATTTCTATACCCACAAAGGAAATCTCCTGTGAGACCAGGGACTCTTATTTTGAATGCTAAAACATACAAAGGCATAGTCATAGTATTACGCAGTCTGTCTTCCAAAATTCAGACAAGAGAAATATGTGGCCAGTTAGCCATATGAATACCTGTAAAGTCTTTATAAACGTGGGTGTCTTTCCTTTGGAAACTAAAAAAACAAAAACAAAAAACACTGTCTTCCAGTCAATGCTGACTGACAGCAACCCCATCCACGGGTTGCCTAGTCTGCAACCATTGACGGCAGTAGAAAGGCCAGTCTTTCACCTGTGGAACTGCTGGAGGTTTCTAACTGTGGCCATGTGGATGGCAGCCCAGTGTGTAACCCCTACACCACCAGGGCTTCCTCGACCATAGAGTCTAAACCTCCATGGTCCTCTTGCTTTCCTCCAAAGTGCCGCTGATTTCCCTGAGAGTCGGTGATAGGACACCAGGGATGGATTCAAACCTGGGAGGTCTATAGTGGATTGCTCTGAACCAACTCAGTCAAGAATGCTCTTTGCTTACTTCCCCTCCATGGCACTGAGACCCCCCAAAAGAAATACAAGAGGAATGCCCCTGGCATGCTGACGTCGTTTTCACAATAAACTGGGGCTCCTGGGCAACTACGATGGGAAAGGTTCTGTGTTCAGATTGTAGCACCCAGAAAGCCGAAGGGCAGCTAAGTTCCAGCAAGGAGCATGTGTTAACAATGCCTCGGAGTAAAATAGTGGCTGGGTTCTTTCCCAAAGTCAAGGCTGCTTGTAAGAAAAGATGGCATCTCACCTTGTAAACTGGAAGAAACAAGAACTCACACTAAGAAAGGCTCGAGAAAGGGAAAAGAAACGTTCTACATGGAATCCATGCAGTCCTTACAGATGGGAGAGTCACCTTGAAACTTTGAAACCAGAGGCTGGTCAGCTTGTCCTATAAAGGGACAGGCTGTGAATATTCTAGGCTTAGCGGGCCATGGGATGTGGCCTGAGTCACAGGCGCTCAGCTCTGAAAGCAATCACAGGCGAAGCATAAACAGGCAGGGCTGTTTTCTCATAAAATTTTATTGACATGAGCAGGCAGTGGGAAAGGGTTTCCTCACTCATGATCCGGGCTGAAGTGTTGGAGAAAGCCAGACTCCCAGTGGGAAGTGAAGAAGAATTCATAGCTGTGAAAGTCTGGAACTGCCAAAACTCCATCCCACCATTGCACTAATTGGTGGATGCCTGGAAGTACAATTTAAAAGGCTCTCGTCCTCTTTTTCATCATATGAGCAGTAGGAATATGTCTCTGAAGAAAACCAGTGTTGGCCAGTCAATATATGATTACAATGGTGGATCAATCAATGCAAACACGTTTCTCAAATAGAGTTTTAGGGATTTTTATATGTCCCTGCTCCCTGGTGGCCTAGTGGTTACAAGATGGGCTGCTAACTTCAAGGTCAGCAGTTCGAAACCAACAGCACTCTGTTAAGAGTTAAAGTCTTGGGAAACTCAGAGGGCCACTTCTACCCTGTCCTATAGGGTGGCTATGTGTTACCATCAACTTGATGGCAGTGAGTTTGGGGGTTTTTTTGTTTTGTTACCTTGAAAACCAAATAGTTAGAGCATAGGCCATTTATAGTGTATTTGACTACTTCTTCTCCTTTTTTTTTAATATGGCTTTCCATGTAGTTGAGAAAATTGAAATGCAAGCAAGGTCAGAAATTGTCCCATGATATAGAAACAGTAAGTGGTAGAGCCAGGTTTCAAATGTGTCTCTGTCTGACTTCAAAAACCAAGCTATTATCCTTCATTGGTTCTTAGAGTTATTAACACTTTAGTCTGAAATAATAATTTAATAGAACCAGAGCATTTTAAGACCAAGCACTATCAGAGATACAGTTTAACTCACTAATAATGGACCTTATTCCGCAAAAGAAGAATCAAAACCCAGAGAGAAGACATGAGTGGTTCAGGGACATATATTCCTAGAATTTCATGGTCAAAAAATAGAGGCATTTTGTCTCAGTGTCATGTCCATTCGGAAGAAGACTTTGCTGAGATATGTTGACTGGAGCAGAGATTGGAGAAAGTAAGTTATCAGTCAACAGGCAGAAACCACATAAACAAATGGAAAACGTGTTGGCTTTAGGAACTGAAAAGTACAGGTGTTAAACAACTTCACCCAGACCTGAGTGTTTCTGTTTCTTCCCGCTGTGCACCATCCGTTTTCTTCCTTAGGCTTGGTGTGGTGGTGAGATGGCGGCCAGCAGTCACATGGCCACTTTCTCTTACACTCGAAGCTACAAGGAAGGTAAACTATTTCTTCCTCCAACTGTTGACACAGGAGTCATGGATCTGAGTCTCATATGATGATGCTGAGTCTTGCGCCCACTTCTAAGAAGGCCCTTGGGAGCTGAAGAATTTTAACACACTTAGGTTTCAAGTCATGCGAGTCTTTCTGCATTACCAAATACAACCTAAGCCTGGCTGCAGAGTGAAAAAATAAACTTAAAAAAAAAAAAGTCAACCCCTCTTGTAAAGGCTCTTGACTCTCTAAAGAAGGAAAAATTTCCCTGACGTAACAAACACCATTTATCAAAAACAATGAGAAAATCTTAAAAGCAGTAAGAAAAAGAAAGGAAATATGAAGTTACTTAACTGAGAACAGAGATGATTACAACTACCAGTGTCCCACCAGAAATCACTGAGGTCAGAAGATTTTAAACTAACAAATCCAGACCCATGAAAGAATAAGAAAGGTGTCTGTTAACCAAAAATTCTGTATCCAGCTGAACTATCCTTTGAAAATTAGTGGGGAGATAAAGACATTTTCAGATTAACAAGTAGTAAAGAATTAATTGCCAGCATACCACTGCAAGAAGACCTTCAGACTCAAGGAAAGTGCTACCAGATCCAAAGGATATCAGATTCAAATCCAAAAGATGAAACAAAGAGCTTTGGAAATGATAAACTTGGGGTTATTATAAAATCTCCTAATTTGATCTTAATTTATTTAAGGATCACACTGTTTCAGAAAATGTAACACTGAACATAATTACTCTTTTATCGTTGATGTTGTTTTTGTTTTGTAACATCAATTCCAACTCATAATGTCTTCGTAGGGCAGAGAAAAACTGTTCCCTGGGGTTTTCCAGGATGAAAGAGTTTCAGGAAAAGATCACAGGTCCCTTCTCGGACACAGTGGCTGAGGAGTTTGAAACACGTAGCCATTGAGCCTTTCACCACTGTGTTATCAAGGCTTCTTGAATAGAAACTATTTATATCATAATAACAGGAAAAAGTATGGGAAGATGGAGCCACATTGGTACAAACCTCTCATATTTTATAGGAAATAGGTCAATATTAACATGAAGTCGATGGTATGTTAAAATATCGTATATACTCATGTATACGCTGAATTTTTCAACACATTTTTTATGCAGTTTTTGTGTTAAAATTAGGTGCCCCGGCTGATACTTGGGTTGGCTTATACTCAAGTGTATACGGTACATATTATAATCCCTAGTGCAAATACTAAAAAAAAAAAAAAATCCCACAAATAAAGATAACTGAAAATCAAAAAGAAGAAGCAAAGTCAGATGTAAAGATGCTCAGCACCAAATAAAGAAGTCAAGGGTGAACAGCGGAAAGCAAGAAGAAAAGTTCAACCAACAATCAAAATGTCGACCTGAATCAATCATAGAATTACATTAAATACACACGGAACACTTCAGAACAAAGGCAAAGATTATCACAGCAGAGTTTTAAAAACAAAAGCCAATGATATGTTATAAGAGACATGCTTGAGAGACAAAGACACAACGTGTATCCTAAGAAGCCTGTTCCCACATTTCTTTCAACCTAAGAAACCGCTTGAGTGCGGAGGGTCCATCGGACACAACAACTAAGGATCTTGAAGTCAAAGTGAAACATAAAAGGGGCCAGAGAGTCTCACCTCGGGAGAGGAAATGGGATTTACTGGTGGCTCCAGAAGTTAGAAGGTGAAAAATCTTAAAGAGAAAGATGAACTTGAACCCACTGCCATCAACTCAGTGCCAACACCGTGACCCTACAGGACAGGGTAGAATGTCTCTCTCCTGTGAGTTTCCAAGGCTAACTGTTAACGTGAGTAGAAAGCCCCATCTTTCTCCCTTGGAGCAGCTGGTGGTTTTGAACTGCCAACCTTGTGGATCGCAGCCCAACAAGTCACTGCCCAAGGAGCACTAACACGGCTCCTTCCAGAAAATAAATGAAGAAAGGAGAATGGAAGAGGACTCTCAGCACCATGAGAGGAAATCAAACCAGATCAGGTAGCAGGAAATTCAGGAGAGATTGGCAAGAAAGAACCCAGAAACATCTGACTTCATGATGACTTACATGAAATGTTTTCATCCACTGAGTATTTATCAGGGCCCTAGCATGTGATGTATGTGTGTTCTGCCCATAGAAGCACAGTGGTCAGCCAATATAATAACAGAATGCCTGTGCTCCCGGAGTATGCCTCCCACAATTTAAAATTGTTTTCTTGACTGGGTTGGGATTTCCCAAACCTCCAACCCAATCCTGCTACGAGAAAAAACACTGTTGTAATGATGTATTGGGGGAAAGGGTAGACACGAGGCGCAGTCCAATATGAGTTAAACAAAGCCAGTGAATATGGGATGGCAACCACAGAAGGCTGGTGTCATGGGTAAGCGAGTAAGCCAGGTCAGATGAACAAACATTAGTCAAGACCCAGGAAGTCTGAGAGGTGAGGAGTTGGGGGGGGGGTCGCCTTTGTGAGGTAGGGCAGTAAGGTAATGTATATTTAGAGCTATTCACCAATGATCTCTTCCTTTCAGGAAAGAGGATCCCTGGTGGCATAGTGGTTACACGCTGGATGCCAGCCACAAGGCCGTAGTTCGAATTCACCAGCGGCTCCTCTGGAGAAAGAGGGGGCTTTCTACTTCCATCAAGAGCTACAGTCTCAGAAATCGGCAGGGGCAGTTCTACCCTGTCCTACAGGGTCGCTAGGAATTGGCATCCATCCACTATATGGCAGTGAGAGTTTGTGTTGCTCAGAAAAATGGTGGGGCCTCGTGCCCCTGCCCTTTGGAAGTTCAGCGTGGTCAGAGGACGCACATTCCTTTCCACGGTGACAACCTTAGAAGCCACATTCTTTCCTTCCTCTGCTATGCCAACCTCCAGCCTTCCAGAGAGTGGGGGTGCTGTCAGCCAGCTCAGGGAGGAGATTTAAAGAAGCTCCCCCTGGCTAATGTGGCACAGGCATAGATCATGAGCTAGAAAGAGACCTTTGTGTTTTATAAGCCACTACAGTCTCGGGGTTGTTTATCACCGCAACACAACCCCGCCTAGCCTAGCTAATACCCACAGATGGAGCCAGGCTGTGTGGACAGCGGCGGAGAGCTGTAAAACAGGGATATCAGAGGTTTTTAAAAATGTTTTTAAATAACAGAGTTCCCCGAAGGAACTAGGGAGAGGGTGGATTTTCAGGTGCCAGATTGGAACAGATGAGAACATGAAGGCAGTAAATTCAGCCCTAAGGATTCTAGAAGGTGAGGCAAGCTTCCTGACAGGAACACTTGTCTTTTTCTGACAAGAGAAAGTATACACCTTCATTCCAGAGACGATACTTTTAATCCCCCTAGAACTAAATTCAAGCAGGGGGTTGTCTCAGGGGGATTTGTGGCAGGGTTGAGTGAGGAGTGAACTGCATCTCCCACCACAAAATCAGAAACACCATCAAGGCGAGGACTGGCCTTTTAGGTCCCGTCAGGAGGAAAGGGCATAACTTCAGATGGTGAGGCAGAGGAGGGAAAGCACGGAGCAGCAACCTGGACCAAGCACTTTACTTTCTGGTCACCACAGTTGGGCTAGACCAGACCCGAATCCTCTGTTTGTCACACCCACCGTTTCCACCCCAGGGTCCCTACTGACTGTGCTGTCGTGGCTTCACATTTTCCTTGAATTGGTTTCCATTTATTGAGCCAACTAGATCTGAAATGGAAACCTGGACCGAGTGGTTGTCCTTGAAACCCGGGATTCTTTACGGTCACCATCTTTCCCACGTCAACATTTGTCCTCAGCAGGCTCGTTGGAATTAAGACAGATCTCGAGATTGAAATGAAGACTTTATGAATTGCCTTGACAAGTCAACACTCCTGAGGTCATCAGGGGAGCCGCTTGGACTCTGGAATGTCACATTTAGGCTGGCTCTCTGGAGGTGAAAGACAGAGGCTTGAGGAAGCTGGGCTGAACGTTATAGAATCCTGATTCGGTGGCCTGGATTTGGGCGGTCTACTCTGAAACTAAGGGAGGGTCAGGGAGGAAATGGTTTTTCTCTATATGATGGAATGCAGATTTTGAGCATTTGTGTTTGGGGACATCTTGGTGTCATGGTTATACGTTGGGCTGTGACCCACATGGTCAGCAGTTTGAAACCACCGGCAGCTTCTCCGGAGAAAGACTGGGCTTTCTACTCCCATAAACAGTGACAATCTCAGAAACCCACAGGGGGTTGACGTGAGTCAGCATTGACTTGATGGCAGTGAGTTTCGTTTGGGTCTTGGTTCTGGGGGCCCCAGTGTTTGTAGCCTGCAAGTGGATCTACTCGTAGTGACCCTACTGCACAGAGTAAAACTGAGCCCTAACGTTTCCAAGGCTGCCCAGTTTCGTGCATGAAGATTGCTCTGTGGAGCAGCCTCTGGGTTCAAAGCAACCACCTCGAAGTTAGCAGCTAAGTGCTTCACCAGCAATGAGTTGGGGTTTGGGGATTTTCAGTTGATCTAAAATGCAAATAAATTTCTGCTAGCAAGTTTTTAAAGTATCTTTAGACCATGTAGTGAAATACAAGTTCTCCACAGCATCGTGTGGTCCACGGTACTCTCTGTTATGGAGTAAATTGACCTCCAAAAAGAAATGCTGCCAACCCTAGCCTCTGTGCCAGGGGTTATAATCCTATTTGGGAATGGGGTGGGGGAGGTTCTGTTAGGTTAATGAGGCAGAATTAGTGTAGGTGTGTCTGGAGTCCATTTCTTTAGGGATATAATAGAGATGAAAGGAGGGCATGAAGGAAGCAGGGCGGGGGGAGATGCCAAGCCATGTGGAGATGGTCCAGGGCAGAAGTTCAAAGATACAAGCCTCTCCTTCAGAGTAGACAGAGAGAGAAAGCCTGCCCGCAGAGCCAACACCCTGAATTCATAAAGGATGAGAAGACAGACGTCTGTTGCTAAAACCACCCATCGGTGGTATTTGTGTAAGGGCAGCACTAGATACTGCTGCACAAAATGCAACTAAGAGGTGGTCCCGTGTGTTACACCGCTCCAAGAGGAGCACATACATGCTTTCCTCGCAGTCCACCTTTCTCTATTCGTGCTACTGGGGAGGGATGGTCAGCTCCTTCTCTCTGGATCCTTGCACTGTGTGGTGGTTACATAATCTGGTGTCAATTTGAGGATTAAAGGGTGGAGTCTACCCTGTCAATCAGGATATAGCCATCGAGGCTTCCATGTGGGCATGAGCTTCTCCTGAAGATTGTGGGAACTCCTGTTTTTCCTCCTTGGAGGCAGGAGACACTCCCTCTCTGCTTACTCTCTGTGAGACATCCCTATGGAGAAGACACATGGAGAGAGGCTGATGGAACCAGACCTCTGGAGCCAGAGAAGCCACATGGAGACCCACACCAGCACTGAGACGCTTACGCCACTGGGTCCACAAGACTTCCCACCCACTGGCCTGTGATCTTCCTGCATTCGGCATCATTGCATGTGTTTCGTGAGTCTGAAGAGGACTTTATAGATTGGTGTTGGACATATGGGCTAATATCAGACTTATGGGCTTGATCTGGACTAGGCTGGGATCTTTTCTTAATATTCAACTGCTCTTGTACACACAGCTCTTTCTTACACACATATGAGTTTCTATGGATTTGTTTCTCTAGTCTACCCAGACTAACACACCTTGACCAACAGCAGTCCTCCACGACCTATTCTCTCAGTCTCTTTCCTTGACCTTCAGACCCCTGTCCTGAACCTTCATCCCTTCCTGTGGACTCTTCCTTTAATAAATACAACCAAAGTTTAACATCACCAGAAGCCTTAGTCTATCTTAGAGAGTTTTCTGGTTCATCTGGGGGGGAAACAATAGACAGGATTGATTCTATCAAAGCCACTCTGCAGAAATAGGATGCATCTTCATCCAAAATGTGGTTCGGACATCAGGACAGATGACAGGACAGGGTCACAAAGAAGGTGAGAGAAAGTTGGTTGCTCACCTAATGAGACTTCTGGGAGAGAATCTTTGGCTTAGAGAGGTTAGTGAGGTTAAGGGGTGAGGTTAAGGAGCCCACTGGTTTGGAGGTTAAGTATTTGGCTGCTCTCCAAAAGGTCAGTGGTTCAAATCCACCAGACCAGAGGCTCAGAAGAAGAAAGCTGTGGCAATCCCCTCAGAAACCCTGCACAGGCAGCTCTACCCTGTCCTAGAAGCTTCATAGGAATAGTAACCAACTGGCCAGCAGTGAGTTTGGTGTTTTGTTGTGCTGTGTTTTGTTTTGTGTAAGCTGTGAGCCAGCATGCACCATCTGAACTGCCCACCAGTCAAAGCACCTGGGATTCAGGTGGCATCTGGTGCATGTCTGACTCCGCACTATCCATTTACACATGTCATTCCAATGAATTCCTACAACAACCCCAAGGGGTGGTGCCTTTGTTAGCCCCGCCCAGGGTGAACTTGAAGGGTTTGAAGGACTTCATTGATTTAGAAAGCCAGGGTGGGGAACTGAGGCAAGAAGGGGGGAAGGATGTAGAGTGGAGAAGAAAACCAAGAAAGGACATGGGAACAAACTGGTTACAGCTGGGGACAACTGGGCTTCAAGCCAATGAATGAAGGCAGGCCTTTAAGAGACAGGGTGGACCTCACCTCAGCGCTGTCCCATTGGGGATTGAAAAGAGTGGGGAGTGCGGGTGGAGCTGAGATGTCACCCATTACCTCTGTGTTTATTTGAGGGTCATGACTCCCACCCCCAGCCCACTCCCAGCCTCCGGGTATGCGCTTGCAGATGGATTAAGCTTCAGAGCAGTGAGGCTGGCACATGAGTAAGAACCTGTCATCGTCCAAAAATAGACTCTGAACAACAGGGCATCTCCTACATGGGCTGTGGAGATTTGGGCAAGGCCCCCACTACCTCATCTGGGGTGGTTGTCATTTGGGGATGCTGTCAAGTTGAATTGGACTCATAGCGAGCCCCTGTGGTCGAGTGGAACTGCTCTCTGGGGCTCTCTTGACTCTCATCCTTGTGGGAGCAGATCACCATGTCTTCTCCCACGGAGCCACCAGGTAGGTTTCCGCCCACAACCTTTTGGTTAGCAGCTGACCTAACACCCAACCTGCGGGCCTTTGGAGCTGCCAAGGCTCCTCCAGGTTAAACAGCTTCCCAAGATCACACATCTGCATAAAAAGTAGGGAGTTGGAACCCACACCCAAGGTCATCTGACTCCTCGGTCCCACTCTAATGCCAGGCACACTGATGGGGCGGGGGGCTTTGCCACTTTCAGAGAGTGGTGCTGAAACCCACGGAGGTGGGGTGGCCGAGTTCTAAGAATAGGGCCTGGGATTCAGGTGCTCTCTGCAGAGCTCACCCCTAGGAAAGCTCTCTGATTCAGACCCTCACAGCAGCGCTCATGGGCCGGGTGCCCTCTCTGTGTCTCAGTTCCCCCCACCCCCAGCCCCTTTTTATACACTGGGGATCATCTCAGCACCTAGTAGAAGGTGGCTACAGCAAGTTGAGGCTCTGGCTCAGAGAGGTGTTTGACCCAAGTAATCCAAAGCCAAAGCCACGGAGGCAGAGCCTTTTTTGACTCACCACAGCCCAGGGGGACAGGGAAGGACCCCCCCTGTGGTTTCCAAGGCTGTCACAGGATAGAAGTTGATGGCCATGCCTTTCCCCATCGAGCCTGGTGGGTTCAGCTCAGAGTAAGTGCCAGCAAAGGCTGCCATCTTTCTCACCAGTTTTGCTGCGTTTGGTTCTCATGCCAAGCCAATCACTTTGGAGAATAATTAGTCTGGTTTAACTTTTTTGAAAATCACTTTTATTTTAGTTCATATTAAACACACACACACACACATCCACTGTTGATGTGGTTGTTGGGTGCCAGTGAGTCACTTCCAAATTACAACCGCCTGATGAACAACAGAAGCCGCTGTGGTAGCTTCGTGATTAAGGGCTGGGCAGTTTGTGCTCACTTCGGCAGCACATATACTAAAGGGCTGGGCGGTTAACCATGAGGTCAGCAGTTCAAACCCACCAGCAGCTCCTCAGGAGAAAGATGGGGCTTTCTACTCCCGAAAAGAATTGCGGTCTCAGAAATTTACAGGGGAAGTTCTACCCTGATCTCTAGGGTCGCCGTGAGTCTGCGTTCCCTCGATGGTAGTGAGCTTGGATTTGGGTTTATGTAGAACAGAACAAAATGCTGCCGGGGCCGGAGCCTTCCTC
This sequence comes from Echinops telfairi, assembly GCF_000313985.2. Lineage (NCBI taxonomy): Eukaryota > Metazoa > Chordata > Mammalia > Afrosoricida > Tenrecidae > Echinops > Echinops telfairi. Next base: position 5,003,812 of record NW_022109491.1, read on the forward strand.
TTGGTGCTTCCGGGTGGGGCCCGTCTGAGCAGCCAGTGCATCAGTTCATCATGTGAGGCTCTCCCTCCTTTTTGCTGCCCCTCTACTTTACCAAGCATGATGTCCTCCTGATGACCTGCTGAAAATACATGAGAAGCCTTGCCATCCTTGCCTCGAAGGGGCACTATGGTTGTACTGCTTTCCAAGACAGATTTGTTTGTTCTTTTAGCAGTACTTTCGAATGTCTTTTCCGGCAACCACAATTCAAAAGCTTTACTTCTTTGGGCTTCCTTATTCATTGCCCATCTTTTGGATGCATGTGGAGTGACCGTCATCAGAGATCCCTGGTGGTATAGTGGGTTAGGCGTTGGCCTGCTAATCACAAGATCAGCAGGTTAACACCAACAGCCAAGCATCAGGCTTTCTAGTCCCCTAAAGATGTACAGGTATGGAAACCCACAGGGGCAGTTCTACTCTGGGTCGACCATGAGTAAGAATCGATTCAATGGCAATGAGTGAGTAATCAATTAGAGATGAGACGAGTACCCAGGCCCTGTTTCCGTTCTCGTCTACTCGTTAGTGTATGCCCTGCTCTCTCTGCAGATGCACCTTGAAACAATTGCCTTTTGCAGAGTCAGACCTTCAGGCAAATGGCCACACTGCTGTGGATCACAGGAACCCCAGCTTTCCTTAAAATCAAACGAACCCAGGCTTTCCCAGATGTCTGAGGCCCAGGGATTCACTGGCCCTTCTAAGTGGACTCACAGCTAGGTAAACAGATCTCCAAGTGATGCGATGCTGACCTGGGTGTGATGTTCACTCCGACTCTGTACCATTCTCCACCACCAGCCCCTCTACTTTCTCTGTGCACAGTAGTAATCAGAGTCAAGACTTCCTGAAAATGCAGCACAGCTTGACAGTCTTCTAAGCATTTTGTCTGTATCCACAAAACAAACTCACTGCCACCGACTCGATTCTCACTCACGGTGACCCTGTAGGGCAGAGTAGAACTGCCCCGGTGGGTTTCTGAGACTGGAACTTTTTATGGGAGTAGAAAGCCTCATCTTTCTCCCAAATTGCAGCCGGTGGTTTCAAATTGATGATCTCGTGGTCAGCAGCCCAACAACATGTAAGCCAATAATGCCAGGTAAAGCCATCTGAGTCTTCTGAGTCACATCAACCCCAGGTTCTTCTAGAGCTGGCATAGCAGTTACACTTTGGGTTGTGATCCAAAAGGTCAGCTGTTCAAAGCCAGCCACATCTGTAGGAGAAAGGCAGGGCTTTCTACTCTCTTAAAGAGTTATAGTCTTGGAAGCCCACCGGACAGTTCTACCCTGTCCTACAGGGTCCCTATAAGTCAGCATCTACTCAATGGCAGTGAGTTTGAGGGTTTTTGTTGTGTCTTTTGGAAATAAATTGCCAGGTCCTTCTTCTGAGGCACCTCTGAGGTTAAGTTGGAACCCCCAACCTTCCAAGAAGCAACCAAGTGCACTAGCTGCCTCCAGTTGTGACCGTCACTGACATTAGGGAGAACTCAGAGATACCAGAAGCTAGGCTGACTTCTCTGTAAATTCAAGAGCAGTTCAGCTAGCCTGATGCACCACCCATAGCCAGTCACATGAACAGCAGAACTGGAAGGTCAGGTTTGGGGCGGGCAAGTTTGAGATCAGTTTACTCAATCTACCCCCAACTTGAGAGAGAGAGAGAAACTTGATTGAAAGCGGCTTCCTCAAACAGTTCCAGCCAACCACTGGGAGGGATCTTCTCGGGCTCAAACGAAGGGATGGAAAGCCAGACTGGTCTGCAGAGCGGGCTAAAACAGTCCCTCAGCAAACTGCTCACAGAGCCCTCCCACCTTATTTTAAGTCAAGAAAATTTTCAGAGATTTCAGCTTAAAAATAAAACGTATCTTCTCTCATCGGTAGGCTATTTCCATCTTCCTTTAACACCGGGTAACACCCTCACCTGCTAGCTCCTGACTTCTTCTTCTTCTTCTTTTTTAGCATTCTACAATAAGCCCGTGGAAGATGAGCAGTAGTTATCCTAGGACCCAGGATCAGATACCAGAGGCCGAGCGGCTTTCGCGCTGCGTCTGGAGGAATCGAGGGATGCCCCGGAGGAATGCGCTGGATGCTATGGTTAATTAACTAATTTGCTCAATCAAGTTTAACAGTGGTTTTAACTTTAATGAGACCATTACATTTTAATATGGAAATAACAGCCTTGTCTGCCGAACAGTCCCCACAGTCCACAGGCCGGGCCTCCCTCTTCCGCCCACTTGATAGCCGCTGGGCTGTCAGCTCGTGAACCTGAACGCGGCCAGGAACACCCGGAATGGCCGAGCACGCATAGAGGGCGCCTGGGTGCGACCCCCATGAATGAGCACCCTGCCTGCCGGTGGTTCTACCCAGATAAGATTGGAGTGAGTGGGACTGCCTGAGGGTGACAACAGGAGGCCATCCAGATCAGCAACCGGGAAAGGGGGGTAGCTCAAGGAAGGAGCCACGTGTCCAGCTCTGGGTTCAGATTCGCCCTGGCCGGCTGGCCCCAAGGTGCTGCCATGGCTGCTAGGTGCCAGGGTGGACATCGGCTCGTCACCATGTCGTGGCAGAGAGGAGCTGCCCAGGAGGGTTTCCTAGCTGTCACCTGTCAGATGTGCCGCCCACAGAGCCACTGTGCCCCCATTCATCAGCAGCTTCCTTGAATTCCATTTAATTGGACTCTTCCAAAGGTTAGTTAAGAACTGAGGTGGCATAGGGGGTTACTCATTAGGCTGCTAACCATGAGGTCAGCAGTTCAAACCCACCGGCCTCCCTGAGGGAGAAGGATCAGGCTGTCTGCTCCTTTAAAGGTTTACAGCCTCAGAAACCCAAAGTGTTCGTTCTACGGTGCGGCTAGGAGTCAGAACTGACTCTTCGGTGTCTGGTTTGGGCCCGTGGAGGCTTGCGTGGTGCTGCTGTGAGACCGAACAGGTTTCAGCAGACCTTCCCGGGTAAGCCTAGGAGGAAAGACCTGGCGATCTACTTCTGAAAGTCAGCCAGGAAACAACCCTTTGGAAAACGGAGGAGGTCCGATCCACAATGGATGACCCAGATGGATGATGCTCACCAGGGCAGTACTTTCTCTCGTTGGGCAGCCCCCATGACACCACGAAGACCAGCAAGTCCGTAGTAGAGCACCGACCAGCAAGTCCGTAGTAGAGCGCCGTCGCGAGCCCCGAAGGAGTGCCTGCCTTTGCCCAGATCCGGTAATTCGGAGTTTCACTATGAAAAGTTCCACAGGCCGGTGAAGGTAATGAATCATGAATTCTGCGAGGGCGAACACAGCCCACTGAAGCCGGGCGCAGCTGTCTGAGATCTGCTCCGTGTGCATTTTGCTACCCGTAATTTTGTCATCAATTTTCATCTTTTTTGTTTAAACATATTTGTCTTTTGGACAAGATAGGTCATATTTCATAGGTTTGATGAATTTTCTCCTTGGTCCGGTTTTACAGAACTTGCACTTAATTAATTGCCCAACCTTTAATTCGACAGACTGCTTTTAATGGCGAGGTGGTTTCAAAAGCATCCACACAGTGGAACTTCGGAGAAAGTCATTGTTTTTGTGTCACTTCCAAAGAAAGTCGCAATTATTAAAATGTGTAAATAATTTGTCAAAGGCACAACGGGCAATAATTAGGATGAGATCAAATAAACCTTTAATGGGCATTTTTAATTGGGTGTTTCGCAGGGAGATTCAAAGAATGCAATGAAAGGCGCCGTGCCCCCTCCTGGACGCTGGAGGAGAGGAGGGCCCACGCCGAGGGGAGCACTCACCTCGCGGTCGCTTGGTCTGGGTCGCCGTGGCAATGACACTAGTAAGACATGGTCTAGCGCTTAGCAGAACAGGCAAGCACTACTCCCCGCCTTCGGGCAGACAGCAGTTTCTGAAGCCCTGCCCATCAGAAACATCATTCAGGCCGCCAGGCTCTTCGGAGCCTGGTAAAAGGCGGGCACGAGAAAAGAGGAGGCAAAGGTCACCGGTTGTCCATTCTCCCCGAGAGCCAGAGCAGTGGTGCTAGCCGTTTGCACGGAGCTGCCGTGTTTCCCTGGCAACTTTGTGTGCGTGCGCATGCCTTTCGTACATTTCTTCTCCTTGTTATTTTCACATGGTCTCTCTGTACTTCGGACTGTTTGAATGCCCTCTCCAAGGGACACGGGCCTGTTTTTCTGAACAGGATGAAGAGGCTGACAGTTTGGGAGGAAGGAAGGTCGGCGAGGTTTGGGGCTGTGAGAACCAGAGTTGGATCTTGGGTCAAATAAGGCGCCGGAGGTAAAGAACTGACTTCGAGAGAATGTCCTGAGACCCAGCGAGAGTGGAACGCTTCAAGTCCCGAGAAAATGGAAGCCGAGTTAAGCATGGCGTCCCTGAAACGGCACTTTGTCAACGAAGGAACGTTAAGCAAGGCCCCCCATCATCCTCCACCTTGCCTTCAGGGTTCCTTGCGATTGTGTGATTGTTCCAGAGACCTGGGTGGATACTGCATTCTGGGGTCTCTGTTCTTCCTCACTTGTTAGAAGCAGGAGAAGAGGCACTTGGCAGTAGCCGCGCTTTGGTCTCCATGGACTCAGCCAGACTGTGTTATGGAGAACTGTGAAGGACCCCGCACTAGGCTGGCCACAGAGCAGCGGCTCCGCTATCAAGGACCCACCAGGAAAGGGTTTCTGCCTTCCAGGCCTTGCGTCTCTCTCCCACTTCCTCAGCTCTGGCTGTAGTCGTTTCCCTGCCATGGGGTCCGTGACGGCTCACAGCCCCCCCATAACTGCCCCTGTGGGTTTCAGAGATGCTCACTCTTTACAGGAGTAGAAAGCCTCCTCTTTCATCCTTAGATCACTGATGCCCTTGAACAGCTGACCTTGTGGTTAGCAGCCACTGATGCATAAACAAGCTGGTGAGCCCTGATGGGACAATATTGGACTGCTGGGTGCAAAGTCCGGAGTCTAATCCAACTCACGAGCTGTGCTGCAGTGCAAGGATGTGCCTGGCTCCTTCTGTAAAGATTTACAGTTTTGGGTACGACGTAACTCAGAGTAGACTCTATCGCAGTGGTCGGTGGATGGGTAGGTGGATATGCCAATAAAACCTTACTGATGGACGCTGACATTTGAATTGCACATCATTTTCACAAAATGTCCCCAAATACAAATTTTCCTAACATTTCTTTTCAACCCTTTAAATGTAAAAAGAAGTGGGTAGTGCACTGGGCTTCTTCTAACTGTAAGGTCAGGGGTTCAGACTCACCAGCTGTTCTGCAGGAGAAAGAGGAGGCTGTCCCCATAAAAGATGTACAGTCTTAGAAACCCTGTAGCACAGTTATACTTGGTCCTGTAGGGGCATCACAAGTCAGAATCAGTGGCAGCGACTGAAATATGAAAAACCACTCTGAGCCCGACAAAAGCAGTCTGGATGTGCTTATTGGATTTGGATGTGGGCCAGGGTCGGCTGACTCCTGGTGTGGAGGCAGGAGTTCTCTCCCAAAAGAGGGCTATTCTGGATGGGACACAGAGAGCTGCCATGTAAACAAATGCATAAACAAGGGCCAGATCCGTTCCTGAC
>NW_022109491.1:5009615-5018536 GCF_000313985.2 Echinops telfairi
ATTTGAGTTGTGGTGCTGGTGAAAAAGACTGAAAGTATCGTGGACTGCCAAAAGAACAAACATCTGTCTGGGGAGAAGTACAGCCAGAATGCTCCTTAGAGGCAAGGATGATAAGATTGCATCTCACATGCTTTCAGGATGTTGGCAGGAGAGACCATCCCTGGAGGAGGATGTCAAGTTGGGTAAAGTGGAGGGGCAGCGAAAAGGAGGGAAGTCCAAAACGAAATGGATGGGCACAATGGTGGCAACAACGGGCCCCAATATAAGAGCAATTGTGCGGATGGAGCAGGACCTGGCAGTGTTTTGTCCTAGGGTCCATGGGGTCTCTGTGCATCACAACTGATGGCATCTAACAACAACCTCAGATTTGCACGAGGAGAGAGAAACCATTGATTCACCGAGCCCATTGCCAGCATCATGGAAGATAAGCATATGCTAGTTGGACCCATCGTACAAGTACTATGGCTAGAGAGCCAGGTGCTATGTGGAACCCCTCGTCCCCAGGTCCCAGGAGAGATGAGTTGAAACTGAAAATGGGCAGCAGTCTTTTGGATTTTTTTTCAAAGTCACTTTTATCGTGTTTTTAAATTGGGAATCGTGCCATAAACGTCAAACTCGGCCTCATGTCGTTTCCATCTCCCAGGGACTCTGGACGACAGAGGAGGACTACCCTTTGGGCTTCCAAGGCTGTCTGTCTCACCAGAAGCAGGGGCCTCCTCTTTCTCCCTTGGAAAAGCTAGCTGGTGGGTTAGAACCCACGACGCTGCCAAGAACTTAAGTCATTTGTAGGCTCATCTTCTGCCTTGACTTTAAACAGTGGTGGGCTCTCAAATTACAAACTTGGCCTGAGCAGACCACTTTCATTGGCATCCTATTGGGTGAGAATCCCTGCTAAAACATGATTCTGAATCTCAGGGGCTGTGACAATGGGCTCAGACCTAACACTTGTAAGGATGGTGCAAGGGCGGGCAGCATTTCATTCATTCCGTGCACACGACTGCTAGGAGTTGGAGCCAACTCAAAGGCATTGAACAAAAACAAAACGTGACTTTGATAGAGGAACAAAACACCCAGGATCGATGGACCTATGGAGACAGCAAGTAGAACAGGGGCTTCTGGGGTGGGGTGCGGGGGAGGGCAGTGCACAATGGAGATGATGTCAAGGAGTCCTGGAATGAAAGGGGGTCTGGAAACTGTGGTAGCAATTGTCCAATTCTGCTTGATGTGATTGAACTATGGAATGATAGGCTATATGTATTAAATCCAAATTTTTAAAAAATTACCTTTGTAAAATCTCTCTGGGATGGGGAGGGGGCTTTGGGGGACAGGGCAGAGAGAATCAGTCAGGGATCTGATGCTTGATTGGTCTTCTGGGGGGCAGGTCAAATGTGAACAGCAGTTCTGCTCTCTCAAAGCTTCTTTCTCCCTCCCTTCCCTCCTCCCTCCCTTCCTTCCTTCCTTCCTTCCTTCCTTCCTTCCTTCCTTCCTTCCTTCCTTCCTTCCTTTCTTCCTTCCTTCCTTCCTTCCTTCCTTCCTCTTTTCCTTTCTTCCTGTAATATAGTGGGCCTCCAGCAGCTGTTGTCAGGATGCTTGTTTGAAGGCGACCTTCAACTCTGTTTCTAACCACGGAAAAGTCTCCGGTAGGATGCGGGCTGGGGAGGGGGGAGGCGGTTCAGTTCTGCTGTTGGCTGATGATGCTCATTGGTGTAACTGAGCAGTGAGCCATGTTCCTTTCAAACATCAGCACTGCCTCTCACACAGCACTCGCCATTTCCACGTCTGCACCTTGACCCAACCGGCCTTACACTCTTACAACTCGCAGCTCACATGCACGTGTCTGCAGGGAGTCTCTGCCCTGGGCTCCTCCTCCTCCCAACATCCCCTACACTGCGGCGTGGAAAAGGCAAGCCAGCCTCCCTCCTAGGCTACCTCTGAGGGCATGGTCCTGAGCCAGGGGCTGCCCTTTCCTGCCTATCAATGGGCTATGGTCTCCCCTCATTTCAAAAGCAAATGAAATGGTCAATGAGAAAGCAATAAGGAAACCATGAAACTATCAAAGGACATCTGTTCTCCCTATTTGGCCATTAAGTCCAGGGCTGGAAGATCAAGTCTACCCAGAAGTGCCTCAGAGGAGAGGCCTGGCAATTGTTTTGGAAACGCTATGAAGCACAGTTCTACTCTGACACAAATGGGGTCGGCATGCGTGGGAATGGGTGCCGTGACAACTGAATTTTTTTTCTCCTTTTTAACGTGGACATGGATACCTGGGCCTTCTGTCTGGATGGAGCCATGTTATTTGGTGCTTGTTGAACAAGTTGTCTATAACCAAATTCAAGTTCACTGGCAAAGTCTCTGAGAATACAGAATTGGGCCCCTCACTCCTTTCACGGGATGAGGGAAGTACTGTGTCCACACTGAGCCCCAGATGTGCTCTTTAATGGGAAGAATAATGTAAGGGGTCTTCAAAACTTCATGGAGAAAAACAGAATTGAAAGATAAATGGAGAGGTTTCCCCGAACTCTTCGAAGCCTCCTTGAAATTACCTAAGACCTTTCTCAGTCCCAAATGCCGTGGCCCTGCACACAGGCTTCTTGCCACTGAAAGGAGGTGGTGTCATCTAACGTGGTGCTTTGGGATGGGGCCCCCTCAAGGTTATGCCTCAGAGCACAACACCTGCAGAAATGTTGAAAAGCAATGGTCTGTGGTTAAACAGTGGGGGGTGCTTAGTGTACTCCCTCTTTGAAAGGTCAGGAGCTTCAAACTCCTGAAAAAGAACAGACTTGTGGTTGGATCTAAGTGGATGGAACCCCAGAGTTGATGGCCCTTAGTCACCCTTCAGGTCCGGAAATTAATCCTTAACCCCCGCGGCCCCATTTTCACCTGAAAACTAGGGGTCTCTTAGGGGAACAGTAATCAATCCCAGTACAAAGAACCATCAACCATTCGAAATCAGAAAGGCAGCATCTGCCCGGGGACAAAGTGTTCAGGAGGCAGAAAGTTGAGTCTGGGTAGACCAGAGAAACAAAGCCATGGACACACAATAGAAAGAGATTTATGTACAAGAGCAATTGAACATTGAAAAAACATCCCAGCCCAGTCCAGTCCAAGGCCATAAGTCTGATATTAGCCCACATGTCTGATACCAATCTACAAAGTCCTCTTCAAACTCAAGAAACACATGCAATGACGCCGAATGCAGAAGATCACAAGCCAGTGGGTAGAAGGTCTTTGGATCCAGTGTCATTGGAAACATCTCAGTGCTGGCGGGCTCTCTGCATCAGGGTGGGTCCGTGTGTCTTGTCAGCTGCTGTGTCTCCCAGGGAGTGAGCAGAGAGTCTCCCACCTCCAAGGAGGAAATACCAGATTTCCCAGAATTCTCAGAAGGCCATGCCCACACAGAAGCCTCATTGGCTATGATCCGATTGACAGACTAGACTCCACCCCTTCATCCATCATCCTCTCAAACTGACAATTATGTAACTTCCACAGTGGGGAAAGGAGGAGGCATGGAAATGGTGCCCCTAGGAGGTTGTGGGATCAACGCAGTCCCATGGAAGGGATTTCTTTTTTTATTTTTTTCCTTTTTTAATCATTTTATTAGGGGCTCATACAACTCTTATCACAATCCATACGCACATCAATTGTGTAAAGCGCATTTGTACATTCATTACCCTCATCATTCTCAAAACATTTCCTGTCCACTTAAGCCCCCGGCATTATGAACGACATGAAACAAAATGTGTATGAACTGTGGAATAGAAAACGGATGATCTGCTCTGTAAACCTCTACCCAATTCACAATGAAAAGCATTTTAAAATAAAATACACACCGAAGAAAGAAAGCAAGAGGGCGTTGGCATCGGACTGCCTGATGCAGGTTCACAGAATCCGTCTCCCTCCTTCACCCTACACCACCCACTCACGGCTGTCAAGTCAGTGCCGACTCACCGCAGCCCGAGGGAGGGACGGAGCAGAACTGCCCCAGAGGGGTTCCAAAGCCGTCAATCCTCACAGGAGCAGACTGCTACACGGTTCCCGCAAAGCAGGCTTCGGGCTCAGAGCAATCACTTTTCTGTACGCGGCTGAGCACTTAACCACTGCGCCTCCACGCAGCATTCACACAAGAGGCCCGTTCTGTCGCTGGCACTCATGTGCCACCCTACCAAAGCAGTGCACCCTCCACCATCGCTGGAAATGCTTGAGCAGCGTGTTTCACAAGCTACAGACACAGCGTCAGTTCTAAGGATGGGAGCAGGCATCGCCGAGCTGTTTGTGTGCAGCCCAGAAACTCACAATGGCTTTTACATTTCTACATGGGTGGGGAAATTTTTTTTTCAGTTGAAGCCTATTTTGTGAAGCACGGGCATTCAATGGAACGCACATCCCCATGTCCGTCTGTACAGCATTCTTGGCCCACAGCCACATCCATCCACGTCTCGTGGCATTGTCTGTGGCTGCGTCCAGCCGCACCACCAGGGGCCACGGTGCCCTCTGAGTCGAAACCACTGACTACGAGGTGCTTCACAGAAAACCCTGCCAAGCTGGGCTCCGGAAGAGTGCCTTTGAGAACTGCAGTGGAGAAGCAGGGCGCCCAGGAGGGGCCACCTGTGGGAGGACAATTCAGGCTTTGAGGGCATTTGGCTCCATAACACACAGCAGGCCACAGGTATGGGTGCCCCACTCCATCAGAGTGTACAATGTGTGTTTTACTCTGAATCACAGTCCCCCCCACCCAAAACCCCCTTGTTTTAAAAAAATGATTCTATGGTTCAAACCTGGGGCACATGGCTACATTCAGGGAGGTCTGTGGCTTCCGTGCGGCAGGTGGGAGAAAGAAAGCAGCCAGAGAAAATTGAGAGCAAACTTGGGGTCTTCTTTGAGCAGCGGTATCAACCTGTGGGTTCCACCACTTTGGGGGTCAAACGACCCTTTCACAGGGGTCGACTAAGGCCATCAGAAAACACATATTTCCAATGGTCTTAGGAACTGAGATGCACTCCTCTATCCATCTCCGGGCGGGTCCACCCACATGCAGATACGCCCACCTACGAGTACCTGGCTTGAAGACTGTTACCCATGCTACTCCATGGCTCAAGACAAAATTTCATTTATTTGTCATTAGAAATAAATATTTCACAATATATAATATCATTATTTTGCGACGAATCACGATGCTTTCATTATGTTCAATTTGTAACAATGAAAATAGATCCTGCCTTTCAGATATTTACATGATGATTCCTAACAGTAGCAAAATGACAGTGATGAAGCAGCAACAAAAATAATGTTATGGTTGGTGTCTCCACAACATGAGGAACTGGATGAAAGGGTCATGGCATGAGGAAGGTGGAGAACCACTGTCTTAGAGCATCGCATCGAAGGCTCTTTTCTCATGAGGAATAGGTAAACTGGGTCCAAGAAACACGACCTGTGATCTTCAGAGCAAGCGCCCTTACGTGCTGAGAGAGCATAAAGGTTTAAATCAATGGACGTGATGTACAAGTTATCGTTCGCTGACGTTCAAAGAGGACTTCCTTTCTGAGAGCACATTCGACCAACAGCGCCTGCCCAGCAAGAACAGTTACGGAGTGAAAGACGCAGGTTGCCTGAGTGAGACTCCCAGTTCACAGTCACAATAGTTGAATGACAGTTGTTGTTATCACTATTATAACTTCAATAATACAAAGTATTCAATATGTATTAGCAGAGATGGGCCTAGACTCCGTCAGCTCCTTTGGTTCCTAACGCATCTTGATTCAAAAACAAACAAATGCCCTGCCCCTCGGACTTGCAGAGGGCTGCTGGTCACCCTTACTGTCCAGACAAAGCAACTAAGGCAAAGAGCGACCCAGTAACTGGCCCAAGGTCACCAGGTCACATAACCCTGGGCCAGAGCCCCCATATCGGCTTTTCCTGACCACCTGCTTGCCTGTTTCTCCTTGCTCTCCTTTCTCCTGAATTCCTGTCTTCTGGAAGAGAGCAGCAACCTTGTCTGGTGGGGCAGTAAAGGCCTGGCCCAGGCTCGACCACGGCCACCACGGGGTGGGGGTGGGGGCGCTGCTCCCACAAGCACGGCGATAAACGATGACGCGCCCGGTCACACCCATACACCTGAATGCTGCCGGCAGCGTCACTGAGCGAATATTAAATTATCCCCAAATTTGAATTATAGGGGCATAACTCAAATTACCCCCTTTGCCTGGTACCTGCCAAGGCATATTTTTTTTTCCAGGAAGAATAAACAGGAGTGTGCTGAGGCAGAGGCTGCCGAGAGAAAGGTACAGCTTTCTTAGCGTGATTCATCAGAGGCATCTGTGGGGAGAAGGGCGGTGATCGGATGTACTGAGCGGCCCTAAATTAAACAACAGCCACTTGCAGTACAGAGATGGAAGTGGTAAGCACGCCTCCGCCTATCACATTCACCCACCGGGGAGCGGGAGAACCCACTAAATCATGTTCTGTACCTCCACACATCCATGGAGACACAAGGCGGCCGAGCTGGTCGGCCCGCGACGAGGCCATCTGCGTGACTTTGAGAAGCTGTCAGTCCTTATAAAGCATGCGGTAAGTATCGGTGTTAACTCCTCGGTGACATTTCCAAGGTGGCTGGCAAACCAGGCCGTTTGTTATGTCGCATCCAGATCGATACAGTGTATGGAGGAAGATGAGCCATGCTTTAAGAAACAAAAAATAAAAAACAAAACCTTTCACTGAAGGACTGCATAATTCCATAGTTTCAGCCCATTACCACGGAGTCAATTCTGACTCATAGCCACTGCCCCCATAGGGTTTCAGAAGCTGTCAGTCTTTAACAGGAGCAGACAGCCTCATTTTTCTCCCTGGGAACCCCTGGTGGGTTTGAACCACCGACCTTGCAGTTAGCAACCCAATGCCTAACCCACGGCACCACCAGGGCTCTTTATTCCGATTCACGGCGACCCTGCATAGGGTTTCTGAGACTGTCAGCCTTCCCAGGAGCAGGTACCACCCCCTTTCTCTATTGGGTCCAAGTCTTGGACTTGGGCTTCACCCACAGCACCACCTCCAGAACAGACCTCCAGCCCTTCCCCCGCTACACTTTTATGTTCTAACTTCCAGCTGAAGAAGAATCTATATTTTTAAAAGCACAGCACTGTTAGCACAGCACCAGGAACCCCAGCTTCGCGTGAGATACCGGTGAGAGAAGAAAAGGAAATATTTTTGCTCCATTAGACAAACAAAAATACAATAAGGAAATGGTGCATCACTTTTATCCTCTTTAGCCTTCTTCTCTCCTCTGCTTCTTGGTGACTGTCGCCAGCGTCAGTGTCCAGAGCCTGAGAAATTAACACATCACTAGGACTTCCCATGCGAGATTTAACTTTTGATAAACAACAAAGTGGGTTACTGCTGCGCCAGCTATTTTTAATCCACCTTGTGAGTGTGCTTTTTTATTGCTTTATACAGCATATCTGATTCTCTCTAAAGCACCGACGGGAAAATCTATCCAGTTGCCATCTGCTGCCCGGGACCATCCATCATCAGGCAGGCTGGCAGGTCAAGTCTGGGAGGCAGAGGAGAGACGGACCAGGAGCCAGACTCAAGGACTGTCACATGGTACAGGGGGTGGGGCAGGGAGAGGAAACTTGTCACAATTATTTATGACTCTTGCTGGGGCGCATAATAGGACGCATAAGCCTCCGGTTCGGCTTCAACCCGCCTCTTGAGGCTACTCCCTTGTCGGAGCTGGCGCACAGACGGCTCGGCTTTCACACATACAATTTCCCGAACAATGCCAGCCCTTGTGAAGCGACGTGACAAACACTGGAGGTAGGCTGCAGTTCTGTGGGCTGTTAGGAGCATGCGGGGTGCCAGCTACTGGGAGGACAGCCCACGGCCGGTATTCTCCCATCCCTCCCTTCCCCGAAGAGGAAGTGTCCTCCTCCTGGAATTGGGGTCCAGCCCCGAGTTTCTGTTTTGTCAAGACTACAGAAGATTGGGCTTCTCATATTCTCGCATCCTCTTCCTCACTGTGGGAGATCCTTTGGTACCACGCCTGCGGAATAGCCCTGAATAGGGGGTTCAAATAACTCCCTGCCTCTGGGGTATTTGCAAAAGTAGGTGCTGATTTGATGGTAATTCGGTCTACTTCTGTCATCACAGGCTGGCTACAGGCCCCTTTGGCCTTGGGGGCTTTGTAAGGGTCTAACCTTTGGCCCTTGGCAGAGACTTAAAAGGAATTCCATCCACATCCTCACTCCCAGCCAGACCACAGAGAGCAGGGAGCTGATCTTGCAGGTGTTTAAGATGATTAAATGTAAATGGAAGTCCAGTTCCGTGAGGGGTCCTTGCACACTCTGTGACACTTGCTCACATGACCCAGCTTTACCTGCAGGCCCACAGAGTCCTCAGGTAGCCTGGCATCACCTTCCCTGGCCCTTATCCGGGAAATGGCAATGACTTCAATTAAAGGTAATAGGAGCCGAATGGCTGTGCGTGCCTGGAAGCCAAATCCAAATGATTATGAAGAAGAAGAAGAAGCCCATGAACAGAAGCACCCAGGAACATAAGCATTGCTCCAATTATCAGTTGATTATCTGCTAAGCCAAAAGTCGGCCTCTTTCATTTAGAAAAATCACAGGCAGCAAGACTTGAAAGTGGTCACTGGGTGAGGCCCAATCTATTGTGCACGGTATGTTTTCCGATGCAATTACCACCAAAGGACATTGTTCATGGAGGTCTAAATCATGACTTTATATATTCTAAGGTCTGCTCTATCAATATATATGGGCATACATATATGAGGGGTTAACCCCCCCCTCCAAAAAAAAAACAGAAAAAAGCTCCACTGGGCAAAGCTTTCATAGTACACATTTTTCCCACTACATAAGCATACAGCAACTTGCTCTGAGTTAGTGTACCCAGTGGCATTGCCTAGGAAG
>NW_022109491.1:5018692-5037712 GCF_000313985.2 Echinops telfairi
GAGATGCTATATCTTTTGATAGTTGGACACCATCAGCTTTCTTCACTGCATTTTCTTATGCACCCCTTTTGTCTTCAGCGGTCATGTTGGGAAGGTGAGCATCACAGAATGTCATGGGATCAGGTATCAGACATCAAAGACCCAGAACAAAAAATCATATTGATGTGAATGATGGGGAGGGTGGAGTGGAGACCCAAAGCCCATCTGTAGACAATTTGACATCCCCTTACAGAAGGGTCACAAGGAAGAGATGAGCCAGTCAGGGTGCAGTATAGCACCAATGAAACACAATTTTCCTCTAGTTCTTTAATGCTTCCTTCCCCCACGATCATGGCCCCAATTCTACCTTACAAATGCAGATAGACCAAAACATGTACAGTGATACAGATAAGAGTTCACAACACAGAGAATTCAGGACAGATAAATTCCCTCAGGACCAGTAATGAGAGTAGCAATATCAGGAGGGGAGGGGAAATGTGGGGGAGTGTGGGGTGGAGAAAGGGGAAATAGATCAAATGATCTACATATAACACCTTCCCAGGGGGATGAACAACAGTAAAATGAGTGAAGGGAGACAGTGGTCGGTGTAAAACATAAAAAAATAGTAATTTATAAATTATCAAGGGTTCATGAGAGATGGAGGGTGGAGGTGTGTGGAAAAATGAGCTGATATCAAGAACTCAAGTAGAAAGAAAATGTTTTGAAAGTTATGATGGCAACATATGTACAAATGTGCTTGACCTGATGGATGGATAGATTGTGATAAGAGCTGTACGAGACCCCAATAAATTTTTTTAAAGCAGTTTCTCCAGAAGCTCATTTTTTTGTGTGATGGCTGATTTAAGAGAATAGCATGCAGCTGTGAAATTTTACTTCCTGCGGAAAAATACCGCAGAAACTGTTGTGATGTTGAACACAGCTTACAACGACGGCACTATGGAAAAAAACTCAAGTGTATGAGTGGTTTTCTTGTTTCTAAAAAAGGTGAAATGTCAATTGATGACAAACCTCATTCTGGACATCCACCAACTTCCTGAATGGACAAAAATGTCCACAAAATTCATGTACTTGTGCTCAAAGACTGATGCGGATCATCAAAGAGATTGGGTAAATTATCTGGACTGTCTTGGAGCTCAGTTCAGCAGATTTTAATGGAAGATTTGGGAATGAGAGTGGAGGCTACAAAATTTGTGCCTCGGGTTCCGACTGACCAGGAGAAAGAGCGCCATCAGGAAACACGCTCCGAAGCAACCCATACATTCCCCAAGGCCAATACATTCCCCAAGGTCATTACTGTTGAGGAGACGGCACGCTCTTCTTATGGCCCTGAAAGCATCGAGCCCATGCAGGACCCCGTTGTCACCTTGCCCAACAAAGCTCAAGTGAAGTCCAAGTCCAAGACAATGTGCATTTGTTTTTTGAGATGTGATAGGAATAGTCTAGTGGGAGTGCGTTCCACCAGGTCAGACTGTTAATCACGCTTTCTATTTAGAGGTTCTGAAAAGATTGCATGAGACCCAAAAAAGCCAGATTTTTGGCAGACGGGGGACTGGTTTTGCCACCACAACAATGTAGCTGCTCATGTAGCCATCTCAGTGCACCAGTTCTTGGCAAAAAACAGCATGCCTCTTGCCCCACACACCTTACTCATCTCACCTCTCTCTGTGCAACTTCTTTATGTTTCCATGAATGAAGAGGGACATGGAAGGACAGCGATCTGATGATGTAGAAGAGGTGAAGAGAAAAACAAGGGAGGTGCTGTCAGCCATCCAAACAGATGAGTTTGAAAAAGGTTTCCAAGAAGGGAATCAGAGATTTGACAAATGTATTAAGTGTCATGGAGAGTACTTTGAAGGTGATAAGGTTGTTTTGTAACAAAATCTAAATCCATAGTTTTGAAAAAAAATACCATTGGGGGGAGGGGTACCCCCTCGTGTATATATACATATGTATATCTATGTACACACATATACTGTTAGTGTTTGTGAAAATATACGCGTTCTTGAATTTGCTTTAAAATACACTGTGGTTGGGAATAATGAGGGCAACAAATGTATAGATGTGCTTTACACAATTGATCTATGTATTGTGATTAATTGTATGAGCCCCAATAAATTTATTTTAAAAAGTAAAAATAGAATACACTGTGGTGAGAGTGGTGGTGGGGAGAGCAAAAGGAAGGGGGGATGGTACAGTGAAGATGAAACGAAAGAAGGAAATGTCAATGTTGAAGCTGGGTGATGAGTACAGGGCGATCATTGTGCTTCTCTCCTCTCTTTAATATGCGTTTGATCATTTCCATGATAAAAAGTTATATTTAAACAGAGGATTTCAAAAGACTACATTAACTTTTATAAAAATCGCACTGGCATTTGTATATTTGTTTTATTGCACAATCATGTTTATTATCTAGATTCTTATCTAAAACTAAAGCCCAAAGAATTGGACAGGTAGCCCGCTCTGTGGAAAAAAGGAGGCTCCGTGCAGCATTCCATAGAGCCTGATGTTCATCTCAGATCTCCTGGGGTGTTTCTCCCTCACCCCCCAATTGCCAAACCCGCTCTCAGCATTCACACTGGTACATTTTTTAACATGACATTAAATATCTGAAGAGTCACTGAGGGAACAAAACTGCATTGTGGTTTGAAGTCTTATAACCATGAGAGAATGTTGTTTTCACTGAACTAGCTCATCAATACAGACAAAAGCACTTTGGCATCTACGTTAAAGGTTTTTTTCTGATCAAAATCAAGAGGCTTAGATTAGAGTACATGAGGGTCATGATTCTTTCAAACAGAATTAATTTAAAGATGAAACTGCCCCTCTCTATACGAAGCATTGTACTTCCAAACTCCTTTCTCTGTACTTTCACATTATCTTAATTTTACAGATTGAAGGAAAGTCTGTTGTTTTGTGATCTAGATCCCCTCCCCCTCTCTTTGTCAGTGTGGATAATTTTGCAGTAAGGAATGTTAGTCAGAGGAAATGGAATATGTCTCGAATCTTCAGAATATCTGCATTATCATCTTTATCAGCATGATGATCATCTCCATCTTCATCACCTTCAGTATCACCATCTTTATCATCTTAGCATCAGCTCTCCTAACATTTATACAGCATCAACCACTTGTCAATCATACACCACTTCACTTGTTTCTCACAACAAACTACATGAGGTTGGTTAACTGGGGCTACAGGGTAACAAGGCAGAAAAAGAGAAAGAATGCTTGATACAACTGATGTATGGAATATTATAAGAGCTGTACAAGTCCCCAATAAAATTTTTTTTAAAGAGCAAGAAAGAAAAGTATCAATCTAGTAACGTATCTAATATACTATAAAATTAATTTTCCGTATGTGCATTTCATTTTATAGATTACATATCATGTTTAGAACTATACATTTAAAAACACATGTTTACACAAAACTATAAATATTAATATACATAAGCCCATAAATACTCTATTTTCTTTGTGATATAAGGGTTCTTCCATGACAATACTAACTACAACCAATTTGTAATTTATGGATTAATTTTAAAAACTGAACTCTGAGTAAACTATGACTCTACTGCTTTCTGAGTAAACTATGGCTCTATTGTACAAATTATAAGGTAGGATTTTTAATTTTTATGTTTTGTTGAGAATATATATGGCAAAACATATACCCATCAGTAGTTTCCACATCTACAATCTAATGATATTGATGACATTTTTCCAGTTGTACAACCATTCTCAGCCTCATTTTCCTCACCCATTAGCAGGCTAAATAACTCAAGTGACTAGTTACTCCTAATAATAGCCCAGTTGAAAGATGGTCCCAAACCTGCTTGACAACTGAGCGATGCTGCCAACCATATACTATATTATCTTTCAAGATGAGATGATGTTGATGAGGTCCTGGCTTAGAGTGAGAGAGTGAGAATAGTATTTGTACAACTTCTCTTTCTCTCTCTTTTTTTCTTCAATTGAGAAACAAAAGGGATGAGAGAAGAATCTGCCAAACAGAAATAGGAATGGTGGCATTTCTTGGGTGATGGATCGCACTTTGCGTCTGGTGGAAAGACATTGGTGATTAGGCAGTCCTTCCAAGGGGAGTTCTGAACATTGGAACAAACGCAGCAAAGCAGAACCAAGGAAACAATCCCTGGGGAGTTCTCCTACCTCGTTTCCACTTCTGCTCAGAAGCCTTGCAGTTCTTTTGGGAAGAGTTGACGGGAGCAGGTATCAGGTATCAAAAGATACAAAACAAAACTATATCAAGGCGAACGAGGTGAAGTGGAGGGGAGACCCAAAGCCCATCTGTAGACAATTGTCTATCCCCCCACAGAAGGGTTATAAGGAAAGGATGATTCAACACCAAAGTGCAGTATAGCACTGATGAAACACACATCATTCCTCTAGTTCCTGAAAGCCTCCTCCCCATCCATGCCTGACTACCATGACCCAGTTTTACCTTAAAAATCTGGCTAAACCAGAGAACCTATATTGGTACAGATGAGAGCTCTCGACATATGGAATTCAGGACAGATAAACCCCTCAGGAACAGTAGTGGGAGTAGTGATACCATGAGGATAGAGGATAGTTGGAGAGGGGGAGGAGGGAGAAAGGGGGAACCCATCACAAGGTTGGATAGATAGCCCCCCACCAAGGGGATGAATAACGGACATGTGGGTGAAGGGAGACAATGGACAGTGTAAGATATAAAATAATAATAACAATATGTAATTGATCGAGGATTCCCAAAAGTGGGAGGGTGGGGGGGAGGGGAAAAAAGAGGAGGTTATACCAAGGGCTCAAGTAGAAAATGTTTTAGAAATTATAATGGCAATGTATGTACAATTATGCTTGCTACAATAGATGTATAGAATGTTAAAAGAGCAATAAAATGATTTTTATAAAATAATAATAAAATCAAATGAAGCCCCTCCACAAACAAACACACTTATTGCTACAGAGTCGATGCTGACTCATAGTGGCCCTTTAGGACAGAATTGACTTGCCCCTGTGAGTCTCCAAGACTGGGGCCAGAGAAGCATCCATCTTCAGTGCATGAGTTTGTGGAACAAATGCTGTAGGTCTAGGCACCCTGGTGCTGTGCTGGTCATGAGTTGGGCTGCCATCCGCAAGGTCAGCAGATTGAAACCACCAGCCATACCTCAGGAGGAAGATGAGGCTTTCTATTGCTGTAAAGAGTTTCCATCTCAGAAACTCACAGGGGCAGTTCGATTCTGTTCAATAGCATGTTTTGGTTTTTTTTGCGTTGTTGTAAAGATATATCTAACAAAAGGTTTGCCATTTCCACATTTTTAAAATATATGATCCAGTGACATTAATTTTTTAAGAATAATTTTATTGAGGGCTCTTAGAGCTCTTATCACAATCCATAAATACATCCATTTTTGTCAAGCACCTTTGTACATATGTTGCCATCATCATTTTCAAAATATTTTCTTTCTTCTTGAGCCCTTGGTATTAGCTCATTTCCCCCTCTGCCACCCTCCCTCCCTCCCTCATGAACCCTTGATAATTTATAAATTACTATTTTTTTCATGTCTTACACTGACCACTGTTTCCCTTCACCACTTTTCTGTTGTTCGTCCTCCTGGGAGGGGGTTATATGTCAATCATTGCAATCTCCCCCCACCTTCCCCTTCCCCTCCTGGTATTGCTACTCTCATCATGAGTCCTGAGGGGGTTACTGGTCCTGGATTCCCTGTGTTGTGAGCTCATATCTGTATCAGTGTACATGCTCTGGTCTAGCCAGATTTTAAAGGTAGAATTGGGGTCATGATAGTGGAGGGAGGAAGCATTAAAGAACTAGAGGAAAGTTGTATGTTGCAATGGTGCTATAATGCACCCCAACTGGCTCATCTCTTACTTGTGATCCTTCTGTAAGGGGATGTCAAATTGTCTACAGATGGACTTTGGGTCTCCACTCCACCCTCATTCACATCGATATGATTTTTTGTTCTGGGTCTCTGATGCCTGATACCTGATCTCATCAACTCCTTGTGATTACACAGGCTGGTGTGCTTCTTTCATGTGGGCTTTGTTGCTTCTCAGCTAGATGGCCGCTTGTTTATCTTCAAGCCTTTAAGACCCCAGGTGCTATATCTTTTGATAGCCGGGCGTCATCAGCTTTCTTCACCATGGTTGCTTTTGTACTCATTTTGTCTTCAGTGATAGTGTCGGGAAGGTGAGCATCACAGAATGCTGGGTTATTAGAACGAAGTGCTCTTGTGTTGAAGGACAATGATATTAAATATATAACAGCTGTCACTGTTGTCATTTACAAAATTTTCCATCACCCTTTCTATTTAGGAAAAAATATACTAAAACTCAAATAAAATAAAAAGGAGCAATATTTATCAAAATGACTGGGACCAGATGGTTTTATTGTGGAATTCTACCAAGCTTTTAGAGAAGAGATAACACCAATCCTGCATGAATTATTTCACGATATACAAAGAGACAATGTACTTCCAAATTCATTTTCTGAAGCAAGTACAACTCTGATACCTAAGCCAAACAAAGACATCCCTAGAATTGAAAATTATAGGCCAATATCTCTGATGAATATGGACCCAAAATTTTTCAACAAAATTGTAGCCAACAAAGCATCAAAAAAATATATTACCATCTAGTCAGATTCATATCAGATATGCACAAATGACTTGATATTAGGAAAAAGAATCTATGTAATTCACTATATAATCAAACTAAATGATTAAAAACATTATTACAGCGCATAAAAGGCATTTGATAAAATCCAATATCATACTTGATAAAAAAAAAACCTCAAAAATAGGAATAGAAAAGAAATTCTTCAATATAATACAGGCAATATATGCAAAACCTCACTACATGGAGAGAAATTAAAAACATTCCCCTTTGAATGGAAATGACATAGATAAGTTACTCTTTATCACCACTCACTTAATACACTTAATACAATCCTGGAAGTCTTAGCCAGATCTATAAGACATCAAAAAGATATTAAAAGCATCCACAATGGCACAGAAGAAACAAAACTCTGTTTCCAAATGATATAGTCGTAGAGATGTTGTTGTTGCCAGGTGCTGTCCTGTCAGATCGGACTCAACTGACCCTGTGTGCAACAGAACAGAACACTGGTCCCTGTGCTGCATTCACAGTTGTCTTATATTTGATGTGCCCATCAATGCGGGCTCCGTGTCAACCCATCGTGTCAAAGGTCTTCCTCCTTTGTGCTGCCCCTCGACTTTACTAAGCATGACATCCTTCCCCAGGCACTGGTCTCTCCTGACCACTTGTCCAAAGTATACGAGATGAAGCCTCACCGTTTTTGCCTCTATGAAGCACCCGGAGCAACTCTTCAAAGACAGATCCACTTGTTCTTTTGGCAGCTTATGGTATTTTCAATAGCCTTTGCCAGCACCATAACTCAATGCATCGATTTTTCTTCAGTCTTCCTTATTCCATGTCCAACTTTCACATGTGCATGAGGCAGTTGGAAATACGCGACTTGGGTCAGACACATCTTAGGTCTCAAAGTAACCTTGCTTTTCAACACTTTGAAGAGGTCTTGCGCAAGATTTACCCAATGCATCATTTGATCTCTGGACTGCTGCTTCCAGGAGTATTGATTATGGATTCAAGCACAATGATATCCTTGACATTTTCGATCTTTTTCTCCGTTTACCATGGTATTATTACCTATTAGTCAAGTTCTGAAGATTTTGTATTATAAATAGAAAACCCCAAGGATTCAATTAAAAACTTACTGGAACTCATTGGAAAATTTTGACAACATAGCAGGAAATAAGATCAGCACACAGACATCGGTTGGACCCCTGTATATTAAAGAAGATGGAACCAAAAAATGAAATTAAAAGAGCAATACCATTTATAATAACTAACCCAAAGATAAAATATCTAGGAATAAATGTTACCAGAGAAACAAGAAACATAAAAAAAAAAACACAAAACAGTTCTACAAGAAATCAAAAGAAACTTACACAAATAGAACAATGCCTAATACTCTTGGTTAGAAAACTAAATAGAGTAAAAATAT
Organism: Echinops telfairi; assembly: GCF_000313985.2. Classification (NCBI taxonomy): domain Eukaryota; kingdom Metazoa; phylum Chordata; class Mammalia; order Afrosoricida; family Tenrecidae; genus Echinops; species Echinops telfairi. The sequence continues at coordinate 5,026,748 of NW_022109491.1, forward strand.
AAATATTACCAAAATACTTTATAAATGTAATGAAATTCTGATCCAAATCCCAGCACGATCTGAAAAAAAGGAAGGACTAATCACTAACTCTATGTGGAAGGAAAGAAACCCGGGATAAACAAATCACTCTTAAAAAACAAAATCTAAGGCCTTTCACTCACAGACTTTAAAACCTTTTATATCACCATGGTAATCAAAACAGCTTGGTACCAGTACAACGATAGACATAAAGTCAAATGGATTTCAATTGAGAACCCAGAAATACAGCTAAGCACCTACAGACACCTGATCTTTGATCAAAGGACTGAAACACATTAAGTGAGGAAGAGACAGCCTTTTCAATAACTGATGCTGGTAAACTCAGATCTCCACTTGCAAAAGACACAACAGGACCTACACCTCACACCACATACACCTCAAGATAGACTAAAGACCTAAATATACATCGTAGAGCCATAAAGACCAGCAATGAAAAAAAAAAAAAGACAAATTAAGGGCCCTAGTACAAGTCATAAAGGGCTAATTTCAAAAATCTATTTAAAATGGAAATGTAAAGCTTTTTTTAATTGAATTAAAGCAATTTGGACTGATGAAATAAATCTGTTAAAATGACAATACCAACAGGGCGGGTAGAGGGAGAGTGGGTAGGAAAGAGGGAACCGATTACAAGGAACTATATGTGACCTCCTCCCTGGGGGACGGACAACAGAAAAGTGGGTGAAGGGAGATGTCGGACAGGGCAAGATATGACAAAATACCAATTTATAAACTATCAAGGGCTCATGAGGGAGTGGGGAGTGGGGAGGGAGGGGAAAAATGAGGACCTCATGCCAGGGGTTTAAGTGGAGAGAAAATGTTTTGAGAATGATGTACAAATGCGCTTTACACAATTGATGTGTGTATGGATTGCGATAACAGTTGTATGAGCCCCTAATAAAATGCTTAAAAAAAACACGACAATACCTTATTAAGAAACCTACAAATAAGCCAATCATTAAATAGGAACAAGACATGAATAGATGAGTTACTAAAGAAAACATCCAGGTGGCCCAATATGAAGAAATGGTCACATTCATTGCAATAAGAGAAATATAAAGTAAAGCAACAATTAGATACAACCTCACACTGACACGCTGCAAAATCCAAAAGAAAAAGAAAAAGAATACTGCAGAGTATGGAGACATCGGAATGCTCACACATTACTAGTGGGGTGTGAAAATTGGACCACCGCTCTGGTACTCTGTGTGGTGCTTCCTTAAACAAATGCACATACAAACACCTAGGATCCTCTAGTCCCTCTATTAGTATGTACTCTAAAGAAATAAAGAGCAAATCACAGGCAAACATATGCATACCTATATTTATTCAAGCAATTTCTATAATAAGAAAAAGATGGGAACAATCAAAAACCCCATCTACAGAGTATGGATAAAAATCCTGATACACTCGTACAAGGGGATATTCGGCAGCATTATAAAAAAGACGAGTCTGTGAAATACCTCCAGACATGGACGAAATTAGAGAGCATTGTGCTTAGTAAAGTTGGTCAATCTCATAAAGATAAATATCTTATGACACTATTATTATAAAAGAAATATTTTATTATTATTATAAAAGAAAAAAAAATTTTAAATCATTTTCACACCAAAGGCTTTAAAGATTTTGAGAAAGCCAGAGGTGGGACAAGGGCGAAGACAGGGAAGAGACACAAAACTATGGAGGGGAGGAGGGAGAGTGGGGGGGAGACCCACATATGATGGGGGGCGGTTAATAAGATACTATTACTGATTTGATTTGATAAAATAGGCTGTGCAACTATGAATATGTTTTTCTTTGTAGCTATTCTATTTGACAAACAAATGGGGAAATATATGTATGTAAATAGATACAAACCAAAACAAATAAATAAAGTTAAAATTAAAAAGAGAAAGAGAGAGGGGAGGGTCATGGACTTTAACCCTCCCCCCACAAAAAAAGCCCTCCAGATTTCTTACCCCTTAGCTCTCAAGCATTGGTCTGAGTGGCTGTAAACAGAGGAAATGTAAAACAGAAGCCAACATGGATTTTTTAGTGAAGTACAAGTTTGATTCAAAAAGGAAAAAGAAATGGAGCAGCAGGTAGAGGGCACAAAAACGTGTCTTTTAGGCAAAGAAAGACATACAAGGTCCCCAATATTCTCTCTGCCCTGGATGCTCCTCTGGAGAAGAGACTAGAGGCTGAAGGACACAAAAGCCCCACCAATCTCATTCATTCCTTCAGACAGACGGGGGCTTCGTGCAGTTCACGGGGAAACTCTGTTCACTTCTCGTTCCATTTTCCCACAAACTTTTAGACAACCTCATGCCTACGCTAGAGAGAAGAACAATGCTTGGGTATCTCATGAAATGGCTCCAGGGAGGCTTCGAACACCCTGACTCTCATCAGGAGAGGCTCAGGACAAAGACAGTGGGAGAGAGATACCAATTTGGATAGAGCGGAAGATCCCAGTGATAGGTTATCAACGGAGCACACACCCAGAACGTATAAAGAAGCAAGCAAAGATCCCGGGGTTTAGTGGGGGGCAAGGGAGGCTGGCGATGTTTCTCTTACTACCAGCATCTTGCTCTCTGTGCATTAAAAACGCACGCTTGTCACTCAAACTATGGAACACACTGGTTTCTGACTCAAGATCTTGGGCTTCCCGAGACTTTTGAAGGGCTGGGACCTCTAGGAGATTTGAGGGAGCTGTTTTTACGACCACCCGCTTTCATGTTACAGGGCTCACTTTAGAATCAGATACCTAAGAGGCAATTTCATTGTATCGTGACAAATTCCTTGCCTCATGAAATTCAGAGTTAAACTGATGAAACAAGCAGTCAGCCAGTACATCTATTTACAATTCTGGTGAATGCAATGAAGAAAAGAGTGAGTGTACTGTTGCGATATGTCCCAACTCTGTCCATGGAGAAGACCAAGGAGCCAAGATGCTGCAGGGGCAGTGGACAGACCAAGAGCCCAGATCTTGGTCTGTAATTGTCACTGGCCAATAGGCAGGAAAAGGAATCCTTGGAGAAAAGGTTGATTCCAGGGTTGGCCAAACAAAGAACAGATGTGCCTGGCTCATCCCGTGGTACCCATCATGATGGTGCCCATCATCCCAACAGGACCCTCCCTGGCTAATCCTGAGCAACTGAAACATCAAGATGGATAACATGACAGTTGGTTGGATACAGTTTTAAAGGCCGCGAGTCCATAATAAATGGGTTGATACTTGAGTGAAGAGTGGGATTGTGGTAGGCAGAATAATGGACCCACAACGCTGCCCAGGCCCTGTTGTTCCCTAAAACCTGTGGATACAAAGAGTTATATGGCAAAGGGGAATTCAAGTTGCAGGTGGAATTTAGGCTGCTAATCTGGGTGAGTTGCCCTAGGCATGGGGAGGTCATCCCAGGGAGCCGAAAGCAATCACAATCCCCCTCCCTACCAACAAAACAAAAAATACAACCCCTGCCATCAAGTCGCCAGGCTAGAACTACCCTGGTGAGCTTCAGAGACTGTACCTCTTTACAGGAGTAGAAAGCCTCATTGTTCTCCCAGGGGGCAGCCCGTGGTTTCAAACTGCTGGCCTTGGGATGAGTAGCCCACCAAGTAGCCACTCTACACAAAGGAATCACAAGGGCTCTTCAGAGTTGGGAGTGGGAGACAAGAGAGGAATGTGATGAAAACTCGAGGGTTAATTTTTTTCCCTTTGAAGATGGAAAGGTGCCATGCATGAGCCAAGGAATTCAAACAGCCTCCCACACCAGGCAAAACAAGAGTGCAGCAAGAGACCAGAATGCGAAGGTCATAATCTTGGGTTGTTTAGAGTCTCTGTTTGTGCTTATTTCTTACAGCAGCAAGATGAACTTAATGCAGGATATTTCGCAGTTTAAAATCCCTCCCTACAAAATACTTATTAATTTAAAGAGAAAAAATGATAGCTTTGTGGCTGAGACACCTGGCTGTCACCACCTCAATTGTGGGATCACAGGTGCCAAAATCAAAGCCACTGCTGCCGCATCAATGCTAACTCATAGCAAAGCTAGGGGGTGGAGAAGGTCAGCCCTACGGGGTTTCCACGGCTGTAAACCTTTACAAGAGTGGACAGCCACATCTTTCTCCCGCCATGCTGTTGGCAGGTGTAACCACAAATACTTTGGTTCGACTTATAGCCAGGTGCTTTAATGACTGCATTACAAGGGCTTAACCACAGATAACATCACCAATAATATCATTTTTGTGTCACTCTTCCCCCAAAGGCATAATCTAATCAAGAGGAGCCTTCCGAGGGCACCAAATGCAGGGACATTCAACAAAAATCACCGTCTAACGTGCTTCCAAACTGTGATGGTCACAAAAGACCCAGAAAAACTGGAGCCTAAAGGGACAGGGCAAGCCAATATAACGTGACATCTTGACTCAGATCCAGGACCAGAAAAGGACATGAATGGGAGAATTTAGAATCTCAAAAGAGAGCTGTCGATTAGGTAAGAGTACCAAAGAAATATTAACGTCTTGATTTAGGCCATTATTCTAGAATTGGGATGTTGGTGGAGAATATCGAATATAGTGGAGCCTGCCAGGAGACTGAAAAAGTCTGTTTTAGAAGAAATACAACCCAAACGTTCCATAGAAGTGTGGATGGTAAGACAGCGTGCATAGAGGAATCGCTGATGTGAGCTCTGGATGCAGCTGATGAGAATGTACAGGTATTGGCTCCCTGATTGTGAAAGATGTAATAGATGCCAGGGGTTAGTGGGAGAGATGGTGTGCATGCGGAGAAGTACACGGGGACTTCCTATCCTTTCCACACAATTTTTCAATATATCCAAAACATCTCTGGAAAAAAATGAAGTCTACTTTTTGAAAATGATAGGGACAAGATGATTCTAAGGAAATCGGAGTGGATCTTTTTTGGAATTCTCTCCTTTCAGTCATTTGTTTCCTTCGGAACATTTCCTGATGAGGCATACATGTGTCTTTATATCTTGATGATCTTTTGCAAGAAATCATCCAGAATTCAATGAAGATGCCATGGAAATGAAGATAAAAAGTCAAATCGTTGTTCTACTGAGACCTTCTCAGGTAGTACGGTTTGAATACAAACCCATATGGAAAGACAGAGACAGAAGAACATTGCAATGCCTAGCACTAAAGCCTCAGTCATGGAGGGTTTTCCTCTCAAGAACCAAAATAAATCTGCAACAGTGAGCCAAAGATGCACAAACGATTCCCCTACCCATGCCCACTCTAGGCCATTCTTCATATAAATGCAGAGATGACACCTTTACTCTTGAATTTGGTCATGTCACTTTCTTGGTTAGAGCCCTCTTGGTTGTAACCGTGGCCTGAGTGTCCGTCCTGGATCCTCCTCTACTTTGTCCACTACCTCGGTCCTCTCTCCCTGTGGCCCAGCATACGACCCCTTCGATGGACCACGTTCTTTCTTTAAGACTGTTGAACATATATTTCTTATGCCAAGAATGTTCCTCTCTTACCCTCTTAACCTAACCAGCTAAACAAGCCGTTCTAGTGCACATGGCTAATGCATGACAAGATCAGGATTCCAAAACCTTGCTAATCAATTATGTTCTTCCAGAGGAAGGAATGAGGTTTTTCAATACCTATGGAGAAGGAAAGTGGGTTTTTAAAAAGTTATACACACTGAAACCAAATCCTATTTTTATTTTCAAGATAGTATTTGTATACTTCTCCATTATAAACCTAAAAAAAGGGACGTATCCTGGGAAAATGTCACCCATGCGCTTCATGACTGTGAGCTTTTGCGGCATTTCTTCCCCTGGACTTGGGTCACAGGCGCCCTGGTGGCACAGTGGTTACATAGGTGGCAATTGGGAGCCGCCAGTCATTCCAGGGGAGAAAGAGGAGCCCATGTCATCCCATCACGGGGTACAATCTGGAAACCCACACAGGCAGTTCTGCCTGTCCTGTAGGGTCACCAGGAATCAGAATGGATTTGATGGCTTGTTTGTTTGTTTGTTTTTGTTTGTTTCAACTAGGCTCACACACACACCACCCGACTCTCTGCATCCATGGCTCTTTCTCATCCTTCAGGTTTCAGGTAAAATATTACTTTGTAAGATATGACTGTCCACAAACAGCCTGTCCAAAATAGTCTCCACTCCCTCCACCTGGTCAATTCTATCAGACCCCTCTGTCTATCCCCCGTCATGGTATTCGCTGCTTCCTGCAGTCACCTTCCTCATGTACCTGTTTCTCTTGCCTTTTTTGAAATGTGTGCAGAGTGCAATGTGTGTGGAAAGAGGGGGGAGGAAAATCAAGAGGCTAGCGGAGAGCTAGCAATCAGAGAAGTTATAAGCAGTTTAAAAGGGGGAACACAAAGTTGATGGTCTGAAATGTAAACCCCCCAATAAAAATTGCTGTTAAATATATATACATACATAAGTTGAAAAGAAAGGAAGGGGAAGGAAGGAAGGGAGGGAGGGAGGGAGGAAGGAAGGAAGGAAGGAAGGAAGGAAGGAAGGAAGGAAGGAAGGAAGGACGGATGAGAGATTTACAATCTTTGTGGTGACTGCAGTCAACAACCAAATCAAACCGAAGAATACTAGGTAAAAAGGAATTCCCCATACATGCTGCCAGTCTCTTTCAATCAAGGAGTCAAAAACAACCTCTTTTCTCTGGAGTATGCATTATTTTATACCATATACATTATTTTATGCCGCTAAACCAGCAGCTCTTCCACCTGGGAATCGTCAACAACCACTCTTGTTTTCTAACTCATTTCCCTATGGCTCCCTCCTTCCTTGGGCCTGGGCGCCCAGCCCCAAGCTGGGGGCTGTTGAGGAAGCTGTGGGGGGAGGAGGCAGGCTGCGCAGGGCCCACCTGGACCTGGGACCCCTTGAGCAGCCCCGCGGAACCCCTGAGGCGCCCTGACCGCCTTTCCGGGCTCAGAGAAGAGTTTGAAAACCACTGACTACTTGAATCCCGAACTCGACGCTCAAAGCACCAAGGAGCTTTAATTAAAATTGCTGCCTCAGCCGTTTCGTGCACCGAGCTTCCATTTTATTCCAAATGGCCGCACTCTGATTGTGAGGCCACTCAATCGGGTGGCCGTGCTCGGCCCTTTTTATAATTAGATAGCAGAGGATCTGCACACCACCAGATTTGTCTTCCCCATGGGGTCCCCGCAATCTTTCCGGCTGCGAGATCCCTGGCGGCCCGGGCCGACTCTTCCTTAACTTTAATGTAAATTGCATTTATATAATCCACGGTGCTACTTCAGCACTGGTTTTTCTTCAATTTGAAGAAATGCTGATTTAAAACATAATTTGATACCAAGTGTTCAGTCAAGCATAAGAAGGATCAAACCCTACCTCCCCTAAAATTTTCAGAGACATTTGGACAAAGGCACTACACGGTTTAGCGAGATTTACGGAAAGCAGACTCTTTTCTCCCAACGACACAGTTACACAGCAGAAATGTACTGTCGGGGTGACAAAGTTCTCTCCCAACCCCCTCTTTCTGGAGCCCCTGGTGGTGTTGTGGATGTGGGTTAGGCTGTGAGCTGCAAGGTCGGCAGTTCAAACCCGCCAGCCGCTCCGTGGGAGAAAGATCTACTCCCATAAAGAGTTAGCAGAAACCCACAGGGGCAGTTCTGCCATCCTATGTGGTCGCTAGAGTGGGCATAGACTCGCTGGCAGTGCGTTCTGACTGTATTGCCCTCTTTAGCAACCTTTTCTGGAGCTATGAATATGCATGCTGCCTCTAGACCAACGGTTCTCAACCTGTGGGTCGCGACCCCTTTGGGGGTGGGACAACCCTTTTCAGGGGTCGCCCGATTCATAACAGTAGCAAAATGACAGCTATAAAGGAGCAACAAAAATAATGTTATGGGTGGTGGTGGTGGTGGGGTTCACCACAACATCAGGAGCTGTATGAAAGGGTGGTGGCCTTAGGAAGGTGGAGTACCCCTGCTTTAGACCCACGGTATTCATTTTTAAAACAAAATGAGTGGGGCTGCAAAGGGATGAACCAGCAGTTCTAGAAGGATTCTTGGTGGCATTGGGGGTTTTACCGCATCAGGCAGCTAGGTGCAAGGTCAGCAGTCATAAACCAGCAGGCACTCCATGGGAGAAAGGTGAGGCTTTTGACTCCCATAAAGATTGATCGTCTCTGCAGGGTTGGGATGAGTCATCGAACCCACTCAATGGACCACCGAGCCATTTCAGGGGCTGCGTGGAGGGGTTGTAAGTCCCCACTCATGGAGGCCAGGCGAGGCATGGGCTAAGTGTTTGGCAAGGTGGGTGCAACCCCCACAGTAGCTCCTGGCGTCAAAGGCCTACCTTCCTGCCCCTGCACAGGCTACAGACCGGAAAGCCTCATGACGCACTTCCACGTAAGCCGACACAAGTGGGGTTTCCACGAGACAGAATCGATTGGACATGCACAAAACCGGAAGTTATTTTCCACATGAGGGAAAGACCTTTCGTTCTAACATGGGTCGGTGTTCAGGGACACTCGTCAGTGCAAATCAAGGCCAGCTCAGTGACCTCTCATGTGCAGAAAAGATACACGCCCAGTATAGTCATCTTCCCCGGCCCGTGAGCTTCCACAACATCGGGGCTCTGGGCCCTGGTGGAGTCAGTAGGGTGGTAGGTACATGTTAGGCTGCCAAGTGCAAGGGCAGTAGTTTGAGACCACCAACTGCTCCAAGCAAGAAAGATCTTCACCTGCAAAGAGCTAGAGTCTCAGAAGCCCACAGGGCAGTTCTGTCCTGCCCTATAGGGTGGCCAGGAGTTGGCATTGATCTGATGGCCATGCACTTGGGTTTGGTGGGGAACCATCTAGCAGCAACACGTGTTTCTAATCCCAAGGACTTCAGCGCAGCGTCCTGAGCTAAGTCCCAAAAGGACCAACAGTAAGGAGCGGAGCCCTCTCCACCAGGGTTTCTCTACCCCAGCGGGAACGGCGCTTGGGGCTAAAGAAGGGCTTGTTGCTGGTGGCACTGTGCTGGGCACTGTAAAATGTTGAGCAGCATCCCTGGCCTCTGCCCACTAGTTGAGGGACCGTTGCACCCTCCCCTGTTGTGACCATCAAGACTGTCCCCAGACATTGCATCATGTCCTCTAGGGGGCAAAATCACCCTTATCACAGAAGCACCATGCTACACACTCTGGCTCTGGTTCTAAGTCCTATCTCCAAGACCAGTGGTTCTCAACCTTCCTAATGGCACGGCCCTTTAATACAGTTCCTCATGTGGTGGTGACCCCCAACCATAACATTATTTTTGTTGCTACTTCATAACTGTAAGTTTGCTACTGTTATGAGTCGTAATTTAAATATCTGATATGCAGGATGTATTAGGCGACCCCTGTGAAAGGGTCATTCGATTCCCAAAGGGGTCGTGACCCACAGGTTGAGAACTGCGGTCCTAGATCCCTGTTTCCTTTAGTCCGTACCCATTACCAGTTGCCATCACATTGACCTGACTCTGTTTGGTGTGTGTGTCAGAGTGGAGCTGTGGCTGGTTTTTCACACGCAAATCACCAGGCCTTTCTTCCGAGGTGCCCGGTGCCCCAAGGTGGACTTTCTGTTAGTTCTGAACCTACTAACCGTTTGCACCCTCCAAGGTGCCATCATGTGCAAACTTCTCTTTTTCCCACAGTCCTGAGAGGATAGTTCCAAATCCATCCTCTTGCAGACGCGTGGATTTATACCGAGCTGGACTGGGCAGACTGTGACCCAGAGCCCAGGCCCGTGTGCTGGGTTCTGCCCTTCATCAGAACGCCTTCCTGTCTCACAGTTGGTTGAATGGTGCTCCCAGTTCCCAGGCAGGGTGGCTGGAGAAGGTCTGATGAGAAGCACATTGTTCGGTTCATGGAAGGTGATTTACACCCTCCCCCCGATACTGGATTTTAATTTGTTATACATGTCTATTAAACGCCGTCTTCCTCCTCCCCTTTCTTGGGATGAAAAGCGAGTTATTTAGTGCACAATCTAGAAATCTGCCGGTTATTAAATTTTCCTTTTCGTTTAGTTCTGAAGCTTTTATGCCTCTGAAACTTATTTACATGCTGTATATATTAAATAAAGTGTAATCCATAGGACTCACAGGACTCAAAAGTGATGAGGCGCTTTTCCCCTGGTCTCAGAGCAGAGTCTACCTGACTCCTCTGAAGACGGGGGCCTTCGGAGCCCCAGCCTCCAACAGAAGAACAGGCTTTCACAGCTAAAGTAGCAAAGAGCAGAGATGAACAAGACATCAATGGTCCCAAATGTTTCAACCCACCCAGTGTCCTATCAACATCAAAGGCAACAAAATAGAGTCCATGATCTGCTAAGAAGAAAAATGCCCACACCTATATATTTTTTGTCCAGAGCCCAGTGGTGTAGTGGTTATGCATTGGGCTGTTCACCATAAAGTCAGGAGTTCAAAACAGCAAGGCACTCCAAGGGAGGGAGATGAGGCTTACAACTCCCCCAAAGAGCTACAATCTCGGAAACTGACAGGGGCAGCTCTACCCTGCCTTAGATAGTTGTTGTGAGTCAGAATTGACTCCACCGCAGTGCTTTTTCACATGTATAATTGTTATATACATTATATATTACTTGTATAGGTGTGAAGTGTTGGGCTGCTAACCCAAGGTCCACTGTCTGAAACCACCAGCCACTCCAAGGGGAAAAGATGAGGCTCTCTACTCCCTTAAAGAGTTAAAGGGTTACAGTTTCAGGCTCTCTACTCCCTTAAAAAAATAAAGAGTTACAGTTTCAGAAACCCACATGGGGCAATTCTACCCTGTCCTGTGGGGTCCCTAAGAGTTGCATGAGTTGATGGCAGTGAGAGTGAGCTACATTGTATATATTGTTATATACTTTGTATATTACGTTCATCAACTTGCTTGAAAAGTGAAGACAAGCAAGAAGGACAGTATTTAGTGATGCTGTCAGCTATATTTCCTAGTAAAA
>NW_022109491.1:5038847-5052619 GCF_000313985.2 Echinops telfairi
GTATGAGCCCCTAACAAAATGATTTTTTTAAAGAAAATTTTAAAAAATAAGAAAGAAAAGCTAAGAACACAACGGTTGTCGTCAAGTCGGTTCTGATCCATGGAGAGCCCTGGAGGTGTAACATTCAAACCAGGCTCCTAGGGTGTTCAACAGCTTCTTCAACTCCAATTCACTCAACTTCTTTCAGAAATTGATTGCCAGGCATTTCTTCTGAGGCACCTGAGTGGACAAAAACAGTCCACTTTCTGGTTAGTAGCTGAGCACTTAACTCTTTGCCCCACTCAGGAACTCTTAAGTCTGCCATTAATATTCATCTAAAATTATGTTTTCATTTTCATAATCATCAATAAGATGCATAACTGTTTTGATAATTATGACTTTAACAATTTACTAAGTAATTACTACTCTAAGAGATAATTGGCAGATTATAGGCAATGCTCACAGCAGCTTAGAATAGTAGGCATATCTATTCCCATTTTGCAAATGAGTTAAAGGTTCAGAGAGGTTGGCTCATTTCCCCAAGGCCATATAGATGAAATAGCAGAGGTGGCATTTGCATCCAGTCTGGATGGCCCTAGCTTTGTGCTGGGTCTACCTTACCACAGTCTTCCACCGTCGAATTTGTCAGACCTCAGGTTGCTTGAGAGAAGACCGGTGTCTTGGAGTGATACCAAGGTAAACTGTATCTTTGGGAGTTTGTTGCACTTCAATCTAAACCGCTCCCTCAGTATTTTTAGTTTTTGTTTAATTTTTAGAAAGGACCTGTTTCCAGATGTGTGGAAGTCAATAGACAATATACTGATTTGGTTTGCCGAATAACAGAACCCAAAACTTTCCAGGTAAGCCCATCCCTCCCTTGATGTCTGGTCACTACCATTCTCTCTCCCCCTCATACCCTGTCAATTGTACACAGCCTTGACTTCTCCAGCCTCACTTCTCACTGCCCCTGATGGCCAACCCTTGGGTCCAACCTCACTGGGATCCAGCAGTTCCCATGAGCATCAAAGGCTTCTTGCTGCATATAACATACTTACACAGTTACCATTAAGTCTACTTAACAGGTGCCTATACTGTTTTATGTGCAGACAAAACAGTCATGAGTAAAGCAAAGTTCTGGCCCTCACAAAGCTTATAGTCTAATTGAGAGCAGACAATGAATTAAAAAAAATAAGTAAGATATTTGCTATGTCGGGCAATGGTAAAGGCTTTGGTAAAAGAATGCGTCAATAATAATAAATGTGGAAAAGGGATTAATAAGTGCTGTCAGGGGAGAAGGTTTTGTCATTTACCATACTGAGCACATGTCTTGTTGTTGTTAGTTAGTTTGTTTGAAACGAGTCCATATGCTACTAAAGCGCTAAAGACCGTTTCAATGGTACCTTTCCTCCTTTGGTAACCACTCCGACCAGTGTTTAGAGTTACTGGGGACTTGGAGACTCTCTCTCTCCACCACCATCCCTTCATTTGTGGAGCATTACACACACACAGGGGAAAACATACAAAATACAGCTGCACAACACAATTCATCAGAATAATGACAGATCCCAGTACATCTCCCATTATGTGGCTCTTTCTTATTTTTTCCCTCCCTTCCACTTTCCTTGCCTCCCTCTCTGTCCTTTCCCCCTCCCCACACTTCTAGTCTTGCCAGTCTTCAAAGTCTGCAACTGGTTTTCTTAGTTGTTGTTGTTTTTTCCTTTATAATAATGGTGTCATGAAGTAGTCATCTGTATGAGATTGACTAATTTGCATGAGCTGATGCCTTCCCAGTCTGTCCATGTCATGAGGTGTTTGACAGTCCCATTGTTGTTTTAGAGATGCATAGTACTCCATCATGTGTCTGTTCCAGAATTTATTCATCCACGCCTCCACAGTTGGGATTTTTTATTGTTTCCATCGTTTGTGCTATTATAGAAGTGTTTCCATAAACATAAATGTGCATATATCCGTTTGTAAAAAATGAACACATTTCAACACTGAAAAGTTGACGCTTGAGCAAAACCAGAAAGAAGTGAGAATGAAAAACATGGAGGCCTGTAGCAAGGAGATTCATGATGCTGGCATAGAGTGAGTGAGTCAGAAATTCATAGAAGATGAGGAAAGAGTCAACCACCCACCTGCTAGTTGGCTGCTCTGTGGGGCCATGCATGTTGCTCTGATACTAGAAGTGATGCCCCTGCTATTGTGTTAGGCAGGGTTCTATAGAGAAACAAAATCAGGACACTTATGATTATGTATATATGAGGATAGGTTTATACAGCAAGAAGGAATATAAGAGCTACTTAGTCCACACAGCAGTGCAGAGGGCTCAGTTCAACTCACTTTTGTGGAACAGTTCATATATTGGAGGTTCTTACTTAATACACTGGAAGTCCTTCAACTCACATGGACTACCGGGTCCAAGGTCAAGGAAGCAGACAGTGGAGTCTTCCCTCATGCAAGACAGGCAGAGTCTGCCTGCAGTCAGAGTCTGCCCGCAGGCAGCAGACAGCAGAGTGGGCCAGCAACAGTCAGTATGAGTGAGGCAGGCCCAGATGGGGTCTGGAACTCAAGCACGGCGACAGGATCCACCAGCCTCAAGCTCAAGGGGTGCAAGCTCTAGTGACATAATCCATGGGTTGGCTTGGCCCACAGGTAGTGTAGCACACAGATTGAGACAGAGAACTAGCTAAAGCAGCAACATGCAGGTTTGATCACCAGGAAGGAAGAGGGAGATGGGATGCCAGCTGTCTTATTTATTTCTGTCTTCCTCCAATCAAGCTGTGACCCAACCAATCTCCATCACGTGTTCCATTGGCCTCGTTGGCATGATAAACCTAGCTATCACAGTTATTCAGAATATCAACTGGGCCGCCTGCCCAGGGTGGGCATTTTTTTAAAAGCTTCCAGATGAAGACAGACTAGGGTGAACGAGCTGATGATCTCCTTCTAAAAACTAGCCAATGAGAACTCAATGGATTACAACCGAGTATTACCCAACCTTGTTTGGAGTATCACTGAGAAAGACCAACCGCCAGAAGAGAACACCATGACTGGTAAAATGAAGGTTCGGTGAAAATGAGGGACACCCTCAGTGAGATGGGTGACCGTGACCACAACAAGGGGCTCACGCAGAGCAACAGTCCCGAGTATGGTGCAGGACCAGCTAACAGATTGTTCCTTCTGTTGTACACAGGGTCACCGTGTGTTGGAGGAAACTCAGTGGTAGCAAACAAGGAGGTGGGTATTTTATAAGGACTAGGAAGTCTTCATGAGGACTTTGACATTAAGGACGCTCCATAACTGTTAGACTGTGCCCTGACTCTCTATCTGACCTGCAGAGAACACACTCCATGCTTTTTGAGTGCAGAGATTGGAAACCATCCACACAGGCCAAGAAGCTCTCAGAAATACAAATGGGCCTGGAGAGTAGAAGCGTGGTCCAAATGAAGTGGCCCTTCTCAGTCCTAGCACCTGTTACCACCGTATGTCACCAGGTGGAACAGAATCTCTCGGTCCAAACAACACACCTCTAGACCAGCTGTCCCGAGGGGCTACCAGTTTCAAGCCTCGGCTGTCACTCCATGTCCATTTCACAGGTGAACTGAGAAGATCCAGCACGGTGGCACGGCGGCATATTGGGGCTACACTGCCAACAGCAATGGTTCTCTAAGCAGCATTAAGAACCCAATTCGGCCTTTGTCGAGCCTCCCATCTCCCCGGTGAGTCCTACGTTTGAATGCATCCTCTCCCCCGGCTTTTCGGACTACTCGTGTTTTGAAAAACGATGCTTCCTACGCTCTGGAACCCAGAGATGGCTGGATCCTCCTTAGATTAATGAGATGCTTCTTCTTGTATCCCTACCTCTGCCAGACTGCTTACGTAAGAACTGCTCACTTCACCAAGCAGGGGCAAACCTAGACATTAAATTCCCTTAATTGTCACTAGAAAGGATTGCTATCTTTAAATGCAGATGTACACCAAGCAAAAAGAGGAAAGGAACTTTGTTTTAAAATGGGTCCAAGTGAGACACAAGCATGGGGAGAATTTTCCTCTGGCTTAACTGGGGAAATGCTGAATATGCAGTGATTTTTTTTACATTAATAATAATAGGAAACGGTAGATAGTGGCACCTCAGCACAATTCTAATTTAATGAGAAACAATAAAATAGTTTTCCAAAGGGGCCTATTTAGGTCCAAGAAAGGGGGATATTAAAGTTTCAAGATTTATTCTACTTTCGTTAAAGTATGCTGATGCACATTTCCTAAAGGCTATATTCTACTCACTGATTAGATCTTTCTCTTTATAATTCCCTTACACGTAAGGGAATTAGATTGGTATTTTCCAGGCCAAATAACTTTTAGACAAAGTATTTAAAGTGAATCAATTCATTTCCATTACAATTGAGGTTGCTCAGAACCTTGTATCACTCACACGGCCCTGGGAGATCTAGTCTTAATATATTTAGTTATCACTGACAGCAAAGCCATGGGAACCAACAATTTAGAAATGGGATTTAAAGGAGAATTGAATATGCATAAAACTTCTGGTCAAGAACTCTTGTGGAATGAAGGCTCCTCTGTTTCGGTGTTCTTGTTGCGGTTTGTGCTAGGTGCTCTTGAGTCAGCTCTGGCTCATAGCCACCCTCTCGATCCCAGAAGGCAACACTGCTCGGATCTGCACCACCCTCATGTTTGAGCCCATTGTTGCAGCCACTGGGTCAATCCCTCTTGTCAAGGGTCTTGCTCTTTCTTGCTACCCCTCCACTTCACCAAGTGTATTAGTCTGGGTACTTTGGAGAAACAAATCCACAGAAACTCATGTATAAAAGAGAGTTTTATGTAATGGTTAACTGTGCATCTAGAAAACATCCCAACCCAGTGCTGCCAAAGCCCACAGGTCCAACATGAACCCATATGTCCAACACCAATCCCCCAAATCCTCCTCCATCTCACAAAACAGACACAATGATGCTGACTGCAGGAGGAAATCTGAGTCAATGAATGTGTAAACATCTCAGTGCTGGCAGGGGTCTCCACATGGGTGCTCCAGCACCCAGGGCTGCATCAGAGTAGGTCCATGTGGCTTCTCCTCAGGGATGTCTTGCAGGAAGTCAGCCTTACAAGCTGAAGCAGGGAACTGCTAAGGCAGCTGCACCCTGGTGCGACCATCACAAAGCAAGAGACCGGAGAACTAGAAAGACAAGGCTCACCAAGCCATTTATCCCTCCGCCCTTCAATTAATCCCACATGTGTTTATCGGCCAGGTTGGCACAACAAACTAACTCACCAAGCATGATGCCCCTTTCCAGGGACTAGCCTCTCCTGACAACATGTCCAAAGTACATGAGAAGACATCTTACCATCCTTGCTTCTCAAGAACGTTTTCATTGATATTCTTATGTACAGGTTAATTGCGAAGTTATCCAACACATGTTCATCACGGCAACATCTAAGCAGCTTGCTTGTGAGGTCAGAGGGGAGGAGGAGGAAGAGGATGACAGGGAGAACTTATGTCTACGCTGTCCCGCTAGACACTGTGCTGAGCACGTTACCCTCCTTGACCAGTTTTCGACTCCTATGCATTATGTGATCAGATCTGTGTTGAGTGTGTCAAGTGCCTTCCAAAGTCACAGCCGGTCACATCACACTCCCGTTTCACAGAGACGAGACTAACTCTGTGAGGGGATGAGCAGCCAAGAGTCACCGGATGGTCTCAAGGAAGAAGTGGTTGAAAAGCTAGTGAACATGGCGGGCCCTAGCCAGGAAATACTGGTGCTGCTGACACAAGTGTACGATTGGTTCCCTATGCCTACAGCACATCCAGTTAGGGTGAGGACCCTACATGGAGAAAAGGGTGTTGTCATTGGGTGTCACTGAGTCGATTCTGACTTACAGCGACCCCACATGACGGAGGAGAATGTCCCCAAAGGGCTTTCTTGGGTGAAATCTTTACGGAAGTAGATCGCTAAGTCTTTCTTCCATGGAGCTGGTCGTAGGTTCAAAGCATACACATTTTACTTCACAGCTGAGAGCTTACTGCTTGGGGGGCATTCTCCTAAATCCTCTATGCAGATTATCCTCTCTAGGCCTCATAGTAAGAGCAGGAAGAAACAGCATTGGTACCCACACTTTATAGATGGGGAAACTGAGGCAGGGGAGCTATCTTAAATATATGGCCAAAAACGGTAGAAGCTGGACTTAACCTAGGAATCTTCAGTCCTGAGTCTGTTCTTAAGCGGTACTGTGTCCTGACTTTCTAGAGCCCATGTGGCCTGAACCAAGGAAGCCTTCTGTCCAAGCTTAGCACACAGGAACAGTACCACATCCCCGCAAACAGCCAAGTGCATCATGGGCTATAAGCCCCAAAGCAGTGACTATGCAATGACTAGGCAGATTTGTTTGTTCTTTGGGGAAAAGTACAGCCAGAATGGTCTTAGAAGCAAGGATGGCGAGGCAGTGTCTCATGCTCTTTAGACATGTTGTCAGGAGAGACCCGTCCCTAGAGAAGGACCACATGCTTGGTAGTAGAGTCAGTGTGATAGTGTCAACTTGACTGCTCTAAGCTTCTCAGTGAAGTCCAGTAATCACCCATGCCGTCGCCTAACATAATACAATCAGCTCTATGAAGTGATTTGCTGTGAGCAGCGACGCAGTTGTGGGAGGATTGCGGTGGTCAAGTGCAACCCCCTTACCAGGTCAGAGCCCTGATGAAACTGAAAGGGAATTCTCTGGAGGGTGTGACCTAATTCCTATAGAGAGATGTGTGGAAAGCTTGCTTGCTTTGCACTGAATCTGGATCCTGCATCTGGCTCATCCACCCCCAGTTGTTGTTGTTTTTCAACTTGGGCTAATAGCTGCCCATATTGCCCTCCAATCCAGTGAGCCAGCAATTTGATCTGCCAACCTTGGAATCACTCCCTTTTCCAGACACAAGCCTGACTTGTTCACCTTGGGTTCAATTGCCTCTGCTGCCTGTGGTGTTCCTGCCAGTCCGGGTTCATTAGCCTACAAAGCTATGCCAGCCAGAAGACTTTAGCTAACACCTGATCCGCTTGAACTGAACTGGATTTATCTTCTATAACTGTGTGAGCAACGTTCTCAGTATAAATTTCTTGATACAAATATGTGTGTGCAATAATATGTGTTTTCTATATATAGAGAGAAAACAATTTCCACTATATATACAGTGCATATATATGAGGGTTACCCAATAAAAACCGGAATTTCACAGGGCTAAGTGGAGCTTTCAAAGTATGTATTTTTCCTGCTAGGCAAGGATTGAGCAACTCACTCTGAGTTAGTGCACCCAGTGGCATCACCTGGGAAGGTTCTCTCTGGTCACACTCAATTTTTTCGTCAAAGCAGTTTTGCTCAAACCTCGTTTTTTTTGTGACGGCCTATTTAAGAGAACAGCGTGGCCTGTGAAGTTTTGTTTCCTGCTCAGGAAAAGTGCTGCAGAAACTTGTGATATTGAACACAGCTTACAAGGACAGCATTATGGGCAAAGTTCAAGTGTACAAGTGGTCTTCTTGTTTCAAAAAAGGTGAAATGTGAATTGATGACAAACCTCATTCTTGTCATCCGTCAACTTCCTGAATGGATGAAAATGTCAACTTACAGTGCATTTGAAGCTCGTTCCACTAGGTCAGACTGTTAATTAAGCTTTCTAGTTAGAGTTCTGGGGGGGGAATGTGTAACAGTGTGTGACAAAAAAGGTCTGATTTGTGGCAGACGGGGGACTAATTTTGCCATCACAACAATGTACCTGCACATGCAGCCATCTCAGGATGCCAGTTTTGGAGAAAAAACAGCATGTCTCTCTTGCCTCCATGGACCTGACTCAACTGACCTTGTTCTGTGAGACTTATTTTGTTTCCAAAAATAAAGAGGGACAGGAAAGGACAGCGAATGGATGACTTAGAAGAGGTGAATAAAAAAACAAAATAGGAAGGTGCTGTCAACCATCCAAACAGATAATTGGAAAAGTGTTTCCAAGAATAGAATCACAGATTTGACCAATGTGTTATAAGTGCCATGGAGAGTACTTTTAAAGTGATAAGGTGATTTTGCAAATTAATTAATGAATTAATTACATAGCTCTGAAAAAAATTCTGTTTGGGGGCTACCCCCTCATATATATATATATATAGTGTGTGTGTGTGTGTGTGTGTGTGTGTGTGTGTGTGTGTGTGTGGTGTTGACACGGTGGCTGCAACAACGGGCTGAAGCATAGGAATGATTATAAGAACGAAGCAGGACGGGTCAGTGTTTCATTCGGTTGTTGGACAGTTGCTATGAGTTGGAACTCACTCAACAGCATTTAACAGCTTCAGGAAAGGACATCGCCTGGGGAAATAGAGGTCAGCAGGACAGAGAACCCCTTGGTGAAGTGGAATGACACAATTGTTGCAGCTATGGGCTCAGGCACACCAACACTTGTGAAGACGAGGCAGGACGTAAGTTCACCATGAGTCGGAGCCCCTTCGATGGCAACTGACAATAGTGCTTTTGTTTCTGTCACTGCAAATACTCATAATATTCCTCTCTTCCTCTTGTCAGGGATCTCCAACTATTAGGTGGTGGGGGTAGGATGGTGGGAGAGACATAAATCAACAATAGCAACAGTAAAACCCGAAAAGCAATCTCTCTTTCATGTTCTTGCTCTTGAAATGTACTCCATGCAGGTGCCAGACAGTGGTCCCCATTAGCGACTGAACAAGAATTCTTGATCAGAGGAAATGAATAAATGAATAAATCACGACACTTGAAGATTTAAACTTGCTCCAAAATCTAGCCAACTTTCTTCCCTGGGGGATACATGTCAACTGGATAGCTATATAACCTTAAGCATGTCTTAAAAATCTGAGACGGTGACTGGCTTCAACCCTTCCTTCAGCAAAATCCTTAAGCCCCACTTCAACTCATCTGAGATGTCCTAGCGCTGTGATTTATCTAATGAGATCAACACATCACTAACTTTCCTTGAGACTCACTTTAAATATATGCTGCAGAGTAATAATTAACATTCAAAGTGGGTTTATTACACCAAGTCAGGCACTGTGTCCACTGGTTCGTGTAGAACTTGCTCTCGTCAAACATAGATTGTAGAATCAACTATGAAAGTCCCCTGTATCTCTCTCTCTCCATCTTTTCCTTCAGTGGGACAACCATATACTGAGCCTCTTCTACGCAGACGTAAATACACTCTTGATAAATAGATATGGTTGGTCACCTACTTAAATCCCCAACAGTGTCCCATGATATTTAGAGTGGCACCTAAACTTCGTAAAATGGCCTAAATCATCTAGCTCCTGCTTCTATCTCTATGTACAGTTAATAAACTCTAGTCACCCAGCATCCTCTCTGATCCTAAAGAACATTCTAAGATTCCCCACCTCATGCCCTTGACTAGAGCTGTCCCTCTTTCTAGAAAGCTTTCCCCTGGCTCTTCCTCCACCTGGCTATCTCCTCATCATTCACTCCGTAGCTCCACTGCTACGTTCTCAAAGTGGTCTTATCAGTCAACCCATTCTTGAGGTGATACATTGCCTTCTGAGAGGCATTCTAGAACTGGTTCATAGTATGAACAACTCTTCTCATCTCCTGGTCAAACTTGTGTCTTGAAGTCAGCTATGAGGGGAGAGTTTACACCATGAGAATGGCCAACCACCTTAAATCAGAGCTGCACCTCCCCCTGGAGAAGCAGCTGTTAACATTTTCAGTCATGTGACTGTCCAGTCTTCCCACCATCTGCCCTCACCCAGCACATTGCTCTCTGAGCTTCCTTCATAGCATGCATCACTCCAAAATCAACTTTCTGTGTGGCTTATTTGTTAGCTCTCTCTCCCCACCAGCATGGAAGCTAAAGTGAGCAAATACCCCATCCAAATTGTTCACCACTACATCCCAAACACTTAGAAGTATGTGTATAATTAAAACTTAAAAAAAAAAAAACCTTAGGGAGAGAATGAATTAATTCCATTTACTTTCTTTACTTTATCTGCCCCCACTCTATTTAAGATTCAGAATTTCCTAGTGGAGGTACCTCATGGTTAAAACATTTCTAATAGCTACAGCTTCAAGAACTATCAAAACTGCCAATGTATGTATGCCTTACCAGCTACCAATTAAGAATTGGAATAGTGATTTAAAGCATCATGTATTCATTTTCCTTACTCTGTAATATCTGTTTGGAAATTGTGAGGCACTCACTCTTGCCTCTTCTGCATCCTAGAGATCCGAATAGAAAAAGCTCTCCTTTCTGAAGGGCACTTACTGCATAATCCCTTTGTTAGGGTACCAGGGCCATCTGGCCCCATCCATCTTGCTGCAATCTGATCCCAGGTTAATTGCACGCTGTCACTAGTGATGATTGACACGGTAGGTTTTCGCTCTTCACTGAGAGTAGTTCATTATGGAGGCAGCTTTCTGAAGACTCAAATTCTTGAAGACCTTGCCACAGCTGCTTGAGTGGGATGGAGGGCTTTCACTTGGGTTTCCTGGCCATCCACGGGATCAGGACATGGCCAAAAAGAAGACAGAAGTGGGATATTGAAGACAACACTCATCCTTTGGAGGATTAACGAGCACCATCTCATCATAGGTGGATGACAAGAGGGAAGGGGAATTCAACCACCACCCTGATTTCTTACCAAGGGTGCAAATGGGCGTCACTAACATGTACCTAAAGCGTGTAGACACAGGATCCCACCCTTAATGTCTGTTGGAGTTACACAGGTAGAGTAAAAGGGCAAATGGGGTGTAAAATTATATGTAGGCTGGTATTGTGGCAATGGAAGGCCCCCCCTGCTTGCCCCTCAACTAGTTTCCAACTCATATTTGCTTTGAGTCAATTTCTGTGAAGGAATGTCAAACTAGTGTTGTCAGATTACACTGGGAATTCTTGGTTACCCCTCAATATTCATGCCCCTGTCTTGTGCTCATATAGCCCCTCCCCTACATAATTCAGAGACGATTGCTCCTATTCCCTAGTCTGTCCTTTCGACCTAGATTCAAATTGGTTTAGATCTGTTAGAAGAAGCCCATCATCCTTGCAAATTATGAGTGTGAAAATGGGCTCACAACCCAATTCTAACCAATCGAACATGAGAAAAGACCACGTGGCCATCTAGGCTTCCAAAGACAGAAGAAGAGACAGCGTTGCCTCTTCTGGACAGACGTTGAATCCGATTGTGAGGTCAGAAACTGTGTCTGCTGTCTTGCCAGCAGCCGAGTAGAAAAGGGCATTGAGCTTCTTGGAGAATCTGCAGCACATCCTTGGACCCTCAAGCCTGGGCTCAGCCTCAGGGCTCTGTGTCCAATGAGATGGTAAATGTTCTCAGGGGCTACGTCGGTTAGAGTAAGGTTTCCCTTGTTCCTTGCAGACAAAAGTACCCCAAAGAACGTACTAATCTTCCAGATCCCCAGAGAAGTGGGGCATTTCCTTTTGAAATTCCTCACTTTCAATTCTGACCACTGATTTATCATATCATGCAGAACAACCCCCGCTTAATGAAAAACCAACCCAAACCTTGTTTGGGGTCAGATGGGGCATTCGGTTTCAACTCTTGTCTGGCTTGCCACCTTAACGACCAGCTTCCAGTGGGACCCACCTCTCAAACAGCCTGAGAAAGTTCCTGAAGCACTAGGAGTGGCTTCGCCATTGATCAAGAGCCCACTCGTCGTCGTTACCCGCCTGGAAGCCTCACTGTCGGCGTCATTATGATTAGCATATCAATATTCAAATGCACCTAGGATGATGCTCAGCAAAACCGGAATCGGAGAGAAGTCCTTCAAGACGAGAACAGGTTTGTTAATTAAGTTTCATTGCAGGAAAAGGTCATGAAAATGAGAAAATACTTACCTTATTAAAGTCCAGCAAAACCAATAAACTTGAATTACTCTCTATATTAACATGGTTATTTCTGCAAATACGATCCCTTCTTGTCTTCCCAACTACGTCCCCTCCTGAAAAACACCCTCTCTTGCCCTCTCTGCCCAAGGAGCGATGGTGGTGCTGTTAGGTGAGCTTTGGATTGCTAACAACAAAGTCAGTGCTTTAAACCCGCCAACTGCTTCTTGGGTGCAAGATGAGGCTGTCTCTCTGCACAGATTTACACCCTTGGGGAATTCCATCCAGGGTTGCTGTCCATCAAATTGACTGGATGGGAGTGGGTTTGGTGTGGGGGAGCTTTCCCTTCTGTCCATTCATATTTCAGTTAGATTTTCAGATTTACCCAAAGCCTGCTTCTTCCAAGATGCAGCTTCTGATGGGGGGTTTCCTCACCTGTTTCTCTCTGAGTAGCTGTCACACTGCCTGCAGAGACTCACCAGGAACACCTGCCTATAAAACAGTTGGTTTCAGACTCCAGGACCGGAAGTTCTCAGTCTGAGATTTGGGATTCTGTAAATGAGATGCTCCGCAGGTAATCCTTCTCCCCATTCTGGTTGGGAGACACCGTCTGATGTCTTCACAATTATATCGTGACATGATTATTCTATGCATATGAAAGTTACACATTGAATAAGGAAGATCGAAGAGGGATTGATGTGTTTGAATTATGGTGCTGGCAAGGAACAATAACTACATCAGGGACTTTGGGAAGAACAACAACAAAATCTGTCTTGAAAGAAGTATGGCCAGAATGCTCCTTAGAAGCAAAGATGGCAAGACTTCCTCTCAAATATTGTGGACATTCTACCAAGAGAGGCCAGTGCCTGGAGAAGGGCACCGTGCTGGGCAAAGTAGCAGGGCAGTGAAAAGATGAAGACTGGCAAGGAGATGGGTTGACACAGTGACTGTGGCGATGGCCTCAAATGAGGTCGCAATCGTGAGGATGGCACGGGACCAGGCACTATGTCCTTCTAGAGCACACAAGGCCGTTAGGAGACGGAAGCAACTTGACAGTCCCTGTCAACACATGATCATGAGATTTTGAGTCATCCCCTGGGTTGGTTTGTTTTTTTTTAATATAATGCTTTCTGAGCAAGTTGTACCTTCTCAACACTATTATAAACTGTAGGAGGGCAAGGGCCTCATTTTAGACTTCTATTTTCTTATTTATCCTCTCTGACCTCAGATTCCTCATCACCAAAATGCAGATTTATAGCTACTGCTTCATAGAGTTGTTTTGAGAACAAAATGAGACCCTCAGAATTAAATTAACCAGATTGTATCTATGAGAGAAGCTTTATGTGTTGTGATGATGTTGAACAAGTATAAGTGGAACTTCCAGACTCAAACAGACTAGGAAGAAAAGGCTGGTGATCTATAGCCAAGCACAAAAATTCTGTGGATCATAATGAATAGGTGCTCACCTATCATGCAGACAAAGCAGCGCCAGGTAGCACTTCGTTCCATAGGGCATGGTGTGGCCATGAACCTGGAGTCACCTTGACCTCAACAAACAACAACTAAGATACAATTCTAAGCCTCAGGCCCTTGATGGCATTGAATCTTCAAAATAACGCATGGCGGTTTGTCTTGGATGATCGCCAAAGAGACTGACCCACACAGAAGTGACAGGTTTCTCAAAAGTTCAGGTCAGCCCTGTTCTGGTCCAAATGCAATTTGTGTTAGTCTGGATACTTTAGAGAAACAAATCCACAGAAACTCATGTATAAAACAGAGTTTATATAAAGGTTAAGTGCACATCAAGAAACCATCTGAGGTAGTTAGTTTATTGTGCCAACCTGGCCAATAAACACATGTGGGGTTAATTGAAGGGCAGAGGGATAAATGGTTCAGTGAGTCTCGCCTTTCTAGTTCTTGAGTCTCTTGCTTTCTGATG
>NW_022109491.1:5053889-5056250 GCF_000313985.2 Echinops telfairi
CCTCGGCCCCCAACCCAGATAGTCTGGTGGAATGTTCTTCGTGTCTCCCCAGGCACTGAAAAGTTCTGCGGGCTACCCAAGAGGTTCTGAAATGCAGCCAGGCAGAGAAATGCTGAGCCAGCATCAGAGGGTCCAGGCAGTTCTGATTGCCTTTGAACCTGCCCTGCTGGCCTCTTTCTATCCCTCCTGTCGTCCATGATCGCCACCGGGTCCCCAGCTCAGGGGCTGGCCCTGCAGAAGTATTGACATTTAGCCAATGTCCTGTCTCAAAATGACCTTCTCACTCACCTCTGAAGATGCATTGTTATTCTGTTTCACTCCAGGTGTCTAAGCAGCTGAGGAAACTGGGTATCCGTTGGCCAACCAGGTCCAGAGCAAGGCCAACCCGTGCAGGTGCCCATGGGAACCCCTCGCTCAGCCCCCAGCAGCTGCAATAGGCTGGGAGGTGTTCTCCAGAAGCACTGGGTTTCTGCAGGTCCTGGGAGCAGAGGCTCGGGCTGCTTGTACCCTGGACTCTCTTCCAGGATGTTTGCAGAGCAAACAGAAGACATAGGAAGAGTCTCCCTTGGTTGTAGAGGGCAGAATTGTTTCCTGGTCACCAAGGCAACCGTTGGGCATGTTGGCTCACACCACCCTACAGTGAGAACTTAGTGCATGCAAAGCTCCCACTTGGGGCACCCAGTTTTTCTCTGCGGGCTTGAAGGACCAGGAGGAGCTCTTGCAAGCACGAAGCTCATGCCACCCACTGTACCCTCTGCCACGGAGCCAGGAGTCCCATGTCTTCTGCCAGCATCCTCGGACATGTGACAGGGTTGGGGTGCAATGAAGATCAAAGCTCAGATCCTTTGATGCCTAGACATCCTTTGCCATTCCCCTCGGTCCCGAAAACAGAACTGCCCTGCTCTCCCTAACCTGACCCAAGGGGGAACAGATAGCAATGTCCTTTAGCACCTCGAGTGAGTGTCAAGACAATCGTGGGCAGACCCTGCTCAGGGTCAGGCCGGGCCACAGAGTTCCAGTTTCCCCAGCGACTTGGTCTTCTAGCCTTCCATTTAAAGCACTAACTAAGACATCAACACATTTACCTTGCTCACGGGACTTAAAAATAGGCAACGAGTGCTACTTGTGAGCAGAGCTGAGGCCAGTAAAAGATGAAGCCCCTGCTGTGTGGCCTGGGTGGCCTTCCCGGCCCCCCTCCTTCTCGTCTGCCCCTCCCACCCTGTGCTCATTCTCAGCAGCTGCACCATGGCCCCAGAGCTTTGCTCTAGCTGTTCGCTCAGGCTCAAGTGCTCCCCTCCCTTCTGAGTTTTACCTGGCTCTCCCTCACCCCCCACTCAGGTCTCTGCTTCCAAAGATCCTTTATGCTCCCTAGGGGGCATCACATCGTCTGTGCATTGCCATACCCCGAGTGCCTAAGGCATCCTAGGTGTTCAATGAATATCTGTGGAATAGATGAAAGAATACAGACAAGCACTGTCCCCTGCCCAGGGCAAGGGGTCTGTAAAAGTATCGTATATACTCGTGCATAAGTTGAGTTTTTCAGCACATTTTAATGCAGTTTTTGTGGTAAAATTAGGTGCCTCAACTGACATCTGAGTCAACTGGTACTCGAGTATATACGGTACGTACCTTTCATGTGTTGTTGGCTCTCATTGAGTTGACTTCCCGGGGGCCTGGGTGACAGAATCGAATGGCCTCCATAGGGTTTTCTTGGATGCCATTTTTACACAAACAGATCTGCAGGTCTTCCTCCCGCAGAGATGCTGGGTGGGCTCTAAGAATTGACCTTTGGGTTAGCCTCCAAGCACTACATCACTGCGCCCAAAGCAAGGATGTGACTTGAGGACTAACGGGCGCCTGACACAAGCCAGGGTAGTTGGACCTTCAGTAAGGAAGACCGAAGAAGAGTGGGTGCACTTGTGCTCTGGTGCTGGGAAGACAACTGCAAGCACCGCGGGCTGCCCCAGGACTACACCAATCTGTCCTGGGAGAAATACAGCCTGCGTGCCCCCTCGAGGCAAGGACGGGGAGACTTCGCCTCATGTACTGTGGACCTATTATCAAGAGAGAAGCGTCCCGGGAGAAGCACATCATGATTGGGAAAGCAGAGGGCTGCCCAAAATGCGGAAGACCCGCGATGAGGGATCCACTCCGTGGCCGCAACTAGGGGCTCAGGCGTCAGAACCCTTGTGAGGGCGGCGCAGGGTTGGGTGATGTTTCGTTCTGTTGCACACAGGGTTATTATGAACCGGAACCGGGCACCCCGGAACAACAACGCACGGTTGCCAACTTACATTTGGGGGTGGGGGGAGGGGCACCACCCAGTTCACAGAATGCTTTAATTTTTAGGATTAAGTTCAA
>NW_022109491.1:5056726-5057720 GCF_000313985.2 Echinops telfairi
TCACTGCTGATGCAGACTGTGCCTCCCCCAACCCAAAAGAAAAGACCTGCCCCCACCCTCACACTCCTGGACAGAGCTTGTATAGAGGCCTGGCACATTCCACATCCTGTCTCTAAGGTTCACCCACCTCCAGGTCACCACCCGCTGGGGCGGTTACCAAGAGCAGGCAGACTGATGCCACCTCAAGTCCCCTGCAGGGCTCTGAGGGGGTCCCCAGCCTCTCTCTCCTCTGGGCTGTTTTCTCCCACCGTCCCCTCCCCTTCCCCCGCTCCAGCACGCTACCCTTCAAACCACTTCAGATTTTCCAAATTTTAAGCTTGGAAAAGTTTGCCTTTGGCCCTACCGCAGACAAGCTGCTGTAAGATGCTAAATGAGGCATGGAAACAGACTGGTTGAAATCCACCCAGGCAAACTCCCGGGGCCCAGCTCCCTCCTTTGCAAAAAGCAGAGCAATGCGACATCCGGGAGGGAGAATCCAATGCCACAGAGAAGTGGCCTTCACGTGAGCCTCTCTCTGCACAGTGCGGGCCTGTGGCCGTGTGGGACCCGTCTGTCTGCACAGTCACTGATGAAGTGGCGCAAGGCCTCCTGGGTTTGCCCCTTCCTGGCCTCCCCCCAGTCTTCTCTGGGTTCCAGGCACCAATCCTTGTGCCTTATGGTGGGGCTTGCTTCCTGGGGGGTACCAGCCGGGCACCTTAGGGAGGGAGGGGAGCAAGACAAAGGAACCTAGTGGTGCACTGTCAAAGGGCTTTGACACCCCAAGTGACTCTGAGAAAGAAGGTGGTGACCGTGTGTGTGTGTGTGTGTGTGTGTGTGTGGTGTCAAGTTCACACTCCCCGTGGTGTCAAAGAAGAACGGTGCTTTGTGGTGTTTTCCAGAAGTAGATCTCCGGGAGTTTCTTTGAACCCACCTTTCCATCCGAAGCAGAGCACCTGGACTGTTGGTTCCCCCGGCACTCCGCACGAGCACGCATCTATAATATCAATGTACACGC
>NW_022109491.1:5059873-5061257 GCF_000313985.2 Echinops telfairi
CAGCTCTCTCCTGCAGAGCGGCTGGTGGGTGCCGACCAGAGACCTTTGTGTGTGGAGCTGAGTGCTTAACCGCAGCACCACCACCAGGGTTCCTTGGGCTCTTTATATCAAATGCTTCATTTAATCTTCAAATAAAGCCACCAGGAGGGCAGGAAAGGATGACTGTCACCACCACACAGAGGCTTGACGTGGTAAGGTGACAGACCAAGCCCTTGCAGCCCAGAGGGAAGAAGTGGGACTTTACTTTTGACGTTGGCTCAAAGTTGCGTCAAGATGCCCCTGTCAAGACCTGATGAGACTGTTGTGGATTAAGTTATGTCTCCAAATATGCATGTTGCAATCCTCATCCCCATACCTATCGTCAGAGCCCTAGGGGCTCAGTGGAGCAGGAAGGCGGAAAGAGAAAGAGGCAGGTCTCAGCTCCCGCGAACATGTGAAGCTTTACACACCCTAGGAGGCATGTCCACTCTGCTCTGGACACGGCTGGCCACGGAGTGGGACTCGACCCCACAGTGGGGGCGGGTGGGATCTTTTGAACCTATAAATATGACCCTGTTGGGAAATGGGGCTTTCTACTTTGGCTCTATTAATGAGACAATGCCAGAGCAGGGTGGATCCTAAACCTCATCACTCCTAAGAGGTGTCTTATGGAGATGAGAGGAGCAGAAGGAACATAGAGACACGCATGGGGAAGGCAGGTGCCAAGGAACTCCCCCCCGACACACACACCTCCCCTCGACTACCAATGAGGAAGGACTTTTCTTGAAGATTGATGTCCTTATTCAGACTTGTGAGAAAATAACTTTCTGTTCTTCGAAGCCACTCATTTGTGATATATTCTGTTGTGGCAGCCCTGGGTGAGGGAGATAAAGACCACAGGGCAGGGAGGATGTCCATATAGAAACATCAACCAGCCATCAGACTGAGGGGCCAGCATGTAAGCCCAGCGCAGACCAGTGCCGGGACCCCTAGTCTCTGCTCTGCTCCCAAACCAAGCTTACTGCCACCGAGTCAATGCCAACTCAGAGCGACCCTAGAAGACAGGGTAGAACTGCTCCTGTGGATTTCTGAGACTGTTAACTCGTATTTCTATTATTATTTTAATTTATTTATTTTTAAATCATTTTATTGGGGACTCATACAGCTCTTATCACAATCCATACATATGTCCATTGTGTCTGGCACATTTGTACATTTCTTGCCCTCATCATTTTCAAAATATTTTCTTTCTACTTCAGCCCTTGGTGTCAGCTAATTTTTCCACTCCCTCCCCCACCCTCCATCCTTCATGAACCCTTGATGATTTATAAATTATTATTATTTTTTCAAGTCTTACACTTACCGCTGTCTTTCTTCACCCACTTTTCTGCTGTTGGTCCCCCTG
>NW_022109491.1:5061373-5070786 GCF_000313985.2 Echinops telfairi
TACTCTCATTATTGGTCCTGAGAGGTTTATCTGTCTTGGATTCCCTGTGTTTCCAGCTCTTATCTGTACCCGTGTACATGCTCTGGTCTAGCCAGATTTATAAGGTAGAATTGGTGTCATGATAGTGAGGGGAGGGAAGCATTAAAGAACTAGAGGAAAATTGTATGTTTCATCGGTGTTACACTGCACCCTGACTGGCTCATCTCTTCCTTGTGACCCTTCTGTAAGGGGATGTCCCCTTGTCTACAAATGGGCTTTGGGTCTCTACTCTGTACTCCCCTCATTCACAATGATACGATTTTTTCATTCTGGGTCTTTGATGCCTGACACCCACTGTTAACTCTTTACGGGAACATAAAGCCTCCTTCTTTCCCCCTAGCAGAGCTAGTGGTTTCAAACTGCTGACCTCGCATAAACACCGCAAGAGACCTACACATCTATGACGCTCCAGCCCCGTGTATCCACAATCACCCCTTCAACGCACAAGACCTTCCTCCCGACACTTCCAGCCGCTCCGCTGCCTGGCGCTGAATTATTTTCCTCTCCCACCTTCCATTAACCAAGTTTGGGGGGAAGAGCTAGCTCCACATAAGTCTTGATGAGAATAAAGTCTCTTTACGACCATTATGATTCCCCTAATGGTCTGTGCAGTATCATACATAACTTTTTAGGCCTTCATAAAACCCCGTTGATAAACATTTGACAACTTGTTACAATTTTAAAACTTTCATTGCTGGATCAGTGCAGGCACCGCCGGTCCCTTAAACGGCCTGCGGCGCAGGCGGCCACAGCAGGCAGTGTTGGTCCTGTGATACCATAAAGAATTTTGCGGCTTCTCTCGGCACCTAATTTATGACATGTGCACTGATGAACGATCAAGATTCACTCTTTGCCATTATAAGAAACAGGCCAACCAATTCATAATTTTCAGGAAAGCTGGTTTTAATAGCCCTATTAGTTTTACAATTCCGACTTTGGTAAGCTTCCATTTGTTATGTTTAAGTTATCTGCTCCGGGGCATCGGAGGGCTCCGACTGGGGTCTCTGGGTCTGGATTTCTTTTCCCCAAACCCACAGCGGGCAGGCGCCACTGCTCAGAGATGAACTCAGATCAGCTCTGAAAGCCAGAGAGAAGAGCCGCGGTGCCCATTTGAGAGGAAAACACCCGGACCTCTCTGTCCCTCCCACCTTCCGCCATCACAAGCATATGTCATTAAGTAGGGCCGCCTCCCTAGTGGCCTACAGGTTACACTCGGGGCTTGACACTGGTGCAAACCCAGATCCTCTGCTTGCAACACAGTCACGCTCCTCGCTGTCTGTTGAAGCAGGGGTCTTGATGGCACCGGGGTTAAAGTGCTGGGCTGCAGGCCTTTAGAACTCCCCAGCCACGGTGTGAGTGAAAGGGCGGACAGTCTGCTTCCATGAGGATGCACAGTTTCGGACAGGAAAGACAGGAATACAGAAAATACCAGGTGAACGTGGGCAGGGGGCTACTGTACTGTGAGAATAGTGCTCAGTGACACCACTCACACAACCGAAGGCTTGCTGGGTGGACAGCGCGTTGCTCCGTAACTCTCACCCAGATCATAACAAGAAGTGAAAAGGGTGGGGAGGGGGATGGACAGGCTTGGAGAGTCTTTGGGGGGCATTCTACCCGGTCCTGCAGGGTCTCCATGAGTCAGTGGGTTGAGTCTGGTTGGTCTGCTGAAAGACAGGAAGGATGTTCACAGGAGTGAGATGCTGTTATTCCAACGACATTGCTTGTTCCTGAGCTTTCTCTGTGCCTAGGCAAGGAATTAGAAATTGTATTTGATATGTGCCTGGAATACTTGTTAATATAGATACAGCCCTGATTTGCAGTCACTCGGTCATGCATGAAACAAATTAATGTTAAGCACTTGATACAAGGATCGGCAAGCACTTATCTGCAGTCTCCTGCCTGTTCTGTATGGCCCTCAAGCTAAGGGGGGAAGGGGTCTTTATTTTAGTCAGAATCGCAGTGCTATTTGCTCCCATGTGAAAATTATGTGAAATTCCTATTTCGGGGTCCATAAAATAAGGTTTTATTGGCACACGGTCAGGCTCACTGGTTCCCATGTTGTCTGTGGCTGAGGGCATGCTACAGCAGCAGGGTTCGGTCAGGTCAGCGGTGAGGCTTAAATATGTCCTCTCTGTCCTGGGCTAGTGTGTATCAGCTGCTGGGGATGAAAACAGACAGTCCAGACAAAGATCGGAGCAAGCGGCACCTTCCTTAACCCAGCGCCATAGAATCAATTCTGACTCAGAGTAGACAAGTACCCTAAGGTCTCTGAGACTAAACCCTTACAGGAGCAGACAGCCTCTTCTTTCTCCCATGAACCGGCTGGTGGGCTTGAACCACCAAGCTTGCGTTTAGCACTCCAATTCTGAACCCACTGCACCACCAGGGATCCCTCGTCCGTCCGTAGGAGAGCAGTCCATGGGCTGCTCAGTTCCAAGTGCCTGGAAGCACAGTGGGTCAGTGACAGCCATTCAGGGGGGCTGAGAGGGTAATGGCATCAAATGCCTTTCAAGCAACCATCCAGTTCCACTCCTGAGACGTTATTCCCAAGGTTGGAGGTAAGGATGTATGTAGGTTAGTCACCGCACTATTTGACAATGAACACACTGATGTTGAGGGTGTTCCAACTCACAACAAGCCTGTAGGACAGAGTAGAACTTCCCCCCATAGAGCTCCAAGGCCATCATCCTTATGGAAGCCAACTGCCTCCTCTTTCTCCCTCCAAGCAGCCAGTGAGTTAGCAGTAGAGTGCTTAACCACTGCACCACCAGGGCACCTTCTACACTATTTAGACCAGTGGTTCTCAACCTTCCTCATGCCGCGGCTCTTTCATATAGTTCCTCATGTTGTGGTGACCCTCCAACCATAACATTATTTTTGTTCCTACTGCATCACTGTCATTTTGCTACTGTTATGAATCAGGTGACCCCTGTGAAAGGGTCATTCGACCCACAGGTTGTTTTAGACCATACAAAAACAGGAACCTGCCTAAATGCCCAATCAAAGGGATGAGTTCATAGCCTACACTACACTGCACCCATCAGTAAGAAGGCAGGAAGGAGAAACCTGAAGGACGTTGATTCTGGAAGTTTCTCTGAGGCGTAGGCAAGTGTGATGGGTATAAGGGTTTAAGGGGAGACAGCTGGAAAGGTCAGAAGGAGGGGTCCCATGGTATTGGAAATGTCTAGCGTGGGTCCCTGACTGAAATGGAGTGAAAACAGAGACCACCACAAGTGAGAAAAGTAAAGCTATGTGAGCCAAGACAGCAGGTTCCAACCCTATTCTACCCAGCAGCACTTTTATGACGGGATATACCTTCTACTGCTTGGAAAGGCAATAATAATGTCAATCATCAACTTGTGTATTCATTCTTTGGACCCACAATCAATGCCCGCCCATGGAATCAGCAGTCAAGAAATCCATGGATGTATTATTGCATTAGGCAAATCTGCAGGGAAGTGCACCTGACCCAAATTGTGGGATTTTTCAATGGCCTCATAGGCAGTTAAAAGCTGGCAATGAATAAAGAAGATCCTCAATAATGGGCTTGACCAGACTGTGGGAAGTACCATGGACTCCCAAAAGAACGAATAAGTCTGTCCTGGAAGAAGTACAGCCAGAGTGTGCCTCAGAAAGAAGGATGGCAGCACTTCCTTTCACAAACTTTAAACATGTTATCAGGAAGGACCAGTCCCTGAAGAAGGACTGTACGCTTTACAAAGTGGAGGGTCTGCAAAACAGAGAAAAATCTTCAACAAGACCGACGGACACAGAGGTCGTGTCAATGGATTCAAGCACCACAATGATGGTAAGGATGGAGCATCTCTTTCTGTTGTGAATAGGGTCACTGTAGGTCAGATACAACTCAACAGCACCTATCAACAACTTTTATAGCCACCCTAAACGTAATATAAAGAGAATAGTTTTAAAGATATCATTTGTAATAAATTATCAAATGTTAGTATGCAAGGATCTATGCATGACTACTTATATGTAGAATCCCAAACTAATACAGTTAGCAATACGATAAGTTAACTATTAACTTATTTAATGTTTAAATAACATTATTTAATGTTTAAATAAGTTAATCAAATATCAGAGTGGCAATGCCACCAAAGACATGATTTTTGAGATGTTAAATAACTCCTGAAGAATTCCCCCCCAAATAGACTACAATCTCCTTCATTTTACACACTGAATGTTAAACTGGAAGGAAGAATCCTTCATCAAATACACAAAATGGAACTTGATTTTAGGACCGGATCATTATCATCAGCTTTCGCAATGACGTAACTGTCTGACAAGGTGCTAGAAAGTCATGAAGAAATACAAAGTCCGAAAGAACGATGCTTCCTTGCTCTAGACCATGGTTCTCAACCTTCCTAAAGCCCCGACCCTTTAATACAGTTCCTCATGTTGAGATGATCCCCCCCCAAACCATAGCATTATTTTCATTGTTATTTCATAACTGTAGTTTTGCTACTGGTATAATCGGGCGACCTCTGTGAAAGGGTCATTCGACCCGCAAAGGGGTCACGACCCACAGGTTGAGAACCGCTGCTCTAGACCATCCGTCACCTGCCAAGAAGACTAATCCTAGCCCTTTCCGACGACCTCAGTATTCATGGTGAAATATCTGAAAACGTAGAGGGAAAATGAGGGATGTGAGCGAGGAGTCAGTCTTCAACCAGGATGAACAGAAGGAAGAGAGATAACCAGAGGAGAAGGATCACTGTTGTGATGGTAAATGCTTAAAAACTGGCTCGATTTGTAGCATTTGCCAATTTCCATGGTGTAAATACTCCCAGCCTGGCCAATTTCAAGTTACCAACCCGGTATCTGTGATAGCTGAAAGGTGGGCCGTTAACATCTAATCAGCCCCTATGAGCGGATCTAACACAATGTAATCAAAAGGAGTCCATTGTGACCTCCAAAATGGGCTGAGTTTAGACTGAAATACATATAACACCCTAATCAGGTCACCTGAGGCAATAACCTCTAGAGCAGCAGTTCTCAACCTGTGGGTCACGACCCCTTTGGGGGTCACACGACCTTACACAGGGGTCACCTGAGAGTCATAACATCAGCAAAATTACAATGATGAAGTAGCAATGAAAATAATGTTAGGGTTGGGGGTCACCACCACATGAGGAACTGTATTAAAGGCTCGCAGCATGAGGAAGGTTGAGAACCACTGCTCTAGAGTGTGATCCGCTTCCAAGAAAAGTGGGTGCTATGGAAAACGTGTGTGCTTTTTCTGCTGTATCTGGATCCTGCATCTCACTCATCAACTTCCAGTTCTTCAGACTTGACTCAATGGCCTGCCATAATGTCTACCAATCCTGGGAGTCATCAGCAGCCTGCCCTCTGACCTGCTGACCTTGGATGCATTTACCTCTGTAGCCATCAGTCCCCAAGGTTACCTGAGTCAAGAGAAGCCTCCAGCCTAACTAGCTGACCCTCAGACTTGGAACCTGCCTGCACTTGGCCTTGCCTGCATTCCCAACCCTGTGACCCATTTTCTTGATAAAAATTTCTCTCTGTGTAAGTGTCACTGTTTTAGGGGAACACATCCTAAGACTGTGTCATTGAATGAGAATGTTGGAAAGAGGTGTGCCCTTCAGAGCTGACACATGGTACTTATAGCAAACCACTAGGGGGGATAAATGTTGACACAAATAACATGAACCTTAAATGGACAGGAACTTTTTGAAACATGAATTTAGAAGCAATATTCTGACAGATGCAACCCCAAGTAAGATAACGTCAACCCAACTCCCCAACCCTGAAGGGCATAAAGAATACAAGGATAATCACCTGCCTTGGTTAGGTATTCGTCTTGGGGGTTCAACTGAGCCAAGAAGGGAAGAAAACATGTCTTAAAGCAGATAGATAGGTAAGACCATTTGTTTTCTGTCCCCATAAAGACTTCAGCCTTGGAAACTCTATCGAGCAGCTCTACTTATCCTAGAGGGTCACCACGGGTCTGATTTGACTCTATGCCACACAACAGCACAGTGCATTCACCAGGAAACAGAATTCTACAAGAAAAATGGGGACATTATGGAGAGAAGGGACTACAAGGAGATTGAAAGAGAAACTCCAGCACAGAACATCCCAGGGAGGACCAAGGGCCGAAGAGCTCTTTCCTTATCAAACTAAATCCAAGAGCTCGTGGGGAGACATCATTTTAACGAAGCCATCTCCCAGTCATTAAATTATTGTAATTTAGATTCAGCAACTACTGTAGCTGCTCAAAAAAAAAAAACTAAAAAACACCACATTACTACACTAGAGCTCTGTGAAATATTTTGTGCATACAGCAGATGTAGCAAATTGTGCCACTTCATTGCCTTTGTAAAACAGAACGCTCTTCCCCTTTTGCCTCGTGTAGTTTCACTAATCGCATCATTAGCAGAAGGCCATTTGACCAACACGGAGGAGGAAAAGAAGTACTTGGTCTACATTTCAAGTGGAAATGTGCGTTGAAATACCAAGATGTTCGTGTCTCTGTGGTGAAAACCCCACAGAGAGATGAGACAAGCCAAGGAGTCTAGAGATGCCATCTTAAAAAAGGGAATCCCAAAGAATGAACTTCTCTCACGTCCATTTGCTGTGGCCACACAGCCAATCTCAGTGTCTCGGTCTTCTTAATACGGGCTCTCTTAGTTGAACACTGAACGGCAAGAGGATTGCAAAAATCTCCATCCAAGGAATAAAGGGGCTGAAGAAAAAGGAATGGATGTGAGAGGGCAACCAAAGCAATCGTCTCGTGGTTAGATCAAGTAGAAGGTGGGTTAGGTAAGAATCAGCTATGAGTCTAGAGAAGGATGCTTTCCTGGTAGCTCTAACAACACTTGGGGCTGGATCATTCCCTGTAGCAGGAGACTATCCTATGCATGGTGAGATCCCTGGCCTCTACCCACAGGACGCCAGTAACATCCCACCTCAAATTGTAATAACTGAAAATGTCTCCAGACTTGACTAGAAGTACCCTGTGGGCAAAAGCCACTCCAGTTGGAAACCATGGGTCTAGAAGGTTGGTAGGGTTATCAGACAAGGAGATCTCCAGACTTTCAACCAGAGACTTTGGGGAGAGGGGGGGGAGCATGAATAAGTACAACAGGCATTCTTGGACTCATCTGAATACAAAGGTTCAATAATCCCAAGAAAAGCTGCATTCCAAAGAGGAACACATGACTTAGAAGTTGTTTTCACCACAAATGGCAGAACTCCAAGTCCAAAATAGCCTAAGCAAAAGAAGAAATAGACTGGCTATGAATCCTGGCATAGATAGACCTGATTTCAGGAACATCTGCACCCAGGCACTCTGGTGATGTCATCAGAACGTATCTTTCCTTGTCTTTCCTTGTGCTTCTCTATGTCTTGGCTCCATTCACAAGGAGACATATCCCAAAAGGAGAGAGAACTGCCAAGAACAACTCTTAAGATTACATTCAACCAGCAGAGCAGCCCCAGGAGAAAAAGCAGGCTCTTCGCTACTTCTTGTCTCCAAGGACCCTGGAACCAGTCTCTATGGCAGTTTCAGTGGCACGGCATTTATCTGTATGTCCATCCCTGTGCCCATGGTGGTATTACATTGATAGGCACCTGGGTACCCATCCCTATGTCCATGTTGATGTGTCACTAGAGCTTGAGGTTCCTTCAAGACCTGCTTTGCCAAACTGCTGGTATATACCTTGCTTGAGCTTGGGACTGTTGGATCCTGTCATTTGGCTGACTATTGATGACCCGCCCTGCTGTTTACTGCTTCTGGCTGGACTGCCTGCATTGCTCTATGGAAGACTCGGCTGTCTGCTTCCTTGACCTTGAATCTAGCAGCCCTCGAGAGTTGAAAGACTTCTAGTATATTAACTGTTTCATGGAAGTGAGTTGAACTGAGCCCTCTGTACTGCTGTGTGGACTAATTAGCTGTTATATTCCTTCCTGCTGTACAGATCCATATCTATATCTATAATCGTAAGTGTCCTTGTTTTGTTTCTCTAGAGGACCCTGTCTAACACATGAGGCAATGGGAAATACCATGACTTGGGTCAGACATACCTTAGTCCTCAAAGTAACATCTTTGCTCTTCAATATTCTAAGGTGGTCTTGTGGAGTAGATGTACCCAATACAATGCATCTTTTGAACTCTTGACTGCGGCTTCCATGAGCATTCATTGTGGATCCAAGCAAGACCAAATCCTCAACAACTTCAGCCTTTTCTCCAATTATCAGTGTTACCTATTGTTCCAGGATTTGGGTCTTCTTTACTTTGTATTCTACATTGAACACTATAATTCTTGATCTTTAGCACCAATTGCTTCAATTCCTCCTCACTTTCAGCAAACAAGTTTGTGTCATCCGCATATCACAAGTTTCTAATAAGCCTTCCTCCAGTCCTGATGCCACACTCTTCTTCATATAATCCAGCTTCTCAGATGATTTGCTCAGAGTACAGATTGAACAAATATTGTGAGACAATACAACCCTGATGCACAGCTTTCTTGATTTTAAATTATATAGTAAACCCTTGGTCTGTTTGCCCAGCTGCCTCTTGATCCATGTATAGGTTTCACATGAGCACAATGTAGTGTTCTCAGATTCCCAGTCTTCTCAAAGTTATCCACAGTTTATTATGGTAAGCACTCCTGAATGCCTTTTGCACAGTCAATGAAACACAGGTAAGCATCTTTCCGGTATCCTCTGGTTTGTGCCAGATTCATCTGGCATCAGCAATGATATCTCTTGATCCAGGTCCTATTCTGAATCCATCCTGAACGCCTGGAAGTTCCCTATCAGAGTGCTGCTGAAACCATTGTTGGATGATCTTAAGCAAAAATCCACTTGTGGGAGATATCCGTGATATTGTTCTCCAGTTTGAACATTCTGTTGGCTCGCCTTTCATTGGAATAGGCACAGATATGGATCTCTTCCAGAAATTGACCAGGTAGTTGTCATTCAAATTGCTGGCGTGGATGAGTGCGGGCTTCCAGTGCTTCTTCAGCTTGCTGCAACATTTCAATGGGCATTTCACCAATTCCTGAAGCCTTAAGTTTGGTTGACGGGAAGAGGGCAGCAAGTTCCCCTGAACAGAGGCCAGTAGCAATTACAAAAGGGAATTTCCATTCTTTTTTTATGGAGTTAATAGAATTTCGAGATGGACACATGGCCTCCTAAAGTCCAGACTCACTTGCACTTAGTTGTGGCCCCATGAATGCATGATGTGTAAACAGAAGTGAGACAGACAACTGTGTAGTTTGTCCTTAAAAGGAAAGGGGTACTCTTATATCTCCACAGGAAAAGAGGGACCAAACTTCAACCCAGTGTTCCAAGGTGAGAAGACAACATGCCGGCGCGGAGTAGGGAATCAG
>NW_022109491.1:5072979-5079725 GCF_000313985.2 Echinops telfairi
AAAAAAAAAAAAAAAGGAAAGGGGTACTCTCCTCTGCTCCCCTGCCCTGTGCTGGACTTCCAGCCCAGTGGAGGCAGCCCTGCATGGTGAAGACGCAGGATGCAAACAAGGGGCCAGAAGGGGCAGATGTGCCTAAGACATTTTCAGAGAAGGTCACCTTATCCATCTAGACTTTGATTTCTGAGACACCAAAACACCATTCCATCATTTTAAAGCCACCATCTGGGGGGTCATCTATGCACAGCAGACTACAATCCCCATTCATACAGGAGTTCGAAGTATATTATCAAAAGGGGAATGGAGACTAGGAAGAAAATCAGGAAGGAGCACCACAAAAAAACCATAACCTAACTCACTGGCACCGAGGTAATTCCAACTCATCATAATGCTATCGCAGAGTCGAACTGCTCCCTCGGGCTTGTGAGGTTCTGGATCCTTATGAAAGCAGACAGCCTCATCATTCTCGCAAGGGGCAGCTTGTGGGTTCGAATGGCCGATGCTGACCCACGGAGTCCCCAGGTCTCCTTGGGGCCTCCAGAGTGGGCATCAAGGGGAGCTGCTACCCCTGGTATCTTAGTCATTGGTGCGCACGGCTTCCAGAGGAAGGGCAGTTCTGCTGGGGTCCTACCTACCTGATATCGATGGCATAGATTTGTTCAAACAAAGCTCTGAGTCTTTCTCGTTTACAAATGTAACCAACCTTGCTTAATCTTGGCAGTCTGTCTTCACTGCCTGACTTGCCTGCACCATCCCAGGGGTCCTTCTGAGAGCTGAGAGAAGGCACCAAATCACTGGCTTCCACAGAGCTGCTTCCGTGGGAGTGGGGGCTCAGACCTGCAAGAAGAGAGATGGGCCACACTGGACATGCCCTCATCATGCCAGCTCCGAGCAGAGTCAGGGCTTCTCTGTCAGAGCAGCAACTGGCACGCACACACAAACAAATGCGACCAGTCCAGGTGGGAGCAGTCAGAGTGGGTCCCCAAACCCAGAGGGGTGACATGCTTTTCTGTGTCCATAGTGTGAACTAAACCACCTTTCCTCTGCCTAACCTAGGATTGTCCCAGGGTGGGCTGTAATATACGCAATAAGACTCAATTTATGATTACAATGTTTTTCCATCTCATCGGGTAGTACTTTACCTCACGTGAATGAGAAGAACTGAGTTTTACTAAGTGTTTATTACATGCCTCAATAAAGGATTGCTGGTGGTGTTGTGGACTGAGCATCGGATTGCTAAGTGCCAGCTACATGGGTGAAAACGAGGCCATCCACTCTCGTAAAGGTTCACTGTCTAGAACCCTGACACAAGTCGCTCTGAATTGGAATTGGCTCAACATCGATAGTTGGGTAGATGTCCCTTACAAAGGCACCCTAGTGGTGTAGTGGGCCACACGTTGGGCAGCCAATTGGAGGGTGCCATTTCAAACCCACTCACTGCAACAAGAGAGAAGATTGAAGTTACCTGCTCCACCAAGTCTCAGAAGCCTTACCTAGGAACACTAGGAGTCGGGATGGACTCTCGGGCGGGAATTTGCTGGGTTGTGGTTCAGCGCTATTGAGTCTGACCCAACTGAGAGCAAGCCTAGGTACAACAGAATGAACCACCACCCGGTCCTCCACCACCCTCACCCAGGTTGCTGTGTTTGTGCCCATGGTTGTGGCCACTGTGTTAATCCATCGCCTCAAGGGTCTTCCGTTTGTCTGCTGCCCCACTCCTTTACCAAGCTCGGCATCCTTCTCCTGGGCCTGATGAGTTTGTGCCTTGCTGGTGCTGTGGGTTAGGCATTAGACTGCTGCACAGGCAGCAGTTCAAACCCACCCGTGGCTCTGAGAGAGAAAAACGAGGCTGCCTGCTCCTGTAAAGATGAATCGTCTGGAAACCTTATCTAGAAG
This sequence comes from Echinops telfairi, assembly GCF_000313985.2. Taxonomy (NCBI): domain Eukaryota; kingdom Metazoa; phylum Chordata; class Mammalia; order Afrosoricida; family Tenrecidae; genus Echinops; species Echinops telfairi. The sequence goes on from NW_022109491.1 coordinate 5,074,873, forward strand.
CTCATAATAATGAATACCCCCCAAAACTGAAGAAAATGTTCTACAAATGACTGTGGTGGAGATCACACAACTCTTTAAGATAGTCAAACCACTGAATTGTCTGACACGTGAATTATGCAAAGAAGAAGCCCTATGTAGAGTGACTAGGAATCGGAATGGATTCCATAGCAACGGGTGGGTAGATGTGCCTTTAAAAGGAGCCCTGGTGATGCAGTGGGCCAAGGGTTGGGTAACTAACTGCAAGGTTGGCAGTTCAAACCCACCAACCACCCTAAGAGAGAAGAATGTGGCTGTCTGTCCCTGGAGGGGTCAGAGCAGAACCCTTACATAGGGCTGCTCTGGGCCAGGCTGACTCAATGGCAGTGAGTTTGGAGGGCCTGTGCCTTAAAAGGAGCCCTAGGGGTGCAACCACCAAGCACTCAGACCCACCCAGAGGCCCCCAAAAGAAAAGCCTGTCGATCGGTGCCTGTGTCATCTACAGCCTAGTAAACAGCCCGGAGCAGGCTGTCACTGGAGGGGTGGCTGGGAGCCTAAATCAACCCTGGGCTGCTGACGGCAGCAACAAGTGCCTGCCCTGCATCTGCTCACCACCATCCCTGGTCAGGCGGCTCCAGTGTACAGGAGAAGACAGGGTCACCCAGCCCCAGGGGCCCTATCTGGGGACCAAAGTGCGGGTTTCGGGTGCATCCTGTACACGGCGTAGGTCTTTCCCGAGGGATGACTGCACCTCCATCACGTGGCAAAGTGGTCATGGGTTGGCTCTTCTAAGAGCTTTTACACAATAATGGCTCATTTCAGGAATCCAAACCCTTGCCCCACAGTTCTCATTTTCCCTGCTCAAGAGAAGTCTATCTATGAATACGCAAGGGTATATGTATATATGAGTAATATGAGTGAATACATGAGTCTATAGTGAATATATTATTTAAGATGTTAGCCTTCCATTCTGCATAAAATCCATTCAGCAAGTTGCAGCCTTCCCACTCTGTTTCGGGCACCAGTCCAGTAAAAAAAACAGCCGCAGCCACTGCCTTTGAGGGGTTGAATCTAGTTATTGAACCAAGTTCAGTGGTTCCGGGTCCTAATTGTCCATTAGGACCATCCAGGAATTTTGTTTCTTTCTTTCTTTCTTTTTAATCGTGCCCAGGCCCCACTGAAATGCAACTGAATTCAACTAAGACTACCAGGGTGAGGTATCAGGGAGGAAAGGCCTGGCAACCTACTTACAAACAGACAACCCTCGGTGGCACACAGGGATCCATCGTACAAGGTCTCCATGAGTCCAGGGTCTTACTCTTGGTTGGGTAGGTAGCTCAGGCCAACCTCTGGCCGCCCTATGTCTTCCAGAGCAGAACAGCTCCAGGGGGCGCCGTCACAGAATCAGATCACCGGGCATTTCTGCTGCAGGAGCACAGCGTGCACTTGACGCTCGAGTCTCCACCATCCTGAAGTTAGCAACCGAACACAAGCCCCTCGCGCCACCCAGGAGCAAAGCCAAACCCAGTGCCCTCCCCACCATTGTGACTCCTGATGCTTCTGAAATGCTCGCAGATGAGACCCGCCTGGAAACCGTGTTGGCAGGCTGGCCCCAAACCACCCTGGATTCAGAAGATGCCAAGAGCCCTCTGGCCAGCACAGACCTCAAAGGAGAGAGCCCCACCTTCTGCTCTGCAGTGGTTTGACGGTTTGATGCCCCAGACATGGGACCTGGGACATGAGACCTTCTTCAGTGGTGAGTCCTCCTAGCACTTGAAGGGCAAGGCCTGGGCGGACTGCAGGGACTCCGGCCCCGCAAGGGTGAACACTGCGGAAGAAAAGAACAACGCTGGGTGTCAAACGACTTCTCCTGGTACCACTTCGACGTCCCAGGACAGCCAGGCCCCCTTTGCTTTTTGCATTTAGATGCTGAGAATAGAGACCTGTGTGCGTGTGTGTGTGTGTGTGTGTGTGTGTGTGTGTGCGCTCGCCCACACGGCCAGCCAGCGTGTCTCAAGACTTTTGTTCTGCGCTCAGCATAGTCATCTTCACCAGCGTCTTTGACAAAGCACTCTCATTTTGTCAGAGTTGCTTGGGATGAAATTGGCTCGGCCATTAAAAGGTGGGAAAGTGCCCCGCCGCTGTGGGCATGAGAGGAGCCCACTGTCTGTCATCCGTCAGCCGCCCGTCCGTCCAGGCGCAGAATGCGAGTCCTGCCTGATGGGGTCGCCACGAAGCCCTCCAAACCTCAATTATCAGAGGGCCCCCCCATCCCCCCAGGTTCTCCTGGCTTGTCACTGGCTCCTGACAAGCTCGGAGCCAGACAAGAAGACACGCGGCGCAGCGCCAACCAGCTAATTCACAGCGAGCAGAAAGCCACCCAAATCACGAGCCCAAGGAATTATGCCTCCAGGTTGCCTTCCAGAAGCAGCATAAGCCACAAGGGACGTAGCGAGCCTTTCCGGCTCAGGGAAGTAGCTCGACGGCTCTCTGGCTCAAGGGAGGTCACGGTGGCGACTGCAGGCCTAGGGTGTCCGGAAGACCTGAGCGGAACCCGGAGCGCTTGATGGATGTCACTCTCTTGGTCACTCACGCATCCTTTCAATAAAGAGGCATCGGGGCCAGCGTTGTTCTACTACAGTCTCAGCCCTGGGCCGATTCCACAGAGCAATGTCGTGGACTAAAAAACGAACAATGGAGTCCAGGGATGGCGCAAACAGTGAACGCACTAATGTAAAGGCCGGACGTTCAAGTCCACACGGAAGCACTGCGCAAGAAAGGGCTGGCGGTCTGCTTATAAACATAGCCATGAAAGACCCCAGGGAGCACAGTGCTACTCAGACATGTGTGGGGTCGGCTCCACGTTTAACAACACAAACAGCAAGCGGCGATGCCTGCCCTCTCAGAGACGACTGACGTGACATAGACCCAAGAGGGACTAGGTAACGAAACATACGGAAGGGGCTGCTATCAAAGGGAAGGACGAGGCCCTTCCTCTCTGGGCCAGCCTGCCTTATCGGATGAACACAACCCAACACGAGGCTACTGGCTTTGGAGCAGCATTCCTCAGCTGACAAGCGGGGCCTGTAAGTATTGACCTCGTGAGGATGCGGAACGGATTATGGATAAATCATTGGCTACATAACTAAGAGGCCTCGAGGCAGAGAATTTTAAAGATAAAGTGTTATGAGGCAGCACCGACTGGAGATCAATCAGAAATTACAATGAGCATCTTGGTAATTACAACAAAAACCTAATGGGAAAAAATGATTGTGCTCATAAGGGGAGATTACTATGCACCCAGGCTCACCCACGCAGATACCTTTAAATGCTGCAACCAAAAAACCAAAAAAATCCATATGAGACCGCGTGGTTTGCATACTGAACAGACAGCTCTTGCTTCTGAACGTTCCCTCCCCAGCTCACCTGCCCGGGAGCCTCCTCCTGCTGATTAGGCCAGCACCGGCGGTTTTCAAAACCTGAAACAGGCATGTCACTTCAATGTCCTCTGCTATTGTGCAAAGGGTTTAAACTTTTGTGGCATTGTTTAAATAAAAAAACCCTTAGCAAAAGCACCTCATTAAAATGTAGAGAAGATAATCATGCAAAATGGTAACTTGGAACTTGCGTTGAAAACACACACACACACACACACACACACAGCCTTTGGAAAGAACGAGGGCTTTCATCTGCTGACGACGTGGCAAACGTTCAGCATTTCCTGCACTATTTTCCAACCGTTTTAAACACCTGAAGGTTTTCTTGCATGTTGGATTGGTGGCAGGGAGGGTGGGCACAAGCAGAGAAGAGCAGAAGAGGCAGGGGTCCGGGAATCGGATGGGGTACCTGTGAGATTAACTCAACAAATAATCATGTGGTTGCTTTAAAAAAAAAAAAACAGTGACTATCGGTTCTAAAGCAGAGTGTGCTGCCTGGCTAATTAACAATGCGGGTTTTTAAAAGCCAACGTTGACTGTGGAAAGGGCACGCTTCTCTTTAAATTAAAGATGATGTCTGAGGCATTTACAGGTATGTTGTAGCCACCCATACTAGACACAAATGTGTGGGCCAGGCGTCCCCTTGCAAGGCACAGAAGGGCCAGCCAAGTGAGGTAGCTGAGTGGAGAAGGATGGAGAGGGACCAACGGAGGTGAGCTGGAGAGAATATTCTATGAAGAAAGCCAGCAGATGTGGCTGTGGCCAGTCCAAAGCAGCCCGTATGAACAACGGGGCGTCCCGATTTCAGGGGGAACCAGAGTCTGATGTTTGCCTGAAAACCTCGTGGCGTTTAGAATATTGGCATAGCTGTAATTAAGTTTAAAAATACCTGTCACTTGCCCTAATTGCTAGGGAGACCAAGGGATCCCTGTGTGATGCAGATGGCTCACACACTCGGCTGCTAACCCAAACGCTGGAGGTTCGAGTCTGCCCAGAGCCTCATTTCCACAAGGCTTTTGCACCTGGGAGGGCACCGCCTCCACTCTGAAGGCTCGCCTGATGGCCCTGTCCCCAGTACCCTGCCAGCCACACTGCTCACCCCAGCAGGAGGCAGCATGCGTGTCCTGCTCGTCTCTCTAGCCCCTGGCACCGCTGTCCCTCCTGAAAGGCTGCCTCCAGGAGAACAGGCCCATCGGAGGTGTTCACCAGTCCATCTGCAGTCCCTGCTGCTAATGACCCGGTTTCAGCCTCAGGAGTCCAGCTTCATCCTGACCTCCGCGCCCCAGAGCCCTCCCACACTCGGCAAGCTATCTGGTTCTACCATCATGCTGGAAAATCCAAGAGGAAAGAAAAGGTTTGGGAACTGATGGTTTGCACAACTGATGTTTTGGATAGCCTAACTATTGAAGTGCCTGATATGTGAACCATATGGCAATAAAG
>NW_022109491.1:5079937-5081327 GCF_000313985.2 Echinops telfairi
GAGAGGAGAGGAGGATTACCGTGCAGCTGAGACAATGGTACTCTAACCAGAATCCAAGCAGAGAGAGGCAAAGCAGTCCGGTGTGAATCACTCACGTGAGGGCAGACGCACTGCCGTGTGGAGGGCTGGAAAATAAGTGATGCTGCTGGGTGCCCTCGAGTTGCTGGGTGCCGACTCATGTACAACAGGATGCAACATTGCCCAGGCTTGCCCTGGTGACACAGGGGTCAAGGTGCTTGGCTACTAACTGGAAGTGGGCAGCACAAACCCATGAGCCACTCCACGGCAGAAAGGCATGGCTCCCTGCTTCCACAAGCCGGACAGTCTCGGGGACCCTCGGGAGCAGATCTGGTCTGGCCTGAACTGTGAGTCAGAGTGGGTCTCGGTTGAGTGATGAGAACCCACGGTGTTGGCACATTCAGGGCTCGCTCATCTGCACGTTGTTTCTGCGTGTGGAGGCCGCAGTGCCTTGTGGGCGTGGTGAAGGAAACGCTTGCCCCCCTGGAGGATCAGCCAGAGACACAGAGCCACACAGTGCAGGGGGGTCATGATTTGGGTGTGGGCGGTTGACCAGCGCAATGGTAACAGACACCCACGGCTGCCACCCATCTGTGAGAGTCACAGTGGGGTCTTTAGCATGAGCTAACTCAGCCGTGGGGCCAGGAAGCTCTGTGACGGGACTCAGTAGACCCGTGTCCTTGGAATCAAGCAAAGTCCTCGGATCCCTGAGGCTCCGTCCCCTGATGTGACTGACTTCCGCTGGGGGCAGGGGGAAGCAAGTGGGCCTGGGTTTCGGTCAGTGACAGGCACTTACAGAGACCATGTAGAGCAGACTGGCCAGGGGCTAGTCCTTACACTTGCTCAGAGGAAAGTCAGACCTGGGGTGAATTTCCCATCCTGAGCAATCCCTGGGAATCCATTTCTTTCCACTTTCTTAGTGCTTCCTGTCATTCACTCTGACCGCAGGGGCCCCGCAGCAAGAAGTGCTGGTCAAAAGAGCTTTTAAACCCTTAGTTGTTTGTAGAATATTAGTAACACTATAACAAGTTTATGTTAATTAATGCTGCCTTTTTAATAGGTTTTCCTGGAAGTTTGTAACTGCGTACTATAAAGGCTTTCAAGATAATGTATGATACAGAGGTTATCATAAACGCCAAAAGCAGTTCCAATACTCTTTTTATGTCTCAATAACTTCCTCCCCCCCCACCACCACCAGAAAAAAAGTTACAGCACTTGAAAGATTCAAATGCAGAAATAAAAAAAATAAAAAAACTTTTTCTGCACCAGGGGATGTTTTAAATTTTTATCTCTCTCATCGTGATCCATCTAATTCCTTGGCAACCCTGTATTGAAGAACTGGCTTGTGAGCAAAATCCTATCTGCCTCTCTG
>NW_022109491.1:5082074-5104769 GCF_000313985.2 Echinops telfairi
TAGGAGTGGCTCGTGGTTCCCAGGAAAGCTTTGGAAGCTACAGGCCTCCATCTCCCCAAGTCCTGGTGAGAGAACATCTATCATCGGGACTCGGGATCCTGCAGTGTCTGCATCGCATCGCATTGTGTTTCAGGGAAAGAGCATTTCCTGTGCTTCAGAGCGCTATTTTGATTTTTCCGCCCAAGCACCTGGCCCTCCCAGTGATCTTCACTGAAGACTTCCCACTAGGATCTCAAAAATGATCAAGATCCACGCCTGCACCTGTGAGTGGGCGTGTACGCCCACAGCAGTGACTTTGCGAATTAACAGAACCAGACAAAGGCCCGCTGTGCAAGGTCTCAAACACCTGAGAGAGTGACTAACAGAGAGAGTTGACACACAAGCACCTTAACTGCACATGACAATACTGAACCCAGTTGTGGGTGGGCCCGCCCTCCCGGTTGGCGCAGACTGGGCGATTCCTGGGACGTGTACCTGCAGTGGGTGGTCAGTGCACTTAACAAGAGGGCTGTTTTTTAAGAACTCTGGCTCCTCTTAAAATCTATAGTTCAGGGGCAAGAATGTTCAGTTTGCTATTGTTAATCACTGACAGTTATCAGCCTCAGGAAAAAAAGAAAAAAATTCTCAAACTTACTGCCATGGAGTCGATGCCGACTCACTGGGTACACCTGTCCCACAGGTTTCCATGACTAACTCTTTCTGGGAGGATAATGCCTCATCCTTCTCCCACAGAGAAGCTGGTGGTTTCAAACTGCTGACTTTGTGGTTAGCAGCCCAACTTGTAACCCGCTGTGCTACCAGGGCTCCCTACATATCTCCATCAGAAGCCCTCTTAGATCCTTCTCGCTCACTCCCTCTCGTTCTCCCTCCCTCCCCACGCCCTCTCTCCCCTCGTTCCCTCTCCCCCACGCGTTCTCCTCACTTATTTGGCAAAGTCCAATTTTCCAAATGCCATGCCATGGGCGCCCCATTGAAATGGTTGCCAATCAGGACCCTCTCTCCTGGTCCCACGGTGCTGCCACCCCAGCCCGCAACGTAAATACAATTAGTTGATGGAAAGCACGTTCCAGCTGTGCCTCTCCCGGGTGTCTCCGTCGTGGGGTCCCCTCAGCATGAGTCACGGGGCCAGTCCTCAAGGCCGAGCCAGAATGGAAGGGGAAGGCAGCCTGAGGAAAAGTCTATAAAGATTTCTCGCTTTCCTAATCCCTTCCCTCTAATGTTTCTTTGTAAATTTGTCAGATGGGAATGAAATTGCCTCATAACTCTCCAGACGTGAAGAGCATCTCTGAAGAAAATTACGTACTTGTCAAAGCAAGGGGGGATTTATGTTGGTGCTCCTGAGATGTGATTTTATTCCGTCTGTTTCCTTTGTGCACATCAGAGCAACTAGGGAGACAAAAACAACTAGTTTATGGGGTTTTTTTTCCTCACTCTGGTGCATTTTTTTGTTTCTATTTTCCCCTTTTGTTTTCTCACCCTCCCTCTCCTCCCCCCACCCCCAATCTATGTTTATTGCCAATGACAGTCACCTTCCCCACAACGATGCTGTGACGATCCTGGCGGTGATTCTGCAGGAGAGGGCAGCTCAAACAGCCACACTGATGATTTCCCAGTGGACAGTCCCAGAAGGGGTGGGTGACGTGTCTCTGAGTCCTACCCCGGACTGGCTGGGGATGATTTCGGTTACGAGGTCTTTTTAATGTTCCTTCCAGGCAGGCAGGTAGGTTTCCTGAAGTTAGATTCTCTTCCCTGGATTGCACACGATAATAACATGTGCTCCCTGCATATTTTGCTGTCTGGATTGGGAAGCTGCCTGCCTGGGAGGTCCGAGGGAAGCAGATGGGCTGAGGCAGTGGCACCAGGCTGGAAGTGAGAGGCAAGCAGTCGCTCCTGGGTGGTCCAGGTAACTTGGTGAACTTCAGTTTCTTTTCAAGCGATTCAATAGGACACCCTGTTTCATGGGAAGCTGATGAGGATGAGCAGAACTGGGTGGGTGGTGTACAGTTGGCTAAGGTCAGAGGTTCAAATCCACCCTGAGACCACTGGTGGAAAGACCTGGTGGTCTATTTACAAAAGCTCAGAGCCCCTGAGCCTCCCTTGGAGCGTGTTCCACTCTGACGCACTCAGGGTCGCCGGGTGTGGGAACGGAGCCCGTGGCAGATGGTCTCTATGGTTGATTGTGAGAATCAAAGCAGCCGTGTGGGGCTGAGGTTAGGGGGAACCTGAGCGCTCCGGTCACATGGCCAAGGTCACCAGGGAACCTGGGGCAAGTGACCCAACCTCTCTCCCGCTGCAGTTAGAATAGGCGGTAAGACCACCCGGGCAGTGCCATGCGGATCCCGTAAGTCAAGGCAGCAATTCAGTGTATGCCTAGCATTGCGTGTTGGTGATCGCATCCTAACAGATGCTGGGTGCCTGGCACATGGTATGTGCTCAATAAATATTTCTCCTCTGTGTCCTCCCGGTCAGCCGTAAGCTCCTTCCTCCAGAAAGCCAGCTCCAGGCACTGTTTTGTCCACGTCCTAAACAAGGCCCAATTTACCACATCTGCTCAAGAATGGGAGAATTCATTATGCCCAGATGCCTACTGATGGACGAAACTAAGTATACTCAGTCCATTTTCCTATTGCTGCACAGTGCTTTTAAACCTTGAAGAGGATCAAGTGATGTTCTTTCTTTATTGCAAACGCTTACCAAAAAAAATTTATTTTAAAATTTAAGTAAATAACATGAGGAGAAAGAGCACAAAAGAGGAGGAGGATAAAACTGTACAGCATCTTTTCAAGCAAGCTAAGGTTCTCAGAGGCAACCTGAGATGGCACTCTGGATCTTTCTGGAAGCAGATTCTCATACTTGAAAACGAAGACAAATACGGCATGCACTGGAAGGATGGCTGGGGATACGGGTGCTGTATAGCACAGGGTGGTGAAGAAATCAGATGATGCCCAACTATCAGAAAGAAAAATGCCTGGGGTCTTAAGCGTTTGTCTTAAAACAAAGAGACATCTAAGTATGACGTCAGCTAAATCCACCTGGAGAAAGCACACGAGCCTGTGGGATCCAAGGACCGCAAATAATAAAATGCAAGATCAGAGGAAGGATTGTATCGGAGCTAAAATTCCGTGGATGACAGTGAAAGCGCAAAATCCCTCTCTGGACTGCCCACAGGGATCGAGCCTCCATTGAATTCCCTGGGACCACTGACCACAGATATAAATACCCTTGCCCCCAAACATAGTGCACTCAAAAGCAAATTAATGAAAATAGAGTCAGGTTAAAATTTAACACCTCACCATGCGTTCTCTCTTTTGATGAATTTGTAATTTCTTCTGGTTTTTATTATTTTATGCTTTTGGGGGGTTGGGATTTTTCTCTTTTATTTTGTCATTGTTATCGTTTGGGTGTGATTTTCTGTATATGAAATCCAGTAGAAGTAAATCTATGGACCTAGTAACTGGATTGATGGTTTCTTAGGGTTATGGCAGGGGAGATGGGCAGGAAATGGAGAGCTAATAAGTACAAAACTGAAGAAAGTGTTCTAAAATTGATTGTGGGAATGATTACACAATGCTTTTTAATATATTTAAACCACTGGATTAGAGGGCACATGAATTATATGTCAATGAAGCTGTTAAGCAAAAAAAAAAACAACTTTAAGTTCCTGGGCAGAACACACTTCATATGGCACACACTTCATGGTGAGTCTTTGTGAGTGTGTGTGTTCCCCCAAAGGGTTTCCAAAGCCCTTTTGTAGAGAGAGTGTGACAGTGGCCATTTCCAGTTTCACAATGTGAACAAAGGCTGTAGAACTCCAGGGCTAGCATGGCTAGTGAACAGGCCATTTCTGAGAGTGACCATTCCATGGGATATGAAAATAACAACATTCCTCTCTGCCTTTCAGGCTCACAGCAGCCCACAGGTTGGAAAGGAGAGGGAGAAAGTTTCTCCGGTGATGCCTGCCCTGAGCTGTTGCAGACTCTTGCCAATGACAAGCCTTAAACAAAGCTGGCATCAACAGACCTCAGGAATGTGGGGGTGCGGAGAGCACAACCAAGTGCCTTCGGGGCTGGTGCAGTGCCTTCTCTGGGCCAACATGCAGGGCCAGCAGTTTCACTGAAACTCAGGCCCAAGCTCACTTCTGTTTTCCTTCCATTAGACGATGGTCCAGCTATTAAAGTGACCACCAGGCTTCTGGGGAGCGCTGCCTTCCCGGCCCCCATGCCTATCCCCTCTGCCATTTGGATCAGCACCTACATTGTTTATTGCCCCCTAGTTTACTGGCCCCCAAATATCATTACAATGTCTGTGCCGTGATATATGTGTGGTTGTTACCCTTTTAATGGATAAAAAAAGATTTAAGTACTTCATTCTGTTGCATTTTGACAGCTGTTAGCCATCATTTTTCCATTCACCTGCATTTAGCAATCCCATAAAGGCAGGCAATCTCGGAAGGAACACGAGCCGGGCACTGCAAGGTGATAATTCTGTATCACCGGCCCTATAAATACCTGACAGGCTCGGTGCTGACTCAGCAGTTGCCCGGCGTGGTAGGCGTGCCCTTTTATCTGTGTGAGTGTCTCATAGCAATTGGACCACCGGCCCCTGCAGTGAAAATCCATAGTATCGATCCGGCCATTCCTCCACTGTAATTCTTTTGTAGGAAATCCCTGATGACAAATTTTATCCGCACCACTTTTTGATCGCTGGTTTGATGGAGGCGATCTGCAAGGGCAGAGTTAAGCGCCGGGCCGTTCCACGTGATCAAGCAGCCTCTTTATTTACTGGAAGTACAATTGTGCTCGCTCACACACACCGGGGAAAAGAGATGGGCAGGGAAGGAGGGAAGGAAGGAAGGGAGACAGAGCACGAGGAAGGGAGAAAAAACGAAATGGAGCCAAATCATATTTCAAAAGGGAACGGAAAACAAAGAGAGAGGAGGCAGGGAAGAAAGCCACTGCATTCAAACAGATTCCAGAAGGCTGGGATCGCATCACACGGAGCGTGGTGCTTTGATACTGAGGCTGAGATGCCAGAGGGTTGGCCATGGAAATGGCACAGGGTGTATTCTGTCTCCCTGCCCCCTAGCTCGCTCTCCGCCCCCCGCCTTGCCAGGCTGCCTTCCTCCCAGGGCCCGGAAGCTTTGTTCAGGGAATCTCTTGATCACTTGGTGTTCTTCTGAGATTAGGATGGGGGGGGTGGGGGCTGGGACCCAGGTGAACTCTTTTAAAATAACCAACCGCACCCCCCAAAAGGCAGAATGGAAAGGTTACCCAAGAGCCTGAGTCCTCCTGGAATTGCTGCTCTTGCTATTTCTGGGGTGTGAGGGGGCTGGGGGAGGGTGTCTCTGTAGAGCCCTTAGGCTGACGTGTCCCCAGTCGAAGGTTCAGGACTGGGTGCTGTTAACCCAGTGCGCAGTGTGCAGAAAAGCACTCCCCTGCTGATTAAGGAGCCCTAGAGGCGGCTGAGTGATTAAGTGGCTGGCCTCTCTACAGAAGGCCCGGGGTTCGACCCTGCCAGCCCCTCCACTGGGGAAAGATGCAACCGTCGGCTTCTGTAAAGATTCCTAGCCTTGGAAACTCGACGGGGCCGTGCTATCCTGAGCTGTAGGGTCACTGTGAGTCGGAAATGACCGGACGGTGGTGGGCTGGGGCTTGGGGCATGGGGTTGTTCATTTGCCTGACCCTCTGAAGCTGCCTTTCACATCCTTGGTCTTCCGGCAGATGAAGACGATGGTTCTCAGTGGTGGGTGTGTTGTGGGATGTTTAGCCATATCCACGGCCTCAACTATGTCATTAGATGCTAGTGGTCCCCCTCCCCATTGTGACAACCGAAACTGCCTCCTGAAGAAGGGGGCAAAACAGCACCTGGTTGGAAAACAGTGGCCTGTAAGGCAGTGGCCTGTCCAGGTGGGGAAGCAGGATGAACAGAGAAAGGGGGGCCCTCAAAGGGGCGAGAGGCCTTGGCCCTTTCCATGAGCTGACCACAAACCAGGGCGGTGACTCATCCCGAGCAGCAGAAGGCCGATGATGACCGCGGATGTCTCCCTGTCGGGAGTTGTCCACAGGATTCTCTCAGCGGTTCATTTGCCCAGTAATGTTCCTAATTCCCTTTGAGCACCAAGCAGGGGACCTGGGCCTACATGGGAACCTCACACCCTCCCTGCTTTCTTAAAGCTGACTCTTCTGCTCAGGGAGGTTACCATCTGGAGAAGATGTACTTTTTCATTTGAGACCCCAAACCCACTGCGATGGAGTCAGCTCTCGCCCATAGCAACCCTATAGGACCGAGCAGAAGCGCTCCCTAGAGGCTCTGTGAGGTACAGCTCTACCGGAGACGAGTGGTCTTCTAAAGCGTGGTGCCCTGTGACGAGCCTGAGCTCTGCAGAGGCTGCCTGTTCCAGAGCCCAGCAACACCACTTCCTTCCTGTGTTCTTTCGTTGTAATGTGTGGGTATGTGTTCTTCTGCCTGCCCTGACCCATGGTGGCCCCGTGCGACAGTGTGGAAACACCCACAGGTTTCCCTGGACTGCCATGTCTGCAGAAGCAGATATTTTCCATCTCACGCCTCATTTTCTCCCGCAGAGCGGAGGGTGGAATCAAACTGCCGACCTTGCAGTTAGCAGCTCAATGCTTACTCCCAGCACCACAGGGGTGCCTTCAATTTTGAGGTTAAGCGTGCCCTTTAATTTCACACAAATCAGTATGTATTTCAATAAACGTAATGCATGGATACCCTTATAGCATTAAATAAGCAAACATTCTCATGCTTATCTGAAATTTAAATTGAACTGGGCATCCTGGACGGGTTTCATTTGCTAACTCTGGCCCTCTGAGTGTGGGGTAAACTGGACAGAGACCCCATTTACTTCAAGTGAACAGCTGTGTAAAGATTTCACCCAGGGTGACCAGGAAGGGGGAGGGTGTCAAAGCCAGGGTCGGTGCTGCCTGAGCTACTTATTTCGCAAACAAGAACTCTGCATTTTTATCTGAATCGACTGATTTTACAATCCTGGGAACCACTTCAAGAAAGTCTTGTGTTGACACCCCCTGGAAGGCAGCAAGCCGATTTGCCAGCAGCCTTCCCCGAGAGGCAGCAGTCTGAAGCAGTGGAACCATGGAGAGTGACTGTGTCTTCCTCACAGCAGTAGAGGGGTCCCTGTGAGCAGCCACTGGTGCCTCCCATCACCTGTCTCCTGCCAGGAAAGGGAGCTTCAGAGAGCCACAGCAAAGGACTCAAGTAGGAAACGGCAGAGTGGGGGCGGAACACAGGCCATCTTTGGCACCAGTCCCGTGGCCCCATCCTTGGCCTCACCACCAGCTGCCCCTGAGCCACAGAGTCACCATAATAAAAGTGAGTGAAGGTGACTTTGAGCACCTTTGTCTAGACACAAATTATGCCCCCCCACCCCACCTCCCACCTGTTCCCAGGGCTGGATGAGGTGGCCTGTTGTTGAAGCCTGGAACCCAGGAAGACTGACAGTACTCACCCTGTCCTTATGTCCAAGTGCAGTATTTTGAGCAGTGTGGATTTTTTTTTGGGGGGGGTGGGGGTGGGCTTGACTTTTGATTATTTTCTAAACATTGACCTGAAATGTGATTCGATCGTCAAGGGCTGGTCTATTCTGACTCTTAATGACTGCTGGGACTGAGCCGGCCCACCCCTGGGCTCTCTTGGCTCCAGTTCTGAAGGGGGGAGCTTCTGCTTCCTGGCTTCTTGGAGACACGCCTGGGTCTTGGCATCCTTTGGGCCCCATCTGTGTTCTTGCCCTTGAGTGTGTAATCTCTTCTATAGCTCAAAAGAGATTAATTTAGGAAACACCCCACGCTGATCTTTTCTCATTAACATAACAAAGAGAACCACTTTCCAAATGGGATTATAACCAAAGGCGTAAACCAAAACCCACATCTACTGCCATGGAGTTGATTCTGACTATAGAGACCGTAGAGAGGGTCTCTGAGGCTAGCCATCCTGACCGGAGCAGACAGCCTCGTCTTGAATTCTGAAGAGAGGCTTGTGGGTTTAGAACTCACCACCCTGCATTCCTGCATGTAGCACTACAACGCTTACCCAAGGACACCAACAGGGCTCCTTCACCCCAGGCATACACCCCAGACCCATCACCCTCATCGACTTCTGACACACAGACACCCTCTAGGTTAGGAATGACAATACATCTTTGGAGGTGGGGAGGAACACAATTCAATCCATGGTGGTAGCAAGATGCTATGACTTACGTAGAGCTACGGTGAAGGACTGAACCAGTTTTTCTGTTGACCATTTCAGTTGTTGCTAGGTTTTTGCTGCTTTGAATCAACAGACATCTTTGAGCATGTCCAATAAAACTCGAAAATCCAGGACAGCTGTCAAGAAATACGGAGAGGACGGTGCTTCTGAATATGAGGAGGCGGAGCCTACCAGGGTGAGACCAATCAAAAGTAAACAAATCTAGCAACGCACTGCCATCCAGTCAATGCTGACTCGTAGCAACCCTGCAGGACAGGGTAGAAGTGTCCCTGTGGGTTTCTGAGACTGACTCTTTACGGGAGGAGAAAGCCTTGCCTTTCTCCCTCAGAGCAGCTGGTGGTTTCAAACTGCTGACCTTGCAGTCCAACCTGTAACCACTATCCCACCAGAGTGAGACGAGTGAGGCACTTATAATGGACGCCACATTTAAGAGTACGTCAAAGCCAAAATCACAAATCCCGGAAACTTAGTGACTGCGATAAGAAGAGCCTTAGTGGTACCATTGTACCAAACGCCCCGGTGGTGTAGTGGTTATGTGTTGGACTGTGATCCTCCAGGTCAGCAGTTCGAAACCACTCGCACCACAAGGGAGATAAACGGGGCTGTCTCCTCCTGCCAAGAATTGCAGCTTCAGAACCTCAATGGGGCAGTTCTACCCTGTGCTATACAGCCAGCATGAGTCGGCATTGACTCAATGGCAGTGAGCCGAGTTTTAGTGGTATAATGTTTAATTGCTCGGCCTTTAAGCAAAAGGTCGGTGTGGAACCCACCAGCGGCCCCATCAAGATTGTAGCCAAGAGAGTCCTGGGGTGGACCTGCTCAATGGTCTGGGGTCACGATAGGTCAGAACTGACTGGTCAACATGACAATCAAATTATATTTCACTACAACATTTAGAAAAAAACTCAAAAGTCAGGCAGGAAAAACACGTGTATAAAATAGACAAGGACCTTTCCCCAGAGTCAAGAGAAAGAAAGCCTTCCCAAGGAGTGACTCATGGGTTCAAACTGCTGACCTTGGGGTTAGAAGTCCAACATGTAACTGACGACACCACCAGGGCTCTGAAATCCTGAACAGCTGAAGAACAAACGTGTTTGTTAAAGCCAGTGACTGGTGGTATGTCTGTTAGAGCCACGCTAGATAGAGACACATGCTAAAAGGATGCTGACACAGAGATTCTGAAATGATGCTTAAAGAACAATGTGAAGTGGGGGTTGGGGGAGGTTTCTAGAACAGTCTTAGCTATGCTTGGGAAAAGAAGAAAATGCAGCCGAAGCTGACAGCAGGTTTCCTGACGGAGACCACAAGTGAGTTCTTTCTTTCGGACAGTTTGGGATGCTGACGGAGGGAGGAGGATGTGCAGGGATTCGGGAACCACACAGCCCTGAGTTTGAATTCTGACTCCAGTATAGACTCCAGACAAGTTGCTTCGCTGCTTCTGCCTAAAACTACTAACAACAAAGGTGTGCTATGAGTTTCTAAGATTACATAGGTGTACACACATACACACACACACACACAGACACACACACACAATATTTTCCACAATGCTAAGAGAGACACTCAATAAATTATCATCATTATTTATACCTTTTCACTTGTTACAAGATGTTGACAAGAAATAATTATTACAATAAAGAGAAAATAGATCGTACGAACATGTTTGAAAGCCACTGATAAAACAACCCCCCCTTGGTAAGATTAGCTATGAATTCGTTTCATGGGGTGTTTTGGTTTTGTTTTTTTCAAGGATCCATTTCCTGTTCACTTACTCAGCTGCTAACCAAAAGATTGGGGGGTTGAGCCTACCCAGAGGTAGTTCAGCAGGCAGATGGACTTCTGAAACGGCCAGCAGGGCAGTTCTACTGTGACATGCATGGTGCTGCCATGGCTCCAGGCCACTGCGACTGGCAGCTAGCCTGCAGAAAATGATAGACATTTGAGGGGCCTCGGGAGACCATCAGGAGAAGATGTGAGGGGGTGGGAGGGCAGAAGAGACCCCAGCCTGGTGCTGACTCTGCTCTGCCCTTCTCTCCCTGTCCTTCTAAGCAGCATCACCTAGGCCTTGTTCAGCAGCCAATAGGTGTTAGCCACCCTGCCCCCACCAAGTACCACTCATCTAGGTGCTATCCCGGACTACGGAACCGTCAGCATTATCCAAAATAGAATCCCCAACTCATCTCTCTCCAGCTGCTCACTCAGCAGCTGGGTCCCCGCTTCCACAACTAGAGGTGCGGCTGGAAAATGGGAGATCATCAGAAAATTCCACTTTCCATCACTCTCCTCTGCTGTTCCTGCCACCCTCCCCAGATAACCAAGGTGGCACAAGACCAGCCATCTCAACCGCCACGTTGAGCGCACACTCCGCTTTGCAAATAAAGTTTTCTCGGAACACGGCCCTGCCTATTCACCTACGTGCTGTCTGGGATGGCTTTTACTCAATGGCCAGAGTTGAGTAGCTGTGAGGAGATCATAGGTCTGCAAAGCCAAAGGTCTTTCCTTCCGGTCAGACCCTGTCCAGAAAAGGCCGACTGACCGCTGCACCAAACTAGTCGAGAGATGAGCGAAACACAGCTGATGTTGTTGTTGTTTTAATTTGTGGGTGAACAAACCATGAAAGCATCAAGACCCCCATTGTTGTCCTCATTTCTTCTGAGGCAGACTGTGGAGTCTCTTGCTTCTAGCAGGCTGGTCACATGTTCAAGGTGAAGTATATCCCAATGGCAGTGGGTGTGTCCCTTGCCCACCGCAAAGAAGCATGGGGGTGACTCCTCAGCCAGGCTTGTGTTCTGAATCCTGCCCAGAGGGCCATTCGTGTGTCAGGGGGTACCCTATGCTTTTCTGACTGGGATCAGTATGAGAAATGATTGGCTGAGCCTGGGTCCCTGATGGATGTTTACCTTGGAGTATATGATGGGTATTGGCATTTCCAGTCAAGCTAATGTTAGGGATTCGGACAGGAAGTCTGAGTTTAAGGAAAGATAGGGAGGCGGGCCAGAATTTACCAGCCCCAGGCCCAGGGAGGGTAACGCAGGTGAGTCATGGGGCTGTGTCATAGAGCCAGGAACACTCAGACTCTCCTGAGGGAGGGGGCTGAGTTCAACAAAAGATCCTAGATGGGAGCAACACACAAGGCAAATGTTTCCTGTTAAAAGGGATGGAGGGGGTACAGGGGAGGAACGTGGGTTAGTGCTGCCAGATCCTGCTGAAAAGAAAAGAAGCCTCTATTTCCTGCCTTGTGTGTGAAATATTAGCAATACATGCAAATTTTTAAAAAGATAAATAAGCTGGTGGGATTAACCCAAGATACTTATGATTGGATGATGCTGTATGAGGACCACCACAAAATGAAATGGCTTAAAACAGTGCCTGCTTATTTAGCCCACAAGTTTGTACACTGGCCTCTGTGTAGATGACTAAGCTCTTTTCTACATGCGCTGTTCTCTCAAGATAACAAGCCATCTCTCACTCACACACTGCCATTGCCAATTATAGCTCAGAGCCAGCCAGTAGGACAGAGTAGCACTGTCCTTTGGGGCTTCTGAGGCTGTTGATCTTGACAGAAGCGGAATGTCTCATTGCTCTTCCATGGATCACCAGGTGGTTTTGAGCTGCTGACCCTCTGGTGAGCAGTCCAACATGGAACCCACTACGCCGTCAGGCACTCAGTCTTATTCATCCCATGGGGTGGGAAGTCCACTGCCCTGTCTCAAGTCTCAGTGCTGCTTCTCCATCACCTCTCTCAGGTGAGTTTCAGTCCTGGCTCCCCTTTCTTGATGGTCATGGGATTCTCTGTTCTTGCCTCTGAAATGGTTTACTTTGTACCCCCATGGAACGGCAAAACTGACCCA
Organism: Echinops telfairi; assembly: GCF_000313985.2. Classification (NCBI taxonomy): domain Eukaryota; kingdom Metazoa; phylum Chordata; class Mammalia; order Afrosoricida; family Tenrecidae; genus Echinops; species Echinops telfairi. The sequence goes on from NW_022109491.1 coordinate 5,094,170, forward strand.
TCCCCTCATTAGAGTCCTTTCCACCTTATTTGCATGTCCCCACCCAGTTGTGGGGTGAGAGATACAAAGAGCCTGGACAGAACAGTCATACCAAGTAATTTAGTTTCGCCACAACCTCAACATCAAGGAGACAAGAATCCTAGTAACTGTGTCAATATGCAAAATCATGATAAAGGGAGAAAACATTGAGGGCCAAGGAAGTTCATCTGTGATCAGGGCAAATAGAAGCAGGAGTCGGTAAGCCAAAGGATATCTGGCATTGGGAAAATCCGCTGCAGGAGAACTCTTCAAAGTGTGAGGGAGCAAAGAGGGCTAAGGCTCACCTGGTCCAAACCGCGGGTTTCTCAATCACCTCCTGTGCAGGAGACACTGGGCAATGAATCAGGAAGAGCAGAAAAGAAGAAATGCCTTCAAATAGTGGTGCTGGTGAAGACTATGAAATAAACTGTGAACTGTCAAAAGAACCAACAAGTCTGTCCTGGAAGATGAACAGCCGGAGCTGAGGATGGGGACAGTTCATCTTGAGGACTTTGAACTTGTCCTCAGGAGGGATCCATTTCTGGAGGACATCATTCTTGGCAGACAATCAACCAAAAGCCAGAGAAAGACCGTCAACATGATAGACCAACACAGTGATGACAGCAATCTGCTTGGCCAAAGAACGGTTGTGAAGGCGGCCCTGGACCGGGCAGCATTCTGCTGTGTTGCACAGAGGGTCCCTTAGAATGAGAACCAACTTGAGGTGACACCTAACCATGCCCCCCACACTGGGGAGGATATTTAATCCAGTGGCCCCGTGGTTCTCCAACCTTAGCATAACCCAGGATCCTGGAACCTGATTCGACTTCAGATTGCTGGGATCAGCCCCAGAGTCCCTGGCTCTTTAGACACGGGATTAAAAAAACTCCTCACTGCCATCAAGTCAATGCTGACTCACAGCGACCCTATCGGACAGGACAGAACTGCCCCTGTGAGTTTCTGAGACAGTAACGCTTTGTAAGAGCAGAAAGCCTCATCTTTCTGCTGAGGAGCTACTAGTGGTTTTGAGCTGCTGACCTGGGGATTGCAGCTGAGCATGTAACCACTATGCTGCCAGGGCTGGAGCCCCCAAGTTTGCTGATGTTGCTTTGAGAACCACAAGGCTCCCTTGCAAATTCAGAAACCCTGAAGAGCGAAGCAGAATGTATTGGGAGACGACGTAGCAAATTTGAGCCAAAGGCAGAAATAGACCCGGTGGCTCCCGGCTGGACCTCCTTTGTGTGACGCCTTACCCAACTCGGCAAGTCACTGTCTGGTCCTCATTCGCCGCTGCCTTGTGAATATTGTCACTATTTTTGATGACTGCCATCAGTAATGATAATGAAGATCGAGGCTTAACGAGGTGTTCAACATCCTGTCCTGGGCATATGAAATGTGATCCTCTGCCTGAGAAATTGTGATATGGCTCTTACATTAAACCATCCCCGTTAACTAAGCCGTTAATCTCTCCACGAGGTCAAAGGTGTCTCTGTGAATCACACGGGAGTTCGGTGTTCCCAGGTGAGAGCTCACCGAGCGCATCTACACTTCCCTCCGTCTGCACAGGTGGTCTTCAGGATTCCTCTTGTTGGGCACCAGAAGGGACAATCTCTGTAGCAGTTCTCGGTGTAACCTCTGCAGAGCAGACTCTCCTGAATGATCCATTCCCTCCACCTACAGACCTTGTTCTTGGCTCCTGTGTCTTTACAGAATGCCCCCCTCACTGAGTGTTTTCCTGGCTTGTCTGGGGCTTTTCTGGAAGGATGCAACAAGGGCTATGCCGGAACTACCACTCCCCGTTGGTTGTTCAATCCATCTGTCCTTCTTGCCCCTGTCTGAAAGGCTATGTGTGAGGTGCCATACTGAATTCAAGTTGAGGCCAAACTTTGCAGCCCTCCCTGGTTTACCATTCTCTGGGCTTTCTATGATAACTGGAATCATAAAACCTTTTCTCATCTGCTGTCCCCAAATTCACTGTCATTAAGTCGATTCTGACTCATAGCAACCCTGTAAGACAGAGTAGAACAGCCCTGTGCGTTCTGAGGCTGTGCGTCTTTGTGGGAATAGAAAGCCTCATCTTTCTCCAGATGTAGGACAAAGTAGATTTCAAATAACACGGCACGTCCTCCCTGGTCCCAAGTAAATTGAAACACAAATGAGATATGACGCAGCTACCTAGGAGTCCTGATGACACTGTGGGTTAAGACGAGGCTGTATACTCCTATCAAAACATCGTCTTTTAAACCCAAAAGAACGGTGATCTTCTGTCCTAGGGGGCCACCATGAACCCCAATCGACCAGATGGCAGCGGGCTCTCAGATAGCTTACATTCTCCAGTGATTTTCGCCATGTATGGGGAGGGAGAGGAGGAGGAGGGAAGAGGGAAGACACTTCTGCTTTGGGGAAGCAGCAGTGGATGGACCTCAAAGTCTGCTCTTCAGGAGCAGGTGTAACCATTGTCTCCAGCCCAGCTCAGTGGCTCCAGAAACTCTAGAGTTCATGGGAATTAAAAATCCTGCTCCCTCTGCCCCCACTGTGATCAGGATCCTTCCAGAAACCTTCAGTCAAGGTAGCTGGGCACCTTCCAGTGCTGGCCTCCTGGAAACGGAGGCAACTCTTCCTGGAGACAAGTGGTTACACATGTTCCTGAAGAACAGACTGTGAGCTCCATCCACTGCTGTTTTCCCCAAAACAGAAGTGTCTTATCCCCCTCCCCTTCCCAAAAAAACATTGCCCTGATAGATTCTTTAAACATTCAACCAAAAGTATGCCCCTGTGGTGTTCTTGAAGTCAAACAATGGATGAAATTGATGACCCCCAGCTGGAAAGGCTCCCTAGCAAGCTCAGGGAGCAGTGAATTTATGTGAGTGGAGGGTGGGCAACTCGCAAAAGGAGGATGAGAAGGGCGCACAGCCCCAAGAATGGCCTTGCCCTCGCTGAATCGTACGTCTCCACACGGGTGAGTTTCTGTCTGTCTGGCTGTGTATGTTTTTAGCAGAAACAAACGTGTTTTAAGTCCCCTTTAGCTCCCCGCGACCTAGGGCACTTAGAAAAGCGAGGCGCAGAGTTGGAAGCCAGCCCGTGTGACCGGCCTGCAGCCCCTTCTCTCCCGCTGCAGACTCCACAGCAAGAGCTGAGTCGGGGTGGGCTCTGCCCCAGCTGGGACTCAGCACCTGCTTCCCAAGTTGCTGCCCCTCCAGGTTCGGCGCCAGATTGCTGGGAAGGGGGTCAAAACGTTCCGGCCCTAAAACACGGCCCGGTGTCGTCTTACCAAGAAGCAGAATTTATGAAGTGCTCGTTTAATGGAGAACAGGACCAACACAAACAGGAAGGAGGGCTTTTTTTTTTGGGGGTGGGGGGTTACATTTAAAAAATACCTTTATTCTTACCTTAACAAAGTCCAGATTTGAGGGAGTTTGGGGGCAAGATAGTCTGTCCCATGCATTGACACGAAGGAGCTCTGTAGACATATCAGTTACATGGTGAACTGCTAACCGCAAGGTCAACAGTTCAAAACCACTCAAGAGAAGGCTTTCTACTCCAGTAAAGACTTACATTCTCACAACCCACCCAGGTAGTTCTCCCTCGCCCTTTAGGGTGGAGATGAGTCCAAATGGACTCTTGACAGGGAATGAATGAGATCCACTGACACTAGATCAGTTCTCACTGATTCTGACCCTAGATGGGGTCTCTGAGGCTGTCTATCTTTAGGGGGCCCAACAGCCTCATCTTTCACCCACAGATAGGGCTGATTTTGAACTGCTAACTTGGCAGTTAGCAGACTAGTGCTCAACCCACAGCACCACCAGGGCTCCTTAAACTCATGCCTCGATGCTCTCAAATCGTTTTGAATCATCTCATGAGGGTACCAGCCTAGAGTCTACAAACCAGCCAACCCAATGGGTGTGAATTGGACTCCAATTTTTGGCGACCTCCCAGGTGTCAGAGCAGAGCTGTGCTTCTCGGTGGCCTATTGCTGTCAGACCTCCCCTAGCCTTTCTTCCCAGGCACCTCTGGGGGGGATGTGAACCACCAACCTTTCCGTGAGCAGCCAAGAGTGTGAACCGCCTACACAACAAGGAGTCCAGGCCACATCTGCAGAAGGGTCAATGCCCATGATTTTCAATCCTTTCCAGATACTAGACCTTCCAGAGAGATTTCATGCCAAGCCTGACTCTATCATTTCCTGAACAATGAGCAGACGATGACAGCCAAGGAGAGATGTGATGAGCTTGACAGATGGAAACAGAGCAGCTGCTCGTGAGCCCAGGGTATGGGCGAGCAGGTCATCGAAGTTCAAGGCCCACCCATGTGCAACCAGGGTGGTCCAGGAACCTGCTCCTGATGCCAGTGCCCATTGCTCGGCTCCGGAGACAGCCAGCCAGCCACCAGACGAGATAGCGTGATGAGGTTTCCCTGGCTGATTTAAAAGTCATGTTTGAAACATTTCCTTAAGAGATTGTAGAGAAAAACTCACCTCTCATTAAACATGATGGGAAGGGCTTAAGACATCCTCTCTCCATTCGCCTTCTCATTATTGAAAATGAGGCAGTCCGCGTCAGTCAGGTGTAAACTAAAAGGTCAGTTCTTCGGCTCAGAGCCTTTGTAGCAGGTTAGAAAACACAGGGATGACACCGCCCAATGCAAACTCGGGAACACGGCTCCGCTGGCCCAGAGTGTATCTCGGTGCTCCGCCATACGGCAGCTTTGGATTCTTGAACAAATGCGGCCCCTCTTTCCTCTCGTTTAGACTCTCTTTTGTGCTTGCTGCTGCTGTTGCTGCTGCGTGCAATAGACTTGACTTTCACAGTGACCCTACAGGAGCAGGTGGCACTGCCTCAGAGGGCTTCCTGGGCTGCCATCTCTATGGGGACAGATTGCCAGGTATTGCTCCCGCAGAGCTGCGGATCAGTTCAAACGGCTGATCTCCGGGTTGACAGCTGAGTGCTCTGCTCAGGCATTGCAGCAATGGGCTCCTCTCTCATACTTGGCAGCAGAAAACAGAAACCCACCTCATCCTCCTCCCAAGAGACCCAGCCTCATGGGAGCCCCACAATACAGGCTGGCTAATTCCTGTACTTGTCCACCAGGTTTTCTATAACACCATGGACAGGACAGTGCTATCTGGAATTGTGTGTGTGTGTGTGTGTGTGTGTGTGTGTTGCTGAGTGAAGGGGGTGTAGGGGAGTGCCAATAGTTTATGGTTCAGCTGCTACCCCCTAACATTGGTGGTTTGAAGCCACCCTGCAGCTCCACAGGAAACAGGCCTGTCTGTTTGCCTTGGCAATGACCCTAGCGTAGGGAACCTATGGGGCAGTTCTGCTCTGTCACAAGGACCAATCTGAGTCAAAAACTGATGATGCCCAACAGAAATGGAGAGGTATAGGTGAGCGTAGGCAGGGACAGGTGAGTTCAGGTGGATGTATACGAGTCCACATTTCCAGTCAAATCCCTGGCAATGCCAAAGCAGCTAATCTAAGGACCACACTCTGAGCAGTCCAGGTTTAAATGATAAGGACATTGATTGCTTCCTTGGGCCAACCTCTTGGTCACGGTCTGACACTTGGATGAACTTGGTGTAAGCCCTCATTTCACACCATAGAAACAAAATCGAACAGAATGCAATTCCATGTACGTAAGCCATACCTGTAACTTACATCCTCCCATGCGTAAGTATACATCACTATATATAACCGTTCTATGCATGTGCACCCACAAATTTTAACAAGGGGGTCTGTGCAGTCATAGACCAATCAGATGAAAGCTATCAATAAGTGATGAGGCAGTAATGGGGTGAACTGCCTATAACCCACTGACTGTATGTACACATGCGCACACCCAGATTCACCAATACGTTGTTACTCCTGCCGCTGGTGCCACCCAGTCGATTTCCTACTCACAGTGCCCAGAGCAGACCTGCTCCTCAGGGATTCCCCACTCACAGTGCCCAGAGCAGACCTGCTCCTCAGGGATTCCCCACTCACAGTGCCCAGAGCAGACCTGCTCCTCAGAGATTCCCCACTCACAGTGCCCAGAGCAGACCTGCTCCTCAGGGATTTCCCACTCACAGTGCCCAGAACAGACCTGCTCCTCGGGGATTTCCCACTCACAGTGCCCAGAGCAGACCTGCTCCTCACGGTCGCCTCACTGTTGTTGCCACAGAGGCAGCTTTCTTCCCTGGGGCACTGGGTGGGTCTGAAGTGGAGCACTTAACCAAGGCTCCCCCAGAGTCCTTTATGTCCATACAGACATGCACACATACAGAAGTATGCGTGTGTGTGTGTGTGTGTGTGTGTGTGTGTGTGTGTGTGTATAAGAGAACACGGACCAACCCAATGCATGCTGACACCCCAGGAGCCAGCCCTGACTCACACCTGGCCCCCATCACAGTCCTCCTCTTCCCACAGCAGTGGCCCCATTGGTGGATTGCCAGGGTTATTGCTCCTTGTTACCTAACCAGAAAGAGGGACACCACACACACACACACACATCCCTGCTGGCCAGTTCTGGCCTACCAATACATTTGTTGGGCCCGAACGGGGTTTTAAACGCCCCAGAAATTTAAAGTGTGTTGGCCCTAATTTTGAAATAGAAATATTTTAACCTGAAATTCCAGGGTTCGGGGACGTCTCCAAAAAATCAGCATCCCAAGGAATGTTGATCACACACTCCAGCTGACTGTCCCCTGTAGAGGGCCTGGAGGTCACCAGCTGGCCTGCCTCCCTGTGGCCTCCCACCCGCCCTCCACTCCCTGGCCTCTGGAGACTTCGGACTTTATAAGCCCTGCTGAAAAGCTTCCATGTGCTCCCTCCGGTCCACTTCTTGCCTCTTTCAGCGTGAGGGCAGGGATGTTCCAGCTGCTTTGTGGTCCGATTCTGGTGGGGAACCACATGCTCCGTCACCCCTCAAAGGGCTTCTGACAGAGAGGAGCGCTGCATCAGTCCCCCTTGCCCTGCTAGTGGTTCCCCAAAGGAGTCACCCCTAGGGGCCTGCTTGGTGTCCTCTGCCCTGACAGCTTTATGATACCAGACCCGGGTGTCCAAACTCCAAGCTCACGTGTTTTCCTTTTCAGTGTAATGCACTGAGCTGGCTCTTCACTGCTCCCTGGAAATACAGAGTTACTTGAGATGAAGCAGCTACAGCTAAAATGTTTACACATTTCAAACGAGGTTAAGCCAGGTCGTGCAGGTAAGTGACAGATATGGACACAAGGTGGTGCCGGGGGAGGTTTTGAGGGCCTGCTGTATCATTTACAGAGTCATGCTTTCCAAACTTAGCAGATAAGAAAGGTCACCTGGAAGGCTTGTTCCAGCCATGCCTGTCCCTCTGCAAGTCTTGCTTAAAACGTAGAGGATAGAGCCTGGAGTCGGGGGTGGGGTGGGGGGACTTCTGGTGGTTCTGATCACCAGCTACAGCCAAGAAACGCCCCTAACGGGTGATGGTCCCAGAGCTGGTCATACCTGGGTCCATCTGGGCACTCAGTGCCTGCTCCATCTTTAGGCCTGCCTAGAAGCTTCTTTGAGGCTGTGTTGTAGAACTGAGCATGCACACTGGTCCTCTGGGGTTCTGGATAAAATGCAGATCCTGGCTCAGCAGGCCTGGGATGGGGCCAGAGGACTGGCATTTCTGACAGGCTCCCAGGGGGCACTGCTGGTGGTGGTGGTCAGCCCAGCGTGGCTCCAACATTTGTGGAGGGAGGCGGTGGTCACTGGACAGTGTGGGAAAGTGGGTGGCCCAGGAGCCATCCAGGGAGGTGGACAGATAGTAGGAGTTGACCTTGAGCTACAACCATGGTGCAACTGATGCCCCATCCGAGCTCACTTGCAAAGTACAAATGTAAAGATAAAACTAAGAATTCCCAGAGGGCCACCAGACCATGGGACCCCAAACAAGCGGTCCTCCGGCAGGCCCCCATGGCTCTGTAGTGCCGCACACTCGTGAAGCCACTCTGTGGTCAGTGGCCTACAGCTTGAGTGATGAGAATAGGGGTGGGGGGAGTCAAGTGTCCACTCATGAAGAAGAAATGATGATAGCATGTCAGACAAGGTACAATTCCCTAAAATGCCTAGAACGCCTTGACACCCCAACAACAAGAAGACACATAATCCCACTGAAGCTGAGCAGAGTCGACACCCCAACAACAAGAAGACGCATAATCCCACTGAAGCTGAGCAGAGTCAACACCCCAACAACAAGAAGATGCATAATCCCACTGAAGCTGAGCAGAGTCGACACCCCAACAACAAGAAGACGCATAATCCCACTGAAGCTGAGCAGAGTCGACACCTCAACAACAAGAAGACGCATGATCCACTGAAGCTGAGCAGAGCACATGAACAGATGCCTAAGACATTCGGGCGGCCAACCATGAAGAAATGCTCCAGATCCTCCATCACTAGAGAGATGCAAGGTTCAAAAACCAGAGAATAAAAAATGCTGGCGACAGGGTAGAGAGACGGGGACCTTCATCCACTGCTGGTGGGACTGTAAAATGGTGCCGCCACTCACTGTGGACAGCAGGGTGACGCTTGCTTAAAAAGCTAGAAATAGAAATCCTGTCGGATGCAGCAATCCCACTCGAAGTAGACGGCCTACGAGCTGTGCCACAAATAGGTACATGCCCATCAATGAGAAGACTGGCTAAACAGCGATGGCATGTGCCCACGTTGGAACATGACTTGGTGTTAAAGAAACACAATGAAATCCACAGAACGCCTCATAAAACGGTGAACCAGGAGGACATCTGCTGAGTGAACTTTGTCACCAAAGGACAAATAGTGTATGAGACCTCTATTATTATAAACCATCACGACCAGGTTTGCACAGGAAGGGAGCGTCTTGGAGGGTTTCCAAGGGTAGGAAGGGAAGCGCGGGGCATCACTGACTAGCAGGTGGGCACCTATTAACTTGGGGGAAGAAGAAGGCAATGGGTCAAACAAGGGAGACTTTTTTGTTTTGTTTTCATGGAAACAACCCAAACCCACTAGCACCCAATGAGTGCCATCTCCCTTCACCCACCTTAAGGCATGATGGGAAATTACATTAACTAGCCAGGCTATCAAAAGATATAGCATCTGGTGTCTCAAGGGCTTGAAGATAAACAAACGGCCAACGGGCTCAGAAGCAACAAAGCCCACATGGAAGAAGCACAACAGCATGTGTGACCATGAGCTGTAGAAGGGATCAGGTATCAAGCATCCAAGAACAAAAAATCATATCATTGTGAAGGTGGGTGAGTGCAGAGTGGAGACTCAAAGCCCATTGGTGGGCAACTGAACACCCCCTTACTGAGGGGTTGTGGGGAGGAGATGAGTTAACCACAGTATAGGGTAACAATGATGAAATATATAACTTTCCTCTAGTTCTTTAATGCTTCCTCCCCCCCTCCCCACTATCATGATCCCAATTCTACCTTACAAATCGGCTGGACCGGAGGATGTACATTGGTACAGATAGCAACCGGAAACACAGGGAATCCAGGATAGATGACTCCTTCAGAACCAGTGGTGAGAGGGGCGATGCCTGGAGGGTGAAGGGAATGTGGGGTAGAAAGGGGGAGCCAATTACAAGAATCTAAATAGTGCCTCCTCCCTGGGGGATGGACAGCAGAGAAGAGGGCGGAGGGAAACATCGGACAGGGTAACGTATGACAAAACTATAAAAACTTATGAACTATGAAGGGTTCATGAGGGAGTGGGGAGTGGGGAGGGAGGGGGAAAATGAGCAACTGATATTAGGGGCTAGAGTGGGAGGCAAATGTTTTGAGAATGATGAGGGCAACAAATGTGCATATGTGCTTGACACCATGGATGGATGTATGGACTGTGATGAGAATTGTACGAGCTCCCAATAAAATAATTTTTTTTAAAAAGAAGATGTGATAGATACTTAAAAACAATTGAAAGGCCAGAGTGATTTGCCTTATACCAAACAGCATTGCTGACATAAAAGAGACGGGAGGTGTGTTGGGCTGGATTTTCTAGAGAAACCAACCGGTGACGTTCATCTACGTCTAAGAAAGAACTTTACATCAAGAAAGAACTCTCTCTAGAAAGCAGCCCCCCCAGTCCAACACGAGTCAGATGCCAGCAGGAGGCCCCTCTAGCTCACGAAGCTGCCAGCCGAGAAAGCAGAAAGGGGAAGTGGGAAGCTGGGAGATCACAGGCCAGCAGGTGCAGAGTGGATTCAAGGTCTGCAGGAGCATGGCAGGTGTGGACAGCTCTCCGGCTCAGATGGCCACATGGGCCACAGGACCCAGAAGCAGGACTCAGGACCCAGTCAAACAGGAAGAAGGGCAAGAGAGAGAGAGAACGTGACCAGTTCTCCACAGGGTCTCTTGTAAATGGGAGACGTCATAATGGGAAGAAATAGCAATCAAGTCCCAGGATTAACTGATAGGTTGGACTCCATCCATATCTTCTTAGAGCTGTGTCAAGTTGACACAAAACCTAACTGGCACTGGAGGCAACATGGAATAGTGACTGGAGTGCAGGTTACACATTGTGCTGCTAATCACAAGGTTGGCAGTTGGAAACCACCAGCCTCTCCCAGAGAGAAATATGAGGCCTTCTACTCCCATGAA
>NW_022109491.1:5106438-5107456 GCF_000313985.2 Echinops telfairi
CATTTCTAGGAAATCTGGTACTTCCTCCTTGGAGGTGGAAGACACTTCTCGCTCTCTGCCGCTCCCTGGGAGACACTGTAGAAGACAAGCCACATGGATGCAATCAGATGTCGAAGCCAGAGAAGCCACGAGAGACCGCTATCAGTGCTAAAATGCTTACAATGCCACCGGACCCAAAGACTTTCTACCCACTGTCCTGCATTTGGCATCATTGCATGTGTTTCGGGAGTCTAAAGAGGATTTTATGGTTTGTTGTAGGACATATGGGCTAATGTCGAATTTATGGACTTGATCTGGACTGGGCTGGGATGTTTTCTCAATGTTCAATTGCTCTTGTATATAAACCTCTCCCTTATACACATATGTGTATTAATGAATTTGTTTCTCTAGTCTACCCAGACTGATACATATATAGAGGGTCAAATTAGCAGCAGGAACTTGAAAATTAGGTAGAAAACATAGGGACTATGAGTTTACTGTAATTCCCTCCAGGGGAATCTGACTCAAAGCGACCCTCTGGGGCAAAGTAGGACTGTTCCATAGGATTTCTGAGGCTATAAATCTTTGGGGGGAGCAGACAGCCTCATCTTTAGCCCTCAAGAGTGTTGGTGGGTTTGAACCACTGCCTTTCAGGAAACACCCCAACACTAAACCCCACAGTGCCACTAGAGCGCCTTCATATTAATGGGGCAGGAATGGTTCAGAAAAGGAGGTGAACAATTCAAAGAATATCATCAACATCAGTGAACTGTGCGGGTATAAACGACGGTGCTGGTGTGTGTTTTCTTGTGTATCAGCTCAAAAACAACAAAATAGACGTTTTTAAGTCACTGTTTCGCCTTCTATTCATAGCCTACTGATGGGCACATTAGACATTTCCTGATGGGCAGACTCGAGGCTCCATCGCTGAACACCAGTATCAGCTGTGCTGGACGAGGACTCTCATATTTAACCAGACGCTCCCCACACATGACTTCCAGGCCCACCCTGCAGCCTGGTTAAAGAACAACAACAACAA
>NW_022109491.1:5109290-5111679 GCF_000313985.2 Echinops telfairi
AAATGAGGAGCTGATACCAAGGGCTCAAGTAGAAAGAAAATGTTTTGAGAATTATGAGGGCAACAGACATGTACTTGACACAATGGATGGATATATGGATTATGAAAAGAGTTGTATGAGCACCCAATAAAATGATTTTTTTTTAAAGAAAAGAAATCATTCAAGACTCAGAAGTGGCAAACATAGTGCAGTGTCTTTGCATCCCCTCTGCCCCACTCCCATCCACTGTCCAGAGGCTCCCAGCAATGACCCTGCCTTCCATCACCCCAGCACATTCCAAAACTTGACCCAAGGAAATGGGCATGGTAACACAGGGCTAGACTTTACTCAGATTTCATCTGCCTTTTATATTTCCCCCGAGCCTACCTTTTCAAAATAACTTATCTCCTAGCCTGTATTTTTTAACAGACTTTATTTTTCAGAGCAGTTTTAGGTGTAGAAAGTACAGAGAGTTCCCATAATCCTCCGCTTCCCCCCCGGGAACATTGTTTCTCTGTTAGCAGTTACGTTCCTGCGGTCAGCTGTGTTTTCAACCAGTCTCCCAGGCCTTGTGGAAACCTGGGCTGGCGTCTTCGCACAGAGTAACACAGAAGGCAGCTTCCCCTCATGTTTACAGGAAAGCAAGGGAGGCCGGAAGTAGTCCTAGCAACTTCCCTTTCAACAAACATGACCTACAGATCTTCCTGCAAATTTACAAATTCGAACTGCTGACCATAGGGATCACAGCCTCACAGGTAACCACTACACTGCCACGCCTACTTTAGGGGTGAATTAGCATTTGTAAATTACAGGAAGACCTACAGATCTTCATTCCAGCCTGCAAATCCGCTCCACCAAAGAAGTGATTGTCTCACCGTGGGCTCCATATATAAGGAGGGGAGGAGTCCTCATTTGTAACTACTTAACTGCTGGACTCTGAATTTTCCCTCCGCTCTGCAGCCAAAATAAAAACTGAAAACTCACATGAGCGAGGTGATTGCTATTGGACCATAGGCCCCTGTAACTTCTGATTGCAAAACTAGTTATTAAAGCAACCTTCCTTATGCCCACGGATGAATTTCTAGAGCATAAATGCTGTGCACATGGAGCACAGGATGAATAAAATGCTCAGCAGGACTCGATCTGGTCTACATTGCAAAAGCAAAGGGGGTGAAGGACCCCAGACCAAACTGCAATGCTGACTCACAGCACACGCGCGCGCGCGCGCACACACACACACCCACCCCTTTGCAGGTTTCTGAGACTATCACTATTCACAGGAGCAGAAAGCCCAGACTTTCTCTGCAGGAAGCTGCTGGTGGTTTCGAACTGCTGACCGTAGGGATCACAGCCTCACACGTAACCACTACACTGCCACGCCTCCTTTAGGGGTGAATTAGCATTTGTAAATTACTGATAGCTTGCAAAGAGTCCGGCTTGGAGCAAGTATGGTGCAGATCTCAGTCTATTGGCCTGGTAAGCAAGGTCAGCAGTTCGAAACCACCAGCCATTCCTGGGAAGAAAGATGATGCTTTCTACTTTCTTTTCTTTTTCTTTCTTTCTTTCTTTTTTTTTTTTTTTTGATGCTTTCTACTTTCATAAACGCTGACAATCTCAGAAATCCACAAAGGTCACTGTGAGTCAAGGTTCACTCAACGGCGGTGATTTTTCTTTCTGGGGCTCAATATTTTCTGCCAATAAGATCACCCCCTTTATAGGGATGCTGTAAGGCTTTGAGAAGATTTTAGAATTGACACTAGCTACCATTTATTTCACCTTGCTTGGATTCTAGAATCGGTGCTCATGGAAACGGCAATCGCCTCTGCCCCACCCCCATCAAGAAAACGATGTGCTGCATTGGGCAAATCTGCTGCACAAGATCTCTTTAAAGGGTTAAAGAGTCCCGGTGTCTCTTTGAGGACTAAATTGCATCTGACCTAAGCCCTGGGATGCTCCATCATCTCACATGTACATCCAAGCTGGACTATGGGGAAGGAAGACCACAGGAACGCTGAGGCCCTCGAGTTACGGTGCTGGGAAATACTGAAAATATGTGAGCTGTCAAAAGAACAGCTGACTTGGCCTCAGAAGGAGGCCGACAGAATGCCCCTCAGAAGCAAGGACGGCGAGAGTTCAGCGCTCATACTTCGGACGCGCTATCAGGGGAAGCCAGTCAATGGAAAAAAGACACGATGCCTGTTAAAATAGAGAGTCCATGATCAAAGAGGAAGACCCTCAATGAAAGGGATTGACACGGTGGCAGCAACAATGGGCGCAGACATGGCGATGGTGGTGCAGGGCCAAGGAGTGTTTCCCCCTGTTGTACAGAAGGTCGCTATGCACCAGCACTGACTTATTAAAGGGTGAGGGTGAGGGTGAGGGTGAGGGTGAGGGTGAGGGTGATGGTGAG
>NW_022109491.1:5112230-5124125 GCF_000313985.2 Echinops telfairi
TGAAGGAAGGGACCAGATGAGGCCGCAGGACTGGACACGGCGACCCCGCAGATAAACTCCCGCTGTGGGTAACAGAAATTGGGAAGCACTTGTTTCAGATTGAAGATTAGGGATCGTTCCGACAGACCCTGTGCAGCTCCACTGTAGCCGCTGCGCTGCTGAAAGCCAGCGGCAGTCCCCAGTTGTCTTCAGCGACGGCCCGTGGGGGGCGCCGCTGAGCAGCCCCTCCGACCCAGGTCTGGCTCAGCCTCCTTCCACGCGCTCAGCAGCGCAGCGGGCAGCAGAGCCCCCACCCCCCAACCCCCACCCAAGTCCAAGAAAGCCATCGGGGGCCTCAACAAGAATCAAAGGCAGCCAGACCCGGAGGAGGAAGACATTTTCTGCTGCTACACATCGCAGTTATTAATGCCTATGCAAATTGGGGCTGGGGTGCAATTTAGAGATCGCCCCTAGGTGCTCGAATTGGTGGGGAGGCACCTTGGGGAGGCAGCTTCGCGGAAGCCGGGTTACCCCTGCGAGCCTTCTTCGCCCAGAGTTCAGGGGGTGAGCTGTGAACAGGAGCCGTTAGGAGACCCGCACAGGTCTGGCTTGTTGGGGTCGTAATTCTTCCCCACAAAGTTACCTTTCCTGTTTCTATGAATTACTCTTACATTCTTGTAAGAGATATGGTTTGAGGTATTTATGGTGCATTCAATTCTGCTATCATTGATTTATTGAACGAAACCAGCTCGGGGGAGATGATGGAAAGGCCCTAATTCCTAAAGCTCTGGCGATGTGGCCAGAGCGCATTTGCTGGCCCGCTGGCCTCCAGCAGATGACCAGGCGAGATAAACAGAGGGCACTCCACTCTCTGTTGCAATGTGTTTGGGGCTGGGAAGGAATCAATCAGACAAAAGCAGATTATTACAGTGTCTGCAAGAGATCAAACAGCGCTGGCACCCGCACCCACACACGGCTGATTTACAGGCGGGCTGATAAAGTGCTGCAGCTCACTGTCACTAGAACATGACAGCTCCTTGAGTTCTGTGGATAAATTATTGCTGAAGCCCATGATAACATTTCTCCACCTAGCAACCAAACAGAACAGGATGTGGCTTTTAGTACTAGGAGTCAAGTGATACAAAGCCGAGGAGCCCTGGGCGCTCTGAAAGCATATTCGACGATGGAATTGGAAACAGCCGCCTGGTGGAAACGTTCCTGAAATCTACTAGTAATTAATAACTTGGCAGGGGCCGAGTGGAGGAAGATGCTCTTTTGCCGTGGATCTTGCTGTCATCGAAAGTGTCCTTCCACTGAGCAGTGAGGGCCGCTGGGCGGTGTGGCGGGGCCCTGGTGATGCAGTGTTCAAAGCACTTGGCTGCTAACCCAAAGTTCAGCAGTTCAAGCCCATCGGCCTCTTTGTGGGAGAAAGATGCGGCAGCCGGTGTCTCCATCCAGATGTCAGCCTTGAAAACCCTATGGGGTCGTTCTACTCCATCTCAGAGGGCCATTCGGTGTTGGAACCACTAGATGGTGGTGGCTTTGGGTGGTGCAGATGGTTTGCACCTGTCTGCCCACCTCACAAGAGGCTGTGCTGGCACAATGGTCCATTGGCTGCTAACTGAAGGTTAGTATTGGGTCCACGAGAGAAAGACCTGGCACCTGCTACCTCAAAGACTCCATTCACAAGACCCAAATGGGCAGAGCTCTTCTCTGTAGCCCAGGGGATCTCCGCCAGTCAACATCAACGGGGCAGCACCAAAACACCACAGTACCAACCTGTGGGTTGGTGATTCAAACCCATGTAGTGGCGCTGTGGGAGGAAGCTCACAGGATCTGCTTCCGGAGAGACTAGAGCCAAGAAAACTCCATAGCATCGTCCTCTGTCACACATGGGGTCACCACGAGTCAGAATCCACTCAACAGCTTAGGGTTGTTTTCGGAGCATTTGGTCTCTGCATGTACTAAGCAGTGTTGTCCACAATTCCTGTTGGTGATGCCCCAGCATGGAGTGCCCCCGTGCCTAGAGATAAGGAAGTGACTTTACAGCAGTGTGGATCACAGAATCCTATGGAGTCACCAAGTGGGAAAAACTTCCCTCTTCCCACTTTTTTGAATTTCCCAGTGTTATCCAGGAAAAGTCTCCTGGGGTACTGCTGGGTCCCAAACACCTCTTCCAGGTGTGTTCGTCTCTTCCCCACACAAAGAAAGGGCGAATGCGCCCAGCTAGCACCGGGGAAGCTGGCATTGTTCTGTTTTCATCTCTAACACATCAACTGTAGATGGCACGTGAGAGTGTTTTTCCTTGGCCAGAGGAGCGTTGAAGTGTCTTTGGGAATATATACATTTGAGATGTGAGCGGCATGGAATGGGGAGAGAGTTCTGTTGGTTTTGTTCACTACTGTATCCCCAGTACCTTACCAGGGCCTAGGCTGAGTAGACAGTAAACTTTTGTTGAATAGAATTAATGAGATAAAGAAATATGAATTAAATCATAGTACACACAGGACTTGGAGATGGTAAAATCTGAGATGAGCATGTGGGGCGGCACAGAGATGCCTCAGGAAAGGGGAACGTGTTAATGGCATTGAGGACCAGGTGTTACCTCTCTTCACATTCACCGCAATCACACATTCCTGCAAGGTGGGGATTACCAGTTTTTGTCTGGATAAGGAAAATGATGTCCCAGGAGGTTGGGAAGCCACGTTCAAAATCCCTGGCCTAACCATGGTAGCACTCCAACTCAAGACCTGACCTCTGGTCTCAGAAGAGGACTCTGGGTTGCTCCAATCCTCTTCCTCCCTCTCGAGTAAAGAATGATGGGATGAGGTAGCCGTTACTGTCCCTTTTCAAGATGCCCATGAATTTCAAGGGACTTGCCCTATGCCGTGCAGTGGCACTGCGTGACAGCAGGGGTGAGCTCGGAGCCCTGTTCTGCTGGGCCCACCACTATCCCTCACTGCACTCACCTGCCCTCAAAGAAACGTGGTCCAATGTAATAAGCAAACTGCTGGATGTTACGTTTTAAATGGTAGCTGACAAGAAAGCAGATGGTCCCTGGCTATCCAAAAGGATGCCATGGGGGTCTCAAAGGCTTGTATTCAAACAAGCAGCCATCTAGGGGAGGCGTCAAATAAATCCACATGGAAAATGCATGCCAGCCTGTGTGACCCTAGGGTGATAAATAGTAAAATCGAATACACAGGAGGGAATAGTATTGGCGCTTAAATTGTGAACACCCAATTAGCAGAAAGCCATGGATGACAATGGGAGCCCAAAATGCATGTGTAGGGTCCCTCCATGGATGAAGCATCTGGTGAATCCCCTCTGACCATCATGGAGGGCTGGGACCACCTTACTATCAGACAGACACTATTGCAAACTCCATTATGGCAGATGTAATTGGATTAAAACGTAATACCTGATCATTTGATCTTCTTCTTCACCCGTTTGAAATCTGTTCTAGTTTTTAATAATTCTTGTTTTTATCTCAATGGTATCCCCGCCCCTGGCTATTTTAATATTGCTGTTGATCTCTTCTTTCATATATTTTTTATAAGTAATAACTATTTTGAGGTGGCGTGTGTGTGTGTGTGTGTGTGTGTGTGTTTTCCAGTATATGACACACAGGATAGGCGAGTATATAGAGTCAATTGAGGTATTTATGTTTTACTCTGTTAGTGTTGATAGTTTTTGTTTGTTTGTTTCTGTTGATTTGTTTCAATATTTTCCTGTGTATGAAATCCAGAAGGGGTCCATCTAGAGAGACAGTAACTGGAATAATGGTTCCCTGGGGGGATGGCAGGCGCGGCTGGGCTAAAATGGGGAGCTAGTCATGTTGAGTACAAGAACAAAGAAAATGTTCTAAAATTTATGGTACAACTCTCCTTGATGTGATTGAACTATTGAATTGTGTCAATCAAATGCCAATAAAACAGTTTAAAAAGTAAAATAAAGGGTAGCTGGATTAAAAAACCTTGGCCGGGCCTGCCCTGGGTGTTTTAGAGATCTTCCAAAGAATGGAACCATCATTTGGTCTCTAAAATAGGATATTAGCTCGGTACTACAGGACCCCTGCTGGTGTAATGGTTATGTGTTTGGCCTGCCATCCGTATGGTCAGCAGTTCAAGACCACCAACAGCTCTGCAGGAAAAAGACCAGACACTTGGGGTTATGTGTGGGTGTGTGGTTAGAGTGCAGTACTAAATTAAATTTGAGTCATTAAAATTGTAACCACTACACTCCCTAAAGACGGTGGCCAAGGGTAAAAATCTAATCATACAAAGCTTCCTTTAGACTCACACAAAGAGCCATGTACACAATGGAAAAATCTAGTCTTTCTCCTACCTTTTTCTGCAGGTATTGAAAGAAGCAACTTTTCTTGGTAAACAGGAACAAATCCTATCTTGAGAAGGGACACAACTAACAAATGAGCCAAGAATCCTGTCAAAGTACAAATTTCAAAAAAAATTTTTTAAGTTATTTCCATAGACAAATAGAATGAGCCCTGTGTCAAATATTATATTTAGCTTGTTCATTAATGCAGTAACCAATAATATGGAAGAAGTGATTTAAAGGGGGAAAGAATGAAGTGCAGTTTATTGTTAGTGAAGCCGAGGGATGCTGGATAAATTTGTTAAAGAGATTTAAAACTGGATAATGTCCTGGAGGGCCAATTATCTACCTGGGGTCATTTTTCTTTCCTGCCAGACAGCAACCAACAGGTGAACATATATCTCAAATGATCTGGGTTCTAATCAAATAGCAAACTAAGCACGTGTGCATTCTTCTAGGAAAGCATCCACATCATGGTGACGGGCTCACTTCTAACGCTGGGAGGGTTTGCAGAACCGCCCTGCTTTGCTGCGATGTGTGTACCAATCTCCAGGAGCGAGCTCATCAAGTTTACAGCAGGGTTTGTGTGTCGTGGAGATGGAGATGCTCTAAGAGACAGGCGAGCTGAGGCAATCCCCACCAGGGTCAGGGTCACGAGCATGGCGCCCGGACAGGCAGCGTTGCATTCTGCCCCGCGAGGGCTGCAGGAGACAGCATCTAAGGAGCACGTGCGCATGAGGTTTTGAAAATGAAGATGGCAACATATGTATAAATGTGCTTGACACGATGGGTGGATTGCGATAGGAGCTGTATGAGCACACAATAAAATGATTTTTTTTTAAATAAATGAAAGAATGCAGGGGCCTTTACTTGGGTTCTGATTCAGTACGTTTGCAATGTGGCCCTGGAGTGTGTGTTTCTAAGACACTTCACAATGAAATCCAATGCTGATGACCCACCTCATACTCAGTTTACGTGACTCAAGCCTTAATTTTTGGAAGGTGATCCAATTCAAGATACTTTGAACTTCTCACTCATTGCCAAGTTCATTCTGACTCCTGTGGACCCTTTAGGGCAGGGTAGGGCTGTCCCTGTGGGGTTTGGGGTTGTCACTATTAAGGAATTGAAAGCCTCCTCTTTCTCCCAGGGTGGTTTCAAACTTCTGTACCAGCGAACAGCAGCCCAACGAGTAACCACTACATCACCAGGCTGGTTTTGAGGGTAAAGGAAATGTGCCTAAAAACCTTAAGAGAAGAGGCAATGTGAGAGCAGGAAGCGGGGCTGATCGCAAGGCCCTGTGATTAACAAGAGGGTGGCTGTCACTTCTGGGCCCCACAGACAAAGGGTGAGGAGCCCCTTCCTCTTCCTGTGGTGGGACTCTCAGAAATCCCTGCCCCACACACCAGCGGACTGCCTCATTGGCCACAGTTCTATCAAGTGACCCTCTGTTAAGCCAAGGAGTCTTTGAGGGGAATACCTTAGCTCAGCCTTGCTCTTTAAGGACCTAGGGTAGGATGGGCATCCCTTCAGGGAACTGGTTGCGATGAAAAGACAAACTGAGCAAAATTGGGATTCTGTCAGAAGAGCAACATGGGGTGTGGGTTAGCATCCATATAAGGCAGCTCAGTGAAAGAGTACACACGTGTCTCGTGGGGAGGAGACGGGCCAGTCAGGGTGCAGTGTAGCAACGATGAAACATACAACTGTCCTCTAGTTTTTAAATGCTTCCTCCCCTCCTCCCCCCACTATCTTGATCCCAATTCTACCTTACAAATCCGGCTGGACCAGAGGATATACTCTGGTACAGATTGGAACTGGTAACACAAGGAATCCAGGGAGGATGATCCCTTCAGGACCAGTGGTGAGAGTGCCGATGCCGGGAGGGTGGAGGGAAGGTGGGGTAGAAAGGGAGAACTGATTACAGGGATCTACATATAACCTCCTCCCTGGGGGATGGACAACAGAAAAGTGGGCAAAGGGAGATGTCGGACAGGGCAAGATATGACAAGATAATAATTTGTAAATTATCAAGGATTCATGACGGAGTGGGGAGCGGGGAGGGAGGGGTAAAATGAGGAGCTGATGCCAAGGGCTTAAGTGGGGAGAAAATGTTTTGAGAATGATGAGGGCAATGAATGTACAACTGTGCTTTACACAATTGATGTATGTATGGATTGTGATGAGTTGTTTAAGCCCCCAATAAAATGATTTTAAAAAATTAGGTTGCATCAATGATGTGTGAGAAATTACTTTGAGGAACTGATAACCTCTAAGCACACTGTCAGAGAGGCAGAACAGAGAGGTTCACAAACTCAAGGAAGGTGCCTGGGTCCCCATTTCTCCATTTAAAGCACTTGGCATATACCAAAATAAATTAATAACACACTTATAGCATTGATGACTATATAACCCCACTCAATGGGATTTAACAACAGAATTGGATGTGAATGGATAGGTAGGATTGTGTAAGATATGGCAAAAAAACAAAAAGACTAAGGGTCCCTGGGGGAACGGTAGGGAAGGAAAAGGAGGTGATATCAAGGATTTCAGAAAGAAAGAAAATGTTTAGAAACAGATTGTGGGAGCAATTATATAATACTACTTGATGTAAGTGAACGGTGGAATGTTACACTATTTGTAAGAACTCCCAATAAAACAGTTTTGTTTTTGAAGAACACATACAACTGAGCATGGGGAACAGCCTGGGTCAGCTAACACACACAAGCTAGGGTGCAAGCAGTTTCAGGAACATCACCACACGGGTCATTGACCCGGAAATGTTCGTGCATCCCCGTTCTCTCTGCTACAAAAGCCTCCCTCCAACATATGGTGTGGTCACAAGAGCCAGAGTTGGGGTTAGAGCAAGGACCTATGGACAGAAGGTACCTGCGGTCCAAGACTTAGGCTTGTTCTGTCAGAGAAACACGGGGGAAATATGCCTAGTCATAGCTGTGGCTGGACAATAAGCCTGCTAAACTCCTATGAGCTTTACCTGCACTTGGAGGACAGGTGGGGACTGTACTGGGGTCTCTACTGGGTGGCTGGCTTAAAATGGCATCGCTTTAGCCCCAAGTGGGTGTAGCCATCCATTATGACTTAGTCTTTCCATCCCTCTCTGTCTAGAAGCAACACTCCTG
Organism: Echinops telfairi; assembly: GCF_000313985.2. Lineage (NCBI taxonomy): Eukaryota > Metazoa > Chordata > Mammalia > Afrosoricida > Tenrecidae > Echinops > Echinops telfairi. The sequence goes on from NW_022109491.1 coordinate 5,119,682, forward strand.
CTTGTTCCACCGTATGCCCATCTGTTCTATCGTAATCACTCCTAGTCCCCAGCGTTCCCTCTAGAGTTAGCTCATTTAGGCATTCCACCTATGTCTCACCTGGTTATTCTTACTCCCTGTTTAATCACTAGCTTACTTACCATCTATGCTTGAAATTCCTTACAAGTCTCATCCAACCATTTGTTTGCTTGTCTTCTCCAGCAAAATAGAAATTTCTCAAAGAATACAACAAACACATTAGAAAAGACTAAAAATGCTGTGTTTGGGGGCAGGAATGTGGGGGGGACGAATAGATTAAATGAGACACAAGGGAAGTATGAACCTGGTGATTTTTTTTTAATGAGACTATGGAAATGAGTGCTGACTACTTGAGGATTATCAAGAAATTATCATATATTTAGGTGTGAGAATTGTTTATTTTGGGAATAAAACAAATAAGGAGTTTTTGTTTTCAGAATACATACTGAAGTAGTTATGGACGAAATTGCACAATGTCTGAGATTTGCTTTAAAATAAGCTAATGTTTTCCTGTTCTGATCAACAAATAGTTTCTGGAGCATATGCTAAGTAGAATTTTACAAACTGAGAGTTATGACTCATTAGTAGGTAAAGTAGTTGGGTGGTCTGTGACCAGAATAGTTTGCGAATGATAAACAGAGTCAAATGGAATAAGGGGGAAAAAAACCAGAGTGAATGGTCTTGTCATAGCAAATTTTCTCCCATAGAATTTGAGTTTCAATTGAGTGGAGTGTGTGTGTGTGTGTGTGTGTGTGTGTGTGTGTGTGTGTGCACGCATATGTATTGGGTCAGGATGTTAAATGCACTTTTACATTATAGTTATTGAAGTTGGAAGGCCACCATTGGAAGCCGAGTCCTGATCACTGATGGTCACAGGGGATGTACAAATACTACGCCATGGTCCCCACATTCCAGAAGAGCTTGGCACAAGTAGAGGCATAGTGCAGACTGTGAGGTGCTCTGCTAAGAGTGACACGATAGGATTGTGGGGAGACAAAGGAGCTATTGATTAACTTGGCCATAAGCTACACAAAACAGGCTGTCTGTGAAATGGGTAGGCAAGGATAGAGTATGCACAGCAGTGCGGAGTTCATCTCTCAGGGCGGGAGCCAGGAAGCACACAGGTGTACACACACAGGGCATACTGGAGGTGGGGGGTGGAGGAATTTGGTGGGGCTGGGACCCCATGAGCGTGCCGTCTTCCATGGCGCTGCAGGGTAACACTGGCCGGGTAACCTCAAGATAGGCAGTATAAATCCACCAACTTCTCCACAGGAGGGAAATGTGTGGTCTCAGAAGCTCTGATATAGTTTAACTGTGACTCATAATTAAAAAAAAAAAAAAACACCTCTAGACCCAAGGAGTGCGAGACTTCCTATCACATACTTTGGATGTATCAGAAGAGACCAGGCGCTAGAGGACATCATGGATGGCGAAGCCCCCCCACACCCCACCTTACCCCACCCCCGTTCCACAAGATGGGCTGGCACTGCGGCTGCCTCAGATGCCTCAAACAGCAGACCAAGTTTCAGGATGGCTCAGGACGGCATGGTACTTCATTCTACTGGACACAGGGTCACTGTGAGTCAGAACCGACTTGAGCGCCCCTGACAACCACAACATGAGACCGAACCAATCCGAGGGCAGAATGTGATTGGCGGTTCCATTACGACTGCTATGGAGTTAGTGCTATGGTGGGTGAGAGAGTTAGTGCAATTGGCTGCTAATGAGAAGCTTGGATTTTCAAGTCTACCCAGAAAGGCTGGGGGTCCAGGGGCAAGTCCATTTGGTTTGAGAGGCTAAGAATAGGTCACTTCTCTTCTGATGTTCTCTTGGGGGAGCTCTGGTAGCACACCACAAGGTTAGCAGTTTGAAACCAGCCTCTCCTCGGGCAAAAGACTGGGCTTTCTCCTCCCCTGAGCTGCAGTCTCAGAAACCCACAGAGGCTGTGTCCGTATTGACTCATGGCAGGGGGGTGGTGACATTTCTTTGTCTTCTGCTGTGCTCTAGTGTTGATTCTTTCTTCAACTTTTTTTTTCACCATCTGTGCCTGAAATCTAAAAGTGCGCATCAAGAGGGTCTGCTTTGAATTCTTTGACGTAGCAATTCCATTTCTAGAATATGTACCCTGGAAAGAATACCAGGTGGAGGCCACGATTTAGCTACAAAGAGATCTTGTTTATATCATCACACAAAGTGATGAAATATTAGAGAGGATCAAATGTTCCGTGGCGGAGGCTGGGTAAATAAAACGATGGCTTTCACCAATAAACATTCCATTTACAATATGGACGGATAGGTAAATCTACAGAGAATTAGAAAATGGAGAATTGGAAGAACTTAGTGACTGTCTGTGGAATTCACGTGAGTTCCATTTCTGTCAATGCCTGGTGATTTACCAGGGGGGTTTGTGGGCATGTGATTTATCAGGGGAGTGCTCCCAGGACAGACCTGTGAACGGGTGAGGAGAGCAGAGAGGGGGAGGCAAGAAGCCAAGTAAGGTAGGATTTTAGGCAAAATCCCCACCAGGCAGCTGAAGCCTGACTCACTGAATTTAATTTACTCCTCTAGGAGTGGCCCTTCAGACCAGTTTATGTGTACATTCACCTAGCCCTGGTGGCATATAGTGGGTTATGTATGTCTTGAGCTGCTAACCCCAAGGTCAGCAGTTCAAGACCACCAGATGCTCCAAGGGAGAAAAATGTGGCTTTCTACTCCCGTAAAGATCTACAGTCTCGGAAACCCACAGAGTGTAGGCAGTTCTAATTGGGTCACTATGAGTCAGAATAGAGTTAATAGCAATGAATTTGGGTTTGGGTTCTGGTTTTTTAAGTATGTGTACATGATCTTATAAATTCAAATACGCTCTCAGACTCATTTCATTTTAGACTCAAAGAAAAAACAACCATCACTGAATTTCAAGATAAAGCACCAAAAAAGAAAAAGTCTTTTAAGGTTCTTATTCCAGCTTCAGTCTTATCATATGCATTTCATTTGTGAGGGCTATCACTCCAGGCTGTTCTCTGCGTCACAGGGGAAATGCATACAAGAGGGTGGAGGAGGAGTCACGTTGTCTAAGCAGAATGGCAGTTGCTGGCAAGATAAGAGGTCCAGTGGTGGCCGTCGAAGGATCACACATTTCACAGATGCGAACATCAGCAAGCGCAGAACGAGGCCGGCCAATTCCATCTCCACGAGTACAGATCTGGGACTAAAGGCTTCAAGGCTGCAGTATTTGGGGAAGTTACACAGCTTAGTCCTCATGGTCCTCTTTTCTGCAACATCTTCAGGTGGCCCTCTTTCCCCGATTTCTTGTTCTTGCCTCCATCCAAGCACAAGCAACACCTGCGAGCTGTGCTCCTCGGTCTTGACTGTGTATTGCGATCACCAAGCGTGCATTTCAGCATCCTCTGCCCATGCTGCTCTTCAGACCAGTCACCCACCATCACTCTGGGGGAGACCCAGGCATCGGGGTGATGAAAACTCTTTGAGGGGTTCCAGTGTGCAGCCAGGTCTGAGAGTCCTGCCCTCGAGGACCTGGATCAGGTGCGTCTGCTTCCTTGAGGACACCTGCCACTCTCTGGCCCCAGAAAGCTGGAAGGACTAGAAGCTGCATGGACTTGTGGGCAATGGCCTGGCTGGTGGAGGTATGGATGGTCCACTCCGATAGGTATAACTTATATTCAGTCTATTGGGCTTCAGCTACCTGGTGGGCATTTTGCCTAAGATCCCACCTTGTTTGGCTCCCTGCCTCTCCCTCTCTGCTCCACCCACCCCTTCCTTCACAGGTTTGTCCTGGGAGCACCCCCTGATAAATCACATGCCCACAAACCCTTCGCACAAGGGATTGACAGAAATGGAACTTGCTCGAATTCCATAGAGAGTCACTAAGTTCTTTCAAGTCTCCATTTTCTAATTCTAGTGCTAAGCAAACTGCCACGGAGCCGATTCCAACCCATCGCGCCCCTAGAGGACAGAGAAGAAGAGCCCCGTTGGGTTTCTGAGACTTTCAGTCTTTACAGGAGCAGACAGCCTCGTCTTTCTCCTGTGGACCAACTGGTGAATTCAAACCACTGTCCTTGTGGTTAAGCAGCCCAATGAGTAGTCCACTGTGCCACCAAGGCTCTTGAATCCCAGTATTATCATTTAGGCCTTTTCTTTTTACTTCACAGTTTGCTGCAGCAGAATTCTACATTGGTTTCCTTTGATTTAATTCATTTATTCGGCCAGTAGAATTGGCTGCCTACAATATTTCCTGCTTTCTACATAAATTCCTCTTCCATTCATTGCTCTAGAGCACTGTCAGGAAGCTGCTTTTTTTTTATTGCATTATAATTAACATATACAATTCAATGGTTCAATCCTATCAAGAGGGGCTGTGCAATCATCGTCACAATCAATTTTGCAACTCCCCCCCGCCCCCCCC
>NW_022109491.1:5125678-5129556 GCF_000313985.2 Echinops telfairi
GGTGTCGAACGGATCACTGAAGACAAATGGGTGCATAAGCAAATGTGGCGAAGAAAGCTGATGGTGCCCGGCTATCAAAAAGTATAGTGTCTGGGGTCTCAAAATCCACTTTTTATAACTTGTTTTTATAAGTCCTTGGTTTGATTTTTTGGCACATCACTGTCATTTGATTGTAGGCCATCCTAAATCATTGTGCTGGAGTTTAAAGCCATTCTATTGCTAGGAGTATGATTTTAGTCAATGATATAGTATGATTGAGCCAAGAATTTCACACACGTGTAGGATTTATCAGGCCCCATGACCTGAGTAGTTAGCTTGTATGTCTCCAAGATGTGGGTGACTGGTTGCCATCACATGAGTTATGTTCGTACTCTGGGTAGCCCTCATTTATGGGGGTAAAACCCTGTCTGGCAGACTAGCCCTTGTTTTATAAAGGTAGAGGGAACATGAAATAAGCAAATGTATGTCGGTTCCAGGTCGCCATTCATTGGGCATTTTTCAGAGCAACAGGTCCAAACCCACCCAAAGACCTATGAGCACTCTCTCCTGGGAGTTTAAGTTGAAGTCCAGTTTGCTTAGTGAAGTCTCCAATTTGTTTCCTTTTGGTGGGACCTATGGAGGGTGCTGAGTGTCTCAGAAGATTGGAGTCTGTTGTCTGGTTTGTCTATCTTACATTGCCTGGGTCACCAGTAATGTCATGATTGCCCAGTTAGGAACAAATTACAGGTAAGGTCCCTCTTTTGGAAAAAGCCACCTTGATTTAAAAAAAATTTTTTTGATGACTTGCAGAACAAGATTTTTTCTTAGATATGAGTAGGTTAGCTTATAAATTACTTATATGTATGTATATATGTATATATATATCCCATGGACCTCCCATGTCACTTTTAAAATTCATTATAATTTAATTTCAATATGTATAAACATAAAATTAGTTATGAACTCTTTATCCTGGCAGCTCTGATGCAATGATAAACCCAGGACAATTTTCCAATTACATTCAAGCACAACTACAAAACCAATAAAGTTTAAATTCACAACCTTAATGTAATGTGACAGGTGATGTTATTTTGTTGAGATAAAATCACTGATATTTGGTTTAATAGATAAAGGATGTAGTCTCCAGTTTATTTCTCTATTTAATCTGTTTCTGCATTTCAATTCCAATAACACTAATGCAAGGAATGACTGGCCTCACAAGCAGGCTGTATAAAATTGTATTCATTACCTACACTTACAAAAAAGTTCCAATCTGGAGCCATCAGAACCAAAAGGCGGCCTAAGAGTAATCTTTGCAGGCCAGTTCTGCGTTTGGGTATCATCAATTAATAACTCAGCAGAAACAAGTTTGTGCATTTAAAAATAAGACTAGCATTGTGCTGTTGAAATCATCATGAAATGAAAACTTATCTTAAAGACTTCGGATTCAGGAATGGTTTTCAGCTATGTCCATTCAAAAACAGTTCTGAGCCAGAGGTTTCTATCAAGGGATCGTAAGCACGGGTACCATGTGCGGGGACGTGATGAAGAGAAAGAAAGGGGGGGAAACCACTGCTGAAGAGTTCATCCAACCCACAGTGACCCGCACGTTTCAGGGTGTGACTGTGCTATCGTGCTTTCAGTGACTGTTCATTTGTAAGCCGAACTCCAGCCCTTTCTTCGGAAGTGCCACTGGGTGGGATTGAACCTCCAACCTTTTGGTAAGTAGTGAAGCACAAACCATTTGTACCACCCATGGAACAGAGGAAGAAGAGCGGCCAATAGAGCGTGTTTTAATGAGCAGGTTATTCTTGACTCCAATTCATCCACGGGCATGTGGGTCAGCATGGACCTGGGTCCACTGGGTTTTCAATGGCATACTGTTCACAAGTAGCTCACCAGGGATTTCCTCTAAAGCACCTTCGGGTGGGTGTGAACTGCCTACCTTTCAGTTAGCAGTCAGGCATGTTCATTGGTGGCATTGCTCTAATTCTTCTGCTGTGGCACCAACACATAACAACTCGATGTTCAACAGAACGAAACACTGGTTTGCTTTGTCTTTTGAGATTGTTCAGCTCTTTTTTTCTTCCATTCACTTGAGCTACTCTACATTTAAGAATAAGTCTCAGAGTCTCTTCCGACATCAACTTTGGTTTGTCTTGCCAGTTTGCTTAATGACCTTTTGTTTTTCTTCATATATAATGTCCTTGTTGTCACCCACAACTTGTCTGGTGTTCAGTACTTCACATCTATTTTTGAGAAGCTCTCTAAACTCAGATGGGGTGTCCTCAAGGTCATATTTTGGCTCTGGTGGACTTGTTTTCATTTTCTTTCAACTTCAACCTGAACTTACAAATGAACAGGTGATAGTTTAGTCATTGTCACAGTCAGTCACTGGCCTTGTTTTGATGGATGATATTGAGCTTCTCTATTGTCTCTTCCCACAGATATAGTCAAGGTGATTCCTGCGTATTCCATCTGCCAAGGTCCACGTGTACGGTGCTGTTTGTGTTAGTGAAAAGCAATCCTTGCAATGAACTCATTGGTCTTGCAAATGTCTGCCATGTGATCCCCAGCTTCATTTCTATCGCCAAGGTTATCATTTTCCGGTTACTGATCTCCCTTCCTCTTTGTGCCCAACTTTTGCATTCTCATTACCGATAATCATCAGTGCTTCTTGATTGCATATCTGATCCATTTCAGACAAAGAAGTTGTTAGAATTTTTCATTTCTTTACCATTGGCTTTCGTGGCTGGTACATAAATATGAATAATAATTGTCCTGACTGATTTTCCTTATAGGCATATAGATATTAGCCTGTGACAGACAGCACTGTACTTGAAGAAAGACTTTGACATGTTCTTTGTGATGATGAATGCCAGACCCTTCCTATTCAAGTATCATCCCTGGTGTAGTGGCCAGTCCTGTCCTTTTCAGCTCACAAAGACCCAAGATATGGATCTTTATGCATTCCATTTCTTTTTTGATGACTTCCAATTTTCCTAGACTCATACATCATACATTCTACATTCTGATTATTAGTGGGTGTGTTTACAGCTATTTCTTCTCATTTTGAGCCATGACTCCTCAACAAATAAAGGTATCGAAATCATTGCTCCTTCCACATCATACAGGTTGACTCTACTTTGAGGAAGTAGCTCTTCTCCAATCGTATTTTGAGCACCTTTTCCAACCATCTTCAGTCACTATCTCAGACAAGAGTCCACTACGATTCATAAGGTTTCTCCATAGCTAATCCCTCAGAAACGGACTGACGCTTCCTCCTTCCTATTCTGCTTTCAGTCTAGAAGCTCCACTGTAGTTGTCCACCATAGGTGACCCCTCTGGTATTTGAAATACCAGTGACACCGCTTCCAGCATCACAGAACATCCAAGCGGCCACAGCGCACCAGACTCACAGAGGAGTAGGGCGAATTACTCGGTGTTAATCCCACTGTCTGCTGAGACAGAGCCAATGCCACTGCTCTCTGTTCAAACAACCACAAGGCATTCTACCCTCGACATCATGTCGGCTCTACTGGGTGAGGCCCGAACGACAAAATACAGTTACGGGGTTCTTTTTCCACAATGCACTCATGGTAATTAATCTCCGGGATCGTCAAATTCTTTTTTAAAAAGGAAAGTTTCATGAGAACCCCTGACAAAAAGTGCTAGAGCCCCCAAGGGTGGACATGGGACATGGGATAGAGGTGCATGGCTCAACAAAGAAACAGATCTGTGAAATCAAGATTTCAATACAACTTTCCTCTAGTTCTTTAATACTGCCTTCACTCCCCACTATCATGATCCCAACTCTACCTTACAAATCTGGCTAGACCAGAGGATGTACACTGGTACAGATAGGAACTGGAAACACAGGGAATCCAGGACAGATGACC
>NW_022109491.1:5129774-5131043 GCF_000313985.2 Echinops telfairi
GGGGGAGGGAGGGGGGAAATGAGGAGCTGATACCAAGGGCTCAAGTAGAAAGCAAATGTGTTGAGAATGATGAGGACAACAAATGTACAAATGTGCTTGACACCATGGATGGATGGATAGTGATAAGAGTTGTACAAGTCCCCAATTAAATGATTTTTTTAAAAGAAATCGAGGTTTTGGCTGCAGACATAACCATATCCATAGAGATAGATGAGATAGATGAGACAGAGCTATGTAGATGTCAGCACTTTGTTGAGTGTCTATCAGCACAGAGCAGGCACCCCAGGACCTGGTGTTCCCTTCTCTAATCTGTGTACCTTTATTCCCACTGTGTGGGTTTCATTCCAGGGGCACTGAGGAATTCGGGAAGGTCTGGTCCTTGTGATGGAACTTTTAGTTCTGCTGAGATTTGCCCAGAATCGAAACACCCTAAAAATGCAATTGGGTGTGGTGTTATTTCTGTGCAGGTGGGGACCACTCTTCTCTTACAAATCATCGGATGCTTAGTGGGTAAGGATGGTCTTGTGGTTGTGGATAAGTACTGTTGTAAGGAAACCCTGCATTGGGCTGAGGCAGAAGCTCCCCTGAGCAATGCTCTGGCCATGGAAACACTCTCCCCAAAGCGGGTCACTTGTTGACAACGACAGAGCCACATCGCGGCCAGACACTGCGCGTGGGTCTCCTCCTCTGCTGGGGAGAACTTTCTAGGGCCCTGACGGCCAGTGTGGCTGTGGCTGTTGGATCCCACCGAGTCGACCCCGATTCATAGCCACCTCTTGTACAACAGACCCAAACCCTGCCCGGCCTGCGGCCTGCGCCCTCCTCACATGTGGGCCTTCCTCTTTTGATGTCCTTTCCCAGGGATGGGTTTCATCCAAGAGCACATCTGAATTACGGAGGCCTGTTCTCCCCATCCTTCCTTCTCAGGAACATTCCGCTGTACTTCCCCCAAGACACAGGGCTTGGCGCCTGGCCGTGCATGGCACCTTCACTCATCCTTGCCAGCACCATCCTTCCCATGTCGGTGCTTCTCTGGTCTTCCCTACCTGCTGTCCAGGCCACGGCTCCATTATGTGCCCCTGCACCCTCACAACCGGGAGTGACTGTTAAGAATTCTTTGAAGCTACTATATGAGGAGGCCTCAAAAGTTCCTGGAGGATTCCATACTTCTAATTCCATTTCCATGAACTTTTTGAAGTCCCCTCCTATGTAGATATGCAGATATATATGCATATGAGTGTGTATGTATGTGTGTATTATAGACAGGTG
>NW_022109491.1:5131412-5138994 GCF_000313985.2 Echinops telfairi
CTATAGGTATGTGTGAATTATAGACAGGTGCTGTCTATAGGTATGTGTGTATTATAGACAGGTGCATGTGTATATGGATGTGCATGTCTCTACGTGGCCACATATGTTGATATATGTGTTCATATGTATCTATGAAGGAAGGACGTAGAGGGCAAAGTTGCAGAGCTTCTTAGACGTAACCAAATACCTTGAAGGACCGTTTTCCTGGGATTAAAGGCGTAAGAAAGGACCTTATGGGACCTCTAGGTGGCTTGACATAATGCACTAGTTCATAAAATTAAGTTCTAGATCCCAGCTTGGTGAATAGCATCTCGGGCTAAGACACAACTACTGGTCTCCACGTAGGGAAAGGTGGAGGAGTCAAAGACTCGAGGAACAAAGTAATCTAAAGGACAGAGAATCTACAGAGCAGCCCTGCTGATGTGGTGGGTACAAGCGGGGATGCTCCCCGTAAAGTGAGCAGTTCGAAACCACCAGTCACTCTGTGGGAGAAAGGTGAGGCTTTCTACTCCCGCAAAGAGTTACGGTCTGAGAAACCCATCCGGGCCGTTCTACCCTGACCTACCGGGTCTCTATGAGTCACACTTGATGGCGGTGAGTTTGGGGACACATTCTACAGGGACTGAAACCCCTCAGCTGCTCCGACGGAGAGAGATGAGGTTTTCCGCTCCCAGCAAGACTTATAAGAGCCCTATGGCATAGTGGTTTTGCATTGGGCTGTGGTTGGCATGGCTGGCAGTTTGAAACCCCCAGCAGCTCCTTGTGAGAAAGACTGGCTTTCTGCCCATCAACAGTGACCATCTCGGAAGCCCACGGGGTCTTGATGAGTCAGCACCGACTCCCTGGCAGGGCGTTTGGGAAAGATTTACAGCCTCGGCAGCCCTGTACAGGATCCCTGTGAGTCGGAAGTTGACTTGAAATTATCCCTGGATTGTTGCTGTACCCATTTTGTGTTTCCTTTTTGCCTCATACAAATTGTTTCCCAGAGCCCTGGTGATGCAGCAGTTAAACACTCACTGGACAGCTGGAAGGTTGATGGTTTGAGCCCATGGGAGGCTCCTGGCTGTTTGCTTGCGTAAAGGTCATGGCCAAGAGAACCCTGTGGGGCAGCTCTGCTCCCACCTGTAATGCCATGAGTCAGAAGCCAACACAACGTCGCCCTTCCACAATATGGGCCATCTCACTGTGGGCCCATTTCCACAGAGGCCATACCTCAGTGGACCCCAAACTGCACACTCTCCCACCAGTGGACCCTCAAGGAAGGAGAACATTGCAAAACCTGGCCTGAGGCAGGATCCTTGTCCTTTTATTTTTATATAATGCTTGTGCATCTGGTAGGAAAGTGTGTGACTGCGAGTTACGTAATACATATGTCTGTGTTCTGCAGGAACCAGAAGTCCAGGGGGAGACAGTCCTGAGCTCCTCTGACTGTGAATCGGTCTCAGCAAGAACAACCCTTACACCCTGCGTCTTGATTCTTGGCCTGCGGCCTTTGTCCTGATGGTGACCGCATGGTCGCTGCACGTGTGGACACCCTGGCTGTGCTCCAGGATGGGAGGGGCGGGCATCGAAGGGAAGGGCAAGGAGCCTGCGGCACAGGTCCACCCAGCTGACAGCTCTCTGCAAAGTCTCTCCCAGAAGCCACGCCCATGGGCTTGTATCCCTTTAGCAAAAGCTAAATCTGTTGGGTATCCATCCTGCCAGAACTCTTGAATGTCCAATTTTAAGTGGGCATCTAGCTTTCTCAAATGAAACCAGGAATTTATCTCAACAGAGCAAGGGACTATGGGCTATATCCAGACAACTCCCACCATCCATCCCATGAGGATCAAAGGATGAGTACTCACCGCCCCTGAGTGCCCTCTGACTCACAGAGACCCAATAGCACTGGATAGAACTGCCCCCTGTGGGTTTCTGAGACTGGATCTCTTTATAGGAGCAGAAAGCCTCATCTTTCCCCCACAGAGCAGCTGGTGGAGTCAAACTGCTGACCTTGCAGTTAGCCGCCTAGTGTGTAACCCCCTACACCACAAGGGCTCCTTCTGAGGATGAGAGTTGGGCCTAAAAAGAAAATGGTGCACCTTGAAAATACTAACCCCTTCTGTTCTTGAGAACTGTCCCATCAGAAGAGGGAGGCTAACTTGGTTGAAATTGATGAGCAGGGTTCCTAAGTGATGTACTCAACCTTGGATGGCCTTTCCCGGAGTCCTAGAGCTACCGAGGAAGAGATCTCAATTAAATCGACGAGTAAGAAGAGCAGGCTTTCAAAACCCTGCAAGCATTCTCATTAAAAGCAGAAGCAGGAGGGAAAGAGCAACAACAAAAACTCTCCTTGACGATATTGTGAAGCATTTTATTCTTTCTTGGAAAATCTGGCTGATAAAGTTAGACTAGAAAACAATTACACGCCAAATTATTGGTAAAGGATAAGAGGGAGATAATGGCAGAGTGAGGGACGATTTTCTAGAAAACCCAAAGGATTGATTGGAAAACAATTCGACGTAAGAGCTCAGTAAATGGACCAAATGCAGGATGCACGTTGAGAATCCGGTTGTCATCCAGGCCAATCAGACTCATGGTCACCCAGGTGGGTCAGAGCAGCGCTGAGCTCCATCAGGGTTCAGGGGCCCGTTTTTTCGGTCAGTGGACTGCCGGGCCCCTCTTTCCAAGGGATCCTTTGTGGACTGGAGCCTACAACCTTTGTATTAGCAGCCAATATGGTAACCATTTGCACCCCAGGGACAATGATGCCAGTGGTCAGCAGTTAGCAAACATTCGTGAAATAGCATTGGTGAAAAACATTTGGTGAAAAAGCATTGGTGGAAAAATCCAGGTGTTAACACTAGTTAGCTTGACCCTGGAAAGCTATTCACGCAGACAGAGAAACCCAAAGCCCGGTGCCATCGAGGGGGTTCCAGCCCGTAGCATCCCTATGGACAAACTAGAATTGCACCACTAAAGAGACAGGCTGCTCTTACTCCCCTAGAGAACCCAGCCTAAGACAAGAGCCCATCACAGCAGTTGTTCAGGCCATGAGAGGTCAGAGGAGACCTGACCCAGGCTGGCTCAGGGACATGGAGGGGAAATAAAGGCTGTGTTTCTGGGTGAGCGGACAAACCATAGATCAGTATGGTGTGCTCGTAACCCTGAAGACCCACAAGAAATCGGACGTGAGCAGATCCACCCAGTTTCAACTCCCAAGTCACAGGTACCCTTCTAATAAATTGCTCACAAAGATCAAGAAGATGATTACTCACTGGTGGATCCAAAGAGACAGCTTATAAGCAACAGTAGCTCATAAAAGAAATTACTGTCCAGTCATCCAACATCTTAAATCATTGGTGAAATGGGGAACCGGCCAATACACGGACAGGGCAAATCAGGAGGAGGCAGCAAGGCAAGCTTAAATCAACTCAACGAAACTAATTTGTGCTTTAAAAAACACACACAAAACTTTTGGTTCAATAAATTTAGATTCATTTTTTTAATTTACAAGCTTTAGCTAATTTATTACATTTAAACAGAACAAAACGACTGTAAATAGACATAAAAGGCAAATTGCCAAGGATTAAATAATACTGGAACATACATTATGAAAGTTATGTAGTTCTCTCACTAATCATAAACCAACCCAAGATCCATTGCCAGGGAGTCCGTTGCGGCTCAGAGCGACCCTCGGGAGCGTGGAGAACCGCCCCACAGCATTCCCAGGGCTGCCACCTTCAAGACGGCCCCATCTTTCTCCAGCAGAGCTGCTGGTGGGATGTTCAAACCGCCGACCCTGCAGTTAGCAGCCAAGCACCTAGCCCCTGCCATACTGTTGCTTCCTGAGAAGCCCTGGTGGTGGAGTGGGTTACGAATTGGACTGCGAGCTGCAAAGGCAGCAGTTTGAAGCCCCCAGCTTATCCAAGGGAGAAAGACGCGCCTGTCTGTTCCCATCAAGATTTCCAGCCTCAGAAACCCACAGGGGCAGTTCTACTCGGTCCACCAGGGTGGCCGTGAGTCAGCACCGACTTCATGACAGTAAGTGTGGTGGTTGTTTTGTTTGCTTTATTTTGTTTTTGTTGTTTGGTAATATTGTCCCTGGGCGTAAACAACAAGAAAAAGAATACCTCCTTTTGGGAAATGAGTACAAGACATGAGCAGATAGTTCATGAAAGACAAAGACACGTAGTCAATGAGCTTTAAATTTAAAAAAAAAAAAAGGCTCATATTCATCAGTCGTCAATAATTGCAAAGTAAGATAAGATGGTTCAATTGGGGAAAGTGAACAAAAAGGTGGTGTTTTGATCAGGGTCCTACATAAGACTGATGTTTAGGCTCTGGTCGCAGGTGTAAAAGCTGAAACCACGTTAAGTATCACTGTACTTAAAAGATATTTAAATCCACTCCTAGGGACTTGTGTGTGTGCAAAGCACACAAATATTTCTTGATAAGGATGGTCATTATAGTATTACTTGCAACATTAGCAGCATCAACAAACTGGGGCATGAGAGCATTTTAAGTTCTAAGACTGGTAGCAGCATGCAGAGAAACCCTGATGGTGGAGTGGTTGCTCTTTGGGCTGCCAACCATAAGGTCAGAAGCTCACAACCACCATCCGGTCCTTGGGGAAAAGATGAGGCTTTCTACTCGATAAAGAGCTAACCGTGTGGAAAACCACAGGGGCAGTTCGACTCTGTCCTACCAGGTCACTGTGAGTGGAACTAGACTTGACTGCAGTGAATTGGAGCTTGGAGGGTTGGAAAATTGTCGGCAATATTTTGCTACATTTTTCAAAGCAGCTTGTAAATTAACAGATTTACTAAGATTCCAATTTCACTAGATTTTATGTATTTCTATTGGGATAGGGGAAAAACTGAAAAGAAATAATATGTTAATAGCGGCTATCTCTACAGAGCGATAAAGCAAACCAGCCCCACTGTGGTTGAATCTATTCTGATCCACGGCAACCCAATATCGGGTACACAGCCTCATCATTCCCCCAGGGAGCAGCTGATGAGTTTGAACCACCAACTTCCAGGCGAGCCGTGCAATGCCCAGCCCACAGCACCACTAGGGCTCCTATAGAGGGATCGCCTAGGCAAACATTAAGATCATTTCCCCATTTTTTCGGTTTTTCTAATTTTGCATAAAACTCATACCACGATAATCTGGAAAAATAGTTACCTGTATGTTTGTATAGATAGTCTCCTAAATTGGCTTTATAGTTTTAACGTTTGTTAAAATTCTCCCATGCTCCTGCCTACCACAACTTATTCCAAAATAAATATGGTCCTAAATATTTTACAGACTGTAAAGGCACTCGGCACTCTGGGGCCGTCTATGTGCAGACCCCAGCCGGCACCGGGCCTGGCAGGCGGTGGAGCCTCCACACATGTCTCCGGCAGAAATGTATCAGCGCCACCGCAAGAGGAGGACGGAGCTTTCTAACTCCCTGTGATCATCATGCGGTCTCCATCAACCATCAGTCTGATTGTTCAGCTATTTCAAGAAATACAGTCGACCCTCAGTATCCGTGGGTTCTGGGCCTATGGAAGTAACCAACTTTGGATCAACACTATTTGGTGGGGGGGTGGGGGCGGGGCTAGAAGTAGGTGGGCTGAGCACCCCTTCAAAGACTGAGAGGGATCTTCAGGCACTGTGTGGGGGGCATTTGCCTTGCCTTGGCTATGACGAGTCATCTAGAAATGAGTTAACGTCTATGGGAAGATGTGCATAAATGACATGCAAATGCTATGCCATTTTGTAGAAGGGATTTGAGCGTCCGTGGATTTGGCTGTCCGCAGGGGGTCCTGGAACCAATCCCCGATGGATATGGGCGGACGCCTGTAATGTCTTAATATCAACGACTCTCAAAAGGGAAATCATTATTTTTGACAGATGCTCTTTAAATTTTAATTGGTTTAACACCTATAATCCCATATAGCAAGTTAATTTACTTAGCGACTTGGGGGCACATTTTGCAATTAATTCTTTCCGGTGAGTTCACCAAGATGCTCGTTGCTTAAATCTCAGTGATTCACTGGAGCATCATCGAGATGTTTCCGCAGCTGCAGTGGGTGACAGTCACACTTGTGGTGAGAATTTCTCAAGCAAAATGACTTGCGCCCTGTTTTATCCAGTGGGAACTTCAGGAGTTCGTTGGTCAATCGCTTATTGGTGAGAAGGGCACCAGAGATGGCGAGGGTGGGTGGGGGCGGCTGAGGAAGGGAGCTTTGCCTGCAGATTTAGGGGCCCGCCCTTACAAGGCAGTGTCAGGATGGCTTGACGTCTGCAATATGACATGCCTAAACAAGATGCAAAGTTGATCTCCTGCTGACCTAGTGAAGTGGCATCCTTACTGCTGTTGTTGTTAGGAGCCCGTCGAGTTGGTCCTTGCTCAGAGGCGCTGTGTCCAACTGAAAGAACCACTGCCCAGTCCTGCACCAGCCTCCCAAGCATCGCCATGCTCGAGGCCACGGACACAGCCATGCTGTCCCTCTGTCTCGTCAAGGGACTTCCTCTTTGGCTGGCTTTCTCCTTTGCCAAGCATCCATCGTTCTCCAAGGTCCAGTATCTCCTGATACCAAGGCCAAGCAGGTGAGATGAAGTCTTACCATCCTCACTTCTAAAGGCCATTCAGTCTATCCTTCTCCCAAGACAGAGGAATGGACCCCTGTGTCTGTCCACGGTACTTTCCACACGCCACAGTCCTAGCACACTGACTCTTCTAGTGAACTCTCGAGTGTGTAAATTCAGTCACAACAGAACTTTGGAGAACGTTCACGACAGGTTATCGTTGGATGGTAAGTTCATTTTCTAACCATCTGTGACTCAGCTGTTCATCCTAAGTCTGTGGTTGGAAATTTGCTGGACAGAGCTTGCCATCAGCGATCTAAAGAAAACTTGATTTTCGTATAACTGAACTTCACCCACAGCAGAACAGAAAAACGGAACCTGTGGTGACCAACCCTAAGCTGGCCCCCAATGATCCTTTCCTCACTGTATCCGTGGCCCTGTGTAGACTTCGCTCTCATGGGGCAGGACTGCCCGTTATAACCCATGGGATGCTGGAGAAGAAGTTGTATGAGTTCTGAGACAGGCATTGTGATTTTCACTTTGCTTCCACTGGGATTGCCTGCTCCCAGGGAAGCCAGCTGCCATGCTGTGGGGCGGGAGCCCCGTGTGAGTGACAGCCCGTGAGACATCCCGGAAGCAGATACTCCAGGACCAGGCAGGTGGTGGATGGCTCCCTTCCCAGTCACCATCTTCATGACAACTGCAGGAGACTCCCTGAGCCTGAGCCATGCAGGGCGGCCACTTCTGGGCCTAACTCTCCGAACCTCTAAGAAGAAGAAGTTACTTTTGTTGCCTCAAGAAGCTAAGCCTGAGAATAATTGTTTTGTGCAGCAATACATAAAAATGTATTTCTTCGAGGAGAAAGCATTCAAATTAGTGACTAAGCTCTCATCTCTGGGTCTGAATTCAGATCCGTATGTGACAGAGAATATTTGCTTATGTATATTAACCTTTGCTGCAAATACATCCAAGAGGGGAGAGCATGCAGGTGGCAAGGTCAATTGGTATAACATAGTTCACA
>NW_022109491.1:5140313-5142498 GCF_000313985.2 Echinops telfairi
GGAAAGGATGGCCCCTGCAGGGGATCTGGAATTTCCTCCCTCCATTCTGTTTTTATAAATAAAGTTTTATGGACACGCAGCCACGCCTGTTCGCGTACTGATTGTCTGTGGCTGCTTTTGCCCTACCGCAGGGTTACTTAGCTGCAGCAGAGAACATATGGGCCTGCAGAACCACAAATATTTACTCCTGGGCCTTTACAGAAAGCATTTGCCAATGACCACTTAGTGTTTACAGGCACTTTTAGCTGAAGTGAGCCCATTAAAGACACAGTGATGTAAGGAGGAAGCACTTTCCCCAAGTCCCCTGTGAAGAATACAAGATTGCCGTGGAGGGGGTTAGGGTGGTGGTGGTAAATGTGTGCGGGGAGGGTGGGGGGGTGTCCTTAAGCAGTTAGTGAGGAACAGAGCTGGGCTCCAATCCAAGGCCCAGGCTGTAAATTCCAAAACTGCTCCTTCAATTATTTACATTCGGTGGGGCCCATTTCAAAAGGCACCTGGTAGTGCCATGAATTAGACATTAAACTGCTCACCCCAAGGTCGGTGGTTCAAACCCACCAGCTGCGCCAGAGGAGAAGGCGAGGCTGCCTGCTGCTGTAAAGATTTAGTCTCAGAAGCCCTATAGAGGGATGCTTGAAATAAGCAGAGCTGCTCAATGATGAGAGCAATTGTGCGGGTGGTGCGGGGCCAGGCAGTGCTTCAGTGGGTTGTGCACCACAGCTGCGAGTCAGGACGGACTCAGCTTTCTGGCTGTACTTGTTCTGAGACAGATTTGCTCATTCTTTGAGGCAGTCTGTGGTACTCACAATATTCTTCGCCAACACCTTAGTTTAAAATCTTCGGTCTTCCTTAGTCACATGCACGTGAGGGGATTGAAGATACCAGGGCTTGGGTCAGGCACACCTTAGTCCTCAAAGTAACATCCTTGATTTTCAACACTTTAAAGAGGTTTGGGGGAGATTTCCCCAGTGCACTAATAAAGAATGCTGGTGGCACACGGGTTAACGACCTCGGGTCTGTGGCTCAAGCCCCAGGAGCCGGTCTGAGAGAGAAAGATGTGCAAAGTCCATTTGCATGAAGCCTTGGGAATCATAGGCGGAGGTTCTCTCTCCCATAAGGTTCGCGAGTCTCAGTCGGAACTTGACGGCAAGGGGTTTGGGTGTAATATGGGACCATTGCTGCTGGGTAAACATTGAACTGCTAACCAACCACAAGACCAGCAGTTCAAAGCCACCAGCCACTCCACGGGAGTCTGTTTCCACAAAGCCTCAGATGCCCTCTCTAGGGTCGCTATGAGTTGGAATTGACTTGATGGTCGATTTGGTTGTGGTTTGGGGTAGGAGCCATCTATTGTTGGGTAACAAACTGCTCAAACCTTAGTGCCATCTAGCTGCAAGCATCTCTCATCTCAGTCTCTAATGAACTGAGTCGATTCTGACTGAGGCAACCCTAGGCAGACAGAGTAGAACTGCTTCCCAGTGTTTCCAAGGCTATAAACCGTTATGGGAGTAAACTGCCTCTTCTGTCTCTTACAAAGCGGCTGGGGGATTTGAACTCCTGATGTTTTCATTAGCAACCTAAAACTTAACCCATGGCACCATCAGGCTTCAAGAGGGTTGGGAATTCAGGAATTGCATGTCGGGGGACCTGGACCTCAAGGGCTCTTGACCATGGTTCCAATCAGTGTCCATCAAGGTTGAGGTGTCTTCTGAAGGCCCTGCTGGATGTGGACAATCTGCTTCTAAGCCCACTCAGTTCCTCATCACCTGGACCTTCCTATGGGGTCCTTCCAGGGCAAGGGATCCAAGAAGGAGAAAGCGCAGCTGAGGCCAAGGGTATAGGCCACCGACTGGGCTCTCAAAAGTGACTCTCGGTTATTCTGCCCAGCTCTGTTTATTAGTGAGAGAAAGTCCAGCCCACACTCTGGGGTGGGGGTGGGGGTGAGACAGTGGTATCCAGGCACACACATCAGGAGACAGGACCCGTGGGTCCATCTCAGAGGCTGCTCAGCCCAGCAGCACATACCATAGGGGACCGAACACCAACAGTGGGGTCTGGGACAGCACCGTGTCACCAAAAAACGCTGATGTTTCTGCAGGGGAACATTTGGCTACTCACGCTAGGTGGGACGAAGAATTGACAGCAATAACCTCCTGGCTTGGCTTCCAAAGGAGTCATGAAAAACTCT
>NW_022109491.1:5151997-5161590 GCF_000313985.2 Echinops telfairi
GGGAAAAAACTAGGAAGTATAACCGAAGCATTAAACACATTATTGTTAGGGCAATTAACTATGATGTCCAAGGAACCAGATCCCAGGAGATTTGGGGGTGGGCAGAAGCTACTCTTTGCTTATCATGGACATAAATAGCTTCTGAGTAGCTACTCTCTGCTTGTCATGGACATAAATAGATCATACAAATTGCACATATGCAACTTTTCCCAGCTGTGAAAAGGACCACCACCACTCATGGGTCAGTTTGTCAGGCTGCGGTAGCTGTGATGTGGGAAGCCATGCCACCCCTCTTTCAAATAGCAGCAAGTTCCCCTATGATGGGAAGGTTTCAGGAGAGCTTCCAGCCTGAGCCAGCCTCAAGAAGGGCCTGGCATCCACTTACAATACAATGGGGCATTGAGAAGCTTCTGACCATCATCTGGTGTGGAGCCAGGAAATGAGTCCCTCGGGTTGCAAGACACCAAAATGTGACTTGAGAAAGCTCCCTCTTCCCAGCCGAATGGGCCAGAATGATGCCCTGGGTGGGGAGAGCTGAGCCCTCCCTTGGCTGATGCGGCACCTGCTCAAAAATTAGAAGAGACCACTGCCCACATCCATTAAAAACTGGAAAGCTGATTTACTTATTTGTTCTTCTTTTTTGTTATGTTTTGCTCTGCTTTGTTTTTGCCTGTGTTATTGTCTGTGCATGTCTATCTGGACAAGACAGGTGGGATGAATAATCCAGAGGAGAGAACAATGGGACCACGGGAGAAGGGGAGGTGGGAGAAAGGAAGGGATGTGTCAACCAAGCCAGGGACAAGGGAACAACACGTGAACTAAAATCAATGGAGAGAAGGGCGTAGGATGCCTAGTGGGACTCAATCAAGGGCAATGTAACCGTGAGGAATTACTGAAACCCAAATGAAGGCCGAACATGATAGTGGGGTGTGAGAAAAGTAAAAGGAAATAGAGGAAAGAACTGGGAGGCATGGGACAGTAATAACGGTCCAAATACAAGCATGTATATATATAAATACATTTATATACAGTGACAGGGTAATAGAGCTGTGTACATATATTTATTTATAAAGTATTATGGTAGCCGATGGACATTGGGCCTCTACTCAAATACTCCCTCAAAGCAAGAACAATTTGTTCTACTAACATGGCACTCTGTGGTGTTCACCTTCCCTGACACGATCGCCGAATACAAAATGGGTTCATAGGCAAATATGGTGAAGAAAGCTGATGGTGCCTGGCTATCAAGAGATATCACATCTGGGGTCTTAAAAGCCTTGAAGATAAACAAGCAGCCATCTAGCTCAGAAGCAACAAAGTCCACCTGGAAGAAGCACATCAAGCTGTGTGGTCATGAGGCATCGTTGGGATCAGGTATCAGGCAACAAAGAGCCAAAACCAAAAAAAATGCATATCAATGGGAATGAGGGAGAGAGCAGAGTGGAGACCCAAAGCCTATCAATAGTGAATTGGACACCCCCCTGTCAGAACGGTCACAAGGTAAAGAAGAGCCAGTCAGGGCACAGTATAGCACCAATGAAACACACAACCTTCCTCTAGTTCTTTAATGCTTCCTTACACACACATCGGCCCCGTCCCCACCCCACTCCCATGACCCCAATTCCATCTCACCAATCTGGCTAGACTAGAACATGTACACTGGTACAGATAGGAGCTTGGAACACAGGAAATCCAGAATAGATATGCCCCCTCAGGACCAATAAGGGGAGCAGCAATACTAGGAGGGTTAGGGTATGGGGTGGGGAGTAAGGGGGAGCCGAACACAATGATGGACCCATGGCCCCCATCGCAGGGGGGTGGACAGCAGAAAAGTGGGTGAAATGAGACAGCAGTCAGTGCAGGACATGAAAAAAAAAAAGAAGAATTTATAAATTATCAAGGGGACATGGGGCGGGGGGAAATGAGGAGCTGATGCCAGGGACTCAAGTAGAAAGAAAATGTTTTGAAAAAGATGACCACATGAACAGATGTGTTTGACAAAATGGATATATGTATGGATTGTGATAAGAGCTATAAGAGCCCCCAATTAAAAATTTTTTTAGTTAAAAAAAACCCGGAAAACTGCAAGTGGCCAACAAGTACATGGAAGGCTTGAGGACATCTGTCCTGGACCTTCATGAGCTGAGGCGGACTGGTATTGGCCATTTTAACGGAGTCATCAAAGAAGGTCTCCTCTGGCATGGGTGACAAATTGATGAGGAACCGTGTCACTTCTGTGTCCAAATGGACATGTCAAGATCTATCCTGTCACCGATGCTCCGTGGTAGAGGACACTTGAAGGAGGCAGGGCGTCCCCCTGGGTTAAGCAGAAGGTCAGTGAGAGTTCGGAAGACCCTTGGGAAGATGGACCCAGTGACCGTGCCGATGGGCCCAGACACAGCCAGGACCGTACGGAGAGCGCAGGAGCAGGGAGTGGGAGGCGGTGGTGATTCAAGGGTAGAATTCTCACATTCCACACAGTGGACTCCTGGTGTGGACCCTGGCCAGTGCGCCTCGGACACAGCCAACACCTGCCTGTCCTTGGAGGCTTGCGTGTGGCTCTGAGCTACACCGGTTTCAGCAGGGCTTCCAGTGCAAGGCAGCTTAGGAAGACGGGTCCAGTGATCTACTTCTAAAAACCAGCCCATGAAATTCCTATGGATGCCAACGGTACATGCTACACCTGATCCTGAGAATGGTGCAGGACGGGGCAGCATTTCTTTCCTCTGCACACGGTCACCAGCAGTCAGGGCAGACATGATGGTGGCTGACAGCAAGTGAGTCTCAGTGCGCTTCCCTCCCGCTCCTCACAGAGCCAGCTGGACTTCTACAGCCAACTGAACATTGTCTCCAGTTTGCTCCACACCCCGAGAGGGAAAACCACGGCAGGGCTTTTATCGACGGCCCTTGGTGATCCACTAATGTTTCTCCCTACCTGGAGCATCTGACAGCCCCTGGTGGGACGGTCCAGGGGTTCTCTCATCTTGGCCCCCCTGGAACCTAAGGCATCCCAAAGAATGAACATCTGTAAAGGTCGGGGTCTTGGGAACCCCGTGGGGCAGACCTGCTCTGTCCTGTGGGGCTCTGTGAGTCAGAGGTGACTCAGTGGCTCTGGGTTAGGTTTGGTTTGGTCTTCGTAACGGAAGCAGGTCACCAGCCCCTGGGTGGATTTGAACCACTGGCCACCTCTCTGCTAGCAGCCTAGTGCTTGCTTACGCACTGTGCCAGGCCACTCTCCAAAGCGCAGTACATTTCTTTATAAGTCGCTGCCACTGAGTCCACTCCAACTCACAGTGGCCCGGAGGTGGGACTAGAACTGCCTCGCAGGGTTTCCAGGGGGGCAGAGCCTTTAACCACCACCCGCCAGCGCTCCATGCCCAGCCGAGGCCATCATTCCCCCTGACCTTTAAAACGCCCTCTGAAGACGTGAATGGGCTCAGCCCATGAGAGTCCCCGTGAGGAATCATCCACTTTAAGGCAATCCGAGGGGAAACAAGGAAAAATCCTAGCAGGGTTTATTTCTGAAGAAATAACAATAAACAGCAAGCTCAGAGAAACATCAAAAGCCAGTTTTCGAACAAGGCGCCGCTCTCCGATTCAGGAAATTTTAATTTGCGGGAGATTAAAGCAGGATGGGCTGAAAGCTGCCGGTGTGGTCTGAGCAGGGGCTATTTTGGCAGCAGGGAATGTCCAGAGCAGAGGACAGAGACTCCCTGTCAGGCACCGTCCCTGAGGGTGGGCCAGGAGTCCTGGGGGTACACGGTCTGAGGACCTGCACTCCGAGGTTAGCAGTCCAAGTTTTAGTGGGTACTTACTGGGTGAAAACATGGCATTATTTTTAGATTCTCGTTTGAACTCATATTAACATAGCCAAGTGGACTCCGTGCTTTTATTGATTGCACGAAGGTTCTCAGGTGTGCTGTTTTACCATCAACCCTCTGCAGAGTTAGCCAACAATAGCAACCATCCACCGTCACAGCAAACCATCAATGGAATCCATCAGGGGAACCGTCGAGGCAGCATCAGTGGGATGGTAAGAAGCTGTCAGATTCGGGATGTATTTTGAAGATAAAGTCAACAGAATTTCAGAGGATCCAACGTGGCATCTGAGAAAAGGCAGAAAGCCGGGGACATATGTAAGTTGTGACCTGACCGATGGAATGGCTACTTGTTCATTACTGAGATCAGAAAAGACAAAACTGGGACTGCTAGGTGGGAGGCTGCCCCTAAGAGTCCAGCTCTGGATGTGTTGAGTTTGAGATGTCTTGTGGGTCGGCCCCAACAGGAGATCGTCGGAGGGCAGGTGGGGAGACAAGGCTGAAGTGCCAACAAGGGCTGTTAGCTCTGCATCTGGCATATAGTAGAAATTCAATAAATGGGAATGGCATGAATGCCATTGCTTAGATCAGCAGACATATCTGCTTACCATTGGAAAAGAAGTAGGCCTTCCCAGCTTCTCATGGCGGGTCGATAACATTTTCACACGAGAAGAAAGGTACCCCCCCCCCCATTTATTCCAAATGGTGTGCAAAATAAGTCGGAGTGGTTTCACTTGGGCTGTTTTCTATCTCCAAGATAACATTAATAAGCAAATTTGAAATCACACAAGTATGAACGTAAATTATTTACAGTGTGCTTGAAGGACGCCACAGCAGGGCTTTGGAAAGTAAATAATTTATAAACTCATTGAAAGAGTTTCTTTTTTCACTAATTAAGGGTGAAATTTTTACCAATAAATCAGGAGAGTTTGGGAGAAGTACGTGCATTGGCGATCAATTCTGTACAACAGACCTTTACTGAGAAACCAGGCCGTGCCACTGGAGAGCTGTACAAACGAGTTCCGGCTTTGAAGGAGTTGGCGATGCGCGTTCCGGCTTTGAAGGAGTTGGCGATGCGCGCCGTGGGGCGCATAGCACAGTTGGTACTGTGTTGCCCACCAATGAGCTCTGCTGGTCTGCTTTGCAGGCACCTGGTAGGATGGCAATTCCTCTCCCCCTCTGAGGGTAGGCATGGCCACGTGACTGCCTCTAGTCCAGCGGTTCTCAACCTGTGGGTCAAGACCCTTTGGGGGGTCGAATGACCCTTTCACAGGGGTCGCCTAAGGCCATCAGAAAGCACTTATTTCCAACGGTCTGAGGAACGGAGACACTGCTTTTCTATCGGTCTCCAGGCGGGTGCACTCATGCAGATCCGCCCACCTGTGAGTCCCCGACTGAAGATGGCTACCCTTGCTACACCACGTTTCAAGACCAAACTTCATTTATTTGTCATTAGAAAGAAATATTTTACAAGATATAATTACATATTGTTTTGTGATTAATCACTATGCTTTCATTATGTTCAATTTGTAACAATGAAAACACATCCTGCCTATCAGATATTTACATGATGATTCATAACAGTAGCAAAATGACAGTTATGAAGTAGCAACAAAATAATGTTATGGTTGGGGGTCACCACCACATGAGGAACTGCATGAAAGGGTGGCGGCATGAGGAAGGTTGAGAAACACGGCTCTAGTCAGTAAAATGCAAATAGCAGCTCCGTGTGTCAGTTCTAAGCATGAGCTTTATGCATCCAGGGGTGCATTGCCATGTTCTGGTACACACTGTGGTGCAAGAGCAATTCATGTTCAAGTGAAGCTTCCTTCAACCTGGGCGCCTGAGTGACTACTGGGCGTGGAGCCCTCCCCTTACCACACCTGGATGGTTCTCCCAGACTCACAGCCTGCGAGCAAGACATGAACTCCAGTTGTGTTAATCCACTGGTACTTGGGAGTCCTGAGCTCCTGCATCATCGAGCCCATCGGAAGGATGCCACTGTTGTTAGCTGTCCTTGTGCCAGATCCTGGCTCATGGTGATATTATGCAAAATGTGTCATCTCCGTGATTAGTTTTGGATCGGAAAGTTGTAGTCAATATTGATAAAGAATATGTCCTTTGTGAATTCCCATGTTTATCCCCATTCTTTGTGCCTTTTGTGACCTATAACCGAAAAGCCAAACACTGCCATTGAGAGAGTTTGACTCATTGTGCCGCTATGGGGCAGGGTAGTACTACCCCGTGGGTTTCTGGGAATGTAACTCTTTACAGGAGTAGAAAGCCCTGTCTTTCTCCCTCGGAGCAGCTGGGATTTCAAACTGCCAGCCTTGCAGTTAGCAGCCCGAAGCCTAACCACTATACCACCTATATGTAGTTTAAAATAACATGTCTACCCTAGTTGGCTTTCCCAAATCATTGTTCTATATTCCCTATGAAAATAAAGTCATCATTCCAATATAAATGCCTCTCCTTGATTTACTTTAAATTTCTAACTAGGAACCATCCCTTTCTCTCCCCTATTGTCCCTCTAGATCTCCTGTAGGCTTTCTTCTTCCACTGATATTTGTCCCCAGAAGCCACATTGTTTCTGCAGCTCATCTCACGAACGTGCAGGCTTCCGAGAGGAGTTGGGCCAGGAGCATCGGGATGCAATTCAGATTCTGGGTGACGGTCCCCTTCCACTCCCCAACCTCACCTTAATCCACTGTAAACTGGGCCAGCACAAATTTTAGAGATAATTGCTAACAAAGGGCCTTCTTTCAGGGACCAACATGTGTTGTTCTGGTGGGTTTTGCTCCCTGTCACCCGTCGCCAACCCACCGATGCTGAGTCAACATGCCCATGGGTGGCCAACCCGTGTGTGACAGAGGAGAAGTGTGCTTCGCTGGGGTCTCAGTGCTTGATCTTTTAGAAGGAGGATACCAAGCCTTTCTCCTGAGTGCCCCTCATGGGACTTGAACTTCCAACCTTTTGGTTAGACGCATGTTAACTTTCCCAACAATGTCGAACACCAGCCCGAACTCCAAACTCATTGCCGTCAAGCCGATGCCAGCTCATGACAACCCCGTCGGGCAGGGTAGAGCTGCCCCTGTGGGTTTCCGAGACTGTGAGTCTTTAGAGGAGTCGAAAGCCCCATCTCTCTCCCGCGGAGCGGCTGGTGGCTTCGAACTGCAGACCTTGCAGTTAGCAGCCCAACTTGTAACTGCTATGCCACCACAGCTCCTCTGCCTAACACAAACTGGAGGCTAAATAAATGCCGTGTGAGCGAAAGAAAGACAGGCAGGAGGGAAAGAGGGAGAGAGGTAAGAAAGAAAAACAGGAGTGAAGCGTAGAAGGAGGAAGGAAATAAAATGAAAGGGGAAACAAGACAAGGGAGAGATGGGGAGAAGTTAACTTAATGCAGCCCGGTGCGGCAATGGCTGAAGTGAGTGTATAGCGAGGTGCACGATGGGCACCCATCAGGCATGGTGGGGGTGGGGGTGAGGGGGTAGCGAGTGCAATAAAGCAAAGGCCACAAGTTACTTTTCTGAAAACCTTCTGGGAAAGTTCCACCATCATTAATTTCCGGCCATAAGAAGAATTTCTGCACAGGTCAGCAGTTGTTCTAATGGTTTGGAAAATCTACTCTGGATCCAGGGCAAATGTTACCTATAGTAAAGGTACTGGGTGTTCCTTGGAGAGCAACCAAGTGGCATTTCAACGGTTATGGTAGGTTGAGTTGGGAAAGGTCAAGGCAATGAGAAATCAACGAAAATATGCTTAACGTGGTGGATGGGCCAAGATGAGGGGCGAAAGGGCTTGGGGGGACTTTGGCCTGCCTCCCACCACAGAAAATCCATCATCCTTCCCCCAAAAGTCACCCCAAACAAGCAACAGTGAAATATCTGTGCTATTATTCATTGATATTTTCTCAGTCTTAAGGCTAAAATCTGCATCTTTCCAGCGTGGCTATTTTTATTGACTTGTTATTCGACCTGAATAACCAGAGCTCTTCCTTGTCAAATCCAGGTGGAAGACAAATCCCACCAGCACCACCAGGGTGCGCTCTCTGAGCAGCTCTTCTATTGGATTTTGGAGCCAACCCTGGCTTTGGTAAACTCTTGACTCCAGTAGCAGCAGTAGGTGATATACAATGGTCATGTCCTCAGCTGCCTCCCCACAACTCTCCCCTGGGCGCTGGCATCATCAGCGGTTGAGTTGTTGATTGCAGCCTCCAATGCCCATTTTCACGTAGCTGCCTGGAGACGTGCAAACCCTCTGTCTGAGGGAAGCTTGTTCTTGGGCCACAAGGATGGGAAACCCAAAGGAGAATGGGCGGAGCCCCTGAGGGGTACAACCCGTCAACACACTCAGCTGCTAGCTGTTTGAATTCTACCACCCCTCTCCCCGAGAGGCCTCGGAAGAAAGGCCAGGTGACCTGCTTCAGAAAAAGCTGCCGATACACCCCCAACGGCGCACAGTTGGACCCTGAGACGCATGGGAGTGCCACGAGTTGGAATCAGTTGGATGGCAGCTGCTCTGGTGTTTGTTTTGTTATGTTTCTTAAGTCTGGTTCTTCGGAATGGCCAAGGTTGGTGTGTTGGTTACATGTTGACAGAGTCCCAGGCTCCCTCTGTCCTGTTGCTTTGCCTCGTACAGCTTCGATCCCCAGGGTCACCACATGGCCCAAAATATTTTCTGGAGTGCCCACTGTCTCTCAACATTCCAGCCAGTAGGAAGGAATGGGGGAGGGGGGAGCAAGTAGGGGTGGGGGGTGCCCACCATCTCCTTTTAGTACATTTCCCAGAAGATCAGTTAGTCACGAATGCAGTTGATGACTGATTGGTTGGCAATCAACTGGTCAGGAACTGAGCTTCAGGTCTCCACTAGTTGCAAAGGCTCCTGGGAAATGTTGCTTTCTTTGGGGCAGCCATGTACCACGTAACAAGGGAAGGTCAATTACTAGGGACAGAGGGACGAATAACAGTGGGAGCCAGGGGTAATTGCCACTTCCACTGAGTCCAATATGGCTTATGCCAAATTTTAATTTGTCTTCCTCAGCCTCTCTTCAAGTGCTAAGAAAAATAATGAGATATATAAAGTTTTCTGAAGCCATGAAACCAAACTCATTTACCTTTATAATTTTCTATTAATCTACTACCAGAATTCATTTTGCATTTAATTCTAGCCTCTCACATTTTAATGCCATCTCTTTAGTCTTTACACATTAGTGGTCTCAGCCATGTCAGACTTCTTCATCTCCTTTATGTTCATTTATTTTAAATTTTAGTGGTCTTCTAGCCAATCCTTTATCCTTTTTATTACAAGACCATGAAATTTTATAATCCCCTAGAGCTTTGTTAGTCAGCTGCTACAAGGTTCTTAACCTTTGTTAATTTATTCCCTCGTTTTTGACTTTCAGATCTGAGGCATGCCTTCATATTGTTTGTTTGTTTTTTAATATGTAGGCAGCTTTCACTAAGTAAGTTTGTTAATGCAAATTAATAGCTTTTTACTTCTGTTTTTACAGTTATATCCAAGTCCCCCCGTAGTTGTGCTGCTGATCGCTTTAATAACAATTTATCATGCCATGTCATATAATTTATATTTTAATACCATAAAATGTGCATGCTATAATAAAGCTAGAGTAATTGTATCAAAACTTTATCTGGAAGTCATTGAAAATAAGCATGTTATTTGTTGAACTCCCAAGCACACCATTTTATTGGTATTTATTGTAAGAGAAAGTCCCTAAACAATAATAGCTTTTCTTTTTAAGAACGGTGGAAGGGG
>NW_022109491.1:5161690-5164825 GCF_000313985.2 Echinops telfairi
TTGTGTTCCCTTCATCATACAATTACATGAATGATCCATACCCGGCTGTGAAATTTCTAATGCAGGTTACAATGGCAAGAACAATCATGTCGGCATTAACTGAGATATGTACGTGACAATAAAATAATACTAATTATAAAATACTCTCTCCTCCTCCTCCTCTACTGGAAATCTGGCCAGGAAATATAGAACAACTGATCAAAACGCAAATGTTCGGCATATATTTTGCACCCCATGGACAGGGAAAGGCAAGTCATGAACTTGAGAACTTGAAACCTGATGGGCATGAAAGACAGACTTAGGAAACAACCGGTCACCAAGGGCTAGACTCTGACAGTATTTCTCTCTGGGCAGGGACCTCTCTGCCTGGACCAGTTTGTATTTGTCGTATAACAAATATCCCCCCCGCAAAGCAGGAACCTCTTACTGGAGCTATGAATTGGAGAACTGGTCATGGTGGTTGGGAGGGTCTATTAATCGGGGCCAGGCTCCCTAATGAGTCAGCTGAGGGCTGGCTGGTTGGGGTTAGGATGTCTCAGCGCTCGCCCACATGACCCCTCCTCTCTCCAACAGGCCAGCTCAGGCTCTGGCACATGGTAGCCGAGTTCCAGGAGCGGCAAGACAGCAAGCTCAGTGCCTGGTGCATGTTAAACTTCTGCTGCTTGTGTTGTGACTGCCAATGCCCCAGATGCCAGGGAAGCAGACTCAATCAATGCCTGGGAGGAGTGGGCAATGGTGGGCATTTTCTACTCTTCTACACCACTGAGTTAGTTAATTGTGCCAGCCTGGCCAATAATCACATGTGGTGCTGGTTGAAAGGTGGAGGGATAAATGGGTGGTGAAGCCTCGCCTTTCTAGTTCTCGGGTCTCTTGTTGTGTGATGGTTTCATCGGGTGCAGCTGCCTTAGCAGTTCCCTGCTTCATCTTGCAAGATTGACTTCCTACAAGACATCCCCAAGGAGAAGCCGCATGGATCTATCCCGATGCAGCCCTGGGTGCTGGAGCAGCCGTGTGGAGACCCCTGCCAGTGCTGAGATGCTTACACGTTCACTGACTCAGCTTTCCTCCTGCAGTCGGCATTATTGCCTCTGTTTTGTGAGGTGAAGGACTTTGTGGACTGGTGTTGGGTATGGGTTAATGTTGGACTTGTGGGCTTGGGCAGCATTGGGTTGGGATGTTTTCGTGATGCACATTTTCTTTGCATAAAACTCTCTCATACGTGAGTTGCTGTGGATTTGTTTCTCCAAAGTACCTAGACTAATACAACCACACTCAGGGCACTTGGGACCTTTGTGATCAAACCCCGTGGCCCATTTAAATATTCCATGTACTCAATGATGGGGGTTTACCATACTACATCCTATTGTAGGAGTGAGGAAAAAAGAAAGAAAACTCTGGGCTCATAAAGCTTACTTTCTAGTGGGAACTCCTGTTTCCCAAACCAATACCCCGTCTGGCCCCCGCCCAATGTCTCTACCTCCAAAACTAGGAAAAGATTTTCCCCACTCACCATCCTTTTCTTTCCCTCTTTTCAGCCCAACCGAATCGTCCCTCTCCTTTGGGTAATTTCATCTCCCACCTCCTAGGGGACTTCAACAATGAGCCCCCACTCCTTCTGGCCATCCATCTGACTGTGTGCATCTGTCTGCCAGAGTCCCTCATCTCAGACTCAAGAGATGGGTCCGGGGTTCGACAAATGAGCCACGTAGAACCCAAGGGCTGCTCAGTCACTGGCCTGAAGCTGCTAGAGAGAAGCCACATCAGGAGCCGGCAATGTCAACCACCTTGGGTACCACACGTCAGAATAAAGCAACCC
This sequence comes from Echinops telfairi, assembly GCF_000313985.2. Taxonomy (NCBI): domain Eukaryota; kingdom Metazoa; phylum Chordata; class Mammalia; order Afrosoricida; family Tenrecidae; genus Echinops; species Echinops telfairi. Next base: position 5,163,507 of record NW_022109491.1, read on the forward strand.
GGACTCAGAGCCAAACACAAAGAGAGGCCCGGTCCCAGGGACATCATCTGAGGACCTTGGTGATCTGAATCCGCTGTTTATCAAGTCTGGGGTGGGTTTCTGTCACTCACAGCCAAATGAGGTGTGAGTAATAAAGTCTCGCAGCGTGCAGCGCAGCTCTCTCACCCTCTGCTCAAAGTCAGCTGGAGCCGCTGGGAGCCCTTTGGAAATTGGGTGCTGTGTTAGCCTTGGTACTTTAGAGAAACAAATCCACAGAAACTCATGTAGGAGAGAGTTTTATATAAAGGGTAAGTGCACATCAAGAAAACATGCCAACCCAGTGCTGCCCAAGCCCACAAGTCCAACATTAACCCATATGTCCAACACCAGTCCACAAAGTCTTCCTCCATCTCACAAAACAGACGCAATGATGCCAACTGCAGGAGGAAAGCTGAGTCAGTGAGTGTGTAAGCATCTCAGCGCTGGCAGGGGTCTCCACACAGGTGCTCCAGCACCCAGGGCTGCATTGGGGTAGGTCCATGTGGCTTCTCCCCAGGGAGGTCTTGCAGGAAGTGAGCCTTGCCAGCTGAAGCAGGAACCTGGCTAAGGCAACTGCACTCTGCTCCGGCCATCAGAAAGCAAGAGACCCAAGAGCTTGAAAGGTGAGGCTCCCCGAACCATTTATCCCTCTGACCTTCAATTAACCCCACATGTGTTTATCAGCCAGGTTGGCACAATAAATGAACGACCTCAGGTGTGCTCTTGGCAGGAAGCTGTGTGTGCTAGCAATGGGAAGTTGGGTGTGCTATAGCTGATGCTACTTTACAAGCAAAGAGCAATCAATTAGGCAGAAAATAACTACACGATACAATTACAATGTAACAACCATAAATACACTTTTTTTAAATTGTAAGTTGTCAAGCTAAATAAGCCTGCCAATTAGAATACTGTGTTAATAATCATCTGATTCTTGTTTATCCGTTGGGTTACCTATAGCTGGTACTCAGAGAGGCAGTGAGTAAGCTGGCAAGCTCAAAAAAGATTTGGGGGGGCCAAAGATCAATGAGCAAAATTCTATCGGATGGTTCTTTTCTTCTTCAATATCAAAAACGATTAGCTTCGAACAAGCTCATGAAAACAAAAAACCTCCAATGATCCCTGGGGCTGCAGACCACACACCTTTCTGTCAAGCTCAGGGGTGTGTCGCTTAATGGCCATGGTAAGTTCTGTGAAGTAGGACGCTGTGCGATGTGGGCGCTGTACAAACCCTGTGTTATCTGCTTAGCAAACAACATGCCACCTCACGAGCAATGGAAGCCACAGATGTCCCCTCCGTGTTG
>NW_022109491.1:5165806-5166761 GCF_000313985.2 Echinops telfairi
AATCACTGCCCAACTTGGCCTTGCTCCCAGGAGCCCTATGAAATGTCACACACACACACACACACACACACACACACACACACAGTACTGAGTCTAAATTATGCTACTTACTCTCATCCCCATCGTAAAGAGAAGCAGCTACCTCCTGCAGTAAAAACTCTGAGAGGAGCCAGTTGAAGTCTGAGCCCAGCATTCCCCAAACTTACGTGACCTTGGCCTACCTGGCATCTCGGAATGCCGTAGGTCGCAGCTACTGTCCGTCTGTCAGTGTGTCACACGCTGGGATGATATACCAGCAGGGTATGAAGGCACCTTGGTGACCAGGTGTCCGCGGAGCTTGCAGACTGGACAGATGAGAAGGACAGGCCTGGTAACTGACCTTCTGAAGGTGAGCCCGTGACTTGCAGTATAAGACCATCCAAGACGGTATGAGCCCCCGGGCTAGAATGCCCTACTCAGTACCCCAACAATGAACTTAAACATATGCATAATCACGACGATGGCGCAGCGTCAAGCAACGCTCCCTTCTCCTGTATGCGAGATCATCATGCATTCGAGCCAACGCGATGGTAACTAACAACAAAATCTAAAGCATGGACCACGCACCTGCTCTGTAAAGCCTAAGGGACCAGCTTAAGCTTAGAAGAGCCGGCGTTCCCCAGCTCTGCCACTCAAAGCATCCATCGGCATAGGATAGCAACCATAGTATGCAAATGATCGATTGTGTCCCAATAAACTTTATTTACCAAAAAAAAAACGAGCAGAGGCTCAACAGTCACGTCAAACCAAAGACAAGTAAGCCATGGGCACAGGGAAACTAGATTCTTAGAACCAGAACAGAATGATTGAGAATGTTCACCAATTGTGAAGAAGGTAACCACGGTCATTGGACAATTTGTGTAGAAATTGTTAAAGCGGAACCTGAACGGCTATGTAAACCCTCGCCAAAAAAGGG
>NW_022109491.1:5168375-5170121 GCF_000313985.2 Echinops telfairi
TTAGTGCTGAACCATTTAGCATCTTAGCCCATCATCGCTTATATTACACACAGGATTTCAATCGTGTCTGGTAAAATTATGTGTGCGCTGCCGTATGTGTGTAACACTTAATAAGTCTTCTTACCCCCCCTCAAGTTTAATAACTGATTTTCTTACATTTATGGGTGTGGAATTTTATGGCTCGTGGATATAGTTTGAACCTAAATCTTCATATCTTATAAATTGATTTTTAGTTTCCTTTTTGACCTTATGAATTTCAATCAGACATTGACCTCTTGTTGCTCAAAAATGTGCCTGATTTAATGCCTGTAACAATAACAGTGGAGAGAGGCATCACCAGAAGCGCCCACAGGGCTTGCAGAAGCCCTTCACAGACCCTGGAGGCCTCCAGCAGTAATAATTCTCCACCCCAGCCCTTCCTCCAAGCCGGCATGCTCCACCTGACTGGGACAGCGCCGTCGGGCTGCACTCTAACCAGGGGGCACCATGGGAACGTCCACCGAGGAGCCTGGTTCACATCCTTGCCCAGAAGCATCCTTGGAAATTAACCAGGAACGAGCGAGGCGCAGAGAGCGGATTTGATCGTGACGGGGAAGAAAAGATAAATACTACCCGGGAGCCTTCTTCCGGGCGGGGAGGAGGCATTTCAAGTACTTGAGCTTGATAAAAAGTGAGAAATTAATAGGAATTGTCTTTAAAGACTGCATTGTTATAGTCTGTCTCATATTGTGACTGCTGAGTCTGTAGTGTCAATGGAGGAGTTGAAGGATGACTCCTTTGTTTCCCTGACTGTGCTAATTTAATTTAATTGGTTTACTGAATAACGGGGTGTTGATGTTCATTATTCCTTATTAAGAAAGACTCTCAAAGCAAAAACAAAAGCAGCTCTTTTCTCTCTTGTTCGTTCTTTCTTTTTTTCCCCCTTTATGAACGCAGGGGGCCCACTTCCTTCTGCACGATGATCAACACTCCTCCAAAGATAAACAGCTAAAATCGGGGCTTACCCATGAGCTTCGTTTCCGTGATTCATTTTCTCACCGATCTAAAAACCCTCCAAATTGCTACAACATAATGCTGGCAGTGGAATGCTGACTAGAACTGAAATTACTTGGGGGAAAATAAATCTTTTCTGCTGAGAGAACTTCAGGAGATGCCCTATTTAACACACTGGCTGTCTAGGTAGCTGATTAAGAAGAAACTGGAGGTGGGGGCGGGGAGGGGAAGAGTGTACAAAGGCCTTCGAACAACTTTCTCTGAATGGCCCCTAACTCTAAGCTCAATGTTGGGGACCCGAGGGACTCTGAAATACCGGTATCCCTACCCCGTTTCAGTCCTCCTTATTGACCAGGACGAAGAAAGAAGGCTTTTGTATCTACCCACCATGACGGCCATGTCTTCCTCCTCCTCCCACCTGAGAGGACAGCACTTCCTGCGGCTTCAAGGTGGAGGGCGTCCAGGTGACTGCTCTGACCAATGAAATGTCAGCAAAGGCCCTTCCACGCCTACAACTTCTTCTGTTGCCTGGACAGATGTGGAAGTGCTGCTGAATCAGAAGGCGCGGCACAGAGGCATCAAAACTGTCCAAATCCACAGCCGCTTTTACATGAACCAGAGATCAGGTTTGTTGGTTAAGCCGCTGAGATCCTGATGTTGAAGCCTTTTGTAACTGGGAAAAAACAGTTGCCTCCAGTCAGTTCCGGCTCATGGCAAGCCCGGTGTGTGTCAGAGCAGCCCCACACTGCTCCA
>NW_022109491.1:5171487-5173060 GCF_000313985.2 Echinops telfairi
TTTCCCATGTCTATAAACCACCAGGTGAGTACTATCTAGGGAGTATTTCCCCTGTAACCACTAAGGAACATGCATTTCTGTATGTTCACCTATTTGAGTCCTTTCATAAAAACAAGAATACGCAATATTTGTTTCTTTGTGATTGACTTATTTCACTCAACATAATGTCCTCCACATTCATCCACATTTCATATACTTTTTAAATAATATTTTTGGGAGATTTCCAATTAATAAGGAACTAGGAAGTAGGCTATATAGAGTACAAATAGAAATAGCATTCAGGATCACCTGATCCCAAATAGGCCCCTGACCAGTGAGAAATCCTATCACCGCGGGCATGCCTGTAAGCTTGGGCATCGCCACAAATGGGTCCCCTGAAAGAACGGGAAAGATAAATAAATGCACTTACAAATGAGCTCTCATTAGTACATCAGAATGCAGTAGCAGAGCTTTTCTATTAAAAGGATTAGGGCCCTCAGGGGGAAAAGGACAAAGCAATGTTTTGTTTCAGTTCAGTAGAAAAGCCAAGGGACCAGATTTCCAAAATAAACAAAGAACACAGAAAGAGCAGCCAAAGGAAAATGAGACGAAATGAAAAAGATGGCTGAAGCAGCTCTGAACTGCACAAACTTCACTTCTGGGCTTTTTGTGCACAGACACAACAAACCCACTGAAATACTGTTGTTAGCGCCCTTGGCATTGACTAGATTCCAACTCATAGCGACCCTGTGCACAACAGAAGGAAGCATGTCCCGGCCCTGCACCATCCTCCCAACCATTGCCATCCTTGAGTCTATCATTGCAGCCACTGGCTCAACCCTCTCACCGAGGGGGTCCTCTTTTTTACTGACTCCCAGTTTTACCAAGCACAACAGGATTTCCCAGGGCCTCACCTCTCCTGATAACATGTCCAAAGTAGGTAAGATAGTTTCCAATTCTTGCTTGAAGAGCTCTTCTGGCTGTACTTCCTCACGATGGCTCATTGGTGGTTTAGGCGGTCCAAGAGCCGTTCTATGTTCTTGGCCAACATCATGCCTCAAAGCCAACAATTCTCCGGCCTTCCTTATTCACCGTCCGTGTGCTTTCACATGCAGACAAAGGCCAATGAAAATACCATAGGTTAGGTCAGACACACCTGCGTCCTCAAAGTTAGTTGCATAGTTTCTGGTAGCTACATAATTTCTATCAACTTGAAGATCTAAACTTGTAGGGGGGAGACCAGTCTGTCCCTGATGATGCCTCTTGGTGGGCATGACATTCTCGTAAGGAGGGTGCTGGGAACCTCCCCCTTCCTCTCTGCCTTCACCTTTCTGTTGACATCACGTGGAAGCTGGGAGAGGCATCCACTGCCATTGGATCCTCAAGACTTTGCGCCCACTGGCTGGGGATCTTCCTGCCTTCCGCATCATTGTATCATGCGTCTGAAGAGGGACTTCCGGCTAGTATCAGATTTGTGGACTTCAGTTGCACGGGCCTGGGATGTTTTATTGATGCATAATGCTTGATACAAAGCTCTCTCTTACATATAGATGAGTGTCACTGGATTTGTTTCTCTAGTCAACCCGGCCTCACA
>NW_022109491.1:5173922-5175433 GCF_000313985.2 Echinops telfairi
CCTCTCATCAGTTCCCCCCTCTCCTTTCCCATCCTCACTCCCCTGTTCCCTTTCCCCTTGTCCTCCTTCCCCTCCCCCTCTCTCCAAGTGGACCACCAAGCGGGGCTGAGGTGAGCATGCTACCATGAAATGTGTCTGACTCCATTATTTCAATCTCTCTTCTATCTCTCATGCTGTCTGACTGTATTATAAAATATGTATATATTAACCGTACAACAGCACCTATCGAACCCGCGATTAGTTGTGGGGGGCTGGCACTTCCCCCCCACACACACATGTGGGAGAATTTGAAATAAGAAGAACACAGAACAAGTGAGTAATCTGCAATTATTCATTTAGGGCTAAACAATGACTACCCACTGCACCAAATCGATGTTGACATACAGCAACTTGTAGGACAGGTTAGAACTTCCCCGGTGAGGTACCAAGACTGTAACTATTTTCCTGAGTAGAAAGCCCAGTCTTTCTCCCAAGGAGTGACTGCTGGTTTTGAACTGCCAGCCTTTCAGATTGCAGCCTAACACATCAGGACTACATTAAAACTGGAAATTGTTCAGAAGCTGATGGTACGGGAGTGAGTGGAAGGGACACTCTCCAGACTCATAGAGCTTCCAGGCCACGTGTGACAAACTAAACAGGAACAACCATGGAAATGACATGTCATGAAAGCATATACCATAGGGACTTACATGTGGAGGCTTAGGCAATGGTCTTTAACCCCAAGTCTGAGGGATGCATAACATTTTCCCAGGAATATCAGCCAGGTGTCTTTGGGCAGGACAAATGACAGGAAACAATCTTGAAAGCAGGTAAGCTTCAAAGAGAATGTGCTGGCTCAGAGCTGAGAAGACGTGGCACTGGATTGCAGGGTTCCGGTGTGACTGAATCCAGATGGCGTGAACAGGGTCATCAGGATGACCTTTGGGTGTCATGCTCCCATCTACCTCTCCTCTGGTTCTCTCCCAGCGAGTCTCTGCTTCATTTCACTTCACAGTAAGCGTGAAGTGATGACCCATCTCTCCCGCTCAAAATCCCTAAGAATTCTTTTCCAAAAAATTGTGTTGGAAAAAGTGGATATCCATATAGGAAAAAAATGAACCTCTGCCCTTAGTTCACAACAGGTTCAAAAATTCATTTGAGACAATCACAGACGTACAACAAAGAGCTTAAAGAATAAAGGAACTAGAGATAATATTTTTCCACTCTTAAGCAAACTACAGAAAAGAAACTATTTTTTAATCAACTCTTCATCAACCTTAACATTTGCTGCTCACCACCAAAAAAACACACTAGCCAAGAGTTAGAAGACAGCCCAAGAATCAGAGAAGTAAATGTTAGGTAGATCTAATTGCCAACTTGAACTATCGTTACCACCTCTGTCTCGAGACCAGAAAAAAGGGATGGTGCCTGAGATAGTTTATTGTGCCAGCCTGGCTGATAAACACAGGTGGGATTGACTGAGGGGCGGAGAGATGGATGGCTTGGTGAGCCTTGCCTTTCTTGTCTCTCGC
>NW_022109491.1:5177956-5179516 GCF_000313985.2 Echinops telfairi
GGCTCAAGTAGAAAGCAAATGTTTTGAGAATAATGATGGCAACAAATGTACAAATGTGCTTGACACAATGGATGAATGTATGGATTGTGATAAGAGTTGTATGAGCCGCCAGTAAAATGGTTTATTTTTAAATGCAGACACAAGAACTGGAAGGGGCAAAGAGTCTAAATTAAGGTGGTAAAACAATACGGCCATGCTAAAGCCAATAGTGACATGATCTGAAGGAGGTAACCAATGTCAATGGACGGTAAATGTACAAATTGAGTAACTTATTGGTAATTGAAGGGGAGAAATGTCACAAGTTTAAATACTGCTTCACTCAAAAAAAGAGAGAGAACCCCTTAAGAAAATAAATAAGATACCAGAGATTATAGGACAGTCTTGGAAAAAACATTATCAAACAAAGGACAGGTAAGCCCTGGTGACGTAGTAGTTTCACACTGGGCTGCCAACTGCAAGGTCAGTAGTTCAAAACCACTTGGTGCTCTGAGAGAGAAAGATGTTCTGCTCCTACACAGAGTTATAGTACAGGGATGGTTCTACCCTGTCCTCTGAGATTGCTGATTCTGAATCAACTCGATGTGTGAGTGTGTATGCATATACGTGTGTTTATATATCCTTGTATGTCTATCTATACATACATATGTGTGTTTATATGTATGTGTATGTACATGCCTATCCTTGTTACTAGGTGCAGTCAGTTCAGCTCTGACTCACAGCCATCCTATGCACAACAGAACAAAACATTGCCCAGGCCTGTGCCATCCTCACGACTGTTGTGTTTGACCTTCTGGTTGCAGCCACTATGTCAATTTATCTCCTTGACAGTCTTCCTCTTTTTAGACAGACGACCTTCTCCTTAACCAAGCATGGTGTTCTTTTCCAGGGACGAATCCCTCCTGATAACATACATGTTCAATGTATGTGAGACCAAGTCTCTCCATCCTCACAAAAGACAGTCCACGGTGCTTGCAGTATTCTTTGCCAGCATCATACTTCAAATGCATCCATTCTTTGCGGTCTTCCTCACTCATTGTCAAACTTTCACGTGCATCTGGCTTGAATCAGGGGAACCTAAATCCGCAAAGTGACATCCTTGCTCTTCAACACATTAAAGCGGGCTCCTATAGCCCACTTGCCCTATGCAACACAGCATTGCTTAACTGCTTGATTTCATGGACATGGGTTACGGATCCCAGCAAGATGAAATCCTTGACAATTTCCACTTTTCCCACATTCATCATGATGTTGTCCAGCTGTGAGGATTTGGGTTTTCTTTACATTGAGTTGCAATCCATACTGAAAACTGCAATCCTTGCTGTTTGTCAGCAAATGCTTCAAACCTTTCTCACTTTCAGCAAGCAAGGTTGTATCATCTGCATCTCTCAGGTTGTTAGGAAATCTTACTCCAACCTTGATGCAGAATTCTTCTGCATATAGTTTAGGTTATTGAGTTATTTGCTCAGCAGACAGATTGAATAAGATGGTGTGTCAGTGCGGGTAGACGAGAGAAACAAATCCAGGGAGACTTATATGTGTCTAAGAAAGAATTTTATATAC
>NW_022109491.1:5180221-5182254 GCF_000313985.2 Echinops telfairi
GAGAAATGCCTCTGCCTAGTCCATAAAACATAGATAAACATCTTTCTAGTAATCTCTGTTTTCAGCCAAGATCCATCTGACCTCAGCAATAATATACCTGAAGCCGAGTTCTCTTCTGAATCCAGTTTAAGTTTCTGGCAATTCCCTGTGAGCGCCCAGCTGCAGTCGGATGCCAATTATCTTCGGTCAACTGTTAGATGCATGTGATATTAATGATGCTGTGTGATCATTTCCACACTCGGTTGGGTCATCTTTTTTTGGGAGACAGAGGGAATCTCTTTCAGTCCATTGGCCAAGTAGCTAACTTCCAAGTTTCTTGGCATAGAAGAGCGAGTGTGTCCAGTGCTTCGTTGGCTTGTTGAAACATTTCATATGGTATTCCGCCATTTCCTGGGGTGTTGTCTTTCGGCTTATGCTTTTAGGGCAGCTTGAACTTCTTCCTTCAACATCATTGGTTCTCGCTCTTGTGGTACCGCCTACAATGGTGGAATAGGAACTGTTGTTTTGTTTGGGGTTTTGTACAGTGACTCGGCATATTCTTTCCAGCTTGTTGTGAAGCTTCCTGCATCCTTCAATATTTTGCCCATAAAAGCCTTCAATTTTCAACTTGCAGGTTGAGATTTTTCTTTGGGTGTTTCAGCTTGAGGTAAACGGAACATGCCCCTCTCTTGGGGCTCTCTCCAACTGCTGGTCTTTACACAGTTCCTTTTAGTCGTTTGTCTTCTCGGGCTCTCCTTTGAAATGTCCTGTTCAGTACGTTTACATCACCATTTCTTCCCCATTGCTTTAGCTACTCTATGTTCTAGAGCAAGTTTCAGACTGCCATCCATCGTGGTCTTTTCTTTCTTTCCTGCCTTTAAGATGACCTATTGCTTTCTTCATGGATGTTTTCCTTGATGTCCTCCCACGGCTCACCAGGCCCGTCGCGCGTGTTCAGTGTGTCAAATACGGTCTTAAGATCTTCTTGAGATTCAGATGGAATATAGTCAAGATTGTATGTTGACTCTCTTGGATGGTTTTCATTTGCCTCAACTTCAACTGGAACTTACAAATGAGCAATTGATGGCCTCTTCTCCAGCCAGCCCCTGGCTTCTTTTGACTGACAATTTTGAGCTAATATTGAGCTTCTCCCTTATGTCTTTCCACAGATGTAGTCTATTTAATTCCTGCTTATTCTCTCCGGCTAAGTCCATGTGTACCGTCACTGCTTATGTTGTTGCACACAGGTATTGGTGACGAAGAAGTCACTGGGCTGGGAAATGCTATCATGCGATCTCTGGCTTCATTTCCATCACCAAGGCCATAGTACTGTCCTCCCTCTTTGCTACCAATGTCTGCATTCCAATCACTAATAATTACCAATGCATCTTAATGGCATATTTGATGGATTTCAGGCTGGAGATATTGGTAGGATTCTTCAATCTCTTCATCGCTAGCTTTAGTGATTGGTGTGTAAATCTGAATAACAATTGTATTAGCCGGAGTTTCTTGTAAGTGTATAGGGATTATCCAAACATGGATGGCATTGTTCCTCAGGATAGAGCTTGAAATCCCTTTGATGATGACAGTGATGCCATTTTCGGTAGTTAGATTTTATGTCAACTTGCACCTGTGTGAAAGTGTAAGGATGGATTCCAACCTATCAATCAGGTCACAGCCTGTTGATGACTCTTTGAGGGCGTGGCCTTTTTACAAGAGAGACACTAGGAACTTCTTCCTCTGGTTCTTCACCTTTCCTTCACTGGGACTCTGTCTGCCTCCAAGACTGGCCCATCTGGGAAGCTATCAGCATCCTGTCTTAGCACCCATCCTGCTACTGACCTCAGATCCATGTGACCCTGTACCCACTGGCCTGTAATCTCCCTGCATCTCGTTCTACCTCTCGGTGTCATCAGTCTGTAGCTCCTAGAGTCTGAAAAGGGCCTCAACCAGCTTGGACATGTAGACTTGAATTGGGTTGAGTTGAGATGCCTTCTTGATGTAAAATTACTTCTTAACATAAAGCTACTTCTTGATATAAAGTACTGTCTTGT
>NW_022109491.1:5183572-5196654 GCF_000313985.2 Echinops telfairi
CCCCCAAAAATACTTTTACCATTGAAATCTGTTTGGACTCTTCGTAATCCTATAGAACAGAGTAAAACTGCCCCCATAGGTTTCCTAGGCTGTTGATTTCAGTGCTCAGTGGCCCTATAACACCCAGTAGCACTGCCCCATAGCATTTCCAAGGTGGATTCCTTATGGAAGCAGTAGCCAGGCCTTCCCCCACCCACCCCACCCCAGAGCATCTGGTGGATTTGAACTGACAACACTTGGGTTCACAGCTAAGCACTTGACCATGGCACCACCAGGGCTTGACAGGACTATGACATTAGCTAGAGATAAAACAGAAAGTAGTTGATGAACTCAGGAGATATTTAAAATAGGTGGCACCCATTCCAACCTCACACTTACTGAATAATCAAGTGGCCAATTGCTCTGAAACTCACTTTCTTCATCTGTAAGGTGGCTAGCCTTATGCCCATTTTACAGACAAGCTGAGAGGTTGGATGAAAGTAACTGAATCTGGTACAGAGCAACCTTAGCAAAGTCACCACTACTCCCATTCTCATGGGTAAAACTCATCCCTATGACAACTGAGTTAATCCAGGTGAACTAGAGAAACAAATTCATGGACACTCATGTGTGTAAGAGAGAGCTTTACACCAAAGAGCAATATATTGAAAAAATATCCTAGCCAAGTCCAGATTAAGTCCCTAAATCTGATATTAGCCCACAAGTCCAATACTAGTTCAAAAATTCCTCTTTCCACTCATGAAGCACATGCAATGATGCTCAATGCAGGATGATCACAGACGAGTGAGTGAAACGTCTTGTGGATCCAGTGGTGGTGGTAGATGTATCTCCAGGGCTCTGGCTGCCATCAGTGTGGCTCCATGTGTTTGTCAACAGGAAGATGAAGCATAGAGAGAGTGTGTCCTTCCTCCAGGGAGAAAGAGAGGGAGTTCCCAGAATCCTCATGAGAAAGCCATGCCCACAAGGAGGCATCATCAGGCTGTGACCTGAATGACAGGCTAGACTCTACCCCTTCACTCTTAATCTCCTCAGAGATTATGTAAGTACCACAAACACACACACCCGTGTCCCCTATACTTCTGCTGTCTACTATCTCCCCAATGTGCCCATAGTTTCTTTTTTTTTTAAATCATTTTATTGGGGCTTGAACAACTCGTATTACAATCCACACATACATCCATTGTGTCAAGCACATTTGTACATTTGTTGCCATCATCATTCTCAAAGCATTTGCTTTCTACTTGAGCCCTTGGTATCAGCTCCCCATTTTTCCCCTCCCTCCACATTTTCAAGGTTACAGAGAGATGGCTGTAGTTTGGTGCTTCTCTGTCATCCAGGTCATTGTGAGTTCCCTAAAGGCAACGTACCTTGTGTCTAGTCAAGGGTCCGGTACCTCATTAGCCCTTAACACACATTTTCCAGAATGCAGTGAACTGATTTGAGACAGTCTATAGTAGATTTCCTGCATATATCATCATGCCTCAGACATGGGGATGGGTGAGGCCCAACACCTGGATCGACCATCCCGTGACTCTTTCTCTTTGGGTGATAGCCACCTGGAGCCCTTCCACTAATGGCCAAGCCAGGAGGAGGCTTCTAATCTGATGTCCTCATCCATCCCCAAGCTTTCCAGGCAGATGCACCTTTATTAAGTAGCAAACACTCCACTGGGAAGATGAAGGGAAGCGAATGGCTTCTTGCCAGCATATCTGTGTACGGAGCGGCGCTTTTAAAAACAATCATGAGCAACACCACTGTTCTGGAGGATGGAGTGGGTGGCTGAGATACTGGGAACACCGACCAAATGGGGCAAAAACCCACACCGGGGACCCCGAGGGGACCACAGAAGGGAGCTGGAGTGCCAGTGCCCATCAGTCAGACCACGTGGGATGAGAAGGAGCGAGGGCCACGTTCAAATGCCTTTACACAAAGACGTGAAATTTCTTGACTGATTGCAGCTTGCGGCTTCTGCCCCATCTTGGCTGTAATTGCAGGGTTAGCACTTACGTTAGCTCTTCTGCTTTCAAAGCCAGAAACCAAAGCATCCAGCCGAATCAGAAAGAGGAAATTGTCCTGTTAGTTCCAACCAAAGGAACACAGTTGAATCTGGTCGGCCTGGCCTGGGCCTTGTGGCCCACACCTGGACCTACCGCTGAGCCCAGAGAGTGGAAGTGGCCAGCTGGCCAGGTCTGGCTTATGTGCCGATCCCTGGAGGGGCAGAGGAGGTCAGCCCTAGCTGCGCAAGAGGGACAGACACAAGTCTTCTAAGGAAGCAGGGGGTGCCGGTAGCGGAAGAAGGGGGAACCCAGGTGGGACAGACAGCAACAGGTGGGTTCCACTTTGGGCGAGGAAGCAGTGCCGCCCATCAGAAGGGACGCCTCTTCCTCCACGCAGGATGACTGGCATAGTTCGCCTTCCACTGCAATGATGTAACTTTCTTCCCGTGGTTCCCTGCACAACTCTGCACCCACGTGTCCCTGGCCTCTCACGCTAACTTGGACAACCCGCCTTCTGGAGGGACTTCAGCCAGCAAAAGGACTTGCTCAAATGTGTCCATAAGGTGTCCCTGAGCTGTAGTGGAGAATGAGTGAGGGTCGCCAATACCCAGGCCATCTTTACTGTGTGTGAAGTGGCAGCTTGTGGTTCAGGATGGCCCGAGCTCCGGTCCAATGAGGGTCCGAGAAAGGGAAAGCCCACGTAACCAGCAGCTCCCATAGTGTGGGGTTTTGAAGAAGAGGCGGGCGCATGGGCGGGGGCATGGGCATCCGGGACTGGGACCATCATGGCACACTCGGAGTGGTCAGGTAGGTTTAGTTGACAGGAAGGAGGAGGATAAAAGATGGCTTCTATTCTTACTTTTACATTGATTGTTGAAACTTTTCCAAAACATACAAGGGCTATTCAAGGGAAAAATGAAGAATACATTTCATGTCACTGGATGCTCTTTCAATGCCAATTCTTCTCATCACAAAGATTATATTCTGGACGACAAACAAAAATTCAAGTTCAGGGAAGGCCAAATCACTGGCTGGGGACAGGGGAGGGGGTCCTGAAATTTGACCATTGATTACAAAGTTTATTTAAATATCTCTGGCAATACACTCCTGCCCTCTGCAAATAATGATAAAAATGCAACGGTGTGTCTTTTTTCCCTTCTAAACGACATTAAATAATTTGCAGAAGATGGGATATACATTATAAATAAATCAATCAATATTTGTTTCTCCTATCCTTCTAAGAGCCTCTCCTGGCTCTGTGTTGGAGGGTTCGTGGGAAATCGGTTCTTGAGGGGAAATCTTACAGTGTCTGGAATCTTTGTCCCCTCCCCCTTCAATTCATTTCCTGTTAACTCATATTACTCATAAAGGCAGAGTGCTAGCTGTCTATCCGCCTGTGGCCCCTCCCGTTTATCCTGGGGCTGCCTGTCAAAGCCAGTCAGCCTGCTCTGCATTTGAACTTGGAAATGAAATTGAGGGAGAGGAACTTCCCTCTTGTAGGTGGATGGACCAGCGTTGGTGCAAGTTGAGGCCACAAGGTCCCCTCAGCCACAACCTCTGCATCTGGGGGGAGTTTGCAGCCTAGGGCTGGGAAGGGAGCATTGTTTGGAACGTGCCTTTGAAGCCAGCTAGTTTTCTGCGACATCACAGCATCTGTTTCTCAACAACTGCCCTTATCAGGATGGCTGCCAGGCAAGCCCTTTCTCGCTGGCACAAAGGGAACTAAGGAGAAACTCTCATCTAAAGGACTCTGGCTTGCTATGCGACCCCTCCCATTCCCCCATTCAAGGGGAGAAAGCACAGACATGGGTGCCAGGGACTTTGGCTCTGTCCTTCACACCAGGGGACTCCAAAAGGTTCCTGGGAAAACAGGACTTAAAGGTAGTGGGATGGTTTTTTCCATGCATGGTTTGAAGCCCCTGGTATTTCCCAGAACACTTCCCATTTACCACGGTTGAGAGTAGCAACTCTTGCTGAAGCCTGTTAGGGTCTGTAACCCGCTCAGTCCTCGACAGGCGTCATCGCTTGTGATCTCCTAAGAGGTGAGCGTTATTGTGCTCACTTCCCAGACATCAGAATGAAGGTGCAGTCAAGCAACTGCCTATTAGAATTTATTTTTTTCCAAATATATATTCAAATAAACAGCAAGCTGTTAATAAAAATAAAAAAGCTGCAGGCACTAGATAGCATTCATCTTCCAAGTTACTCTGAGTTGCCTTCAAGGCAGTTCCAATTCATGGTGCCTTTATGAGAGCAACCGAAGACAACGTTGCCTGGTCCTCCCATCTTGATCATTGGTATGTTGAGCTCACTGTGTATTCTAGCACCTTCCAGTCTCGGGGGCTTATCTTCCAGCACTGCTCTGGGTAATATGCTGTTTGGGCCCAAGAAACCTTCATTTCGTGATGTTTGAAGTTCTGCTGAAAATTGCCCACACCAAGAGCGACCGTGCTCATATGGAAAGTACCCGTGGCAAGAGTGTGCAGCATCATGTTGTGTTGCTCGGTACCCCTGGACAACCCTATGCACAACAGTAGGAAGAGTGCCTGGCCCTGCGCAACTACTGTATTCTGAGCTCACTGTTGCAGCTATTACGTCAATCCATTGGGTCATATTCCTCTTTTTTGATGACCCTCCGCTGCACGACCAATCTGTCCTTTTCCAGTGAACGGTTCCTCACAATAACGTGTCCAAAGTGCATGAGACAAAGTGTTGCCATTCTTGTTTCTAAGGAAGATTCTGGCGGTACTTTTCTGGTGGTTCTGCTGACAGTCCATGGTACTTTCAATAATCTCCCCAACACCATTATCCAAAAACATCCATTCTTCTTAGGTCTGCCTTATTCATTGAAAAGTTTTCGCATGTGTAGGATGTGATTGAAATATTATGGCTTCGGTCAGGCACACCTTAGTCCTCCAAGTGGCATCCTTGCTCTTTGGCACATTAAAGAAGTCTTTTGCAATGGACGAGGGGCCCTGACGCCACAGTAGATTAAGAGTTGGCTGCTAACTACAAAGTCAGCAATTTGAAACCACCAGGTGCTCCATGGAAGAAAGATGAGGCTTTCTGCTCCCATAAAGACTTGTAGCCTTGGCAACCCACAGAAGCAGTTCTGTTCTATCCTATAGGGTCATTATGAGTCGTAATCAGTTTGATCAGTGGCAGTGAATTTGGTTTGGGATTTATGCAGCAAATTTGCCCAATCGAATACATTGTTTGAGTTCTTGACAGCTACCTCCGTGAGCATTGGTTGCGGATCCAAGCAAAATGCAATCCTTGACAACTTCAGTATGTTCTACATGTATCATAATGGTGCCTATTGTTCCAGTGGGGAGGATTTTATTTTCTTTACATTGCGTTGCAACCCGTACGGAAAAATGCAGCCCTTGTTCTTGATCAGCAAATGCCTCAAGTGCTCTTTGCTTGCAGCAAGCAAAGTGGTGTCATCTGCATATGGCAGGTTGTGAATGAGCCCTTCCTCCAGAATGAGAAAGCAAACATGACGAGCACACTCAGCACATCTTAAACTGAGAGAACGCAGGAAAACTTCAAGTTGTTGGTTGCAATATTGAAAGATTCTATGGGTGAAATATTGAATGATGCAGGAAGCATTAAAGAAGATCGAAAGAACACACAGAGTCTCTTTAATAAAGAGCTAGGTGACAGTTCGTCATTTCAGGTGGTTGCATATGAGCAAGAACCAATGGAGCTGAAGGAAGAAGTTTAAGCAGCACAGAAAGCATTAGCCTAAAACAAGACTCCAGAAACTGGTGGAATACTGACTGAAATGTTTCAACAAGCCGATGAAGCACTGGAAGCACTCACTGGTCTATGCCAGGAAATTTGGAAGACTGCTATTGGCCAACTGACCGGAAGAGATCCATATTTGTAGCAATTCCAAAGAAAGGTGACCCAACAGAATGCTCAAATTAGACAGCAATATCCCTGATATCACTTACAAGTAAAATTTTGCTGAAGATCATCCAACAATGGTGGAGCAGTTCACTAACAGGGAGCTGCCAGAGGTTCAAGCTGGATTCAGAAGAGGTCATGGAACAAGGGCCGTCATTGCTGATGTCGGATGGATCTTATCTCACAGAAGAGAGTACCAGAAAGATGTTCACTTGTGTTTTATTGACTACGCTAAGGCATTTGACAGTATGAATCATAACATACTATGGATAACCTTGAGATAAACAGGAATTCCAGAACACTTCTTGTGCTTCTGTGGAACTTGTACATGGATCCAGAGGCAGTTGTGTGAACTGAACCAGGGAAGAGTGCGTGGTTTAAAAATCAGGAAAGGTGTGCACCAAGGTTATTTCCTTTTGCCATGCTTATTCCATCTGCATGCCAGGAAAATGGTCAGTTCTTTCATCTTGATATATGCTGATTGGGTTCTTCTGTTTGGGTTTTATAAACTTCAATCTTTGCACATTTCATTATAATACTTTATCTTCTCAAGCTGCCCTTCGACGTTTTCTGTTCGCGTCCTTCGCTTTATTTCTTCCATTCACTTTAGATACTCTATGTTCAAGAGCAAAGTTTAGGGTCTTCTCTGGCATCGACTTCGTCCTCTTCTTTCCTTCTGTGTTTTTAAGGACCCTTTTCTGCTTTCACGTATGATAGTCTTGATGTCATCCCATAATGTGTCTGGTCTTCCACCATTAGTGTCCAATGTGTCAAATCTATTCTTGAGATATTCTCTAACTTCAGATAAGATACACTTAAGAATGTCTTTTCATTCTCATGGACTTGTTTTCATTTTCTTCAGCCTCAACAAGCACTTTCCTTTGAGCAATTGATGGTCTGTTCCACTTTGAGCAATTGATGGTCTGGTAATATTGAGCTTCTCCCACAGATGCATCACATTGATGCCTGTGTATTCCATCTGAGTTAGTTCATTGTGCCAGCCTGGCCGATAATCACATGTGGGGCTCATTGAAAGGTGGAGGGATAAATGGGTGGTGAGCCTCGCCTTTCTCGTTCTCGGGTCTCTTGTTTTGTGATGGTTGCACCGGGTGCAGCTGCCTTAGCAGTTCCCTGCTTCAGCTTGCAAGATTGACTTCCTACAAGACATCCCCAAGGAGAAGCTACACGGACCTATCTCGATGCAGCCCTGGGTGCTGGAGCAGCCGTGTGCAGACCCCTGCTAGTGCTGAGATGCTTGTTCGTTCACTGACTCACCTTTCCTCCTGCAGTAGGCATCATTGCCTCTATTTTGTGAGGTGGAGGACTTTGTGGACTGGTGTTGGGTTAATGGGTTAATGTTGGACTTGTGGGCTTGGGCAGCATTGGGTTGGGATGTTTTTGTGATGCACATTTTCTTTACATAAAACTCCCTCTTATACATGAGTTGCTGTGGATTTGTTTCTCCAAAGTACCCAGACTAATGCACATCTATTGCAGGAAATGTGGATACTCCTGTTTATGTAGCTGAGAAAGGTATTGGCAGTGAAGAAGTTGCTGGACTTAAAATAATTTTATCATGTTATCTCCAGCTTCATGTCCATCACCAAAACACTATTTTCCAACTATCAATATTCCCTCTGTTTCCAACTTTCACATTTCAATCATCAGTAGTTATCCATATATCTTCATTGCATATTTGAATAGTTTCAGGCTGAAGAAGTGGTAGAATTCTTCAATTTCTTCCTTATTGGCCTTAGTGGCATGATAGCAACATGCAAACCACCATTGTACATACAATACACTGGCTAAAATTAATATCCCAGAGTACCCATTAAAAATATACCCCCACTTAGAAAGTCCAAAGAGAAGAAAGAAGATGGGGGGGGATGCTGACTGCCTCCCCATGGCAAGGAACCCTGCCATTAGTGCTTTACAGATGCTGCTTGCATTGGACGTTCAAATGTTGCTAAGATCAATTGCATGTGGTGGGCAGTGCTAGAATTTGAACTTGGGTCTTTCTAAGGGGGATAGGGAAGCCAACAGTAGTCTACCAGCTCTGGTGTCAGCTCCAGAAATTACAACCCCACTCTGCCAATCACTAGCTGTGTGGTCCTAGATAAATTAATGGCAATTGCTCACTGCCAGTGTCTCTTAGTGGCAGATCCAACCTTATATTGTTTCTGTTCTTCTGGATGGCAAATGAGATCCCACACAGAGACCACGTCTGCCACATCCTAAGCACTGATGGTAGCCAGACTCCAAGATGGTGCCAGTGATCCTCCTGGGGTTCCTGGCTGAGGGGTGCCCCTCTCACATTCAACAGGGCTGAACTGTGTAGAATATTATGGAGAGTAAACATGGGTGAACTCCAACGTTAGATTACAAAGGACTTTATAGCGTGTGCTCGGTCTAGTCACTATCTCCAGGAGATGCCACCATCATGCCATAAGGACAGTTAAGCAGGACCTTTGGAGAGGGCCCCAGGGAGAGGAACTTAGGCCTCCTGCCAACAGCCTGCCAACTTCTCAGCCACCTGAGCAAGCCATCTTGAAGTGGGTCCTCCAAGTCCACTAGAGTCCAGCCTGCAGAGGTCACCGCAGCCCCAGCCCCAGGCGAAATTTTGAGCCAGCACCATGCAGTCAAGCCACTCTTGAATTTCCGATCCACACAAACTGTGAAGTCGCACATATTTCCGGTTGTTTTGAAGCCACTGGAGTTTGGGTTACGTTGCACCTTGACAATAGAAGATACAGTGCTTACAAACCTTCAGCTTTGAGAAGAAGCTGCAGCCCAGCTGCTTCCGCTTCACCAGGACTTCCTTCCAAGATGAGAAGACGCACTTCAGACCAAACGTTAGACCCTCTAGCGCGGGATAGGAGACGCAGTTAACAAGGGGGTGTCAGTTGTGTTGGTGATGCTGTTGTTGTTGTTGGGGATGAGAGAGCTTGGCGTAGGACTCCTGAGGTGGCCATATGCCTTGTTCACATGCACACAGGATCCGATCCACGGAGAAGTGCAAGATTCCATTACTTACACTGCCACCCTGGGCACCTGCCTTAAAACAACTGCAAATCAGTAGGTGATTTCGCGTTTCAATGTCCTTCTGCAGGAGCCAAATATCCCATCTTTCCCTGCAATGCCCGCTGCTCAGTCTTGTTTCTTTCCTTCTGATGTCTCGCGGCAACGCAAAACAATGTACCAGAAACATGCAAAGAAATTTTTCTAGTCTAGGGTCCTTCCTACCCTCCAGGTGGTATCTTTCCCATCAGCGGCATGTGGGGAGCAGGAAGGGGCTTAATATTTTTGCCATAACCAGAGCCATATTGGAAACATCCCCCTGAAGCCCTCGCAGTCACAGGAAAATAAATCACCATCTTATCAACCCGCCCAAGCACTCCAGGTCCCGTCACCCTGTACAAAACTCTCATCTATTGTTCTGGGGAAAGTTTCTGAAGTGCTAAGTCCTTAGCTTTTCCCCGGGTTTGGTGATGTACGGTGATGCAGGCTGACCCCGTACACAAGTAAATGGACCAACTTCTGTTGCCTGGAGACCCTCTGTCTTAGTTACCTATGGCTGCCATCACACAGATTCCACAGGTAAGGAAGGGTTAGGGTAAGGAAGGAAGTCTTATTTCCTCACAGTCCTAGAAGCTGAACATCCAAGCCTGAGTCCCATGCTTGCCAACTCTTCCTGGCTTCCTGGGCTTGTAGATAATTCACATCTGGCACCTGTCTTCCCCCGCGTGTGTGTCTCTGTGTCTGGTCTTTTTATAACTCAGAATTGATTCGCTCTATGATTCATGTGACCCTGGTAGGAGCTTATTAACACAACCACCACCACCAAGATAAATACACACACACACACACACACACACACACACAAAAATCCATCTCATATCAGGATTATATCCACACGTTCAAAGACCATGAATTCAACATAAATTTGAAAGGAAACCACCCCATTCCTAATACTTTCCCTAAAGCCTAGCTGCTGGCGGGAATGGGATTCTGTGTGGCAATGTTAGCGAAGATTTGGGAATGGAATGGGACTGCACGAAGCCATCATTTCACCTTGACCCTAATGCAAAGGTCACATTCACTCAGACTGGACAGGGTCATGAGAACAATACGAGGGTCTTCCATGTGATTGAGGCAGAAAATAAAATGCCAACTTAGAAGAACAGGAAGCCACCTGCTTTTCCAGAGAATAAACGATATGTCCACTTCAAGCAAGACTGCGTGTTGAACAACGGAAATGTTCGGGATTGAGTAGACTCTCTTGAGGACCTATTATGTGCCACACTCTCCACTTGGTGTGTTTGCAGAAATCATGAGCCCCTCAATCCTCAGAGCAGACAGATGTAGCAGTCTGTGTTCCACTGATAAGAGCTGACTAGTTAAACAAAGTCCTGTGTGGCACAAGCAGTTAAGGCACATCCTCATCTTTTTCCTGCAGAGCAGCTGGTGGGTTTGAACTGCCAACCTCGCAGTGAGCAGACCTGTGTCTGACCCACAATGGCACCAGGTCACCTTTCATTGGAACACAGTCCTGCCCATTTGTTCATACATGTCTGTGGCTGCATTTGTACCACAATGGCAGAGTTCTGTCATTGCAAAAGAAACTGTATCAACAGCAGAGCCTAAAACATTACTTTGGTCTTACACAGAAGTCTTGGTGGTACAACAGTTAAGCACTTGGCTGCTAACCAAAAGGTTGTTGGTTCAAAGTCACCAGCAAATGCACAGGAGAAAAGACCTGGCAGTCACCCCCCCATAAAGATGATGGCCTAGAAACCCTACGAGGCAGGTCTTCTCTGTCACATGGGGTCCCAAACAATATGGACTCTGCGGCATTTAATGGCAACAGCCTTTTCAGAAACATGCTGTCATCTACTTCTGGGAATGTCTCACGGTACACAAAGACGTGGGTGTGAGATTTAAAACACTTGATATACCCAAAAGGGGGATATTAGAAACCATAAAACATAGGTAACAGATGCTACTAGTGTCCCATCCAGGACCCTTTACTGAGCTGATGGTCCTTCCAAAATTGTCATGGGCGGGGATGGTCAGTGGTTGCTAATGGTTCGGCTGGGCATCTCCTCTGGGGGTTGCTTAGGTTCCTCTCTGCCCCCCACCCTCCTTAATGAATCAAGTGGAGCACAATTGCCATCCTCAGACACTATTTCCAGGGCACCCAGGCTAAGACCACATACCGCCATAGAGTGCTGCTCATTTATAGGGTGCCTGTCTACATCAGCATTGACAAGATGTCTGAGATATTTCTTCAAATGAAAGGGGAAAAACTAGTAAAGAAGATTATGTATTCGACGATCTGATTTGTATAAGACTTAAAGGAGCCTCTCCTGACATGCGTAGATAGATCTAGAAAGTGTCTAGAGGAAGCCAGAAAGAATTGTTAGCGAAGGTTTCCTCTGGTTACCTCTTCGTCTACTCTTTATCACTTTCAATATTTAACAGTCAATGCTGTGGTTGCCTTTTGATTTTGAAAGTCTCCCTTATAGCATCAAACAAGATCAGAAGGCTCAGGTTTCCAGGTGAACACAGTTTATGAGTCACTAAACAGATTAAACCTCGTAAAAGACTTACGTCGGTGGCAAAGGTCCCTGGGTGGCATAAGGTCTCGTGCTTTACCCACTGGCCTAAAAGTTAATGATTTAGAACTGCCCACAGGTGCTGCAAAAGAAAGGCCTGGCAATCTGTTTGTAGAAAGACTGCCCTGCAGGAAACCCTACGGAATGGTTCTACTTGGCACCACATAAGGTTGCCATGAATTGGTAGGGTTCTATGTTTTCTCGTGCTGCTAAAACCGAAACACCACATGTAGATGGCCTTCAAATACCAACTCACTGTCATTGAGTCAACGCTGGCGCGTAGCGCCCCTGCAGGACAGAGTAGAACTGCCCCTGCGGATTTCTAAGACGGTAACTCTCGATGGGCGGAGAAAGTCTCATCTTTCTTCTACAGAGTGGCTGGTGGTTTTGAACTGCTGACTTTGCAATTCGCAACCCAAGACGTAACACACTATGCCACCCAGGCTACTTTAAAAACTCACTGCCATCAAGGCAAGTCTGATTCATAGTGACGCTTTAGCTATCAGAAATTTACTTCCTCGCAGTTCAGAAGGTGAGAAGTCTGAATTCAGGGCACAGGCTCTAGAGGAAGGCTGTCGTTCTCCGTCTTCAATGTCTGTTTCTTAGTTCCTTGGAGAGCTCCGCGTGGCCTGGCATCTCTCTTCCATCAGCTCTGGGGCAAGGTCCTCGGGCCTTCGGCTTCTGTTTCTTGGTTCCTCGGAGAGCCCCCTCTTCCCCTGCCTCTGCTTAGCTGACCTGCTCCTTTTAAACCTCGGGAAAGATCGACTCATGACACAGTCTACACTCCTCTCGTCTTATTAACAGATCGAAAACAGCCCATTCCCAAGCAGGGTCATAAACACCGGCACGGAGATTGGAATGGACAACCCGGCCTGTGGAAGGAGGTGGGCAGTGGGACTCAAGGGCAATGGGTGAACACTAGGTTTAGAATCCCATCCAGCCCTGCTATTTACCAGCAGGATCAGCATAGGCAAGTCATTCTGCCTTTCCGATGCTGACCTACAAAAGAAGAGTTAAAATAAACATATTAACCTACAAGGTCAGTGTGAAGAACAAATTAAATAATGCCTGCATAGGCATTCTGTGAACTACAAATCTCTAAACAATATTTGCTGCTGTTACCAGTAATGATACAGAAGATGCATCATGATCATAAATGCCCAGAGATACAAATTGAATAGCACGACCTGCCATGGATCTGCAATAATGCAAATCAGAGAAACTTACATGGAGCGGGATATTGAGAGGTTCTCAGAATCACCAGACAGGCGAAGGAGCAAGGAATGGGGAGGTGGTGATACAAAATGGGGGTGTGGCAGTTCAGTTTTGTGACAACTTGGCTGGGTCCAGATTCTCAGCGGTTAGGCAGTTAAGGGCCTAGTAATCCCTCATGGAGTACCCTAACACAGTGTCATCAACTCCATGATGGCGTCTGCAGTGAGCTGATCAGTTTTAAGATTAGGTTGTAATGCAAACCCTTTACTCAGATCACAGCCCTGATACAATTGAAAGGAAGTTTCCTCAGGGTGTGGCCTACATCCTATATAAGCGGATACTG
>NW_022109491.1:5197675-5215293 GCF_000313985.2 Echinops telfairi
GCCAACTCCTTTACCGAGAATTTTCATTTCTACCCTAGACATACTAAATTTAAATCTACAGCTTACGAGGATTCCCAGGAGATTCTCATAGATGCCCCCAGTATACAGTACTTAAGAACCATAGAGATACCTTGTTGCACCGGGTACAACAGGAGACTGTAGACTGGGGTGAAAAGCGCTTCTTAGCAAGTGGAAGTGTCAATCCAGAATGGACTGAGGTAAAGGTCCCATGGGAACAAGGAGAAATCACCTGATTGGCAATAAAGAGATTTGAAGCACTGTGCTCTCCGTTCCCTAACTGCTGTTGCTGTTGTTCGCTGCCATCAATGGGTTCCAACCCAAAGGGACCCTAGGACAACAGAAAACAACACTTCCCAGTCCTGCACCAACTTTACAGTTATTGTGTTATGTTTGAGCCCTTTGTTGTAATCACTGTGTCAGTCCATCTCACCAAAGTCTTCCTCTTTTTGGCTGTCTTTCTACTTTAGCAAGCATGACATCCTTCTCCAGGAACTGGTCTCTCCTGACAAGTCCAAAGTGTACGAGACAAAGTCTCGCCATCTTCAATTCTAAGGAGCATTCTGGAGATATTTCTTCTAAGACAGATTTGGTTGTTCTTTTGTAAGTCCGTGGTACTTTCGATATTCTTCCCCAGCACCATAATTCAAATGAATCTATTAATCTTCAGTCTTCCTTACTCAAGGTCGAATTTCACATGCATCTGAGGCCACTGTAAATGCCATGGCTTGGGTCAGGAGCCCCTGAGTCCTCCAATTGACACCCTTGCTCTTCCACACTTTAAAGGGGGGTCTTGTGCAACAGATATTCTCCCACAGCTAAATGTTGCACCTGTTGAAAAACCCTAAGGTCAGCTCCCACCAGCCCCGCAAATACATTTCAATGACTTCCCTTTCCTATCAGTCCATGTTTTGATCCAATGAAAAATACATCCTCCTACTTGTCGATACAAATATAATTAGGGAGGTGAATCTGAAGCCGGAGTCCAGTGCAGGTCCCCCGAAGCCTCCCATAAATGATTTGGGGTTATACGCTGTACTGAGTTGCCTTGGCCATGGCTCCCTTATTGGCACTGATAACTGAGAGTTAACTACATTCCATGCAATTAAACTCAAAATATTTGTGCAGCAATTAGATGAATTCATCAAACCTAATGGTGCAGTTACTATTTAGTGTGTACTCAACAGCGATACTCAGAGAGGGAGAAAAATTGGCATACAACACTCTATTCCCATAAGCATGTCATTATAAAATAAACCTGTGTCTGATGTTCTCATATAATCTGATGTCCACCCATCATAAATAAATTAGAAGATCCAGACAACATGGACATACTTCCTACTCTCAGTGTTTTCAAGTATTCTTCATTAGTGGTCAGAAATATGGAGAAGGTGTAGGTTGCTAATAACCCATACTCTGCTGTTACAGGGCCATTCCTTTTCCTTTGAGAGTCTCTCGGCCTCTCAATTTGAGTCATCAGACAAATGTGGGAGAGTCGGTTGATGCCCACCACTCATTCCATTGGCCCATCTCTAAGTGTTCCAGGAGCCATGTGGATATCTCCCAAGCACTTTCCAATTCTTTACCATGTACTGTACTTGTGCACTGATTGCCGCCTTCTTCTCCTTCTTCTCCTTCTCCTCCTCCTCCTTCTTCTTCTTCATCTCAGGGCTTTCTCAGGCATGAGCACAGCTTGGACAGCCAAGAATTTAAAGCCAGTAAGGACCATCCCTTAAAGTGTTGAGGAGCAGGGATGTCACTGGCAGGACTACAGTGTGCCTGATCCAGGTCATGGTATTTTCAATCACCTCATGCACCTGTGAATGTTGGACAATGAATTAGGAAGAGTGAAGACGAATTGATGCATTTGAATTACGGAGCTGGTGAGGGATGTTGAAGGTAGCCTGGATCGACAAAAGAACAAGCAAACCTGGGTTGGAAGAAGTACAGCAGGTTGCTCCTTAGAATCTAGGAGGGCACGACATTCCTCTCACCTACTTTAGACATGTTGTCAGGAGAGACCAGTCTCTGAAAAAGGACATCATGCTTGGTAGCGTGGAGGGACAGTGAAAAAGAGGAAGACCCTTGATGAGATGGATGGGCACAGTGGCTGCACCAATGGGCTCACACCTAACAATGGTGGTGAGGACGGCCCACCACCACCTTTGCTCTGTTGTGTCTCGATGTGTCCGAATCAACTTGATAGCAGCTAACCACAAACAACCAGAAGGAAAATCCTGACCGTGTTCTGCTGCTGCATGATATGAATAAGCGCCTGGCATCGGGACTGGAGGAAGGTTTATTAACATCTTGAGATAGATAGATGCTACGACCTTGCTTGCTGAAAGTCTGGAAGACTTGGTGCCATTTCTGATGAGGATCAAAGACTGACACCTTCAGTATGAATTAGGGTTCAGTAATGGAACCTTAATGTAATGAAAACAAAAATGCCCACAACTGGACCCATAGACGGCATCATGATAAGTGGGGGAAAGAGATAGGTTGTCAAGGATTTCATTGTACTTGGGTCTTCTACCGGGCAAACCTGCCAAACAAGCCCTCCTTAAAGTGTTAAAGAGCACATATGTCACTATGAAGACTAAGGTGCCCCTGACCCAAGCCAGATTTCCAATCACTGCACATGCATGTAAGAGCTGGATAATGAATGAGGAAGAATGTAGAAAACCGGTGCAATTAAATTATGGTGTTGGTGAAAATATTGAAAGCAATGTGAGCTGTCAGAAGAACAAACAGGTCTGTATTGGAAGAAGCAACAGCCAGGGTTGTGAGACTACGTCTCCTGTACTTGGAACATGCTATCAGGAGAGAGCCGTCCCTGGAATAAGACATCATGCCAGATAAAATAGAGGATTGCAAAAAAGGGGAGGGGACCTGCATGAGATTGACGATCTTCATTCAAATGAGCTCCAACAATTGTGAGGTTAGCGCAGGACCGGTGGTGTTTCCTTCTATAGCACGTAGTCACTCTGAGTTGGAACAACTAGACAACACCTAACGATGAGAGCAGCAATCTTCAGCCAATGAAGAACAGGCGTTGAAGGAGAAATAGTTTAAGTGGTGGGATAATTCTGAAGTATGTTCCACACCGTTGCTCGGGGTCCCCAACAGGATAAAGTCACAGAGATCCACCAGGGTGACCTATTTGCTAATAAATATATTATTGATTTTCCTCACTTCTCTGTTTCATTTGCCCTTTTTTTTCACTTGTGCTTCCTGGCATCTTTGCCAACATACACACTCTGCACCCAAAACCTTGATATGGGTTTGCTTTCAGAAGAAACCCGTCCAAGACATCCCTTTTGGTTAAGGGCTTCACAGCCTAGGCTTGGTGGAGATTCCCGCTCACTGCCTTCGAGTCAGTGCTGACTCATAGTGACCCCCTGTGGGTTTCTGAGACTGTAACTGGTGACGGGAGTAGAAAGCCCAGTCTTTCTCCCACAGAGCTTCTGGTGGGTTAGAACTGGTGACCATGCGGATCACAGCCCAACTCTTAATCACCACACCACCAGGGCTCCTTTGTTGGAGATCACTGTAGTGCTTTCTCTCCCCTTTTCTGAACTCTCTTGCTGCTAAGACGTGTGAGGCAGATTCAGCAATCAAGAGAGTTAAGGGCTTACACGAAAGTACCGGCAGTGATGGCAGCTCTACATTGTTTCCAGAAATGGTGGTGATAGTGACTGGAGCCAAAGTTCCACCATCTCCATGGTGCGGGGCTGGCAGTATCTGGCCGGACACTGATGACAACACCACCTGCGCAGTGCTGGTTCCACAGGTTGGTTTTGGCCTTTGTTCTTAGCCAGATTGCTTTCCAGCCTGGTTCTCTGACCCTGTTCCTAAATTCCTCTTCAATTTAATTAGCCAGAGTTTATTTTCTGTGGCTTGAAACAAACTAATGTAGTAGGTTAGATTCTTCACATATCTAAGAATAGCAGGGACATTCATTACAACATTATCTCAGAGACAAATTTTGGAGACATTAAATATCCAATAGTAGAAGACGGGTTGAGCCCTTGTGATAGAGTGGGGTTACACATTGTGCTGCAAATTACAAGGTCGGCAGTTTGAAACCACCAGCCACTCCAAGGGAAAAAGATGAGGCTTTCTACTCCTGTAAAAAGTTAATAATCTTGGAAGCCCACAGGGGCAAGTCTACCCTCTTCTATAGGGTCACTGACTTAGAATGAACTTAATGACAGTGAGTTAGGAGACTGGTCAATTATGAAGGATCAAGTAAATGGCAAAAAAATAATAATAACAAGGTAGCTCAGAATGTAGGTATGTAGAGTTATTTCAAGATTAAGCTTAAAATGCAGAATAAGGCGCACAGCATGCGCTTGTTTCTGAATATATGCGTGTGCATGCATGGGAGATATACACATTCTAGGTACACAAGATCATAAATAGGAGAGGGCTCCAAAAAGCTCCTAGGGAGAAGCTCGAGATCACCAACAGTGAAGAGCCCGAGAGTGCAGCAACTCAGATCTCTGTGGAGAAGGGAAGCCAAAGCTGCACCCTGAGGCTGAGGAATGAGTAACGTGGAGTGCTGCCACCAGGAGGCTGGCTTGCAGAACGGGGCAAACTTTGGGCACTGAGCAACACTGCAGGAGCTGGGTGATACTTGGCTGAGCAACACAGAAGCCAGGGAGAGAGGCCAAGCACTAGGGAGATGGGCCCACTGGCATGGCTAAGAAGAGGGGTGGTGGACACAGAACTGTGTCTTAATGTTTTCTGATCATTTGTTAACTTCCCTAATAAACCCCCATGATTGTGGGATGAAAAAGTTCATCGACTAAAATCCATTTTCTTTTCATTCTGTTTTTCCATGAACTGTTTGAAGCCCCCTGTGTGGGGGTATATGTGCATACACATGTGTACATAAATGAGTGTTGTTTATATTCCTATGTGCTTGTCTAGACCCAAACCCATTGCTTTGTAGAGTAAATTCCGGCTCATAGCAGCCTGGCAGGACAAAGTGGAAGTTTCCAAAACCGTAAGTCTTTACAGAAGCAGACAGCCACACTTTTCTCCCAAGGAGCTGCTGGTGGCTTTGAAGCATCATGGTTCTTTTATTTAAGAGCATAATCCATTGCTGTTGAGTCAAACCCATAGCAACCTTGTAAGACAGAATGGAACTGCCCCATAGGGTTCCCAAGGCTTCAATCTTTAAGGCAACAGGCTGCCACATCTTTTTCTCACAGAGCAGTTGGTGTGCTTGAACTGCTAAGTTTTCAGTTACCGGTCAAGGACTTAACCACTGAGCCACCAGAGCTCTTTGTACATGCCTTTACATGCATCAAATAGCTCTGTAATAGGCATGGTGACAGGATTTGTATCTGGGGGGTGGACTAGGGTCCAGAAAATCAGATGTGAGAATCATGTCTGATTTGTTCCCTACACTTATCTTGTAAATTTATACTTATGAACATATATCACCTGTTCAAAAACAAATGAAACTTACATGTAAATGTCTAAATAAATTTTTTTTAACATTTTATTAGGGGCTCATACAACTGTTATCCCAATCCATATACACATCAATTGTGTAAAGCGCATTTGTACATCGTTTCTCAAAACATTTTCTCTCCATTTAAACCCCCGACATTAGGTCCTCATTTTTCCCCTCCCTCCCCGCTCCCCCATCCCGCATGAGCCCTTGATAGTTTACAAATGGGTATTTTGTCATATCTTGCCCTGTCCGACTTCTCCCTTCATCCACTTTTCGGTTGTCCGTCCCCCAGGGAGGAGGCCACACACAGTTCCATGCAATTGGTTCCCTCTTTCCTACCCACTCTCCCTCCACCCTCCCTGTTTTGCCACTCACACCACTGGTCCTATAGGGCTCATCCATCCTGGATTCCTTGTATTTTCAGTTCCTATCTGTACCAGTGTACCTCCTCTGGTCTAGCCAGTCTTGCAAGATAGAATTCGAGTCATGGTAGTGGGAGCGGGGAGGAAACCTTTAGGAACTAGAGGAAGGTTGTATTTCTCATCATTGTTACATCGCACCCTGACTGGCTCATCTCCTCCCCGAGACCCCTCTGCAAGGGGATCTCCAGTGGCCTACGAATGGGCTTTGGATCTCCACTCCACACTCCCCCCATCATTCACTATGGTAAGATTTTTTGTTCTGATGATGCCTTACACCTGATCCCTTCGACACCTCGTGGTTGCATAGGCTGGTGTGCTTCTTCCATGTGGGCTTTGTTGCTAAATAAATTTTAAAACTCATTAAAAGAGAGGAAGTCCCAGACCCTGACTGACTCTCGTGGTCTGTAGCTCTAGTAAAGAGCTCCGTGGTTCTGGTCACAGGCTCTGCCGGGCCTGCTTTGAAAACCACGGGTCTCAGTTCTCACGGATCAGAGTGGTTTGAGCTATGTGTTGCCCCATGTTGCTCAGGTATTTGCACCGAACCCCAATTAATATAGTATTTCTTATGCCATCATTAAAAAAGAGAGTTGATGATGAGAGGAGGTATGTTTCACTGGTGTCCAAAGATTTCACCAGATGTTTGAAAAGAAACATCAATATATTGACAGGCAACAGAGTTTCTTAGACCAGTGCAAATTGCCCCCAAACCGAAGTTCTCATTTTTACTGCCTTGGCCCATGTTTTTATGGAATATTAAGTGGAAACTACCAGATGCTCATATGTGCTTGTTATTTCTATATTAGCAAATACGGAGAGAGAGAGGCAGGGGGAGGCGGGTGGAGCTCTGGTCAACTCCAAGGTTGCTGAAGAGCATTCCACGAGAATGTATTTTGGGCCTGAGGATAAAGGTCGCTGTCTGAGGGTTAGAAGGTCACAACTCTCATTGATTCTTAGTGTGGGTGTCTTTCTCAGCTGAACCCCCCACTGCTGCCCTCTCTCAACTCCTGTCCCTGCCTCACATTTCTACTTTCCTTCTCTGGGCGTTATGCCAACCATGGGAGGAGGTGACCCACTTTATCAATCCATCGTCATCTTTTAAAGCCGCAGCCATTTCGAACTAATTTATTTTTATATGGTATCTTTTATAAAGATGATCTCAAAGTACTTTGTTGAGAAGTAAAATTAGGATCAAACAGTTTACGCATTTTAAAAAACTTCAGGGGTGGGAGGCTCAAGAGTTAAGCATATTTCAATCATTTCCTGTAAATTCACAGCTCTCCGTGTCAGAGTTTTATTATTCTTAGCAATTCTTGTTGTGGGGAGCAAAGACTGGCAGAAACTCACACTGAGGACCAAATTATCCGGAGTGTGAGAAACGTGAAAGTGCTGAATTGGAAAAACAAATGCCTTCCATTCAGACCTGCCGCCATGTTGTTGAGCCAGTGCCCTGCTCCTCTCCAATCTCTCATTCTCAGTCCTTCTCCATTCTCCTCTGGCTGCTCTGGGCTATTCTACATCTTAATTATTATTATTATTAGTATTATTATTATTACTGCCTTTTTATAAGCCTTATTTATTCTCTTGTTGAAAATAGCCTGTGCCAAGCGAAACATCCACCCATCCGTTCAACAATGTCTACATGTCCAATCCATTGACATTGACTACATTCTTCCAGTTGTGTGACCATTCTCCTCCTTCCTTTCTGAGCTGTTCTTCCCTTACTCACAAACTCACTGACCCCAAGGTTCCTCTGGTCTATATTTCCTGTAGCCGTTCTCAATCTGACCCCATAAAAATAGTTCATGGAAGAGCTTATCATAATGCTCTTTTTCCTAAAAACTTTTTAGGAAAACCCTTTTTCCTAAACTACTGTTCAGTTTTAAGAAGACATCTTAAAGTTTTGGTTTGAGATTTAAAGATTATCTCAGGAGCCATAATTTCAAGGGCTCATCCACACCAGAAATCCTAATGTCCATGAAAATTTTATGCGTTTTCCTCCTTTTGAGCAGAAATGCTCTATGGAATCTTTGATCAAAATATTCAGTAATGTTTTCTGGGCACTATCCAGTTCATAAGGTCTCATAGCATAGAAGGTAGATGCTTATGGAGGTAAAATACCGAATCGACCATATCCCCGCCTCTCCCCATCCTCCCTTGCTCCAGGTGAATAAAGAACAATTGTGTCTTAGATGGCCACTTGCAAGCTTCTAAGACCACTGGGTCTGTATGTGCCTTTCCAGTTTTGCCCAAGACTTCCTCCCCTGCTCTGTGGGGGCCATGTCCACCTGAGCTGGCTTCCAGAGAAGCCCAAGCTGACTTCCTGCTGTTTCAAGAAGCAGAGGAGCCCGAAGTCCCCTGAAGAACCTCCAAGGGACCTGTGTGTTCGTCTCACCACCCCAGTGACACTGTGACACTGTCTCCTCTTAGGTGAGCCTCTTCCGGGCACCAGTGCAGACCTTCTGTAGACGTTCGTCTGATGCATGCTCTGAATGGACTCCCCAGGCTGTCTGCCTTCTTGCTATCGGAGCTCACCCCAGTGTATGTTGGCTGGGGGTGTAGCCTTCACTCAACATGCCTGCTACCTAGCACACAGCAGCCTCAGACAGTGACAGCGGGAGGAGGGAGCAGGCAGATCCAAACTGGCCCGCTGTCGATTTCAAAGCCCTGGGTTTTGAGGGGTACAGGGGGGTGGGTACAGTGTCCAGGTCGGGAAGGTGCTTGCACATTCCCAAAGGACCCCTGGGAGGCCAGTCTTGATTTTAGAGCAGGAACCTGAGGTCCTGTCTCAGGGAGCTCTTTTTCTGGGACCCCATAACTCTTGAACCCTGCAACTAGTGGGAGGGGCAGGATCGTGGGAGGAGTGGTTTTCCAGCCACATGGGACGCACTGTTGGTTTGTTGATTCTGCCTGCCTGCAGTTTTCATGGCTCTGCTCCGCTCCCAGATCCACACTCCCTCAAAGTCAAGGGCATTTCCTTGGTGTGTGTGTGTGTGTGTGTGTGTGTGTGTGTGTGTGTGTGTGTAAGGAGGGGAGGGAGGCCAGACGATGGTCTATTTATGCTGCCATCTTCTCAGAATCTGCCATCGACACTTTGATGGTTCCATTTGGGGGACACAACCTTGCTCTGAGCTCTGGGATTCCCAGTTGGTTCCCCTAGCCCTTGTGATCATTTCTTTTCCTGAGCTTTCCACCTGCCCCTTGGTTGGCCCCCCAACCTTTGTTTTGAGGAATGTTTGGCAATCTAAATTTACACCAAAATAGTTCCTGGTTCCCTGACTTCTCCTTGTCTCGTTTGTATCTTCCTGGGTTTGGGGTTCCGTTTTGTTTTCTCGTTGGAGCTACCCATTCTGGAAGCCAACATGTGTTCTGTGGCTGTCGCATTTTTAGTGTTACTCAGCATCCATTCTCCCTTATTGTAGAAACCACACCCCAAACCTCCTTTGGAACAGAATGCCTCCCCCAGCTGTAGCGCGTGTATTTAGAGTGGAGTTTACCCAGGTCCGGGTTACCAACGTAGGTACATGACCCTCGATCGTACAATCAGAGCTTCCATTCTGGCCATGGGACTAATTCAAATATGAGCATAAGGCTGAGCTAATGTGTCCACTCTGAAATTTTTCATTAAGGTGGCTAACCTGGCATGATGTCAATCTACAAGAGCGCTCAACCAATTTTCTGCTGTAAAGACCAGAGTTCATAGTTGAGGCTCTGGGGATTATAGGTCTCTGTTGCAATCACCCCAATCTGCCTCAAGAAAGCAGCCACAGACGAAATGTAAAGTGAGCATGACTGTGTTCTCACAAAACTTTATTTACAAACTTGGCCAGCATGCCGATTTTGGCATGAGAATAGCACTTTGCTGCTTCCTTGTCTGGGGCTTTTGGTGGCCATCAGTACCAACTCCTGGTAACGGCCCACATAGGAAGGAAGCCAACACAAAAGAAACCAGCAGATAGAATTTCTCATGACAATTTGCAGACAATTGTATCAGCCGAGTCTGAAGTTAGAGCTACCTCTAAACAATTTAAAGATGTCAGTGTGGTAGGCAAAGTCGGCTTTCAAAAGATATCCACATCCTAAAACATTCTCCCTTGGAAGTTCAATCACATAATGGTACCCTTTATCACCCCCTCTTAGTTAATATAGTCCTGTAAGTCTTAGACATCAAAAAGATATTCAAAGCATCCAAATTGTCAAGAAAGAAACACAACTCTCTTTATTTACAGATGACATCATCTTCTATATAGAAAACAAAACATCCCCCCCAAAAATGTTGAAACTAATCAGAAAATTTGACACCGTAGCAGGTTATAAGGTTAGCATGCAAAAATCAACTGGATTCTTGTATATTAAAGAACTCTGAAGCAGGAATGAAAAGAATAATACTATTTAAAATAACTACCCAAAAGATAAATTACTTAGGAGTAACCTAACCAGCAAAGCACAAGACTTATACAAAGAAAACTGTGAAACACTTCTACATGAAGCCAAAAGAGACTTACATAAATGGAAGAATGTCCCATGTTCATGAGTAGGAAGAGTTAATATAGTAAAAATATCAGTACTACCTAAAGCACTCTATAAATTCAATGCGATTCCAACCCAAGTCCCAGCACAGTTCTTCAAAGAAATGGGAAAACTAGTCATCAACTTCATATGGAAAGGAAAGAAACCCAGGATAAACAAAACACTACTAAAATAAAACAGGAGGCCTTTTACTCTTAATTTCAAAGCCTATAACACAGCCATGTAATCACAACAGCTTGCTATTGGTACAGCAATAAATACACAGAGCAGACATTCCGTACCCCCACTCTACTTGGTACATATCATAAAGAAATAAAGAACAAAAGGTAAATAGATATACACAGGGATCCACCACCACCACCCTCCCCCCTAAAAAAAACAGAACTGCGCTTGGCTAAGTAGAGCTTTCATAGCGTAGTGCATATTTTTCCCTGCTGGGTGAGCATCGAGCAACTCACTCTGAGTTAGTGCACCCAGTGGCATAGCCTGGGAAGGTTCTCTCTGGTCGCGCTGAATTTTTTCGTAAAAGCAATTTCGCTCTAACCTCGTTATTTTTGTGATGGTCAATTTAAGAGAACAGCATGCAGCTGTGAAATTTTCTTTCCTGCTCAGGAAAAATGCTGCAGAAACTGTCGTGATGTTGAACACAGCTTACAAGGACAGAGATATGGGGAAAATTCAAGTGTCTGAAAGGTTTTCTCCTTTCAAAAAAGGTGAAATGTCAATTGATGACAAACCTCATGCCTAATGTCTGTCAAATTCCTGAATGGATGAAAGTGTCAACCCTCGTGTATTTGGAGTTTGTTCCACCAGGTCAGACTGTTAATCAAGCTGTCTGTTTATAGATTCTGAAAAGATTACATAACAGTGTGTGACAAACAAGGCCTGATTTGTGACAGACGCAAACTGGTTTTGCCACCACAACAATGCACCTGCTCATGCAGCCATCTCGGTGCACCAGTGTTTTGCAAAAACAGCATGTATTTCTTGGCCCATGCACCATACTAACCTGACCTCACTCTGTGTGACTTCTTTTTGTTTCTGCCAATACAGAGGGACATGAAAGGTCAGCAATTTGATGACGTAGAAGAGGCGAAGAAAAAAATGAAGGAGGTGCTGCATGGTACTTACATAATCTGTTGTCAATTTGAGACTTAAGAGTGAAGAGATGGAATTTAGCCTGTCAATCAGGTTACAGCTTGATGACTTCATTTGGAGAGGCTAAGGAGATAAATAGCTCGTGGAGGTGGGACACACTCTCACTCCCTGTAAGACATTACTAATGATGATGACAACGACAAGCCTGATAGAGCTATGCTGATGCAGCCAGACCTCGGGAGCTGGAGGAGCCAGGTGGAGACCCCTGACAATGCTGAGATGCTTCTACCACCACTGGATCCACAAGACTTTCCACCCACTGCTCTGTGCTCTTCCTGCATTCGGCATCATTGCATGTGTTTGAAGAGGAATTTATAGATTGGTATCAGACATGTGAGCTAATATCGGACTTATGGACTTGATCTGGACTGGGCTGGGATGTTTTCTCACTATTCCATTGCTCTTATATATAAATCTATTTCTTATATACATGAGTTCCTATGAATTCTGTTCCTCTAGTCTTCCCAGACTAACACATGCTGTCAGCCATCCAAACAGATGGGTTTGAAAAATGTTTACAAAAATGGAATCTCAGAGTTGACAAATGTATTAAGTGTCATGGAGAGTACTTTGAAGGTGATAAGGTTGTTTTGTAAAAAAAAAAATTAAATACATACTTTTTTAAAAAGAATTCCAGTTTGGGGGTTACCCTTTCATATGCACACCCATGTTTATTGAAGCAATTTCTATAATAGCAAAAAGAAAGAAACAATAAAAATCTCCCTCTATGGAGGAATGGATAACCTTTGGTATGGGCACACAATGGAATATTATGCATCTTTTAAAAATAATGATATGTCTTTCAAACAGTTCATGACATGCACAAAATTGGAGAACATTGTACTCAGCAAAGTTAGCTCAATCTCATAAAGATAAATATTTTAAGACTCCATTATTTTAAAGGCAAAAGAAAATGGTTTTCATACCAAAGGAAAAGACTTTGAAGACTGTGTCCCTGTGAGGGGGAGGGGGGCGGGAAACAAGGGAAGAAGGAGGGAGGAGATGGGAGGGGAGAAGTTTAAAAATGAATAAAACCCCTGAGTGTGCTCTCTTTAAAAGAATTTTAAAAGATACCAGCATCCTGATCGCTGAAACTTGTAAATGTCACTTTACATTAAATTAGGGAACTGAGGTGAGAAAAGTATCCTGGATTACATCAGCACCATCACAAGTGCCCTTGTGAGAAGCACAGGAGGTCTGATATACACACAGAGAAGATTAGTTGTTGTGTTAGTCTGGGTGGACTAGAGAAACAAATTCATAGACACTCATGTATATAAGAAAGAGGTTTATATACAAGAGCAATGGAATATTGAGAAAACATCCCAGCGCGGTCCAGATCAAGTCCATAAGCCTGATATTAGTCCATTTGTCTGATACCAATCTATAAATTCCTCTTCAAACACATGCAATGACGCCGAATGCAGGACAAGCACAGGTCAGTGAGTGGAAAGTCTTGTGGATCCAGTGGTGGTAGAAGCATCTCAGTGCTGGCAGGGCTCTCCACGTAGGTGGCTTCTCCAGCTCCAGTGCTCTGGCTCCATCAGCCTCTCCCCATGTGTCTTCTCCACAGGGATGTCTCATAGGGAGTGTAAAGCCAGATTGGCCCTGTGACTGGTACTGCGATCACGGGCAGGCTGTGGTTTCATGTTTCCTAGCAGTGCAAAGTAGGACATACTCAGAAACGGAGGCTAGCCAACCTGGGAGCGGCACAACAAGCCCAACCGCTGAGGGGAGGACTACACGGCCAGCGTGGGTACTACACAAAGGACCAGACTGCCAACCTACCTCAAATGAGCCAATCAGTGGATTGACGGGAGTGGGGGCTGGGAATGCCCCTTTACGGTATAACTTGTAAATAAATACTTCGGAATGTCTTTTGTTCGAGGCTCTAGCCCAAGACAGTGCGAGTAGTTAAGCACCTGAGGACTAGAGCCCTGGCTTAAGCTAGCATAATGGAAGCCTCTTTGTATATCAGCCTTGTGTTTGATCTCCTTTCATTGAAGGGGAAATTGCTCCGGGTCCTTAACATTAGTGAGCAGAGAGAGAGAGAGAGAGGAAGTCTACCACCTCCAAGGAAGAAATACAGGACTTCCCAGAATCCTCAGGAGAAGACCATGCCCACACAGAAGCTTCATTGGCTATATCCTGATTGACAGGCTAGACTCCACCCCTATACTCTTAATCCTCAAATGACACCAGATTATGTAACTACCACAGATGGCAATGTGACCACAGAGTCAGAGATTAGAGTGATGCAGCCACAAGCCAAGAAGTGATGGCACCCACCACACCACATACTGGATGCAACAAGGCCGGGGATCTCCCCTGGAGCTCTGGATGGAGCATAGCCCAGCCCCTGACTCAGCCGCTGCCAGAGATACTGATTCCTGACTCCTGGCCTCCAAAGCTGGGAGAGAATAAATTTCTGTGGCTTTAAGCACACACTCAAAAGATTACTTACTAACTCATTCTATATTCTAGTATTTCTTATGCAAAAATCCTATCTTCATCCCAGCCTCTGCTTAAACTGCTTGTGGTAGTTACATAATCTGGTTTCAAATTGTGAAAAGGTGGAGTCTGGTCTGTCAATCAGGCTGCAGTTTGATGACCTCATTTGGAGGTGCCACAGAGATACATAGTTCACTGGAGGCAGGACACACACTCACTCCCTGCAAAACATTACTGACAAGGAGGCTGATGGAGCTATGCTGATGCAGCCAGAGCCCTGGAGCTGGACTCACACCAGCACTGAGAGGCTTCTACCACCACTGGATCCACAAGACTTTCCACCCACTGGCCTGTGATCTTCCTGCATTCAGTGTCATTTCATGTGTTTCATGAGTCTGAAGAGGAATTTATAGATTGGTATTAGACATATAGGCTAATATCAGACTTATGGATTTGATCTGGACTGGGCTGGGATGTGTTCTCAAAATTCCATTTCTCTTGTGTATAAAGCTCTTTTTTACACTCTTGTACACATATGCGTTGTGGTTGGAAGGGGTGCCACCCCCCACCACTAATCACGGGTTCGATAGGCACAATTGTACAGTTGAGATCTATAAATATTATATTAAAGTCATAAAGAGCATGAGAGATAAAAGAGATGAAATTATGGAGTCAGACACATTTCATAGTAGCATGCTCACCTCAGCCCGACTTGGTGGTCCATGTGGAAAGAGGGAGAAGGGAAGGAGGGCAAGGGGAAAGGGAAGGTGGGGGGCAAAGACAGGAGAGGCGAGAGGGAGGTGACAAGAGGTCAAGGGAGGAGCTGAGAGAGAGATCTTTATTGCTAACTCAGGCCTATATATCTTTGGCAGGAGTGCAAGCCTACTAATTACAGGTAAAGACATACATCACAGGAAGGGGTTGTACTATAGGTTATACAGCAATGAGAGGGGGAGAATCTAGAGATATACACATAATAGGAAGAGGAGGGATTGGGAGTATACGTGTGACAAGATGGGCGGATCCTAGATTCAGGGTGGCAGCCTAACTTTGGCTGAGCTGGTTTGATCTGTTCTCTGGATCCATTATCAGTAGGGTGTAAACTCCACCTACAGGAACCAAGTCAATGACTGCAGGCCTCTAGAGAGAAGTAGCCCATTGTCCTTAACAGCAGGGAGCAGGCCCTACCTGTCTAGCAATTGACTGCCTTCAGGGAGGATGTTTCTAAGCCTCTGACCTCCCCCTACATGCTGGCAAAAAGCCCCTAATGTTTGGCATGTCTTTGGGGGAGACAAAGCTGGGGAAAAGTCTCTCTATAACCCCACAATGAGTGTCTATGAATTTATTTCTCTAGTCAACCCAGGCTCACACACCACTCTTTTCCTTACATCTAGAAGTTCATGACCTCTTTCCTAAACCCAGGAGGGCCAGAAGGTTTCAAAATTCCGGTTTTAAGAAAGGGATAAGGTGCATGAAGACTATTAGTATTACAGACAGCTACTGGTCCTCGTTGGGTTGGTCCTGCCTGAGGGAGGAGAGTGCATCTCCAGAGAGCAGATGCACCTCATGGCTTGCCCTCTCCAATAAGACCTCAGGGCAGAGATGCATGCCACTGCCACGCAGCTTTGGGAACCTGACTCTCACCCCCTCTGCTAAGAGACTGGCGGTGTCCCATGTGAGGCCAACAGGAGGCAGAGCCCCGGCCCACAATAGACATGTCACAGCCAGCAAGCCACTGCTGTTTCAGGCGGGTCTGCTTGTACAGCTGGATTACAGAGCACCTCCGCCTGTTTAAATCAGTGCCCTGAGACTGATCCCATTAATACTTCTCAGATAAAAGCCAAGTAAATATTCACGATAACCTGAGATATAAATATCCTGACTTGGGGATTTGGGCCCATACCTCCTAGCATGTCTTTTCCCACTCCCCCACTGCTGGGAATCTCTCCTCTGTCTCCATCATTAATGAACTTCTCTCTCACAACCACTGCATTTCTTACTCCTGTTTCCTTCAGCCTGGCTTCATTCTAATTCTCTCCTAAGTTACCATTAACATTTGATGCTGAGGTCCCTCACATCCTCACCAACTTCTCCCTTCTTCCACGGCAGTGACCGTGTATGACCTACATTGTCGGCCTTGTCTACCTCTTCTTCATCTGTTTTCCTGAGCAGTGCCACTTTCCCTCTCACTAACTCGCATTTCCATCACTACAAGTCCAGCCTCAACTCTTGTCTCTTCTCTTCCTATTGCTTTGCCCTACCCCCAGCTAGCTCTCTTCCCTCCTCTCCCCTGTCTGTGGATAACTTCCAGATTGATATTTCCAGGCTTGATCAATAGTTACAGGTAGGGCCTCCCTCCTGCATTGCACCTCACGCACCGATCAGGCAATGATCTTCCTCCATCGGGACATAAATAAACCAGGAGTGGGCTCATGAGGGCCAGGCAGCATGCCATGGATTGGGGGTGGTGGGGTGGTGGGGGGGTTTCCTGATTTGCATTTCAGCCGCAAACTTCCTAGGATGCCCAGTCTG
Source organism: Echinops telfairi (assembly GCF_000313985.2). NCBI lineage: Eukaryota > Metazoa > Chordata > Mammalia > Afrosoricida > Tenrecidae > Echinops > Echinops telfairi. The sequence goes on from NW_022109491.1 coordinate 5,214,251, forward strand.
ACTCTTGGAGGAAATTATTTGAAACACCATACTTAATAAGATTCTCCATTCATTTTTTTAAGTCGGGTTTTGTGATTTTGCTTTGTTTCACCTCAAATTACAGAAAGGATAACTCAGTCATAAATGCCTGCACAAGGGGTTTCCTTGATGTGTGATCTCGAGGCCAGGGGAGCCTGGGGAAGGACAACAGGCAACGGGCAAGCAAACAACACAGGGGGTGTTATCAGAGCCCTTCCCACTGGGGGGTTGGCAGCACAACCCTGCCCCGACCACAACCTGCCTTGGGATTCTTCTGCCCGATGACAGAGAGAACTGTGTTACTGATGCACCAGTGATTCCTACTAGCCACCTGGTGAAGGGTCAATAATAAAATTATTAAAAAGCCAAACAAAGCCAACCTTATTCTGACTCGCAGTGAACCTGTAAGGCAGGATAGCATTGCCCCTGTGGGTTTCAGAGATTGTAACTCTTTAGGGGAGTGGAACTCGCTGCCAGTGAGTCAATGCTTACTCTCGGCGACTTTATAGGACAAGGGAGAGCTGGCCCTGTGTGCTTCTGAGACTGTTACAGTTCACGGGATGAGAAAGCCTCCTCTTTCTCCCACAGAGCAGTTGGTGGTTTCAAACTGCTGACCTTGAAGTTAACAGCTCACTGCATTATTTCACAGCATTCTGGTTTGCCGGCAGGTGGCCCAGTAGGCTCCAGCAGCAAAAGAAAGGCCGTTGGGGAAGGAATGCTGAGCATGGTGGTGGGGAGGCAGGCCCGTGGGCACCTAAGGCATAGGGCCAGCGGAGAGGACTGAGACTTGGATCGACTGCAGAGGGTAAAGCAATGAATGGTGTGAAATCTTACTCCGCCGGATGCACGCTACAACACGGATGAACCTGGAAAGCATCGTGTGAGTGAAACAAGTCCTTCATAAATGGACAGAGATCACATGATCCTACTTACATGAACTATCTAGGATCGGCTCCGTGACACTATTAAATCTTAAGCGTAATGCAGAAAGGGGAAACGTGGGATACTAGCACTAAGGGAAATAA
>NW_022109491.1:5216806-5227054 GCF_000313985.2 Echinops telfairi
ATGGTAACTGTTAGTATGCTGGCAAATAATTCCAAGACGTTTCTCAAGCTTCAAACATGGAAATCCTTCCTTTAACAGAAAACCAAAAAAAGTATGCCCTCCCCCCAAAAATGTTATTTGACATTCAAAAGAAATGAGGCGTGTGGAAGATTAATCAAAGCAGTGGAAGAAAGCCCCACACCGTGGTCCAAACAAACAGAGCCCAATCTGGGTCTTCGTAATCAACGGTGTTGATAGGCCCAACTGCCGGCACTTCCTCCCACCGAAAAATCAGCGCTGTTGAAAAAAAGTTTATAGCTGCGACTAGAATATCTAATTGAGCTCCGGCCACGTGCCAAGCCACGCTGGATGGTAGGGCTAACAAGATGAAAAACAAGTGCCGCATTCAGTAGAATGCCGATCAGGTGGGGAGAGATGCTGGTGGGATAATAACTACCCAGGCGCTACCACAGAAATCCACCCAGAGGACAATGCGAACGCCAAGGTGGAGGGGGCTTCCAGGCGCCTACCTCAGCTCCGGACGTCCTGTGACACCTTTTCACAGCAAAAAGCATTGTCACGGGGCAGTTCCAACTCCTGGCGACCCCTGGGGTTACAGTGTCGAGCTGGGCTCCAAAGAGGGGTCAAGGCTGTGACCTTTCGGCAGCAGAATACCAGGCCTTTCCCACACAGCTCCTCTGGGTGGGTTCAAACCTCCAACCTTTAAATTACTAGTCAAGCACTTAAGCATCTGTACCACCATCACCCACCCACTGCCATAAATACACTGCTGCTGAGTTGATCCCAACCCTAAATAGGTTTCCGAGGCTTGGTCAACCTTGATCAGAGTAGACTGCCTCAGCGCTCTCCCATGGAGCAGCTGGCAGATTTGAACAGCTGGCCTTGTGCTCGGCAGTCCAACACTTACCCGGCAGCACCACCGGGGCTTCCAGGGCTCTTAATTAAGTCCCTTGTTATTGTTGTTGTTGTTGTTGTTGTTGTTTATTTTCCACCACCAGCAAGAGCAATAAACAAAGGCTGGTACAGTGTGTCACTGGGCTTTGTAGCTACTTGTTACGTCGCAGTAACAAAGGAGTGGTTATGTCTGCTGCCAGGTCACGCTATTCTTACGCACAGCAACCCCATGTGACGGATGAGAACTTGCCCCAGTTAGGTGAGCTGGTCCTCGGGGCTTTGAACCACTGACCTTACAGTTAGCCAGGAGCACTCAGCTGGTGCGGCCCCAAAGCTCCTGGGTTCCTTCCCTGTTGCTTAATCTGTGCCTTGAAGTTCAAGTAGGATTTAGCCTAGAAGGCAGAGTTCAGAAACGTGTTCCAAGAAGTGGGCAGGGCATGCGCAAAGGCAAGGAGCCCTAAGACTCTAAAAATGTTGGATCTGGCCAGAGCAGAAGGGATGGGTGAGCTGTTTTCTCAGGAGGGCCACTGCTAGCCAGAAATGTCTCCCTCAGAGTTAGCCAGGAGCAGTCAGGAAGCCAGTCACCTGAACCCAAGGGACAAATCGGGACATGCCCTCCTCCAAGGCTGGGGGAGAGAGATCCTGTCCTATCTCTCAGCTTCTGGTTGTCCCAGGGGTCTCTGGGCTTATTGTGACCTCATCACCTGTCCATCCAGTCTCTTTTGTATAGACACCAGTCGGGTGAGATAAGGACCCGCCCTGCTCCAGTAGGCCTTCATGTAAACTGATAACACGGATAAAGACTTGTATCTCGTCAATCACAGGCACCAGCAGTTGGGACTTCGCAGGAAATTGAGAGGGGCACCATTCCGCCCCTAACAAATCCGGAGGGAGGTGGCGAACCTTCTCATGGGCTCCAGAGTCTAGTGCATGGTAAACAAGTCCTACCAAGACTTTCTTCCTCTAGAAATAGAAGGAGGGAGGGAGGGACTTGCAGAGAAAAGATCAAGGCTGCTAGTTGCTGTCCTTTTTCGGACAAACAATATCAACTACCAAAAACTGCCTCTGACTCAACCCAGGCAGTGCATCCTGGGACTCGCCGTCAGAGAGTCCCATTTATTCGGAGTGCTTTTATCAGATGTGTGTGTATATATATGGATAGGGACGTGAGTATATATACAGGCTTTTAATGATCATTTATTTTTAAGGAAACCCAATATATGAATGTGTGGATTCCCCAGTTATTCCCCAAATAAGCCAATTTCTTCCCCAACAGAATTGATCATGTTGAAACCCAGAAGTTTCCATCCAGAAGACCACAGTCTTCCTAAGGAACGAGGTGACATCCTGGGCAAGCAAGACGGAAACCCCTACCGGGAATCGTGCTGTGGCTGGTGAGTCTTTAAGCGTCTGCTGTTTGCAACGGCCCTAGGTGACGGTTTCTGTAGTCTCCACGCGCACTCCTGGCATATACTTTGGATCACTGCTGGTCTCATTACTTCAAACAATATACAATCGTCTTTTAAAGTGTGACCTTTATGCAATCTCCTCAGCGGTTTTATTTGGGTTTGCACAGATGTCCCTGATAAAAGAAACGCCGACTATTCATTCCTCTACTCTATTCAAATCAACAAGCCTTATTGAGAACTGGATCACTAACTCGTATGGCACTTGGTACAAAGAAACTGCATTTCCCTCTTGTCTTTGTGTTTGCCATGTTTTCTTAGCTCTGAAATCTACTTGGGAGGTGGGCTGGGGGTGGGAGAATGCTATCCACTTTCTTATAATTTAGCATAGGTAAATAATGAATGAGTCTATGTGGTCTTGGGCGGGTGGGGGGGTTGTTTGTTTGTTTTGTCTAAAAGGCATAGTACCAAAACTAAACCCACTGATTCTTACTCATAGGGAAACCTATATAGTCTTGTTTCCAAGACTGTAACCCTTGATTGGAGCACACAGCCTCATCTTTCTCCCGAGAGCACCTGGTGAGTTTGAACTGCTGAACTTGCGGTTTGCAGTTAGCAGTCCACCAGTGTTAACACCTGACACTGCCACCAGGGCTAAAGATGTGGTCAAACTCACGCATCAACTCTCTTCTGAATCATGGTGGCCCCACGGGAGAAAGTAGAACAGCACCCTACGAGTTTCCAAGGCTGTCAACCTTCACCAGGGCAGGAAACCTCACTTTTCTCTCTCAGAGTGGCCAGTCGGTTCCGACTGCTGGCCTCATGGTGAGTAGCCCGACATGAACCCACTGTGTCCCTGGGTGTCCTTAAAAGGTCTTACGGGGGCTTTGCAAACTAGATCATACACTGAACGCTAATGTTCATGGAGCCCAATCTGTTCTAGATTCAATTTGGCCCTAAAAGGTTGAGGGAATATTAGGTTTAAAACAAATATTTTATTCCCCCAGCAGTTTTTCCCCCCACAGTTTTATTGGCACATACTTTACATATCATGGTATTGAATCGTTCAAGCGGTCAAACATATCGAGGGGGAATTGTACAATCCCCACCACATCCATCCCCCAACGATTCAGGAAAAAAGAAAAATCCAAACCAACCAGCCAGTTCTGACACATAAAAATTTGTGTCAAGGGAGAACTGCTTTCCTGGGATTTCCGAGGCTGCAGATCTTTCTGGAAGCAGACTGCCTCCTCTTTCTCCCATGGAGCGGTTCGTGGATTCAAACTGTGGTCCTTTGCTGCGCAACTGAATGCTTAACCACTGCACCACCAGTGCTTGTGAACTATTTGAGCCTCCAAAAAGCAGTGGGAAAGGTATTGCTACAATAGCCCTTGTCCTGCACCTGAACTTAACAAACCCATTTTCTCCTCCCTGAGACAATTTATGTAGATGGCTTTAAACACATATGTAACTTTGGGTGTGTTTGCCAGGGGGAATCCAGATGTTAAGGGACTTAAGAGATTCATGTGGGACGTGAAATGGATACCCCAGATGTTGAACACACAATCTGTTTTAATTCAACTCTATGGGCACAAAGCAGCAAGCCATCAGGAAGCTAGGATGATTTTTAGCTTATCATCGTGGCAAGTGGTTGTGATAGGTAGGTTTGTTGTGCCAACATGGCCAATGAACACATGTGAGATTAGTTAAAGGGTGAAGAGATAAATGGGTCGGGGAGCCTCGCCTTTCTTGCTCTTTGATCATTGGACCAGTGTGCGGCTGCCTTGCTTGTTCTGTGCCTCCATTTGCAAGCTACACTACCTGTGGGACACCTACCCATGGACTGTGTCACTGTAACTTGAGGTTCCTTCAAGACCTGCTTCCCCAAGCTACTGGAATGTACATCTCTTGAGCTGGGGACTGTCGGATGCTGTCATCTGGCGGACTGTTGGTGACCTGCCTTGTTTGCTGCCTGTGGCCAGACAGCCTGAATTGCTCTACAGAGGACTACCCGGCGGCCCTCAAGCCTTGAAGGACTGCCAGTGTCTCACAGCTGTCTCATGGGAGTGAGTTGCACTGAGCCATTTGTACTGCTTTATAGATTAATTAACTTTATTTCTTATGTTATCTATATAAATAGATATAAAATTATTAGTGTTCTGGCTTTGCTTCTCTAGAGAACCCTGTCGAACACAGTGGTTGATGAAATGTGGTGACCACTCGTCCTAGACGCCAAGGAATAAGAAGTGACTTCAGAATGCGGATCCCTTCACGTGGCTTGCGGTCGAATGGCATTTTCTTATAAGGCATCGTACAAGGCACTCTGAATATAAGGTGTGCCTCTTGTCCTTGCTGACTTTTTTGTGTTTGTTGTTATGTGTTTTTGAGTCGGTTCTGACTCACAGGGCTCCGTGGGCCAGTCCTGCACCATCCTCACCTCCCGGGTTATATTGGAACCCATTGTTGCAGCCACTGTGTCACTATATCTCATGGGTGGTCTCCCTCTTTTTCATTGACCCTCGACTCCACCCGACATCACTTCTTTTTCCAGGAACTGGTCCCTCCTGATGACATGCCCAAAAGGGCATGTGCTGAAGTCTCGCCATCCTCACTGCTAAGGAGCATTCTGACTACATTTCTTTCATGTCCCTTCTAGCAAGCCATGTATACCCACACCATAATTCAAAGTCATCCATTCTTCTTTGGTACCAGTTGAAAATAAAACCCCACTGCCAATGAATGGATTTCATCGGACAGTAAGACAGAGAAGAGCTACGCCATAGGGTTTCCAAGCCTGTAAATCTTTACAGAAGCTGATGGCCTCGTCCTTCTCCCTTGGAGCAGCTGATGGGTTTGAACCACTGACCTTGAAGTTAGCAGCCAGATGCTTACCTTATTGCACCACCAAGGCTTCTTTAATACTGGTTGGGCAGGTACAAAATGCAAACCACAGTAAAATGGTAATGTGTGCATTTAGTTAGGTGGTTAACTAACCCTGCAGGTGAAGTGAAAATTACAAATGGCCAAAATTATCTGTAAAGTCCCCTTGGAAAAATGCCCTATCCATACCTATTCACCATCTATCCCATCTCCAGGTAAGAGCAGCCTGATATGAAAACAGGTGAGTTTAAATTCATCTAGATCTGGGATTCGCACAATGGCTTACTTATATTTGAGGGTCATGGATTATGACCAATTTTCCCCCCAATTCAGACTCATTGCAATCCTATGAGGCAGAGGAGAAAGCCACATAGAATTGACACACGTTTTACAGTTGTAGACAGACAGCCTTATCAGTCTTCCTCAGAGCAGGTGGTGGCTTTGAACCACCAGCCTTGTGGTTAGCAGCCCACAGCTTGTTTAGCTCCCTAAGTCACCAAGGTTCCTTACGATAACCAAAGTGCCTCTCTCAGTACAATAAATTCAGCCACCAGAGCTCACTTCTCACTAGGTGAAACACATAGACTGTATGGAATGGATTCCGACTTACATTGACCCTGAGGACAGAGTAAAACGTCCATCTAGTCTCCTGGCCTGTAAGTTTCTTGGCAGAGTGGGTGGTGGGTTTGAACTGATGACTTCTCAGTTGGCGGCCGAGCACTTCATCACTGCACCACCAGGCTCTTGGAGACCAATGGAAAGATCAGCAACCCACTGTTTCCAAAAGACCCTGATGCTGTCCCACCACCATGCCTCGGCTTGTGCTGTGCCCTCCAACCCCAAAGCTCTTTCCATCCTCTCCATGGGTGGAAATCTGCCCACCCCTCAATGACCCACTCCAACAGGCCTCCTGCACAGAGCTGTTTGAACCCATGGCCCGTTTCCTCCACCTACTGTGTCAACACGGGGTTGCTCACCACAAGCTTGGTGGTTCAAACCCACTGGCCACACAAGGGAGAACCAAGAAGCTGTCTGCTCCCATCGAGATGTACAGCCTCGGGGACCCATGGAGCAGTTCTCCAAATGCCCGCCCCCCCCAAAATGCTACCATCAAGTGGGTGCTGAATCATAACGATCCCCCTGTGGGTGTCCAAGACTGTGCCTTTTACAGGAGTAGAAAGCCCTGTCTTTCTCTGGCAACATGGCTGGTGGTTTCAAACTGCCACTTGTGTGGCTCATTCTATCACCAGGGTTTCCCTCCATCGTAAAAGGTTGCTAAGAGTCAAAATCAACTTGACAGTGACAATGAGTACTTCTCTGGTTAAAGCATTCTGCTGCTAGCCAGAAAGTCAGAAGTGCCTGGCCGCCAGCTGACCCCGGGGGAGAAGAGATGGCATTCTACTTCCACAAACATTACAGCCTTGGAATTCCACTGAGGCAGTTCCGCCCTGTCCTGTGGGGTCACTGTGAGTCAGAATCAACTCGACAGCAGTGAGTTTGAGTTCATTTTAATCTGTTTTGGTTTTTTTAATCATGGTCTGCCTATGTTTGGGGAACAGTCAATTTATTATGACGAGCGAGTATGGCTAGGCACCTGCACGGATCGAGACAGCTAATGAGCATTTGTTAAATGAACAAATAAATGTGGGGAGAGTAAACAACAACATGCACCTGTCAGAGAGAACCAGGGAATGTCTGCCTTCCCTACAGCAAGCCTCTAAATCTAGGGCTGCCTGTGTGCTATTGTCCACAGCTCCTACACCCAGGTCAGACATGACTAATCAATCCTGACTCACTCTCTGAACCCCAGCATGCGGTGCCCCTAAACCAGGTCCTGTAACATGTAGCGTGTGTGCTGTCTTACAGCATGCCTACACCCAAGGCAAACATTCCAATCGCTCAGGATTCTCCTCCATAATCCCCAGTACAACCTCAGAATCCCTTCCCATACAACACCTCCAAGCAGACACTACTAAGTAATTTGGAATGAGGTAAGCTGAAGCTCATGGCCCTAGCAACGTTCCTTCTCTCAGCAGAATCGCCACTCCCACTGCTTTGTCATGGCGGCCTTCTCTCAGTCTTCCCCGTTTCCAGCCGTGTGCTCCTGGTCGTGGCTTTCAGACCAGCACTGGACTTAGCACTGCCCAGACCCTGTTTTCCACACTGTGAGCTCAGTTCACCCTTGAGCGCCACCCTGGCCTTCCAGCCAATGAAGCTGCCCGTTGATTGTGTTTGGATGACTTGCGTGTTGCTATGATACTGGAGGCGTTGCCGCTGATCTGAGGAGGCTTCAGAAAGTGTGTGAAAGAAATGTCATTAGCGTTTCATTCCATTTTCGCTTGAATTTTTTGAAGCCCCTTCAAACTTCCCATACCAGCTGGATCACCTGTGAAGGATAAGTTTTATCAGAGCCCCTGGACCAGGGTAGGGGAAACTTTTTTTTCTTTTCTGCCCAGGGCTATTGGAATATTTATAACATTATTCTGGGGCCATACTGGTCAACGCTTTCTTGACTCTCTCTTCGAGTGATGGCTGGAGCAGCTCCTCTCTGGTGAGGCGTGTGATATCAGCGGGTACTGAAGAGGTGAGAGTCTGAGACGGCCCAAAGCCTGGACGGTCTCCCCCTCTGCTCTCGATGAAGCCGGGCAAAAGCCCTGTGCTCACAGGACAATGCCGTCCAACAGCGGGCCGGGGGACAAGCCCTGCCTACATAGGGAGGCAGTGAACTGCACGGTGCCACAACCAAGGATGCGAGCATCCCTGTGGTCCCGAAGATGGCGCGGGCCGGGCCACACCTCCTCTTGTGGCGCATGGCGTCACTGCGAGTCAGAGCCAGCTCCTGGGCCACTCCCAACAAGCTGCCTCGGCTCAACTGGCCCTTTCAGTTCAACCCACTCATGGGTCCCCCAAAGAAACTCACTATGTGAGCCCATCCCAGATGCAAAAAGTGGGCACCTTAGGACAGGAAAGTCAAATGCAGACTCCAACTACCCTTCCCCATCCTCCGGGCAAACATTGCTGGTTGACTATGGTACTCTCTTGTCTGAGCTCAGATGCATCTCTAGGGATGGACATAGAAAAGCCTGACAAATCCAGCTCTGTTTGCATTTGATATGAAGTACAGTTGCCAAGGCTAAAGGTGCCAAAGCTGGACCATACTGCAGAATGCAGAAGGAGACCTGAGGGCACCGTGGATACTAGCTTAGAAGCAGCGGTCCTCAACCTGTGGGCTTTAGGGGGTCGAACGACCCTTTCACAGGGGTCGCCTGATTCATCACAGTAGCAAAATGACAGTGATAAAGTAGCGACAAGAATAATGTTACGGTTGGGGGGTCACCACCACATGAGGATCTGTATGAAAGGGTTGTAGCATGAGGAAGGTTGGGAAGCACTGGCTTAGAACCTAACCAACAGGTGGGCGTGTTCGTGTGAGGTACCCTCCAGTTAGCTCGGACCCATAGCAACCCTGTGCACAGCAGAACAAAACACTGCCCATCCTGGGACATCCTCACACGTGTCCCTAGACCTGAGCCCACTGATGCAGCCAGCATGTCACTCCATCTCGTCAAGGGCCACCTTCTCTGTTGCCGCCCCTCCACATGACCAAACATGATGTCCTTCTCCAGGACTAGACTTTCCTGACAGTATGTCCAAAGTAAGTAAGACAGAGTGAGCCTTGCCATTCTTGCCTCTAAGGAGCACGCTGGCCATACTTCCAAGATAGATCAGTTTGTCCTTTTAGCAGTCCCTGGTACTTCCAGTATTCTTCTCCAGCACCACCGTTCAAAACCAAACAGGTAGGCAGTTCAAACCCTCCAACCACTTCAGAGGAGAAAGCTGTGCCCACCTGCTCCCATGGTCTTACCGCCTTGGTCACGCTCGGAGTTGTTCTACTCTGTTCTATAAGGTCCTCACGAGTCTGAATTAACAGCGATGAGAAGAAAAAGAGTGTGTCAGACTGGGAAGACATCTTTTCATCTCCCTCGTCATCACCGGAGATTCTGAGAAAGCACCTAGATTCCAAACACACACTACTAGGGCCATGCCAGATGGGCGGAACCGGCCCAGCTAGAAGACGCTGCCTCCACAGCAGGAGCAGGGCCAGCCCGGGGCTTGCCGGAAACATGGCCCAGACGCTCAGGCCAGCAACACATACCTGCCCAAGCCGGAGCCCTTTACTTTGAAGAAACCGTCCCCAAATCACCCTGCCCATGGCAGGACCCCAAATCATGGGGTAGCATCATGATTTTGTAAAGCACTTGTTTGTTTTCATTTGTGTCATGTCATTTTTGTGGAGTCCCTCTACCCCACCCCACCCCACCCCACCCAAGGCCCCATACAGGTGGATAGTGATGGTTTATCTCCAATTGTTGGCAGAGAAGGACCACAAACCAAGATGGTAACAGCTATTCAACATGGACGCTGAGGACGTGAACTATGACTGGACAACATGAGACAGACTATGAGCATGAAACACGCAAGCCAGGTTCTGGAAACATACCGCCAAAAATAGTCTACTATCTCATTGACACCGTTTCTACATTGATGACGTGTTGCCGTGGTATGTTAATGAATTAGGTTACATGTGGTATTAAATGAATGTTACTTCCCTTTTCCTTTATTACATTTTTTAAACATAACCATTAGAAAAAGTTAACCCTTCGTGACTGAATTATTTTCTGTTTTGAATTTTGTGGTGGCTGTTGATACCAGGTGTTTAATTTTTCTCCTTCTTTTCCTTGAATTGTGACTTCTTTCTCAAACACACCTAGTTGTTGTGTTGGGCTGTCGAGCCGGTTCCAACTCATATGGACCCTCCCCTATGCCCAACAGAACAGAACACTGCCCGGTCCTGCACCAGTCTCAAGATCATTATCATGATAGGAGAGATTCATAGGTAAGGATTTTTTTTTCTCCTGATCCAAGGGCCATGGTAATCTTTTTTAATCATTTTACTGGGGGCTCATACAACTCTTATCACAATCCATACATACATCCATTGTGTCAAGTACATGTGTACATTTGTTGCCCTCATCATTCTCAAAACATTTGCTTTCTGCTTGAGCCC
>NW_022109491.1:5229590-5232298 GCF_000313985.2 Echinops telfairi
CTTGTGGGCTTGGGCAGCACTGGGTTGGGATGTTTTCTTGATGTGCACTTACCCTTTATATAAAACTCTCTCTTCTACATGAGTTTCTGTGGATTTGTTTCTCTGAAGTACCCAGACTGACACAGGGCTCCCATCATTGCAGGAGTGGGTAAGTCCAGTCCAAGTGGGCCGGGTCAAATGTAAGGTGGAGACTTCTCCTGCCTCCTGTCGCTGCAGGGGCTGAAGCAGAAAGATGAAGGTGGAAGACCACAGGCTGGTGGATTCAGAGCTGAATGGATCCAAGGTTGGCAGTCTGCTACTGATAGCGCCTGGGATCGGCAGGCGACATAGAGGGAGGTCAATGAACTAGATGCAGGATCCAGATGCAGCGGAAGAAGTGAGCTAGCTTCCACACGGTGCCAAGCTCTACTGAAAGCAGGCCATGTGATTGAAGCCTCCTTCCATTGCATTAGACTGAGAACAGATAAACTGCTTGGCTGCCTTACGGAAGATCCCATCATGGAGTGGACCGCACTATGTCAGATCCTCGCATGGGAGAATCCTGGCCCATCCAAAGCTGACATAAAACCAAACCATCCACCATGTCAACTCGTGTCATCGTGACACTCAAATTTCTCCCGGCACCTCCGTCTCACTCAGTCACTTGTAGTAAAAGCCAACGTTCTTGTGGTACCCTACCGCAGTGGTTTACGACTGGGGCGATTTTGCCCCACACAGGGACATCTGACAACTTGGGAGGGGGGTGGAAGGGTCGTGCTCCTGGCTGCTAAACAGCCTACAGTACACTAGATAGCCCCCCACAATGCAGAATCACCCAGTCCCACAGGCCAGCAGTGCCAAGCTGATCACCTCTACCCTGCAGGGCCCTGGGTGCTCTCTCTCCTATGCCTAGCCTGCTGCTCTCTGATATCATTGCCCTTGGATGAGCGCTCCCACTTCACTATAGAACCTGCCAGGTATTTATGAGGGGGCTGCTGCAAATGGTCACAGAAATTATGGCATTCAAAGAGATTGGAATTTTTCTGTGAACCTTTTAAAGCCCCCTCAAACTGCCCCAGGACCTTTGCCCTTGTTTTCGTCGCCTCAGCCTGGAACACTGCCCCTGCTTTCTGCCTGGCTCTCTTCCTTGCCTTCCGTGGGTCTCTGCCCCAAGATCCCCTAAAGCACTAAGGCATGTGTGACCATTCACTTTGGAGTAGCAACGCCCCCTTCCCAGAATCCCCAGCCCCCTTTCCAAGTTGATTTTTGGTGAAGAGGGCTTGAAACATGTCCTGATGGTGATCAAAGGCCTGCCTTCATGGAGGGTGACACCTTAACCTGAAGAATACAAAAATCCTCTCAACTGGACCAGTGAACAACAGCATGGTCAATGGGGGAAAGATTCAAGTTGACAAGGACTGGATTTTTGAGCAGCCCCACCCCACCCCACACTCCATGTCATGGGCCATGGAAGCATCAATCAAGAAGTTAAGTGATGTCTGTGATGTCAGGGACATGGGGGAAATCTACCAGGAAGGGCCTCTGTATATTGTTAAAGAGCAAAGGGGTCGCTTGGAGTATTTGCATTTTTAATCAGGTCGCATGCAAAGTGATTTTCCCAGCTAGTCAATAGGAGAGGTGGAATTCGAACCCCTTTTACTCTGACTCCAAACTACAGGCTCCGCACCCCTCGCTTCCTCCTTCCTGCCTGTCTCCTGACAGGTCAGAGGGGCCAGTGTTTCCTGGGAAGTTCTACAAAGGTGTATCATCACCCATTCCTTCAAAGACTAGCCCTGGGCCCGAGACTCCTAAAAATTAACTGAGCTTCCAAGCTTACTTTATACCTGCTCTAAAACAGCGGTCCTCAACCTGTGGGTCGCGATCTCTTTGGGGGTCGAACGACCCTTTCACAGGGGTTGCCCGATTAATAACAGTAGCAAAATGACAGTGATGAAGTAGCAACAAAAATAATGTTATGATTGGGGGTCACCACCACTTGAAGACTATATTTAAGGGTAGCGGCATGAGGAAGGTGGAGAACCACTGCTCTAAAAGAGAGAAAAAACGAGCTACATCCCAATGGAGTCACTGCGTGCGTCCCAGCCCGCTTGCTCTGTCTAGCTGCCCACATCTGGCAAACGCAGCCTGCCCTATTGGTCCGTGTACACACAACTCAACTTTGTAAACACATGGACGCACTCCCCACACATGGCACCTACAGCCAGGTCACGTGTGACGTGTTTGAGGCTGGGAAAGATTCGCAGCTGAGAGCACTTTGGGTCCTGGGTGGGGAGGGAAGCGGACTGGCTGTACCCTACACAAATCTAGACACTGCAGAGCAAGGTCCCCAATGTTGGTGGGGTCTCCAATCGATGCCAGGTCCTTCACTGAGGTTGGGTTGTCTTGTGCAACAAAGATGTGCAGCACTAGGTGTGAAGACAACATGCCGGCGCGGAGTAGGGAATCAGTGGAGAGGTCTAGGGGGCTGGTCCCAGCCCCAAATACTAAGTGGATGCCTGCCCCTCCCCCGAGAATAATTTATTTCAAAGGATGGCACTGAATCTGCAGCTTCCAGAGAAGGATATATCTGACCAGAGCACACAGGAGCAGATAACGGGGGAGGAGGAGAGACTGGAGCCCATTCTGGCCCACCAGGCCTTGAGGACGATGACCCCAAATAGAGCAGCCAGTCCACAGAGAGGACCACCATGGCCAGCCCCACTATGAGA
>NW_022109491.1:5234074-5236473 GCF_000313985.2 Echinops telfairi
CGCTTTACACAATTGATGTGTGTATGGATTGCGATAACAGTTGTATGAGCCCCTAATAAAATGTTTAAAAAATAAAAAGATGTGCAGCACTATTCGCCCCTCCACCCACCTGCCCCTCATCTACAGGATGCCACCCCACACACACAGCACCTGCAGGGCTGTAACAACCCAACATGACTTCTGGCACTGCTATATGCCCCCTCAGGGGCAAACCTGCCTTCAGTTGAGAACCGCAACTTGACAGCTACAAAACGCACACCTGGAGGTCGCTGTGCACCGGGGGCCACTGTTTCTGGGGAGACTGTGCCTGGTCCTGTCTCTCTGCCGAGCCTGTTGTTCAAACACACCGCCACCCAGACGCCCTGCACCTGCAGGCTCCACCGAGCCACAGCAAAGGCCAGGCCCTGCCTGGCCTGCCTGGGCTAGACCTCTAGGTGCCACTAGGCTGCAAAGCCACCCCAGAGTCACAGGGGTTCCCAGAAAGACACGTTTTAGAGTAAAAATCCTGAAGAGTACACGCTTCATGGTGTTTCATCTTCAAGGTCCAAAGCATAGTACGTTTTTTAAAATGCTTCTGAAGATTGGGTTGGCTTCCCATAGCTGGTTACCAGATGGCTTCTATGGCGGTGGGTGGAGGAGGAGGGCACCACTGATATGGATATTTGGGGCCAGATACTGCTCTGATAAGGGGGCACTTCTGAGCATCGTAGGGTGTTTAGCAGCACCCTAGACTTCACCCACGAGTTGCTAGCAGCCCCCCTCCACCCCAAGGGATGACAACCAGCACAGGTTCACAGGTCCCATAGGGGCAAAAATCAGCCCTGGGGGGAGCTATGCCCCCTTGTTCTGTTTGGCTGAACTTTTGCTCCCTTGTTCCTGGTCCGCCACGGCACTGTCACTGGGACGATTTAATTTTTCACATCCTTCAGCAACGTGTATACTTGGCACCTACAGCCGGAGTCCATTAATAAATGCAGACCCCTTAAAAAAGAGAGGGACGGAGGGTCACCACAACACAGCGGCTGGGAGAGGAGGCGGTCCCCTCACCTTTGGGGCTGCTCCAGGATGCTCCCACGTCTCCGAGAAGTTCCGCCGCCCTCTAGAGAATCGCTCACTCTCCGCAGATACACGATGCTGTAGGCCAGGCTGCGCCCTGCATTCCTGCAGCAAGCCATTTATTTGAGGAGATTTTTGAAAGGCGAATCTACCAGCCCCTTCCTTAAACCATTCCTCACCCAAACAAAGAGCAGATGCTGGCTCGGGCAGTGGCAGGGTCACCATTTTGTCAATTCCTGACCCGAGCCGGCCACTCGACAGTTTTACACCCACTGATAATTCAAAGGCCCAAGTTCTGCAGGGAGTCCCCAGGTAAACACCCAGGTCCGGACAAACGCGGCCCCTGCCTCGGCTCTTCCAGCGCTCAGACATTTAGAAGTTTGTGTTCTGTGCTTCACTGAACAAGGCCGGACTGAAAAAGTAATTCACTGATTTTTTTTTTTTTTCATGACAATGATATGGTTTAGTGGGGAGAGAATGTTCCAGTATGTTTGGGAGAGAATAAGTGACATTTTGTTTTTCCTTTACCAACAAAAAAAGATCTTTTAAAGTAGTGTATATGCTGTCATTTTGATAAAGGCTTTCTTGTGAGCTAATGAATATCTTTACTCTGAGATTGAAGTGAGTGTTTCCTACCAAAGTCGCCCCAAAAGTTATCCCACCCAGCTCCAACACCCATCTTTGCACTGTTAGAAATGAAAAGAACAAAGTATAGGTAGGGAATCTAGCTGGCTTAATCAGAACTTTCAAATCATTGTTTCTATGAAGACAGGCAACAGCAGAAAAAAATAAAAATAAATAATGCTGAATGTTTATGCCTAATGGGTTTGCCCTTTGCCAGAGAAATCCTTTTAGCGGTGGCAGGGAAACATGATTTGAACAGGCTCCTGGAGAGAGAGAGTGCACACTGCCCTCCAGTGGAGCACAGGCGCACCACTGCAGGGGGCCCGGGGATCCGGTTCCAGAAGGTGTGAGGGATGTTGGAGCCAAAGGTGGATCAATAATCCTATACACTGATGGGGAGCCCATAGCTCTCTTTCCTTGTCCCCTTGTTCCCACCCTCTTGCCAAGGTGATAAGGCACGTGATACTTCTCTTTGTTATCAGCAGTAGTGGGAACTCTTTTGCCCAAAGGGACTATGGCCCAGTAGGCTTAGAATACTGGGACCCCATCAGATCCCAAACTTGCACCCCGGCGCTGCAGGTCTCTGAGCTCCACGAAGCAAAGTTTTACTGACCAAGAAGTGCCCCTCTGATTTTGAACGATCTGTAAGTAAGCCATCTAAAGGATCAGAAACTCTCCTGAAATAGTCAACATTCACCAAAAAGAATTCTAAGAACTTT
>NW_022109491.1:5237636-5262760 GCF_000313985.2 Echinops telfairi
GCTTTCTCCACCACATTTGCTTATGCGCCCATTTGTCTTCAGCGATCTTTATACTATCTTTTAATTCCATTTTTCTATGAACTTTTTGAAGCCCCCTCACACATACCTATGGAAACATCTATATAAGTTTATTTACATAATATACACAAATAAATATATATGCACATACATATCTATTTTTCCTACACACATGTCAGGGTTTGGAAAAAGTTCCACTGCCTCTTAATTCCATTTGCTCATGGACTTTTGGGAGCCCCCTCATATACACATAAGTAAGCACATGTATAAGCTGATTTATGTGAGACACATCGCCCACACACATAGATAAAATCAAACTCACTGCCATGGAGTCGAGTTTGCCTTATAGAGACCCTATAAGACAGAGCACAGGTGTCCCTGAGGGTTTCTGAGACAGGCATTCTTGAGGGAGGGTCAAAAGCCTCATCTTTCTCCCTCATCGTGCCTGGTGGTTTCAAACTCCTGAGCCTACGGTGAACAGCCCTGTGTGTAACCAATACCCACCAGAGCTCCTTCACACGGGTCTCAAAACGTTCATGGGAAAATTCTCTCTCCATTCCATTTCTGCACGAACTATTTGAAACCCCCCATGTATGCAGTGAGAGCTGTCACTCGACAGCACGCCTTGTTCTCCCAGGTTGTCCACCTCCGACAGGGGCATCCTGGCCACCTGGCTACCGCTCTCGCTGAGTGGACAATGTTGGCGCTTCCGGCCTTACCCGGGTTCCGGCTTTCACAGGTCTTACTGTATGTGGCTTTGAGAGCTGGGGTGATTTCAGCTAGAGTGTGGAAAGGTTGTTTTTTAATACAGAAAAATAGAATATGCAAGATGTATCTCCCTACAAGCCTTTGGAGAGTCAAGATACCGGTTCTTGCGGATGTCTCGGCAAATGCTCAGATTCATCGTTCCCGCAGTCTGGACCCGTCCTGCTCTCGCTAATTCCCAACAGCTACGAGAGGGAAAGGGGGAAATGCATGCCGGCACACTCCCTGTCACAGCACACAGCTCTGGGAACTGGATCCAAACCGGAGCTGTTGATCTGTGGAGATGTAAATGTCATTTCTAAATATAGCACTCGGGAGCCAGAGAATCAGCATTTCTGTTGATGAAACACCTTCTCGGGAAGTAGCATGTGCAAGGCAACGCTTCTGCCTGACACGTGGGCAAGTCACGAATCTCACCGCCCAGCCCTGCATCCCGGAGGAGGCCCGGAAACGCCCCGTTCCAGCTCTGAGCCACGCCACGTGGTCCATTGGCTTCCTGAACCTGCCACCACACCAGATTGGAAACCCAGCGACACTTCCCTGTGCCTCTCCCTCCTCCTCTTACAAAATAAACTGTAGCCTCCAACCAGGCCCCTTGCTCCATAAGGATGCTCTCCAATACACCTTCAGGGGAACCAAAAGAGAAAGGCAAGGGGTGAACTCTGCAAGTCAATGTGGGATGGGGCTGGGACAGGGGTGTGTGTGTGTGGTGGGGGGAGTCTACACCACCATAGTGACAAAGTCACAATCAATGACACAACTGCCCAGTCTGGTGCTGCTTACCTCCACCGCCTCCACTCCTGCTGACTTGGTCCCTCTAGCCATTCTACAGGGCAGCCTGGCTGGAATCCATCCTCCTCGTCCCCAGCTCAGACCTTGGCCCCAACCCTTCTCCTGATTGCCTCTCTGTCCGTCAGACTCCCTGTGGGACCCTCACTGTAATAAAGCCCCCATCCCCATCCGTTTCTATCACTGCCAGGGCACACTGCCGAGGTGTTCGGTCTGTGCTCAGAAGAGCCTGGCTTGGGTGAATGCTCTGATAGACCCCCACCCCCACCCCCACCCCCAAATAGCCACTGCCATCAAGTTGCAGCGAACGTACAGAATAAAGTAGAACTGCTCCTCGGGGCTTTTAAAGCTGTAAGTTCTTTCAGGAGTAAAGCGTCGCATCTTTCTCCCTCCAATTGGCTGGTGGACTCGAACAGCGGACCTTGGGGTTAGCAGCCCAGCTGGTGACCACGACAGCATCAGTGTTCCTTAATGTTCTGTCATCGCTGCTGTCTCCTGACCCTCATCTAACAAGAGCGCTCTGTGGTCATTGTGCACGTGGTCCCCAGGATTATGAACCTGGCCCTGGCTACAGCCCTTTGTGTTCTTCATAAAACACGTTTGACCGTGGATGTGCCATTGCATCAGCGTGGGGAGCTCATCGTCACCACCCTTAGGGCACCGGCTAACTGTCTAAGCACAGCCCCTGCGGGACTGCTTACCACGTGCGTTTGTCAGCTGCCATGAGTCCATTCTTACTCGACACCGTGTGACACCGTGTGGCGGAGCAGGGAGAAAGAGCGAGCAACCCTGTCTTAGAGGAAGTCCAGCCCAAAGCCTCCCGAAAACCGAAGATGGCCAGATTCTGTCTGACATTCTCTGGACCTGTTATCAGGCAGGGTCCGTCCCTGGAGGAGGGCATCACGTGTGGGAAAGGGGAGGGTCAGCGGAAAAGAGGAAGACCCGCCATGAGATGGGTGGACAGACACAGTGGCCGCAAACATGGGCTCTCGCATAGTGAGGACGGCAGAGGAAGGGACAGTGGTTAGTTCTCTTGGACACAGGTGGATCAGAGTCCGAGCTGACTTAGGGCACCTGACAACCACTACCTTAGGGTCTTTGTCCCACCGAGCGGCTGGTGGGCTCAAACCACTGGCCTTGCAGTTAACCACTGAGCACCTCACCCACAGCATCCCCTGGGGGATGAAACACTTGAATTATGGCTAGCGTGGCTGAAAAGCGATTTTAAATGTTACTTAATTTTAATGAACCGAGATTAAACTACGAATGGCTTCATGGGACTCATGGTGACCACCTTGGACAGGTCTAAGCCCTGGGGCCTAGCTCGGCATCAGAGGAGCCCCTGCTGGCTGAGCGAAGAAACACACCTGGGAAATCACAAGGGTTTTCAAGAAGCCCCGTGGCAGCGACATGGCGCTTGGCTGTGCCTCGGGATTCCCCAGAGAGCTTGTTAAGAAAACTGGGATCGTTGGTGCCATCCTCCGAGACGCTTGCATTTAGAAGTTTACAAGAAGGTGCACCCCTTGCCTGGAGACCCGCGAGGTAGATTCTGAGAACTGGAGTCTGAGCTTCCCATCCCATCCATTATGGGAATCTCCGCAGCTCCAGGTCAAGTAGCAGAGTAGTAACTCAAACATCCGTCCCAGAAGAAATTTTATTAAATCCCACCCCCCAAAAAATGTCCCAAGGCACAAACAACCACCAACAGCTGGTTTCAAATGACACCAAGCCCAGTAGGGGTCCACGGGAGAACATCCCCGGTGGTCACCCCTTTGGCTTTACAGTCCTGAGCTTTGACCTGTAACTCCCTCTTCTGATCTCCGAGGCCAGCAGTGGTCAATAGCTCTTCATGCGAGGCTCCAGCATTCACTGATGCACCTGCGCATCACACAGAGCCTTAGGCTAAAGGTGGGACTTTATGATGGAGATGGGTAGATCTCGACGAGGAATTACCTGGGGCTGTGGGCTGGGCAGAAGAAAAGCCTTTGTTTTTAACTGTGGAATGTGTCATTTTTAGTACATTGGTAAAACCTTATTCCTCTCTCTTTCTCTCTCTCTCTCCCCTCTCCTCTATGTCTGTCTCTTCCCTTCTCTCGCTGTCTCTCTCTCTCTCTCTCTCAGACACACACTTGTAAGTATAAGAGGCTGTTAACGGCCAACCCCCTTTTTATGCACCTTTGTCTTTAACCATCATTATAATTCAGTCTTCTAACATGAGCACGTTTTCCTCCACTGAGCTATCAAAGACACCTTCCTAATCAACATCACACACAGCAGCGTAATAGATGGCACCAGAGCGAATACAAGGATGAACCGTAAATTCACTCCCGGCTCTGCTGATGTCATAAACCGCACGCCCAGCTTTATGGAGAGGGGCCGAGCTCCGAAAGTGAATTCTGGTCTCGGCTCACTCAGGGAGTCATCTGTTAAGGAAACAGATTTCAATGCGGACCTTTTCATCTCTGTCGTTTACGGAGGTTCCCAACTTTTTGCTGTAATATTTAAACTTTCCAGCCAGGAGCAGATTAAAACTCCTTTCTGAAGGCAGCTTCATCGCCCCCCTCCATCGTTCGACGGACAAAGGCGTTTGTGGTCTTACCACCCATGTGGACAAGACGATTTCAGACTGCACAGGTGTGGTTTTGGATGGCCAGAGGCAATGCCCTTCACCCTGACCTGCCTGCCCCTCCACAGCAGTGCTTTCCCAGACTCCTTTGCAGTAAGGGATGGCCCTGGGAGCCAGCTCCGGGGTGCAATCTGGGAAAGGTTGTCTTCTGAGAAAAGTTGCACATGGAAAGCCCCTATCGTCAGCCGTTCCTTCCACCTTACCTTCACCCCAGCACTTGCCCCTTGGGATGCTGTTATTTGAAGGCGCAGCAGCTGTCTTGCCATCACCAAGGCATGGACCGCAGATGAAGGCCCCCTGGTGAGCAGTGAGAGGAGAGAAACATCTAGGAGCCCGATGGCCTTGCTCACTGCTCAGTGCAACCACTCCATCACCAAGCGTTCTCCCGGCAAGAGGGACAGGCTCAGCAACCCCCCGGGGCAAGTCTCCCCTGTCCTCTAGGGTCTTCATGAGCCAGAATCAACTCGACGGCAGAAAATTTGGTGTTTGAAACGGCTATTACAATTCACTGTTGTCCGTACAATGTTCCCCCCAGAAGTAGTCCGTCTCCGTCATAAGCTCCACCACAACCTGTCTACCTGTCCGCCGCGCGTCTGACCCTGCTGGTCCTTGAACTCCCAGCGGCACACGCAAGCCTCCACAGTACGACACAACGGACGCAGCAGAGAAGGAATTGAACGGCAAACTGCATTGTGGGAAATGACTGCACAAGGCTCTGTGAAGTGTGGGAAAGCAACGACACCACGCGGAAGACTAAGAGGAGCCTGACTCGGGCCACAGAGCTTTTTGCGATCACCTTGAGAGCCATACAGAACTGGACCAAGAGCCAGGAAAACCCAGGAAGAGAGGACCCCCGTGCATGATGGTGTTGGTGAGGAAGATTGAGAACAAATACATCTGTCTTGAAGGATGTACCGCCAGAGTGCAAGATACCATCTCACGTACTTCAGCGGGATGATCAAGAGGAACCAGTCCCTCGGGGAAGGCATCCTGCTGGGTAAAATCGAGGGTCCGTGAAAAAGAGGAAGCCCCTCCACCAGATGGACTGACAGAGGCTCCAGCAACAGCTTCGCATGCAGCAAGGATTGAGAGACCGGTAACGGGCCGGCCGGGTTTCATCCACAGGGTCTCGAGGACTCAGAACTGACCCCTCAGCCCCTAACGACCACCACAGTCTGACTCCAGGTGCTTGTTACACATCTTAGAAATGAGGCAATTATTGAAGACACCTTTACGTTGGGTCCCCTCAGAATCAGAGTGTGGAGCAAGGATTTGGTGCAGCGAGTGTCCATGGGAATGGATCCCAGGAGGCACCAGGAAGAGGAGGGCAGCCAGAGGGAAAGGGAAAGAGGTCAGTCGAGAGTGTGTCCATGAGCAGAATGCTCTATGGGCCTCCAGAGCCCGAGCCTTCACGCAGGTCAAGGAGCTCAGGCATCTATTGGCCAAGGCCCATCTGCCTTATACTGAGCACTCCCCTGAGAGTGTGCAGCACCCAGCATCCCCCACATGGCCAGCACAGGTGCTCAGACAGCCAGAGGGAGCCCCCACGCCGAGAATCCCAAGGAGTCAGAAGCCTGCAGGAGCACACTGGCATAAGGATGGGGTTTAGACGGGCCGCTAACGTCTGCTCTCACAGTAAACGATACAGGTCTTACGTTCAGTCATTATTTGTCCGTGGTAACATAGTGGGTTTTGATTCGGGCCGCTGACCACAAGCTTAGCCATTCAAACCCACCAGCCCTTCCTCAGGAGAAAGATGAGGCTGTCGGCTCGCCTAAAGAGACAGCATCTCAGAAACCCACAGGGGCAGTTCTACTCTGTCCTATGGGGCTCACTGCTCCCCCCCCCCCCTGCCCCGCATTGCTTTCTGGTTCCCCGTGGACCCTGCTGTCACTCTGTGTCATACTTGGGTGATGACTTGCCGATTCTTCCAGTAAACTAGACAGGTCATACAGCCAGGGCCACTCCCATCTGATTTGCTATTACATTATTCCCAGACCCTAGAACAGTTCCTGACAGAGAGGATTACATAAATGTGTGGATACTGAGGTTAAGCATCATGCGTGTGCTACAGAGGGAAATACACCCTAGCCGTCTTCCTCAGGTCTCTGGCTCTATCCTATTGACACGTCCCATGTGACCCAATTGGACTAGGAGAGTCGAACAAAGAGAATCGTGTGTGCCAAGTCCCTGAGGCCAGAAAGAGCATGGGGCATTGGGAGGCCTCAGAAAGGGCTGGTAGACTCAGTGATTAAACGCTCAACTGCTAACTAAAAGGTCAGGGGTTCGAACCCACCAGCCACTCGGCAGGAGAAAGATGTGGCAGCCTGCTTCGGTAAAGATGTGCAGCCTTAGACATCCTCTGGAGCAGTGCTATTGTGCCCAGAGGGGTTGCTCTGAGTCCGAATCGGCTCTACGGTGACTGGTGATCGATGTATTACCATTGATTGATGTATTGCTGGAACCCAGAAGGCTAGGGAAGCAAGTGGAGACCAGAGTCGGCAGGATGTGACAGGCCACGGTGACCCTTTTCAATCTTATCATAAAAGCAATCCGTGTAGGATCCGAAGAAAGCTTTCAGGAGGGCAATGGACCATCTGGTTTGTACCACCAGTATCAGAACATAGATGATAACTAAGTGTTGCTTGTTGTGCTCAATATTAGGGATACGATGCTTCATCTGCCACCACCAGAAGGGCTTCAGTCACGTCTCAGGAGTCGTCTCAGGAGTCAATGAGTGAGCCCCGAAAAGGAGCCTCCGCATTTTGCTCACACATGTGCAAGGGCAGGGCCCACAGAGACCCCTGAGCTTCTGTCAGGTCATGGTGCACTCCCTATTCCTCACCCACACCATCATTCAAATGGGTGCTCTTGTCTTTGGTTTCCTGGTTCTTTGTCCAGTTTTGCACGCATCTCAGGAGGCAAAAATGACTGTGGCTGGAGTTGCTGGGGTCCATCTTTCCACCCCAAGTGTTGATCCTGCTCAGGAATGAGGCGCACAGGCTGGGAAACCGATCTGAGACGTGGGCGAATCCCAGCACTGTTTCCGGATGAACACCGAGTCTCTGGACCCAGCCTTTTCAAGCCTGGACTTCTCAGTTATTTAAGCCCACAGGCTTCCCTTATTGTCCGTTTTTTTGTTTGTTTGTTTCCACTTCAGCTTACTTGAGTGTGGTTTTTATCACTTTCAACCAAATCTCCTGAAAACAATCACTGTTAATGGGGATTTTATGCTTCCAATTTTAAAGCATCCTCTGATAGGTTTATTGTATCACTTTAGCAGCAAATAAAAACGGAGAGGAGACAAAGGAAAAGATGACCTATTTTTAAAAAGCCATTCTCCAAAGGAAGCCACGCTCTGTTTTATTGGTGTTCTTGACCAATAAGCCGAAGGATGGAGCCAGTGCAGTTCTTTACTGTAACCGCAAGAATCTCAGTCCTCTCTCTGAAAGGTGACTGGGAGCCTGTTTTGAAGAAAACGCATAAAGACGAGGCTAGAGTGGAGATCACAAATGATGACAAGAGGCAATCACTCAAGAAAGACCACCTCACTCTGCAGAAGCCTGGTGACAGATGTGGCACCGCTGAGCGTCTCCAGGAGGGAATGAGAGCCAGCTGTGACCACGAGCTCGTACAAGAAAAGACTTGGGGAGAAGGCACCAGGGTGACCACGTGGCTGCTGTGGGGAAAACTCAGTGACGGTTCTGTCACCTGCTTGTGCCCAAACTCCGACAGAAGGGTGGTTTTCACAGATACAAACTTGAACGAGCAAGAAAATGCTTATTTCGGTAGCTCAATTTAATCTCCCTGTACCTCAAGTCCCTGATCTTCAGAATCTAGCAGAATATGAATTCCCAGTCTAGCAGACAATGCAATCATTTCCAGGTAAAAGCTGTAGTTCGGGGTTATAGGCATGCACACATGCATATATTGCAACAGCATTAGGAAGCAGAGCCTGGTTAACTGCTGCAACCTGCTCTCCTCTTGCATCAGGGACTATGTTCTGGTCTTTGGTGCTGTTGGCCTTGGCCTCCCGGCATCCACTGAGATGTCATGACAACGTTAGCCATTGAGTCTCAAGTTATCAGGTCTACCAAGCTCAACATGTGGCTTCCAGGCTAAGATCCTAATGAGCTGCTCAATGACCATAGCTCTGTTTCAGCAGGCAGGAAGCAAATGACTCACTCTATGAAGACACTTCCAAGAGGTTGCATAGAATACTGGCATTTTAAGGGGGGAGGGGTGGACCTGAAGGTCACACCCAACCACACAAAAAGGCTGTGAGCTGGGTGGCATTATTCGGAATGATTCTGGGTCTTTGGGGGACTGAATGACAAAGAAATAGTAGAAGAGCTAGTGAGAGACAGCTAGCCTCTCTGCCCCAGAGCTCTGCCGTGCAGGTCACCTTATTCACTCCCTAAAGGCAATCCTAGAAAGGCGGTACATAAGATGGATGGAGGTCTTTTCTTTCTTGCTCATGGTTGGTATTTTTGTCTTTATCTTCCTGTTGTTTCATCCTCACCACTTCATTTCGGTTTTGGTCTCCATTGTTTCGGTTGGGTTGACCAGTTTATGAAGCACAGAAGGAGTGGGTGCATAGCGCTAATAACTGATGCGAGGGTTTGTAGGGATTTAGGGGTGAGGATGGAAGTGGGGGTGGATTTCAGGCATAAACAGTGAAGGTGGGAGGGGCAGGGAGCAATAGAACTGAGTGTGATTACACAACTCGTTTTAAGGGTGATTTAATCATGGGGGTGGAAAGGAAAAGAACAAGGTCTGAAATTGATTGTGTACTTCTTTTTGACATGACGGAACACTTGTATTCTGTGATATGTGGATTCTGTGCCAATAAAACTGAAAGGGAAAAAAACAGTAAGTCAGAAATCCTAAAAAACAAAGAGAGAGCATGCAAAGGTGGGAAGGGGGATAAAAAGAGCTAAGGGCATATTCATCCTGAAGATAGACATGTTTTAAGATCTAGGTGGATTCGACGCTTCCGCGGGAAGGAGAAGGCGGAGTCAACAGCTGGGGTTGGAGGGGAGGGGGATCCCAGTCAATGGAGAACGAATTGAGGCCACCTCTCAACGTGACCGATCTTTTCACAGTCGTTTTCTTGATCTTTAAGGGGAAATAAACTGCGCGTGAAGCAGAGAAGGTGAGAAAAACACGGCTTATCAATGGAAACGCACCAAACACAGTGGAAAATTCACATCAAGCCTGCAGATCAGGCTCAGAACAAAGGGGAACTTTTCAGGGTCAAAAAATGGACCACTGAGACTCTGGGATTGGAAAGCGTGACCCCACGTGGGAAGCTGAGGTCAGAAAAGGGACCGAGCTGAGTGCTCCCACCTGCAACTGACCCAAGGACAGGCCAAACCCCGCTCTTCAGCTGGGCACTAATGCATGCCCACCGTCCTGGCACCGGGTAACCTAGCACTTTGATTCGGTTCTAATTCTCAGAAACCTGCCTGCTTTAAACAACACACATATTAAGGTGTGACTTTTTCTCCTTTTTCTTTCTTTCTTTCTTCTTTTTTTTTAATATAGCTCTCATCTGCTCAAAAATAAACTGGATTCCGGCCACTCGGTTCATATCTCCTTCTGTCTTCTTAAAAATGCACCGCGAAGCTTCACGTTTCTTTCTGGAAAAGTCTACCATAATGTAACAACAGATTTTAAAGCTTAAATGTATATTAATCAGGGTGCCAGCAACCGCCCGCAATCTAATATAGTCCTTACCTTTTACTGACAATGTGAATTTTAATTAAGTGCATAACGCATAATTAAGATCTGAATGCATAGTATATTTTTGGTCCTGTTTACTGTGTGTAGGAAAATCTAAGCTGAAATGAAATTAGCTTCACTGCTGCAAGGACTTAAAATTTTACAAATTAAATGAATGGTGGCTACAATTGGATTTTCAAAGACATTTTGACGACTCATTCAAAATGGCTGACAGATATTGGAAACAAGCTTTCTGTTCACCAAATAGCGTAGGGAAATGACCGGACACGTTATAGGATACCTGGAGTATGGGATAGTGGCTTTTCTCAAAACAACAACAAAGCGCTGTAGAGACTGCCCGGGTGACACGGTGGTGACATGGTGGACTATAAACTGCAAGGTCAGCAGTTTGAACCTACCAGTTGCTCCACCCACCGGAGGAAAAAATGGGGCTTTCCACTCCGGTAAAAAGCTACAGTCTCAGTTCCACCCTGTCCTGCAGGCCACTGTGAGGGGGCAGCAACCCGATGGATGTGGGCAGCGAGTGAAGACCGAGGCTGGGAAGTCCAGCAAAGCAGGTCTACTTGGCCCTGTTGAGTCACTATTAGTCAGCCTTGAGTGGATGGCAGTGAGTTTGATTTCTGGTTGGTTCGTTGGTTGGTTGGGTTTTGATATGTAAAGATATCCCAGATATATCATGACAGGAAATAAAAACCAGTTGTAACCTAATACGAATAATGTTACTCCATTTAGCTACAGGGGAAAAAATGGGAGGTGAGGATATAGCTGCAGATATCAGCAGAGATAGAGACACATACATACATACATACATACATACATACATACATATATATTATACACACACATAAAATCACATATATACCAGGAACTTCAAAAAGGGTGTGGAAAAATTCCACTATCCTTTAATGTCATTTCTCCACAAATGTGTATATACCGTGTCAAAGCTGAGTACTTGGACAAATGTGTACACAAATGCAAAAATAAGGAAACAGGCTGAAATGGTGAACCCAAAACTCGGAATCAGGGCTGACAAAGTTCTGTAAGGGACGGACCGTATCTTCAATTTTGCAATCCCTGTCCCAACTGTCCTGGTTTGCCCTTAGCACAAAGGCACCAGTCTTAGATGGTGCTAAGCTAATGACTGACTATTCCCTGATAAAATTTTATTTGAAGTAGGTTGGGGTTGGAGGGGGAGCTACTATATTGGGCCCTTAGGCCATGGTCTCCAGGGCCCTGCAACAGAGAAATCAATGTTATTTGGGCAGGGGGGAGAGGGGGTTAGGCGGGTACCAAAAACTCCCCGTCATCACGTCGTGGTGAGTAGTGGATTCCACGTTGGGCTGCTAACCACCAGGTTCAAGGCTCAAGCCCACCAGCCACACCTCAAAAGAAAGATGAGGCTCCCTGCTCCTATAAACACCGACAGTCCTGGAACCCCCAGAGCAGCTCTCCTTGGCCCAGCGGGTTGCGAGTTGTGATGGTGGGGAGAAGGGCAAGGAATGGCTATTTAGGGTGAAGAGGAACTTCTATTATTTATTCTGTACAGATTTGATGGTTTCAAACAAGCACTCTTACACCACCGCCATTTACTAAAATTGAATCCAGTTCCAACAAATTCCCCCCAAATCAATTGGTGTGGCCCTGCTTCCTGGCGGGCCTTTCACAGCCGAGGCTTGGTTGTCATGTCAGTGGAGAGTGGATAGACTCGAACAGGCTCAGGGTCTGGCTCCTCCTAACTGTGGGTCCGACGCAAACCATTTCACCTCCATAAACTTCCATTTCCTCACCTACAAAATGTGAGTTGGGACAATACTTTACTGGAGGTTACGTTACGAGAATTAATGAGCTAGCACATGTACAACAGTTCACCCAGACTCGGACACCTCATGTGCTTTCAATCCTTGTAAGTCCATTATATGACTCTTCCAAATGAAATACAATTTCTTTTGTAAAAATGGGAGGGGGGGGGCGCCAAGCTTTCTCTCGTGGCTTATTTTTTGCTCAGTGTGACTTGGTTGGTTCATTCTTGGCTGTCAGTTCAGAGGCATCATCATCTGGAGGAAAGGCTAAGTGTCCCCAGCACCCAGGCTCCCTTTCTTTCTTTCAATAGCAGAGGTCCTTGGATTTTCACTGAGCACTCGGCCACCCCGTGGAAGACACGCATCTCAGCCTCGTGTGGCCGAAGAACTCTACACTGGCCGCCAAGAGCATACAAAGGGGTGAAGGGTGGAGAGGAAACAAACTAACAAATTCTGTGTTGTGTGCACACGAACATACCCACACACCCCTTGCCCTCCACTGTTTCTATTCCTCGCCCATTTCTACAGGTTGAACTCTGACTCGGTGCCAGTCAATTAGGCTTCCCCATGCCAAGAGCTGTCATCAGATCTCAGGGCCATAGAGAGAACGAATCTAAGCCGTGATCAGCATCGTGGCCTGCTCCTGACCACCCACCACTCGGGTCTTTAAAGAAGAGAGACTCTCTCTTTAGCTAAGAAAGACTCCTCCTGTAGGGAGGGCTGTTAAAATGGGGAGGGTAGCTGGATGTAACATGAAGATGATAATGGAGCTGTATTAAAGACCCTCCATTTTCCGGCACAAATTGGCCCCAAAAGGTGAATGGTTTCAAACACAGCAGACACCTACTTCTTGCTGACCTAAATGAGTCCTGAGTGGTTCCAGGGTGGAGTGCCTGCCTGTGTGTGGCTCTCATTCAGAACCAGGATAGCGGTGGCTCCGCTCACTGTCTTTAATAAATGGCTGGCGCACCTGCCTCCTTTGCCAGGAGACCAGAAGAACTAGATGGTGCCCCACTGCCACAAATGACCATTCAGATCAGAAATTCCAGAGAACCCTGCTCAAAAGGAAAAAATGCAGAACAGAATCTCAAACTCCCACGGACTCTAGACTTTCTTGCACCTTGAGGTTTGGGTGAACCCCGGAAACTATCACCTTAAGGCAATCTTTGAACCCTAAACCAAACATATCCCCAGAAATATCCTTAAAATTAAGCATTCACTTAACTAGTAAAGGCTTTAACATTGTGCTCTTTCAAGATCTGTCTGTCTGGGATCAAATTCAGAAGAGCCAGCTGAAAGATTAGATAGGAAACTTAGGGGGTGGGCAGTGAAAGTTATGTTAATGGGGTGCGGCACAACTCAGGAAAAAAGATCGCCAGAATGGCTCCACAACCCCAAGAATGTCATCAACCTGTGCGTGTAGAATCTGTTGAATGGGTGTGTTTTGGGCTGTTCATATTCTTTTTTTTTTTTTTTCTGTTCATATTCTTGACCCCAAAACAAGAAGTAATTATTAAAAAATGTTTAAAGAGAGAGATGCTTCCCGTATCCTGTATTCATCTCTACCCAAGAAGAGAAGCCAAGGAAGAACATCACAGGGAGTCGATGTTTATGGGTCAGGTCTAGAAGTGTCCTACCTTACTTCTATGACCACTCTATTGGCTGGAACTGTCCATGGCCACACCTCACGGCCAGGGAGGCTGGGAATCCCTGTGCAGCAATTGCTCGGGACCAGCACTGTTAAGCAGTTGGCAATCCCTGACATAAGTGAGATGTTCTACACCCCAAGGGTAAAGAACTTTGTCAATTTTTTTAACTGCTGTGTCCCCAGCATCAGGGGTTGGCACATGTGTTCTGTCAAAGGCCAGATAATAAATACTTTGGATTTGCAAGCCATGTCGTCCCTGCTGCCACTACTCAGCCTTGCCGGGATAGCACAAATGTGGCCACAGACAAGACGTAAATGGATGGACATGGCGTGACTGTGTGCCAATAAAACTTTATTTACAAAAGCAGACGCAGGGTCAGATTCAACTGGAGGGCTACATTTGCTGACCCTGATCTAGAACCGTGGTTGGTATGATGGTCAATGCTCAGTAACTGTTGGAAAATTGAATGACGGGGCAAGGGCAATGAGTGAACTCTTTCACTGGTGTCCTGGGGGATAAGACGTTGCCTCAAAAGATGCAACCACGGCCTGAGACACAGTCAGTGCTCAATAAATGTGAACTAGCCACTGATTACTTAAAGATCAAATGTACAAAATACATCCCTTAAAGAGTAACCGAGATAGTAAAAGAGACAGACACTTCTAGAAGAAAACACGAAAACCGTGTTTGTGTGAAGTCAGGACAGGGTGGTTCACTGTGAGGGGGGCACAGGTGGGCTGAAAGGGGAATCTTCAAGGCGGTGTTGCTTAAAAGCAGCGGGGGGAGGGGGGTGGACGGGGGCAGAGTTTGAAGAATCCAGGCATCCTTTGAAGTGAATGAAGGGAAGTGGTTGTGGAGGAGGGGCAGGGCAGCAGGCACTGGGCTAAGAGAGGACCCCTTAGTCTGGACCATCTTCCCTCTTTACCGTAATTTCGCTGTCAGGCCCAAGGTCACCCACTGCTCTGGCAGGGAACTCCCCCGGGGGTGCGGGTAGATTTTCAATGAACTGTGTACATCATGGCATCTTCTCAAATCAAAAGCCAAACTCGCTGCCCTCGAATCCATTCTGACCCACGGCGACCCCAGAGGGTGGGGTTGAACGGCCCCTGCAGGTTTCCGAGGCTGCAACTCTTGACAGGAGCAGAAAGCCTCACCTTGCTCCCACGGAGCAGCTGGTGGTTTCAAACTGCTGACCTTGCCCATGCATAACTCACAGTGCCACCAGGGTGCCTTGGCACCTTCTCAGCAACTATTTCAAACCAAAATTCCCCATGTCTTAGACTTAATTCAAATGCGTAGTGGCCCCCCAGGACACAGTAGACCTGCCTGTGGGGTTTCTAAGGCTGTAAATCCCCACTGCCACCTCTTTCCACTGTAAACGCAGCTGGTGGCGGGTCACCCCACACCCTTTTGGTTAGAAGCCATTCACCACTGTGCCACCAGGGCTCACTCCACAACTCTTCCTCTAATCACCTTCTTTACCCTCCTCCACAAGAGCAAACAGAGGGCCACTCCCCCACCTCACCGAGGTGAGCCCCCAGTGAAGGAGGCTCTGGGAGAAGCAGGTTCGGGGGAGAGCATTCACCTCTGGCTGTTTCTGACTTCATTTCCGTGAGAAGGTCTACAGACGCTCACACACCAGGACAGGACTAGAGCTAAATTTAGGTCAATATTGATCTCCAAGCCAGCAGACACTCAGACCCACTGCCACAAGCACTCATTAAGCGGTGAGATAATTGACATTTCAAAATTAACCCTCTGGGCATAGAGATGAGAACATGATTCACAGAGATTTTATATATATATTTGTTTACAGGCGCGCACACAAGCTATGAATCAGCCCCTTGGTGACTCAAGACGCACAGACAGATTCACAAGTTAACAGGATCACTTCTATTTAAATAAAAAAGGTGTGCGTGTGTCAGCTTTGTAATAAAAGCTCACATTGATCAAGAGTGTTGCCGGTGTTCCACTAAGGCATTATGTTATAGGCATCAGCCTACGCATTTTATACATATTACATCCACTTCGTATAAGGCACAGTGACTGGGGATTTACTATCACTCCCCTTTACAGAGGAAACCAATGAGAGGTGCAGTGGTCAGCACCCTCTGCTGCTCACGGCAAGAGCGGAACTGTGAGTCTACCCAGAGGTGCCTCGGAACAAAGGCCTGGTGATCTACTTTCCTCCCAAAAAATTTCCACAGGGAACGCCCTATGGAGCACAGTTCCATTCTGACACACATGGGGCCGCCATGAGTCAGGCTCGAGTCAGTGGAAATAGCCCTTTAAAGCCACTCCTCGCAGACAAAGAGAGTTAGAAATGAGAGACCCTGGAGCCCAGCAGTGGAACACAGCAACATTGCCTAGCACTAGTACTGTTGGTGTCTGCAGCAGCATCAACTAGTGAGGAGAAACAGAAGAGGAAGAAGAGGAGGAGGAGGAAGAAACCAAGTTCAGAAACTTGACCTACAAAACCAATTCCAGCCCAACAGAATCAAGCCCCAGTGCCTGAGGCATGCAGCATCTGAACCAAAAAAGGAAGAAAAAAAAACAGTCATAATCACTTGAAGTTGATTAGCAAGTCTGGGACTTGCTGACGGAACACAACTTGAAAAACCTTGTCACCAAAAGAAGTTCAACGAAAGACTCAATGCCGACTCAGATCAATAGAAGCACATGGAATTGCAGCGGCCAGGGGAGAAACTGGACAAGCACCGTGTGGTGTAGACCTCGTTGTGTCCCCGGGACACAGAGAAGCCGTGATGGGCAGCATCCAGAGAGCGGGGAAGGAAACCCAGAAAATGTCCCCTTACTCATTTGAAAACCAGGTCCAAGAGAATTCAAGACAGTCCGCCTCTTAGCCGTGTCTAGGCTGACAGCGGCATTCCCCGGGTATTTTCTTGTCAGTGAAATGAGAAGCGCCTGGGTAGGAAGCTTCTTGGGCTAGGTCTTTGTTGGACAGGGTACATGCGCAACCCTCTTGGATCTGAAGGTGGAGTGGACCGTCCAGTGGCATCTCACAGCTCGGACCTGGCGTCAGTGTGAGATGCTGACTTCTGGAGACAGCTGGCCTGCAGGCTTTCTCTGGCCTCCACAGAGCACACCAGCCACAAGAGCCACCAGCCCTCTCCCAACCACTGACCATGGTGGTGTGCAAGCCACCCAGCTCCCTCCCTCCTCAGGAGGAACATCTGTGCATTTTTCTACTGGGATTCCCAAATTTCCCAGGAGGCTTTGAGCAACTTTGACCATTAGTTTCTGTTTATGTGTGGTTTTCCGTATGTGAAATCCAGGATAGGTCATTCTGTACAGACGGTAACTGGATTAATAACTTCCTACGGGCATGGCGGGGCAGTTGAGAGGAAATGAGGAGTTACCAGCAATGAGTGTGAAAAGGAGAAAATGTTCTGAAATTGCCTGGGGTGATGATTGTGTACCTCTTGCTAATAAGACTGAATGATTACATTGTATGATATGTGAGTTATATGCCAATGAGACTAATTCTTCTTAAAAGCTTGGCGAGAGTAGGTGTGCAGGGCATCACTAAGTGGGTTCAATCCCCCACCTTTGGTTAGCAGCCGAGGGGAATCTGTTTGTGCTCTTTGGGACTTGTGCAAAGACCCCCAATCATGTAAGGATTCCAACTCACCCCAGAAGGAGCCTCAGTGGCCCAGCGGGTTCATGCTCCATTGCTGACCAAAAGGTGGTAGCTTGAACGCACCCAGCAGCTCCTCGGGGGAAAGAACTGGAGATGGGCGCCCATAAAGATGCCAACCTAGAGTTCCTCTCCTGCTCTCGGTGACTCGGGATGCATGCTGCAGGCAACCAAGACTTTAAACTTTGTCCTTTCAAGGTGCACAACAGCCTTCAGAGGCCACACCAAAAGGAAGCCCACTAAACAAACTGGGCTTTACCTTCAACACACATGTATCAGATTAAAGGAATTGATATACCCCTTGGTCTTACGGCTGAAGAGCAGCAGATGGCTACAATC
The DNA here is from genome assembly GCF_000313985.2 of Echinops telfairi. NCBI lineage: Eukaryota > Metazoa > Chordata > Mammalia > Afrosoricida > Tenrecidae > Echinops > Echinops telfairi. Next base: position 5,255,025 of record NW_022109491.1, read on the forward strand.
CCAAGGCTGTAGAATTGGAAGTCGTTGCACTTGGAGCTCAAATCTCTTGCGTTGAGGGTGCCCAATAAATGACAATTTAAGATTACCATACGTTTGCTAGTTTCAAACTCTCTTTGCTTTTTTTCTGACAGGTCTTACTCCAGCAAGCATAATTCTGCCTTACTGTTCTTAAAGGGTTTGCCCTAGTTCCAACCCTCATTGTTTTCAGAAATAGTGTCCAGTTCCTTAAATGTTTAAGCTGTTCAAGTCAACAATCCATGACCTTTAATCTAGAAAGCTGTCCTATACATATATCCTTCCCTTTTCTCAACAGTAGTTTACAAGAGGGCCTCCCCACCCCCCAAAAAAAGGAAAAAAACTCCACTGGGTGGAGCTTTCGTAGTATGCATTGTTCAGATAGGCAAGCATCAAACGACTCACTCCGAGTTAGTGCATCCAGTGGCATCGCCTGGGAAGGCAATCACCGGTCATTATGGATGTTTTCGTAAAAGCAGTTTCACTGGAACCTCGGTTTTTGTGATGATTAATTTAAGAGAACAGCGTGAGGCTGTGAAATTTTGTTTCCTACTCAGGAAAGTTGCCACAGAAACTGTTCTGATATTGAACAAAGCTTACAAAAACAGCACTATGGGGGAAAACTCACGTGTATGAATGATTTTCTCATTTCAAACAAGGTAAAATGTCGATTGATGATAGGCCTCATTTTGGACGTCAGTCAACTTTCCAAGTGGATGAAAATGTCAACTCATAGAGCATTTGGATTTCTTTCCACCAGTTCAGACTGTTAAATCAAGCTTTCTATTTAGAGGTTCTGAAAAGCTTGTGTAACATTGTGCGATAAAAAAGGCCTGATTTATGGCAGATGGGGAACTGGTTTTGCCACCACAACAATGAACCTGCTCACGCAGCCATCTCAGTGCGCCAGTTTTTGGCAAAAAAAAGGAACCAGCCTGCCTCTCTTGCCCTACACAACTTTCTCACCTGACCTCACTCCAGACAACTTCTTTTTATTTCTACAAATGAAGAGTGTGTTAGTCCAGGTAGACTAGAGAACAAATGTAGAGACATTCATATGTGTGAGACAACTTTATATCAAAGAGCAATTATACATTAAGAAAGCATCCCAGCCCGGTCCAGATCAAGTCCATAATCTGGTATTAACCCCTATGTCAATACTAGTCCATAAATCCCTCTTTAGACTCATGCGGTCATGCAATGATGCTGAATGCAGGAAGATCACAGGCCAGTGGGTGGAAAGTCTTGTGGATCCAGTGGCAGTGGAAGCATCTCAGCACTGGCGTGGGTCTCCACATGGCTCCTCCAGCTCCAGGGTTCTGGCTCCATCAGCATAGCTCCATGTGGCTTGTCAGCAGGAAGACGAGGCAGAGAGTCAAGCAGAGAGAGTATGTGGCCTCCAGGGAGCTATTCTTCTCCTTTGCACCTCCAAAATGAGGTCATCAAGCTGCGACCTGATTGACAGGCTAGACTCCACCCCTTCTCAAGTTTACAGATTATGTAACTACCACAAAGAGGGACATGAAAGGATTTGAGGACATAGAAGAGGTGAAGAAAAAAATGAGGGAGGTGCTGTGAGCCATCTAAACAGATGAGTTTGGGAAATATTTCTAAGAATGGAATCGCTGATTTGACAAATGCAGTAAGTGTAATGGAGAGTCCTTTGAAGGTGATGAGGTTGTTTTGTAAAATAATAATAATAAAACTTTAAACACATAGCTTTGGGAAAAATTGGGGGGTTTTGGTTGGGTTGGGTTGGGTTTTTTGGGGGGGCAGGGGGTACCACCTCACAAATTCTACACCATTAACTAAGTTAATTATTTCACTAATAGAACCCTGGCTATATTAACACACACACACACACACACACACACACCACCCAACAACATAACTAAACACAGAAAAACTTTAATACAAAAGAAAGTTGTTATCGCCTGATTTTCTTTATCTGAAATCCACTTACTCACTCACTCACTGCCACTGAGCTGATTCTGACTCATAGTGACCCTGTACATGAGGGTAGGGCTGTCCCTGTGGGCTTCTGAGATGTCACTCTTTATGAGAACAGAAAGCCGCCTCTTCCTCCCAAGGGTGGCTGGTGGTTTCAAACTGCTCACCTTGCAATTAGCAACCCAACAAGTAAACACAATGCTGTCAGAGCTCCTTACATAAGAAAGCCAGGGTAAATAACCATATAGAGACAGTACCTGAATTCACTATTTTTAGAGTTCTAACAGAGCAGGTTGGGGGAAATGGAGAGCTAATAATAAGTACAACAAAGAAGAAAATGTTCTAAAATTGTGGTCATAGTGGCACGAATCTTAAGACATTTAGACCTTGTGAATTATATGTCAAGACAACTGTTCGATTTTAAAAGATCAAAGTCTAGGAAACCCTTTAGGGCAGTTCTACTCTGTCACTTGGGTCCCTGGGCCTCTAAGCAGACTCAAGGGTCCCTACCAACAATTATATGAACACCCATCATTGTGAAGGCCTGGGATAAGTGGGAGGTCTGCTGACCTTCAAACCCACCAGCTACTCCTCGGGAGAAAGACAGGCTGTCTACTCCTGTAAGGGATTTACAGCCCCAGAAACCCTGTATTGGGTCGCTGTGGGTCAGAATCCACTCGATGGCAATCAGTGGGTTGGGTTTTGATTTGCAGGGGCAAAGTGGGATTCCAGGGCAGCTGATAAAGCCAGGAGTGATGGCATCCCCTGAAGTCAGGGATAGATGAAATTGCCATATTCTAAGCAACATTTTTGAAGTTCTCAACGCCTTTCCAGAACAGATGGCAAACTTCTAAAAATGATGTCCCAAAGGTAATACCGCCTGTAAATATAGTTGTGAAAAAAGAAAAAAAAAGTTTCAGTCATCCAGATAATACATACATCGTGAGCTCTTGAAGCAGCAGTATAGAAATGAGAGAAGCAGCCAGCAGACGGGGCCAGTGGATAGCCAAAGAGCCCACCACCCTCATCGCCTCTCTCACCATGCCCCAGGCTTACAGGGCCAGCCGCAAGGCCGAGTTCAGTAGAGCTGTACAATGACCCCCCACAAGGAATGGGCCGTGGCCCTCCTCCTCAAGGGCTGTTGGGGTTGAAGATTTTTTCTGCTTTTTGATTTTTAAATTCATTTCAATTGTTTTTAATCTATTGCTTGAACGCATGATTCATCTCACCCTGGTCCTGGCCATTGTGGAAGGAGGTACCCCGAAGACACCCACAGGGGATGACCTCCAGCCAGGAAACCATTTCAGAGCCACTGATGCTGAGCCGCAGAGCAGCTGTCAGATCAACGTGGGGCATGGCACCCTGGCCCACCCTGCCTTGCGCACCCCTCCAAGCGCACCCAGGAAGTTTGTCAGCTGCTCCCCGGAGCCCAGCCCCAGCTGATGTCAGTAATGGCATGTATGCGTGCGTGCGCGGACCCGTCCCTGCATATGAAACAGGCCGGGCTGCCTGGCCTGTGCCCGCTGCTCGGGAAGCTGAGGCCCACACTGACAGACAAAGGCTAATTGGCGGGTTCCAGCAGCCAGTTTCTGATGACACAGGAGAAATCATAAAAGACAGAGACGGGAACAAAGAAAGTTTAGAGGGAGTGATAAAAGAAATATCTATTCCATGAACACTTGCAGGCAGGAGGAGAAGAGACAGGAGGCGGGGGGCTGCTCTGGGTAAACAGGCAGAAATAAGCAACAAAGACATCGAAATGCCTTCCTTGATAGATCACGGGAAGACAGATCAATGCACGGACAGCTACATAACCGACAGACACACGGATGAAATAGGCAGTGTGGCACCGGATGCCCTGAGCCGAGTGCTGGCAGGGACTGTCTGAGAGTCACACGTTAGTTGGCATGTACAAACTACAGTCAGTAGTAAACAGGGAGTTCATATTAGAAAGTCAAATTGTGGAGCAAATGGTGTAACTTAAGGCGAATAGCTATATTCTGTTTATCTACCCAAGTATATTGCATATTCCCATTTGCTATGTTGCCCACTGTTAAGCTTTATAAAATGAAAGAATGAAGGGGGAGGGGGGAGTTATCCAGGAGGGAACGGTGAAAAAAAATCAAAATCAAATGATGGCATTCCTTGTAGAGGCCAGCACTGTCTTAAGGGAAACAAAGCCATTGATTAGCTTCACATAAGAAAAGGGATTTCGGATTTCTGGTTAAATTAAAATGGTTAAAAGAGGGAAATGTCTGCGTTTAACATGCACCAACTTCCCATTTTTGCCACACTGGGTTTTATTGTATCAGAGAGCGTGTGTGTGTGTGTGTGTGTGTGTGTGTGTGTGTGTGTGTGGTAGAGTAAGGGGGAGGGGTGTTGGGGGCTGTGGATGTGCTTCTTTGGCAGGAAAATGATCCGGTTTTTGCTGCTTTTGTCTCAGAGAATTTTACCGTTCAAGGAAATGACCTAGTTTATGGCTTTTCTGCATTCAGGGCATGTTACGCCGATGTGCACACAAAGACAGAAGAAAAATAAAATAGCAAATGTGCTTCGGACTCTTTATAAAAAAAAAAATCATAAGCCTGATTTCATATGTGGAAAATATTTCAGGGCTCTTCATGGATTTTCCTAGTACCTATTGCAGGCAGCCCCCAGGTCAGACCCTACAGGAAGTTGTCGGGCAAAGTGGAGGCTGCAGACTGGAACCCTGGGTGCCAGGCGGGCAGAGAGACAGCCTGGGCTGGACCCTCATGTTCCGGCAATGCAGAGCGCATGTAAGTTGTATGTCTTATTTAGCTGCCCACATTTAATAGTGGGGAGATTTCATATAAGAGATCAGATATGTGGTGTGTCTTTAAAGATCTGCCTGTCTGGCAGCATGAGGCACATGGCAACTCGTGGCATGGTGGCTGCTTGATTCAGATGGCGTATGCTCACTCACTGCAGTTCACCCCAGTGCCCACCACTCCCTATTGCCCCCTCAAGTAGAAGCTGGGTCTCAGTCACCATTTGTTGCCGTATTTATGCTATCATTTTGCTTACAGTGATTTAAGAAAACTGTATGATATGCCTTGTACTCATGTGTGAAAATAAAAGCTAGACCAAGCAAGAGCCATTGTGCCAGTTCCTGCTTACTTGGTCCATGTACTTTAATAGCAGAGCCCAGTGACCCCGACATTTCCCTTTCGGAGGCCTGGATATAGTTGCGTTCATCTGTATGAAACCCTATGGGGGATGTATGATTATAATCCCCATTTTACAGATGAAGAAACTGAGGCTCAAAGGGTTTAAGCATCTTGCTCAAGGCTTGCATGTCTCTTGGAAGCGGTGGGGGGGGGCGTCAGAGTGAAAATAGTAAGCACTTGACAACTAACAGAAAGGTTGCCTTAGCCACCCAGAGGTGCCTCGGAAGAAAGGCCTGGGCTACTCCTGAACAGTCAGCCATTGTCATTGTAGAGCACAGTTCAACTCTGACACCCAGGAAGTTGCCATGAGTCTATATCAAGTCCATGATTGCCATGAGTCTATATCAAGTCTATATCAAACCAAACAGTGGTTTGGTTTGGTTCCGTTTTAAGGAGCACAAAGTAGACAGATGCATGTACAATTCAAGGGGAAGTGTGAAAAGCTGCCTGGCAGAGCTACAGCCAGTTATCTAACCAGCAGGTGGTTAGATAACTACCAGCTACCCAGTTATCTAACCATCTTCATGCCTCGGGCCCTACCACCTACATAGGGAAGATGAACCCCTCCTTCTTCACCATGCCCCCTCCTCCTAGTTCCACAAAGGGGGCCATCGGCCTGCTCTCATCTCAGTCTTCTTAGAACTCTCTCCTCTCCTGGCTTTACTTCATCCCTAGGACGCCAATCACCAAGTCTTGCCTGTTCTACTCCATCGAAGGCCCTGACATCCATCCTCTTCAATTCTTGCCTCCATTATTGTCTGGGTTCAGCCGCCATCTGGTCTGGCCTGGATTATCCCAACAGCTTTCTCTGCTCTGGCCACAGCCTTGCCCTTGGTCCGATGCTTACGGTACAGGCTTTAACATTTAAACCCGGCCTGTTATTCTCTGCCGCGGTCCACTTGATGCTTGTGAATGTGCATATTGTGAGTGAAGATCTGTAAACTGACGCATCATCGGCGTGGAAAACTCTATTGAACAGGTGCCACTGCAATTCAGATCACAACATATGGTGCCAAAGGACTCCCTGCAAATGCTTACACACGTAAGCAGGAGCCGAAAGATTGGAGGGTCAAGCCCATCAAGGGACACCTCAGAAGGCAGGCCTGGTGACACACACCCCAAAGGACAACAACGAAACGCACAAAGCAAATGCCCAGATTCCGACTTGCAGTGACCCCAGAGGGCAGAGCACACAGGCTATGAAACTTGATGGGAGCTTCATCTCTTTCCCACAGAATGGCCGGTGGGTTGGAACTAGCAACCTCGCCGCGAGCAGGCCAGGGTTAGCCCCCTGTCCTGATGGAGCTCAGTTCTCTGTACATGCAGGGTTTCCATGAGTTGGGACGGCCTCTGTAACAACAGCCGACCGTCTAGTAGCACAGAGCACGCGGCGGGCTGCCTCCGCGGTGAATGGTATGATGACGAGGAACATGGGCCTCTGGAGCAGAGCAGGACGGAGCTCGAAGCTCAGCCCCACTCCTGACCAGATGTCTGCGGCCCCTCAGCTTCTGCTTTGAAATGGGACTGACCATCATTCCCTAGGTCCAGTTGCTTGTGAGACTGGATTGAATGGCCGCTAATGCTGACAGCCCAGCACACAGTAAGAGCTCAGAATTGCATGGGGATTTGGAGGGGGGGGGGTGTTTTCCTCCATTATACAGCACATTATTACTGTTTGGGAGTCAAGCATGCTGATTGTTTGATAAACCAGAGTAGCTGCATGGCTGCTCCCTTCCAACCCGTCATCAGGAATGTCCTAGGACCCAGAAGTCCTCAGGGGCTGTGAAGCTAAGCAGTTATGGTGTGCCTCAATTAAAAGCAGAGAAATGGTTTATTCTCTGTGTTGTGATTTGAAGTATTATCAATGTTTCATAAAACTTATTAAGACAGGTCTAGGTGAGGTGGGTGAAAAAGAAATTTTAAAAAAAATCACACACTGGGAAGTTAATTTTAAACAAATGGCATGCAAAATGCAAGGATTCATGATACTGTTGCCGAAGCAGCCTAATCTTAATATCATATATTTTGCCTTATGGAGCTCCCAGTTTTCAATTAATCATATTGTTTTTTATTTATTACTCGATATAATAATTGGCTTATCTGTGGCATTAATATGCATGAATTTTTTTCAGTGTGCTCCCTCAAGAAAGCATTCAGCCTGATGTTTGTAATATGTTGATTTTAATATGCAATGGATGTGTTTATATGCAGATTAAATTGAATTGCATTTATACTAAACAAGATAACCACCATGCGGAGCGGTGCTGAGACCAGCCTCACTCTCATTAAAGTAGATGTATCCAGGACAGAATTCCCAGCTCCTTCCCTTCTAATAGCATAGTAGTAGATCCAAATTTACCCCGTCTCCTTCAGTGAGATGCTAACATGTTCTTAGATGGAGAGGTATTCGGCTCTTGGTTGCTCCTATAAAAAGGGTTCTCCAAGGGGAAGGGGAGCAAAATGTCGCCCACTTCAGGGGATATTAAGAATCCCTAGAGATACTTTGGTTGGGATTGGGGAGCTAATAGATGCCAGGGGTGCTGTTAAACATCTTAAGATGCCCAAAGTTCTGCTCAGAACAAA
>NW_022109491.1:5263566-5281428 GCF_000313985.2 Echinops telfairi
GAGATGGAGACTTGCAGGAAGACCTTTCTGAAGGCGTGGCATCTGAATAAGACTCCGTTGAAGTGGAGGCAGGGCCCATGCAGACATCTGTGGGAGGAGCTTACCTGGGAGAGTGGACAGCAAACAAAGACCACAGAACGTGTTTGGCCGGGCCACGGAAGAGCAGGGAGGCCACTGCATCGGACAGAACTGAACCAGGCAAGAGCGAGGGCTGGATCCTGTAGAAGCACATGGGTCTTGGCAAAGATTTTGGATCCCACAGTCTGATAATCTTAGAGACCTGGAAGCCCTCTGGACAAAGAGTGAGGGGGGCTTGCATATCTTGAGGAGATGGGGCATCAGAGGAAACCTTTGACCCTTGAGCACGCTGTAATGGAAACTTTCCTAAGTGATGTTCCCAACAATGGGAGGGGAGCCTCCAAAGAACACAGGTGGAACGGAGTTCACTTTAATTGGCTGCTTGGTCCAGAAACCATGCCCCCTTTCACAGCAAACCCAATGGAATGGAGATCTTCCCACTGTTCCACACTCTCTTCCATATCCCTCCTCAGATCCAGAAATGCCAGAAATCCCTGAGAGAAAAAGCACACAGACCCAGAGGGAGGAAAGACAGGTGACATGCCCACATCTCCCAGCTGTGGGCATCCCTAGAATGCATCTCTAAGGAGAAAGGAAGCTAAATTGAATTTTAAGTCAAGTTCAGAGGTTGGCTTATTATAGAGTGCGAGACAGTCTAATGTTGGTACTGAGGCTGTGACCAGTCATTTGAAGTAACTGGAGAGGCTGTCTAATAAAATGGATGATCAGAAGAGTCAACCACAGACAGAGGGGAAAAACCTGAGTTTAATAAAGTTTGAAATTATCGTGGGAGACAAAGCAACGCTGTTTTATACTTACATCCCACATTTCCTATTTCTTTAATGTACTCTTTCAAAATAAAACCACTCTTTAATGCCAGGCCTTATAAACATAGGGTAAATTCTCAAAAAGCGCTCTTGAAAGAATAAATAAATGCTTGAAAACTATGATTTTAGTATAAAAGAGGGTGAGAATGAGAAAGAGAAAAGGAAAACAAGCGAACAAACCCCACTGCTAATTTCTGGCCTGCCTAAGTGTACGATGAGCATCCAATGGATTTCAGGGCCTTGAAAACTCTGACTGGCACCCATCTGTACACCAACCAGTGAGTCCCAGATGCTGAGAAGAGCTCAGAGATCCAGGAGGAGAGGGCTCAAGAAATGCATCTTCCAATCTCTGTGAGTTAAACACCGGCCAGAGTCCCAGATGCTCAAGCTTTGAACCAGTTATCCCACCGAAACATAAGCCCCCAGAAAACACAGACCTCATGTGTTAGTCCGGGTTGACTAGAGAAACAAACTCATAGATACTCATATATGTACAAGAAAGAGCTTTATATACAAGAGCAATTGTATATTGAAAAAAATTCTAGCCCCGTTCAAATTAAGTTCATAAGTCCGATGTTAGCCCATATGTCCGATACCACTCTATAAATTCCTCTTCAGACTCATGCAACACATGCAATGATGCCGAATGCAGGAAGATCACAAGCTAGTGGGTGGGAAGTCTTGTGGATCCAATGGCAGTGGAAGCATCTCAGTGCTGGCGTGGGTCTCAACGTGGCTCCTCTAGCTCCAGGGCTCTAGCATAGCTCCATGTGTCTTGTCATCAGAAATACCAAGCAGTGAGTCTGTGTGTCCCGCCTCCAGTGAGTTATTTATAGCCTTAGCACCTCCAAATGAGGTCATCAAGCAGTGACCTGATTGACAGGCTAACCTCCCCACCCCTTCACTCTTAATAGTCTTAAGTTGGCACCAGCTTATGTAACTACCACACCATATATGCCCTGCATATACATTTTCCCAAACCATTGGATGAAATGTTCATCCAAAGAGTCAGCACTGGACGCAAAAGGGAGTACACTCCGGAGAATAGATAGGTTTGGCAGAGGGCATGCCTACAGAAGTATTTGTATTACTGTAAATGTAGCCAACGGTACAGTAGCTAATACAGGGGGCAAAGTTCTGAAAACGGCCTACACATAACCAAACAGCTTGAGGGGATAAGCCACTGGGCTTGAGGATTGGGGACCACAGTCTCTGTGGATGTCTAGGTCAGTTGGCACATCACCGTCCACAAAGACAGTGTTCTATGTCCTGTTTGGGTGAGTAGCAACTGGCATCTAAAAAAATTGGAACAAAGGCTTAAACAAAGAGAATTATAAAACACTTCTATAAGGAACCAAAAAGAGACTTATGTAAATGGAAGAATATCCCATATTCATAGATAGGAAGATTTAATATAGTGAAAATGTCAATAATATCAAGAACACTATAAACTGAAGGCAATTCTAATCCAAAACCGAGGCACAATTCTTCAAATAAATAGAAAAACTAATCACCAACTTCCTATGAAAAGGAAAGAGCCCCAGGATAAGCAAAGCACCACTAAAAAACAAAGTAGAAGGCCTCTCATTCCCCAACTTCAAAAACAATTATAGAGTCATGGTAACCAAAATAGCATGGTGCTGATACAATAGACATGTAGACCAATGGATCCAAACGGAAAACCCAGAAATAAAACCAAACACCTCCAGAGATCTAATTTTTGTTAAAAGACTAAAACACATTAAATGGGGAAAGAAATCGCCTTTTCAATACGTGGTGCTGGAAAAACTAGATCTCTACCTGAAACAACAACAACAAAATGAAACAGGGCCCATACCTCGCCCAAACAGACTCAAGATTAAAGCACTTAACACACATAAACTCTAGAACCATAAGGATCACCTCTGAAAAAATAGGGCCCTAATAGAGGACATACATACGTTATCAGACATAATGAAAGTCACCCACAGAAGACAAAATAAAGGACTGGAATTTGCTGAAGACATGGCATTTGTGAATTTCAAAAGGCTTCCTTAAAAGAGCAACAAGGGAACCACAGACTGGGGGAATGGTCGGCAGCAAGGTATCAGAGAGTGGGCTCATTCCAGCCATCTCTAGAGAACTGCAACACCTTCCTAAGAAAAACACCAATGACCCGGTCAAAAAACCTGGCAGAAGACATGGATAGACAATTCAGAACGGATGAGATCCAGTCTCACCATCCTCAAGTACCTGGCTATACTTTTCCCAAGAACGCAGGTAGGGTCAGGAAAGAAAGGTGAGTGGACGCAGGGAACACAGGGAGGAAGTGGGAAGAGCGCTGATCCATTGAGGGAATCACAACTAATGTGACGAAACAAAATGTATAGAAGTGGCTGAGTGGCAAACCAATTTGTGCGGTGAATTTTTGTCCACACTATAATAAACAAATTTAAAAATAACAACAATGATCAAATAGCCAGCCACTGGAGATTTCCTAATCTCTTCTAGGCAGGAGCGCTGGTCATTGAGTGGGTGATGTGTTGAGCTGCTAACCACAAAGTCAGCAGTTCAAACAAGGCAGCTGCTCCCTGGGAGAAAGAGGAGGCTTTCCACTGCTGTCTAGATGTGCAGCCTGGGAACCCTAAGGAGCAGTTCTGCTCTGCTGCACAGAGGTCACTGTCCTGTGACTGGGAATCTCTGAAGAACTCAGTAAGCAGGTTATTCTAGGCAGAGAGCAATTGTCTACGTGGGGGGAGATTTGGGCAAGGTGGGGTGTGAGGGGAGCTGGCTGGTTTGGTAAGTGGGCCATGGGTTCTATGGGCAGGTGGGAGAGTAAATGGGAGGAGCTGGGGTCAGAGAGGTAGACTGCAGTTATGCCAAGGAGTTTGGGAATCCTTTCTGTCCGAGAAGCACCTGGGGCCCAGGTTTCAAGATCTTAAGTCAAAGGGGATTTCTCCATGGTGTCTTCCCTGAACCTGAAGACAAATTGTCCTCCAGACTTCGTGGCTAGCTCTTCTAAACGCTTGTGATTCGCAAATGTGATTGAATACAAATTTTAAAATGAGATGTACAAACAAATTCAGCGTGTACCAGAGAATGTGTGTAAGAAATAAACATGTCTCATCCCAGAATAGAAGGTCAGCCCCCACCCTGGGAAGGATGTGAGCATGGAAGAGGTGTTCAGCTTCAGACAGGAGAGCAGGAGCTATCTTGCTTTCAGAAAGCGGTGGGCTAGGAGGACAGATGGGGCAACCAACATGACAGCAGGATCCCACAGGACCAGAGCCTGTGTACAGTACAAGCCCCCAAATATGGTGGGCAACAGAAACTAATTCTGATTAATTTAGGCAGAAAAAGAACTTCTGAAAAGGCGACGCTTTGCATCTCACCGAACCTTCCAAGAGACCCAAGAACCAGGGGTGCATACTCTGCAGTCAGAACAATGCCCCAAATGGAGATGTGACCCACACCCTATGACCACAGCTCCCACCCCCGCCTGCTAGGGTGAGGCACAGACCCTGTAGTTTGCATGGGACACCAGTGGCCAAACAACTTCCACCTCTGCCTTGCCAGCTGGATGTGGCTACTACTGCTGTCCTCAGCTCCAGGATGAATCCTGGGAGGTCTCTGCTGTCCCCTGTCACCACCCTTACTCAGCGCCCAGGCCTGGTGCCTGGTTGGCTGGTCCTCAGACCCATGTCCAGAGCCCCTCTGCCGGGGAGGCTGGGAAAGAACATGGGTGTGTTTTCATTGTCAGAGGAGGAGGCAAGCTCAGCTTTGGAATGCTGAGGGTCCCTTCAGCAGGAGAAAAGCGCTCAGGTGCGAGGCAGCCAGAAGCAACAGCAAATGGCCCCCACAGAGGAGGATCTCCAGAAAAAAAACGACGTTTGCTGTTTTTGTTTTTGTGCCACATAGCCAAATCTGGAACAGGACATTGGTTTCTCATGTGCATCTTGGTCTGAGAGCAAAAATCTATATTTGTTCCTTGATGACGGCATCTCTAATCTCGAGTAGCTCGTGGCCCTCGGCTACTAACCAAAAGGTTGGCAGTTCAAGATCACCCAGAAGTATTTCAGCAGGAAAGCCTGGCAATTTCGTTCTCAGAACTCAACCGTTGAGGACCCTGTGGAAAAACAGCTCTAATCATGAATCAGAAGCTACTCAACAGTCACTGTTTTAAGATTTTGTTTTTCTTGTTTGGGTTTGGTTTTGTTGTTCTGTTCTGTTTTGTTTCCATGATCGTGTGTTATTTTCAAAAGCTTAATGCAATGACCTCCTGGTTTTGTTCCTTGAAATTAAATGTTCTATGTAATTCTGGGATCTTAAAACCTTGCAAGCAACTGATCTCTTTTCACCTGGAGTCAGGCACAGCGCAGAGGAAGTGGGACCGAAATTGAAACTCTCATGGACTGCAGACTTGGTGGAGATATAGAGACTGGGAGAACCCCTGAAACTCTTGCCCTGAGGTTATCTTTAACTCTTAAACCCAAAATACCCCCAGATGTCTTACAACCAAGCAAAAATGTCTGCCTTGAGCATTAAGCTCTTTTAAGAACGATCTCTATAGGATCAAATTGGCCATAGGGTTGGGGGAAGAACAACTCAGAAAAGTAGGACGGGCACGGATGCACACCACCACGATGGCCATGTGTGTCACCAAGGTCACTGAACTATTCGTGTGGAACTGCTGTGTTTGCTTTGGATAGTCTTGACAGCAACAAAAGAAGAAAAAGCAGTGAATGCTCTAGCACAGGCCTTAAGGCTCCAGACTGTCTTGGTCTCTGGCTCTGCCAGTTACCAACTGTGGCCTTTTGTTAGGTTATTTGGTAGACTATATGCTAATGACCTTATCTGTAACGTAGGACTAATAACAGTACCTACCCAGGGCATGTATTCTTCTAATCCACTCCCCTAAGGATGAGGTATAGATCGTGCCCAGCATCCACAAGACATATATCACCCCCCTCTCCATGCACACCTTAAAAACCACTTTGACAAAAGAGACCTCGCGTCAGCTGGGGTCAGTTTTTCAAGGTGTGGGGAGAAGGAGAAGATTATTCGCTTGCTACCACACAAAACTGTGCTAAGATCACCCCGATTCAACGATACTCCCACCAGAGTGATAAGGAACCCTCACTGGACATTGAAGTCATGCTGGGAGGGGGTGGGGGGGAGGAACCACGTGTCTCAGAGAAGACAATGACATCTCTGTTGGTAGGAAAATGGGGAGGAGCATCCTCCCATCGGGAACAAACACTAACAGTACTGATGTGGAGCCCAAGGGAGACTGGGCGTGGTCCTAGCTTCCTCATGGGATACATCGGATATAGTTTCTATGCAACCATTGGTGACCCAGTCCCAAGCTATAGGCTACTAGAATGTAGGCTGGGATTTATCGAGGCCCACAACATCCCTCATAGGCCACACCAGAACTCAAAGTGGAAACCCCACTAAGTAAACTTGGCTTGACCTCAAACTCACCTGTAACCGTTAGACTTAAGTCTGAAACTCCCTAGTGTGAGAAGAAGCAGATGGCTGCTCGCCCAAGGGCATATTACTGGCAGATTTGGGCTTTGGTTCAAGTCTCCTGCCTTGAGGGTGCCCAGTGAATGGTGGCCCGGAACTACCGCATCCTTATTACTTGAATGCCCCCCTTGCTTCATTCTGGCATGTGTTAATCTGGAGAGCCTGGTTCTGCTGCTGTGAATGAATATGATTGGAAGGTGTGCCCGATCACCAACTCCCATTGTTTGTGTAAATAGTGTCCAGTCACTTTAAGAGTTTAATCTGTACAAGTCAACAATTCATGCACTGTGGTTCATAGCTGGCCTGGAGTTGTATAATTTCCTTTTCTCAACAGTGTTTTAAATTCTATTCCACGGGCTAAACTAATGGCCTTAACAATGCACAGTGGTTACTCATTAGACTACTACCCCCAAGATCAGCAGTTTAAAACCACCAGCCAACTCTGCAGGGGGAGAATGAGGCTTTCTACTCCTGCGAAGATCTTCAGGTTTGGAGACTCACAGGGGCAGTTCTACCATGCCCTATGGGGTCACCATGAGTTGGCATTGAATTGACAGCAGTGGGAGTGATGCCTCAGGAGGAGGATTGGCAATGTTCTCTAACATCGCATGACAGTGATGTCTCTAAGATGGACAGAGACATATATAAACCCTGGATGCATGCATAGATTTTGCTCTTGCACTTAATTCTAGCTACAATCTAAGAATAATTAGTTCTTATGACGTGGCCCTGCTTGATTTTCACCTTCATGAAGAGAGCACTGGAGATACGGGTGCTACAGCAAAGTGTGGTGAAGAAACTAGATGGTGCCCCGCTATCAGAAAGAATAGCATCTGGTGTCTTAAAGGCTTGTTTTCAGCCATCTAAGTGAGGCATCAACTAAGTCCACCTGGAAGAAGCACACTTGCTTGTGTGATCCAATGATTGTAAATAATAGAATCAAAACCTAAAGGAGGAAATTGTATCCGAGCTTAAATTGTGAACATGTGGTTTTCAGAAGGCTACGGATGAACAGTGGAAGACAAAAATCCATTTGCAGGGCCCACATATGGATTAAGACCACGATGCATTCCCTCCAATCATATCTGCAGGTTGTGAATAGCCCTGTGATTAGACAGAGAGTATTGAAAAGCCGATTATGGCACATGCAGTTAGGTGAAACTCTAATATCATTGGATCTCCCTTATGATCCATTTAAATTTTTCTATTTTTAATATTTTCTTCTTTCTTTTCTTTTTTCCTTTTTTTCAAATCATTTTATTGGGGCTTTACAAACTCATCACAATCATCTGCTTTCTTTTCTATTGATGTTTCTGTTTTATTTCGTTATTCTTGTTTTTTGTTTTGTTTTGCTTTATTGTGTGTATGTGCATGTGTGTGTGTGTGTTTCTGTATATGAAATCCAGGATGGGTAAATCTAATGAGACAGTGACTGGATTCATAGTTCCTTGGGGGTACGGCAGGGGAGGGTGGGGGACGTAGGGAGCTAATAGAGATGAGAACAAAAATGAAAAACATGTTCTAAAACTGATAGTGATGATGATTGTACAGCTCTTCTTGATATGATTGAACTATTATATTGTGTGATATGTAAATTATATTATATCCCAATAAAACTATTGATAAAATAATAAAAATGAAAGTAGAAAATAATAATAATAATACCTACTTATGACATTCTGGTGAAGGTAAATGAGCCAATGTAGATGGAATTAAATGGTCCCAGCTCTTCACCCCTCCCTGTCTGTCCACATCCTTTGCCATTTCACATGGCCATGTCCCTTACTAAGGAGCTCTGGCAGTGTAGCGGTTACAAGTTGGGCTACTAACCACAAGGTAGGCAGTTCAAAACCACCAGCTTTTCCTTGGGAGAAAGACAAGACTTTCTACTCCCCAATAGTGCTATAGTCTGGGACGCCCACAGAGGCAGGGCTCCATGTCCTAGCAGGCCACTCGGAGCCAGAATTGGCTTGATGGCAGTGACCTTGGTTTGGGAGTGTCCTCTTACTAAAGAGGCTGCGCTCCGTGTACCTCAGTTGACCTTGCGGTTCCTGCGACCAACAGCATGAACTGGAAGCCACCTTGTGTGAGTTGTAAGAAAAGAACTCAAGGGGCCTGTATGGTCCTGCTTGACTGACTGCCGTGGCCATAGCAGGCCAGGCCAGCCTGCCGTAGGATGAGGGACATGTGGAGCAAAGAGGACTCCCCTAGGGACCCCTCACTGGCGGTCAGCTGACACCTAGATATGTGAGCAATCCAGAGAAGGTCAGCAGGCACCCCCAAGCAAGAGCAATAACGTGTCAGCTGTACGTCACTGGGTTTGTTGCTATGTGTTATACAGCAACCGCTAAATGTCCACGTCTGCTGTCCTGTTGATTGTGACTCATAGCAACTTCCCATGAGTCGGAGTAGAACTGCCCCGTGGGATTTCCTGGAAGACTGTCACCTTCACAGAAGCACACGACCAGGTCTTTTCTCACGCATCCACCAGTTGGTTCTAACCACCGACCTTTCACCGGCAGCCAAGCACTTAACCATGGTGGCACGGAGTCTCCTAGCTAGGTGTTACATATTTCTTTTAATTACACAAAATGTAAACTGAAGTGTCGTCTATCATCATGCAGCAAATGTCAGCAAGCACGCCCCCCCCCACCCATCCAGAAAAGGGAGTGTGCTAGGACAAGACAGCACCTGAGTGAGTTGACATCACAAGAATATCCATACAAAATTATCAATAAGGTTTGTAAGTCCAAGGCAAGGTCCAGGCACAGAGAGTCTCAATATCACAGTTAGGAAATGCAGGTCCTCTCACTAAAACACAGAGCTGAGTGAAGGTTAAAAATGGGAAAAGAAACCTTGCAGACCCCAGCTGTCTACAATTGATGTCAACGAGAAGCTCCTTCGGCCTTGCTGACTCAGCATGTAGGTTACATGTGATAAAATAGACCAGTGCTGCCCAAAGTCCTATTTAAGCCCCAGATCAATGGTCTACCTCCTCTCTGTCACATTCACTAGTACGTGATGGAAGGGCTGGGGCGGGGAGAGAAAAAATTATTTTTAATGGTAAAGGCCCACCCAACCACATCCGTCTCCTCTAGTTGAAAGTCAAACCAACTTTTTAAACAGGAATGCTAGACGTTGTTCTTAGGAGCCGTCTAGGCTGTGTATAGTAAAGGAAACACTGCCAGGTCCTACACGAGTCATCCGCACAACTCTGTGAGCAGCCGGCAGACAGAAGCCGGCCACCTTTGCCCTCTGTCCGTTCCAGCCCCCTGCAGCCCTACCTCTTCCTTTGCAAACTTAAGTTTCTGGGAAATTCACTGTCGTAATCACAAAATAGCTTCACTCTTCAAATCTACTGAGATTATCAAAAAACCTCTCCTCCCATTCTGCCAATGGAGGTGGTGCGTAATGAATTCAAAACGTGGGTAAATAGTGCTCCGTGGGCTGACTTTTTTCTCCTGACTCCTATGATTACCATAATTTGATTTTATGGCTTCCTGTCCTGGCCTACCAGCGAGGGAGTTATCTTTCCTGAGTCATGAACTTCCCCATCATTAAATGCCTGCACCTATTTCCAACATATCAAAAGTGTCCAGGAACTACCTTTGATCTGCCTTGAATAAAGTCGAGCGGAGGCCCTGGGGAGCGTGCATCTAATAACGGTACCTTTAGGCTTTGGCAACGTGCCCGTCATCAGGAGGCCGAGCTTTGTCTGTGGCCGCTTGTCTGGCAGCAGAAAGACTCCAGTCCACAACTCCCCTGGAGACCAGGACATACGCTTACGAGAACAGAAGCCAGCGACATCGCTCACCTCCTCGGTGATCCTGCAGCAGATTATTTGTGGCCTCTTTTTTTTTTTTCCCCCGGTTGGGGTAGTGGTTTTTTTTTCTTTCCTCTTTTTCTTTTTTCATTTGTAAGTTCAACTCCATGCCCTGATAAAAGGTGATAAAGTGCTCAATATGTTTTAAAACATCTTATCGCTAAATCAGGAGCAAAACTATAAATTTCGGCCTTTGAAATCAAACTGACGGGTGAGGATCATTCTGCTCCTGAAATATTACAGTAGTGATCAATTTGCTGTAAAACGAAGCAGTTTAGCTCAGCAATCTATAGTTGGAAAGCAAGTTGCTCAACGGGAAAGTTAATGCCCAGCCTGAGGGATAAATTAAATTTTATGGGGAAAATATGCATTATTACATGCTTATCTGTTTAACATATTATTCTTTTCCACATCAGGATAATAAATATTTTTTATCGTATATTTTATCGCACATACACATAGTGATAGGGCAATTTTATTCCTCCTGTATCGGCCCAAACATGTTCAGTTAATCACAGAACAGACAAAGGCTTTCAAATCTTAAAAAAAGAGGGAAAAAAATTATTCTGATCTGTTGAGCAAATGCATGTGCCCAGTGAGATGGAATTCATTAGTTATAGAAGACGAGTTCAGACTGTTTCCTTGAAGGGTAAGCGCTGACCTGCTTTACATGTTCTCCCCATTCCAATGTCCTTTCTCGTTGGATGCGGAACCCTGGTAATGCAGTGGTTAAGCACTCAACTACTAGCTAGAAGGTCAGCAGTTCCAACCCACCAACCCACCTGTGGGAGATAAATGTTAGAGTCGGCCTCTGTAAAGATCGCTGCTCTGGAAACCCTCTGGGACAGCTCTCCTCGGTGCTTTCAGGTTACTGTGAGTTAGAACCACCTAATAGCACTTAGGCTAAATGTGATTTTCTTCATAACAATTTTTTTCTATTTTCATCTTATTTCAAAGCATCGCGGGCCACAAAAAATTACTTTGGGGGCCACAGGCAGCCCGTGGGCCGCCAGTTTGACACCCCTGGTGTAAGATATGAAAATAATAATAATTTACCATTTATCAAGGGGTCGTGAGGGTTGAGTGGGAGGGAGGGGGAAAGAGGAACTGATACCAAGGGCTCAAAGAAAGTAAATGTTTAGAAAATAATGATGGCAGCATATGTACAAATATGCCTGATACAATTGATGTCTAGATTGTTATAAGAACTGTAAGAGCCCCCAATAAAGTGCTCTTTTAATTAATAAAAAAGAGAGAGAAGTACCCCACAGTGTCTCCCTCTGTAGAAGTAGGCTCTACCTGCAAGGAAACATCATTAGGAACATGATCTTAGAGAACGGGTTGTCAAGGATTGTTGTCTTGCTTGTTTGGATCCACAATCAACGCTCATGGAAGCAGCAGTCAAGAGATGAAAAGATGAGTTGCATTAGGTAAATATGCTATGCAAGACCTCTTTAAAGTACTGAAGAGCAAGGATGTTACTTTAAGGGCTAAAGTACGCCTGACCCAAGCCATGGTCATCTCCATTGCATTAGATGCATGTAAAAGTTGGGTATTGATTAAAGAAGACCATAGAAGAATCAATGCATTTGAATTGTGGTGCTGGAGAAGAATATTGAAAGCACCATGGATTGCTAAAAGGACAAACCCATCTGTATTGGAAGAAGTAAAGCCAGAGTGCTTCTTAGAGGCAAGGATGGCAAGACTTGGTCTTACATCCTTCAGACATGTTGTCAGAAGAGACCAGTCCCTGGAGAAGGACATCATGTTGGGTAAACTGGAAGGGCAGCGAGAAAGAGGATGGCCCTCCAGGAGATGGATGGACACCGTGGCTGCATCGATGGGCTCAGACAGTGGAACAATTGTGAGGGTGGCACAGGAACATGTAGTGTTTCCTTCTGTTGTGCAAAGTGTCACTGTGGGTCAGAGCTGACCTAACAACAACATGACCAGAGGAAGGGGCTGTTCTCCACCCTAATCTTCTCACAGTTGCTTGACGGCTCATAGCAGATTCTATCATAGAGTTGATAACGCCATGTTAGACCATATCGTGGGGGGAGGCCTCAACTGCCCAATTACTGATAAACCAGTGGACATAAAACCTAACCATCACAGTATCTTCCTCTAGAGTAAAGGAGATTTGTTTCCTGGCCAGTCTAAAAAAGATAGCATCTTCTCTGGGAGCAAAGGTCGGGAGAGTTCTCTAGTAGACCTTTGATGTAAGAGGCTGGGGCTCCTCCGCTGGGACACAACCCTACTGTATGTGCAACATTGACCTGGGACCTTCTGAAAGCCTCCTATGAAACTTGGGAGCCAGGAGAACCAATGTGGACATGAAGTTCCTGTTGCCTGCTGGGCTGTAATAAAGTCCTTTGTCTCTGAGTCTCAAGTCTCCTACTGGCATCCAAGGGCATGTAGCAAGCTCACTCATCAACTTGCAAAAGCAGTAAAATGTTAGACTCTTCAAAACACTTCCCAGTGGCACTGTCTATTGATCAAGCAATTATACTGCAGAAGCCTTATGTAGAGAGATGGGCATTGCTGTGGCTGGGAGAGTCACCTTAAGTTGGTATTTGCGTCCCTAGTTGGTCAGAAAAAGATGAAGAGGGATGTGGCAGGGTGACTTGGCCTTCTGAAGCAGTTGATGTAAAGTCTTATACAAGAGCCACAGCATGGCGGGCTGATGCAGTGGGAGTAGGGAGAGGACAGCGGGAAGGGGGAAGGCAGGCAAGAGACAGGTATGGGAGGTTTCTGTAATCATGCCTAAGGATTGTGATTGTACCCAACAGGCAACCTATAGGACTGAAGAAGCAGGCTGCCACGTGTTTCTTCCGCAGTGTGGCTGGGGGTTTGAACTGCTGGCTTTGCAGGTACGAGCCTAACACTTTACCACTGTGTTACTCGGAGCTTTCCTCGGTGGGAAAGAATGTGACAGTCAGCCTTCTAAAGATTGGAAGCCCTTGGGCCCTTGGGCCCTTGGAAGCCCTTGAGCAGTTGTTCTATTCTGTCCTCTAGGGCCACTCTGAGCTGGATTCGACTCGATGGCAAGAGACTGGGGTTTTTGTAGTCTAGGAGGATCAAGGAAGTGACACCATGAGGCTCACATTTGAGAAAAGAAAATCCCTCTGGCAGACTACGGTAGAGTCTGCTAGCAGGAAGACGCACAGCGGGCATCTCCTCCTACTTAGCACGACTGGCCTTCTGGCCTGGATTTTTCTTTGCTGCGGGGCCATTCTGCACATTGTAGGATGTTCAGCAGCATCCCTGGCCTCTTCCTCCCAGATGCCAGATGCCGGTCATAGCAACAAACCCTGTCTCTAAAACAGAACACAAGCCCACTGGCACTGAGACGATTCTGCACATCTTTGATTGAAGCAGCCTGCCACATCTTTCTTCCTGGGAGTGGCTGGTAGGTGAACGATTAGCCTTTAGGTTAGCCACTACGTGTTCTAACCACTGCACTGCCGGGGCTCCTGGGGCATGCCTCTCCAGAACTCCAAACTCGCTGCCATTGAGCTGATTCCCACTCATACAGAGTGGGTTACTCATTGGGCTACTAACTGCAAGGTCAGCAGTTTGAAACCACACGCTGCTTGGTGGGAGAAAGTTAAGGCTTTCTGCTTCTGTAGAGTCACAGTCACATCCACTAATGCCTCGTGGGAGAAGCTCACCAGCCCGTGGGACCCATGGATTATAAATAACAGAATCCAAATCCAAAGGCGTGAATGGTATCAGGCTTAGGTGGCAAACGCCAGGTTTGCGGAAGGCTATGGATGACTGTGGAAGCCCAAAATCTGTTTGCAGGGCCCTCGTGTGGCTTAAGCCTCCTGTAAATCCCCTCTTGCCCTAGTCGAGGGATATGAATAGTCCTGTTATCAGACAGAAAGACAGAAAGCATGGTAGAGACAATTATAGTAGATAAAGGTAGATAAAATGTAATGTCTTCTTTGATCTCCCTCTTGGCTCATTCGAAAGTTGTTTCAGCTTTTTTTAAAGTGAAGGAAAACACTTTAAGCCTCCAGAGAACCTGTGTCTTCTTTGTTGAGATTTTTCTCTGCTTGATTTTGTTATTATTGTTAGCTCTTCAATTGCTTTGGTTTTTTTGTTTTTGTATTACTTTTGGTATATAAAATCCGGGATAGTGTATCTATAGGGACAGTCCAGGAGAGATGAAGAGGGAAGGAGAGAGAGTGGAGCACATCCTGGCCCACCAAGCCCTGAGGCAATAGTCCTGATCAGAGCAGAAAATGCACAGAGAGGACCATAGGGCCAGCCCCACCACAAGACATGACATCCCTCACTGAACCACAGCGCTACGGGCGGGGAACAACACTGGAGACACCGTGCGGGAAATGCGCCTGATCTGACCCCATCACACTGGGGCAAAACACTAAGAGCAGCGGCTCTCAGCCTGTGGGTCGCAACCCCTTTGGGAGTCAAAACCCCTTTTATAAGGGTCGTCTGATTCATAACAGTAGCAAAATTATAGTTATGAAGTAGCAAGGAAAATAATTTTATGGTTGGGGGGTCACCACAACATGAGGAACTGTATGAAAGGGTCGTGGCATTAGGAAGGACGAGAACCACTGCTCTAGACATTGTCAAATGTCTCCTGGGCCACAAAAAAAGTGGCCCCGTTGACAGCCACTGGCCTAAAGGAGACCAAGTTCAGAAGTCAGAAGCCAGCAGAGAGATGGAGGAATGAGAAGCAATGGTGGTTTACAGGAATGTCCCCGAGGAGTTGGCTATAGCGCCCCCAAACACACACCACACTCAATCTACACCACACTCAATCTATACAATCCATCTACACCACACTCAAATGAAGTTGACCATTGGCTTCGTCCTCTTCTCCTCGAAAAAGAGCCTGGGCGGTGTCATGGCTGCTAACTGCAAGGTCAGCGGTTCAACCCCACCAGCTGCTCCTCAGGAGAAAGGTGAGGCTGTCTACTCCTGTAAAGATATGTGGCCTCAGAAGCCCTTTAGAGGGTCCCTAGGAGTTGCAATCGACTCCTGGGCAGTGAGTTTTTTCTTCTTTTTGGTTTCTGCCTCCTTCACTAAGCAAACCCTGGGCTGTGCTTGCTCGCTCAGGCCTGCCAGGCTGTATACCTACATTCATACACATGGAGGCACACAGTGCCTTGCTACCTGCATCATTTGCATTTTTCAAAACAGTGACACCGTTGCAAAGAAAAAGTGAGGCCTGAATGCATGTGGGACGTTGCTTCTGGTCCTTCGCATGCTACCTCTGACGTTTTCCACACAGCTCAGTTCTGTGCACTGGTTTTCTCTGCTCTCCCATGGCTGGCCCCACTTCAAAGGGATCTGCAGCTAACAGGCAGTTAGTCTCTCGGTGACCTAGAGAGTACTAACTTCTCACCGCCTGCAAGCCCCCTGGAAAATCTGCTGGCTTGGAAGGAAGACTCTGCTAGGTTAAAGGACAACACCGGGAGCCAAGCCTTTTCTTGCGATCGACTGGGGTGGAAATGAGCTTTGTCTGTCTGGGAGAGCCACGGCGGGCTAGCAGTTCACTAGTCTGCACAGAGGCTTGTGTGCAGGTGTGCCCGCCCATGGAACCTCAGCAAAAAACCTGAGACCCAGAGAAGTTCACAAAGGCACCGGTCTGCTGGCACCACAAACCAATCATGGAGCTCGGCTAGAAAGATGGCCACCGGTCATTCTTCTGGGAAGGGCACCAGAGCACCTGGGGCTGCGCGGCCGGTCACCTCAGTCACACTGACTCAACACCACACCCCAGGCAGAAAGCAGCCAGGGACGCTATGCAGAGCCATGGCTGTGGCTGAGCCTCAATACAGCTTTACTGGCAGCTATGGAAATGTCCATCGTAGGCCATTTTCTCATGTGATGAAGCAGGATTGTCCTTTTGGTCCATTCAGGCATTCAGAGGCAGCTCTCAGCCAGACAAAAACAGGCAGCGAAGGGACTGTGGCCCCTCAGTCTGGGGTCCAACTGCCCCAGCTGCAGGGTGGACGAGGACAGGGACTCGGTGGTTCCAGTTCTCCCTCTCCCACAACTTCTTCCAGGTGCAAATGTGGTGAGATACTTCATCTATGTCTCTAGGGTCTCTGGGCCTCAGTGACCCGGGCCAGGCTTCCCCAGAAACCAGCTGTTGGGACTGAATTGTCTGTCCAGAAAGATTTGGTCATGTCTGCCCCTCTGGAAACCTGTAAGGTGGCTTTGGCTGGAAAAAGGGTCTTTGACAATCTTACCTGTTAAATAATCTGCGGTCTACCTGGACAAGGTGGTCTCCTTATAACGGGGGAGAGGAGACACACACAGACGCAGCAGCCGGCAGCCGCCACAGCCCAGCTTGAGCCAGGTGCAGGCTGACAGAGAAGGACAATGGGACCATGTGTGTGCATGCTGTAAGGAGCCCTGGTGGGGTCAAGTGGTTACAGGCCTCAGCTGTTGGCCTACGCACCACTGGCAGGGGTGGGATGTAGACATCTTGTAAAGACCGCTGGAAAACCTATAGACCAGTGCTAGGTGAAGCAACGATCAGGTGGCATAGAGGTTAAGCTCTTGGTTGGCAACTTGAAGCAGTGGGTTATGTACTTGTTGGGCTGCTAACTACAAGGTCAGCAGTTCAAAACCACCAGTCACGCCTCCGTAGAAAGACAAGACTTTCTGCTCCTGTAAGGAGTTAGTCCCAGAAACCCACAGGGGCAGTTTTCCTCTGTCCTGGAGGGTCACGATGCGATAGGATGGATTCGATAGCAGGGAATGAAAGTAGCTTTGGGGGAGAAAAGGCCAGGCAGTCTGCTCCCGTCCAGGCGACAGCCCAGGGATCCCTCAGCAAGGTCACCGCTGTCACAGGGCTCCCATGTGTCTGTCTCTGCTTGGTTGCATGTGCCAAGCCATCTTCCAATGGCTCTGATTGACCCTGGAGCTCATTTAGATCAGTGAACTCACATGGACCTAAAATAATGTGCATTTCTGAAAGCGTTTTCCATTTTTTCAATACCATTTCAAATATGTTTCAATGTTCTGGGAAACGCAGAGAAAGTTTGACTCGTTCAATCCATATGGATTTCAATGTTAACATTGATTGTGGAAAATGCCGCATTAAAGCATACTGACTTTCTCATCTCAAGGACTGAGGTTCGGGGGTGCCCCCTTTAAATGTTGCCCTTGCGGCCAGGGCCTCCTTTGCCTCGCCTTGGCCCTGACCTGGTTAGTGTGTGCCCGACACTTAATAAACCAAGAGTTCAGTAAGTGCTGGCCTCACCAGACCTCTCCAAGCCCAGGTTGGTCAGTGCACCAAGCGGTCATTTTCACGGCCACCACCCTGCATCCTTGGTCCATCAGACTGGCACGTGTTAACAGCTACACAGGTAACCAGTCACCACAATAAATTGTATCTTTCTTCCCATCATGACATGGGGGAGGAAGGCCGTAGCCTTTTATGGAATATTGCGAAGGCATATGTGTGGATAACTACTTACATAACCAGGGAAGGAAGTTAGCAAAGCCACGGCAATTAGGGCTGCATCATTTGAAGGGCCCACTTTTTCTTGACAGCAAATTAATTGACGTTATAATGGGCGTGTCACCCTGTCATCCATCAGCATTTATTGAGTTCTGACAATGTGCTAGGTGACATGT
>NW_022109491.1:5281773-5286145 GCF_000313985.2 Echinops telfairi
TCTGCAATGGAACCATGAGACTTCTGATTGGGGAGTGGGTGGATTTGTCTGATAGGCTTATTCTAATGACTCCTATTCATTAATCACCTAGGCTTTCAAGATCTTTACCTGTAAGCGACTGATTCATGCTCCAGAGGTCAGCCCTGTAGAAGTAACAAAACGCATCAGTGGTAGGTAACTAGCTAACCAACTCACTCTCCTATGCTCCCAGGGCTGTTAGCCCCAGGATGCCGGGATCAGGAGGGAAGACTAAACAATAGCTTCGTTGAAGGTACTCCTGGAAGGGAAAAACTCCAAATCTGCTGCGAGTGAAAAGGGAGGGGGTGGTGGGGGAATCACCAAGTAATTAAGAAAGAAATTTCATTTCCAATTGCTGAGTAAGACATTAAAGAATTGCAGGAGGCGAAAGCAAACAGAACAACAGCTATTTAATTTTTAGAGTTGCTCTGAGAAATTGAAAGCGGGCGTTGCATGGATTTATGGCTCGGCCTGTGGTCCCGAGTTACCGTTCGGTGGTTTATTTACTCGCCGGGCGGATTGGCTTTGGGCAACACGTGAAGCATCCGATGGAGCCCTCCGGTGGGGGAACTTCATCCTTAACCCCACACGGCCTTCTTGCCCGCAGCGCTGGTTACAACCTAATGTTATTTTAACCGGTTTTTCTTTAATTTAACGATATTTAATTTGCATTCGCTCAAGTGACATATCAATAGATCATGCTATTAGCATGATTTATATCAGATGAACTGGCATAAATTCAACATTATAAATTGCGCCTGTAAATGAAACTATTATTTTACAGGAATTACTGTAGCAGAAAGGCTCGGGACCCTCCCGTCAGCCCTCGTCAAGCCCACTCTTTAGAGTTTTATGTTTTATGCCCGCAATAAATGCTTTTGTGAAAGCCCATAGCCCACAAAAAAGTCATCCGAAGTACATTAATTACGGTAATTCTATCCAAAAAGCTGCAAGGGCCTCTTTCAGTGACATCACTCTCTGATTTCTCGCTGCCTTAAATTATCCCTTTGATGGCTGCGGAGATTAACAGTCATACTTTTGTCATTAAATATAAGGCATTTTAAAGCTTAATCCACCTAAGTTCTAATTGATATTGCTTTCAGTTGGCAGAGAGCGACCTGATTTATAATTTAAATATGCGGCATTATATGCATCTCTTCAGTATAATGAAAAACGCGAAGCTCCTCGTCTTTCTCGGAGATCTTAACATCAAAGAAAAGTCGCTTCCTTCTCGTCCTTTTGTCCCCACCACCCCCCTTCCTTTTATATCCGACGCCTAATTGAAAACTGTTCATTGAATTTCAACATGATAGAAAGTCTTTTCATCTCTCAATTTGTCCATTAGCGGTTATAATTGAAGTATCTGCTACACGCAGCTGAATTGATATTGTTCTTGTTTAAATTCTGAGTTTCTTTAAATCTTCCAGAAGACATCAACTATATCTGTGTGTGTGTTCATGCGTGTGCGCACGCGGGTGTAGCATGGGTACGCATGCACACGCATCTGGACACAGGTCGGGCCATCGTCGCTAACGCTACCGCTTCCGAGGAGAAGCAGACAGGCGCACTCAGCGCATGCGAGCAGCCACACCAAGAAGGAAGTTGTCTAATTGCGCTGGTGGATGCACGGCATCCTAATTTTACCAGCATGGCCATACGGTCTGCTAATTGCCACATCTGTTTAACAGATGTCAGATGCTCCCCTCACACTACCGTCAATATTACAGCGAGCACATTACCCGCAGTTTCATTGTTGTTGACTGCTATTTATTTGTCATGGGCATTAGTACAGCTAATGACGTCTAGTTATGTGATACCACTAATTATGATCTTATTTTTTTAAGAAACCCGCTATTCAATCCAATTTTGCCATTACATTTTTTTGCCTTGCCCCTCGGCCCCTCACCAGCCCCACCCCCACCCACCCACCCACACGGCTGTGGGTCCCTCCTGGGCAACCCCTTCAAGTTGGAGAGAGAGACGGCTCCTCATCCACAGTCAGACGTATCCAAAGAGATCGGCAGCATTTCTTTGCTCTGTTTGTGAGGCGAGTTTTCAAAATGTCTTCATGCCATCCTGGCCCTAAAGGTCTTCTTCACTACATCTCTACCGTGAGACCCCCACGTCAGCGGTGCCACATGCACCAGGGAAGTCCTGGTGAACATTGCCTTAGTGCGAGCCAAATTAGTCTTGCTGGATCGAAAGAGATATATAATTCTTTTTCTAATTGCCTTTGTATTTCACCTGGTTCCTCGCTCCACTGCCTTTTTTTCTCCCCTTTTCAAAGCAGGCGGCCCACACGGCATCTATTCAGGAGAAAGCAGAGATTGACAAACTGCAGGCTGAGTGAAGTGCGCCTGACCTGATTTAAAACGAACTGACGGGTGTCGCTGATCTCCATTATCCACCGGGTGCCTGGATCCCATATGATGTATTACTTATCCATAGCAGGCGCCTTTTTGTTTCATTTAATAAACCTGGAGATCGGAGCTATACAGGCCAGATGAATAGTTCCCAGCAGTACACGACATGGTGCTTGCTCGCCACTGCTCAATTATTTTCCTTGTTTTTCCCTACATCGTCGTTGCATGAATTAGTAAAGCCGGGGCTCTTTATGCAGGGACCTCATTTTCATCCAGCTGAAATTTTCCATTCTGCGCCCCAATGGAAGGGTCGACCCAGGGAGGGTCACCCACCTTTCTCAGCAGATCTTAGATTGGTGAAGCGGGATGCCAGCTGCAAAGGGCCCTCTGCTTTTGGGCTGCGCCGGAGAGGCATTTGATGGGCCTAGACACCCAGTTTGGTTAGGCATCTCTGTGCCAACAGGTTCCAGCGGAGCAGTGTGGTGACGTCCAGCCAAGAGATGTGAAGGGGCAGCAGGCCTTGGGAGCGTAGGCCAAAGGAAGTTCCCTTGAGTGGCCCTAGTCACATGGCCATACTGCCTGCTCCCATGTCCAGACCCAGCCTCCTCCGATGTTTGTGTTTACTAATGCATATTCATTGATAGTCAAATCATGCGGTGATCTGCATAGGATTCTTCCAGAAGGCTTGCTGAGATCCTGAAAAAAGATCGCCTCATATGTAAAACCTGTTTTGCTTCTCTGAATAGAATTGAAAGAATGTTTGGATCTGGATTAAACATAATTTAAGAGTAAACACAGGCACCCTGGTGGCATAGGGGTTACGAGTTGGGTTGCTAACCTCAAGGTCAGCAGTTTGAAGCCAGCAGCCGCTTCTCTAGAGAAAACCGAGGCATTCTACTCCCATGAAGAGTTACAGGCTCGGAAATCCACGGGGGCAGTTCTGCCCTGTCCTAAGGGCTGGTGTGTCGGCTTCGACTGGATGGGAGCGCATTTGGAGTCAGAGTTTATAGATCTGGATGTCCTTTGGAGGCTTTCGTGGGTGTTGGTTCGATTGTCCTGCATGAAATGACTGTCTCTGCGGTATGTGGTAGGGAGAGAGCCTTCCGCACAACGCTCTGGGCAATGAGAGGGAAAGGGTCCAAGACGCCTCTTCCAGAACCAGGCCCACGCAGCAGGGGGTGGGGGTGGAGGAGGGAGTGCAAACAGCCTCTGGTTTTGCTCAGGGCAATTGCTTTCAAAATGCAGAAGGCCATTCCATGAGATCCCCAGTATTCCACTTAGAGGGGTCTAGCTGTACTGTGTACAGTGTTACTGACTGTACTGAAAAGAAAACCCGGAGATTTCTCTCAAAAGGGGGTCCTCTCAGGTGTTCCCGTGAATGACCAGTCTGGCTATCCTGATGTCTAGCACTGCCTGCCCTCACCCCTAGACTTGGGGGTCGCTGGTTCTGTGTCTAGTAATGTATGTTCATTTAGAATCATACAGCAACCAGAATACAATTCTTTTAAGACCACTCAGATTAATTTTCATAATCTTCCCTCACTGTGTATGCAGCATAACTCAGAACCATGCCTCGTCAGAGCCAGTCATGATAGCTGGTTCTGACACTTGGCAATTGCACTCAGGTTAGAACTGTACTGGGGGTGGGGGGCCTTAAGGGGTATTAATAGCTGCTTTTCTGGGAGTAGATCACCAGGTCTTTCTTCTGAAGGGCCCCTGGGTGGACAACCTCCAACCTTTCAGTTACCAGCCCAACACGTTAACCGCCTGCCAGGTTGACCAGAGGGATGTAATAGCAGAAAATTAGAAAACACCTTAATGGTGGTAGTTTGGAAATTGGATAAGTGGTGTGTTCCTATAACACAATGCTACACAACTAGCAAGAATAATAAGGCCGAACGAAAAGTATTAACATGGAAAGATATGCCAAATGATAACTGGGGAGGTGGGGTGGGGGGGTAGCTTGAAAAGCATGTGTACATATGACCAGT
>NW_022109491.1:5287266-5288979 GCF_000313985.2 Echinops telfairi
ATCTTCTCTCCCTCTCAAAGCCCCACAAAGACGACAGGCACAGGATTAAAAAGTGATGGAGGCACAGGACAAAGAGAATGGCAGGAGGGAAATGTCAGCCAAGGGCCGAAAGATGGAAAGTGGCTGAACCAATGGTGTTCTCCCCACCAGCTGAGGGCCAGCAGTGGAGAGACGGGCGGCTAAGAGGCTGCTGGTTCAAGCCCCAGGCCCCGGGAACACTTCCAGGATAGCCCAGAGCAGTTCCTGCTGGAGGGGGGATGCAGGACAGGACTGAAGTCTGGAGGAGGCTGAGACCCCCCAACAAGCAGAAAGGGCCTTGGTAGCAGCCCGAGTTTCAACGGAAAGGCTCTAGATCAGTGGTTCTCAGCCTTCCTCAGACCACAACCCTTTCATACAGTTCCTCAAGTTGTGGTGACCCCCAACCATAAAATCATTATTGTTGCCACTTCATAACTGTCATTTTGCTACTGTGATGAATCGTCCTGTCAATAGCTGATAGGCAGGATGTATTTTCATTGTTACAAATTGGACATAATGAAAGCATAGTGATTCATCACAAAAACAATATGTTAATTATATATGGTGAAATACTTATTTCTAATGACAAATCAATGAAATTTTGTCTTGAAGCACGGTGTCTATGGGTAGCAGTCTTCACGCCAGGTACGCATAGGTGGGTGTATCTGCATGTGGGTGGACCCACCTGGAGACGGATAGAGGAGCAGTGTCTCGGTTCCTAAGAGCATCGGAAATAAATGTTTTCCGGCGGTCTTAGGTAACCCCTGTGAAAGGGTCATTCGACCCACCAGTTGAGAACCACTGCTCTAGATGGAAGGCCAAGAGGTGGGGGTGACGGCCAGAGTGACAAGAAGGCCCCCAGCCTCCATCCATGTCCTGCCCAGCTCCGAGCTCTGCCCACCTGCCTTAGATCCACCTGCCTCTCAAGTGAGTGAGTGCCGCTCCAAACAAACAAACAAACAAATGGACTAGTTACTAGTTTCTGCTTTCTCTTGGATTGAGGTTTGTCTGTGTTTTGTCTAACCGTTGCTGGGTTTGTCTGTTTGCTTTCTGCTTGTATTTTGTATGGTTCTCCGCATATGAAAGCCAGGATAGGGCAATCTCTAGAGACGGTCACTGGACAGGGACATGGCAGAGGAGGATGGGAACAATGAGTCTGAGAAGAAAAGCATTCTGAAATGGATTGCCCGAATCTTCCCTACGTGAGAGAATGATTACCTTGTATGGTGTGTGAAGTATATGCCAATAAAGCTGTTTTCTGAAAACCACTACAGATACTGACATTTTGGGGTCCCTCCATGAAGCAGCAACATCCATGCCATGTGCCCCCATTCAGGGGTCTACCAGCCACAACCACCCATGTCGGACAGCAAGCAGTGAGTCTGCTTTGGGACGCCTCCCTGGGAAATACAGCTGGGCGCACAGCATCGATGTGTATTTAGGCGAAGCCCTGCAAATGAAATGCTGAGATGAAAACAGACAGGGGTGGAGCCACTGGAACTCTGAGCCACCGCCTCGTGCCCAAGGAAGAGGCAAACACCCTGAAGTGCCTTCAGAGAGTCTAACACCTGTGCGTGAAATGCCTACCTAGGAACGTTCGGAGAACAAGGCATAGCTCTGGGAAATGGAAAGACGTGGGGCAGCTGCTGAAACTGCAAAAGCTTCTAGAAACACAATGATGATGAGAACCATCCC
>NW_022109491.1:5291731-5294040 GCF_000313985.2 Echinops telfairi
GTATAGGCAGTCAGAAACTGGAAACCCCAAGAGAGGAAGCAGAACTTTGTCGGAGGTAGAGCTAGAAGAGGAGTTGCCCAGATAAGAAGGAAATCAAAATACGACTGGGGAAGAGCTGCCTCCTCAAAGCAGCCGCATCCAAAGTGACAGGAGTGGAGTAAAGGCTGTGGGCACAAAGCCCTTGGCCCTTCGTTTGCTGCTGGGGCATACCTCAAAATGAGAAGAAATCACTGTTAAAAGTCTACTAATCGGTGCAACTTGGAACATACAAAGTATAAATCTAGGAAAATTGGAAGTCATCCCAAATGAGATGGAACGCATAAAGATCAAAGTCTTAGGCATTGGTGAGCTGAAATGCACTGGGATTGGCCATTTTGAATCAGAAAATCATATGGTTGACTACACTGGGAAGGGCACAGCCGAGAGGAATAGCTTTGCATTCATTGTTGAAAGGGCATTGCAAGGTCTATCTTGAAGTATAGTGCTGTCTGTGTGTGTTAGGTCAGGTTGATTAGAGAAACAAATCCAGTAAAACTCCTATATGTATAAAAAAGAGCTTTATGTCAAGAAGTAATTATACATCACCAGCCTGTGTGACATGAAGTGTCCATGGGATCAGGTATCAGGCATATAAGAGCCAGAACAAAATCATACCCAATGTGAATGGGGGTGGGGGGTGGGGGGCGGGCACAGGGTGGAGACCAAATGCCCATCTGTAGTCAATTGGACATCCCCTCACAAAGGGGTCACAGGGAAGAGATGAGCCAGTCAGGGTGCAGTATAGCATCGATGAAACACACAACTTTCCTCTAGTTCTTTCGTGCTTCCTTCACCCCCGTATCATCACCTCAATTCTACCTTACAAATAGAATTAGACCAGAGCATGCACACTGCTACAGATAAGAGCCCGCAACACAGGGAATCTAGGATAGATAAATCCCTCAGAGCCAACAAGGAGAGTAGAGATACCAGGAGGATTAGGGGAGGTTGGGGGGAGAAAGGGGGAATGGATCACAAGGATCAACCTGTAACCCCCTCCCAGGGGGACGAATAATGGAAAAGTGGGTGAGGGGTGACAGAGGATGATGTAAGATATGGAAATAATAATCTATAACTTATCAAGGGTTCGTGAGGGAGGGAGGGTGGAGGTACGATGGGAAAGAAATGGGGAGCTGATATCAGGGGCTCAAGTGGGAAGAGAATGCTTTGAAAATGGTGACGGTGGGTTATGTGCAAAGGTGCTTGACACACTGAATGGATGTATGGATTGTGATAAGAGATGTAAGAACCCCCAATAAAAGTATTTAATTGTTTTTGATTTAAAAAAAAGAAAGAAAGAAAACATCTCAGTCCAACTCAGACCCATAAATCCAAAAAGTCCCCCTTCGGACTCAGGCCGTCTCCACGCAGCAATGCAGAATGCAGGAAGGCCGCGGGCCAGTGTGTGCAAAGTTGTGTGGATCCTAGGCTGGGAGAGCTGCACCAGCTGCTCTCAGGGTGGCCAGTAAGCAGGAAGGGGACAGCAGAGAGAGGGATGGTGGCTTCCAGAGAGCCATATGTCTTGGTCACACATCCAAGGGATGTCATCAGGCTACAACCTGATTGACAGGCTAACTTCCACACATACCTTCTCACAGGTGCCATGTTGGCACAAAAAGCCCTAACTATCCACCTTCAAGAAAATGCACTCAGTACAGCTATTATTCAAATTTATTCACCAACCACACAAGCTAGTGATGAAGGAATTGATGAATTCGACCAGTGTCTTCAGGGGGATATTGATCAAGCATGTGATCAAGCTGCACTGATAATTATTGGCAATTGAAATGCAAAAGGTGGAAACAAAGGGAAAGGAACGGTAGTTAGAAAACATGGACTTGGTGATAGAAACTAAGCTGCAGATCTCACGATAGAGTTTTGCAAAACCAACGACTTGTTCGTAGCAAATACCTTTTTTCAGCCACTCAAATAGTGACTACACACTCTACTTCTCCAGATGGAGTACACACAACTCAAATTGACGGCCTCTAATGGAAGAGACATTGGAGAAGTTCAATATCAGCAGCGAAAACCAGGCCAGGAGATGACTTTGGAACAGATCATCAATTGCTTATATGTAAGTTCAGGTTTTATCTGGAGAAAATTAAAACAAGTCCACAAGAGATAAAATACAACCTTGAGTATATTCCACATAGAAATAAACTGTTTACTTAATGTAAGGGGATTGGAGAAGTTGCAAAAAGATAAGGCAAGCATTATACCAAAGAGAGGGTATCCATGGCACCAAGAAAGGATTCTATTTCTAAGTC
>NW_022109491.1:5295525-5315558 GCF_000313985.2 Echinops telfairi
GCTCTTTCCTCTATTTCCCTTGATTCTCCTCCTGTCCCACTATCATGCTCAGTCCCCACCAGGATTTCAGCACTTCCTCTTTGTTACATTCCCTTCTTTATGGAAGTAGAAAGCCTCATCTTTCTTTCAAGGAGCAGCTGGAGGTTTCAAACACACAACCACTCTGCCACCAGGGATTTTTGAAACCAGTGGGTTAGAAATTAGCCAGCCCCAAGTCAGCGCTCTTCTCCCTCCTCCAGGGCCAGTAGTTGACCATTTATCCCCTCACTGTGGTCTCACATCATATGCATTGCCAGGGATTGACCCACCACTGCAGCCCTAGCATGGGCACAGAGGTCAAGCGACCTGGCCACGGTGACTGGCTCAGGGATAGGCACGCGGCCTGACCCATGAAAATATCTCCCAGCACAGTTGCTGAAACTACTGAGGATGCCAAGTTAACCCAGGTAGAACTGAGTTGTAATAGTCGGGGGAGGGGGGGCAGGAAGCATTCAGGATCTAGAGGTGATCTCATTGAGGACAACATGTAAGCCATGTTATTGGGAGCAAGTGAGAAAGGAAGGTGGTTCCTTTGTCCGTGGCTCCTTCCTGGGTTTTATGAGATATCCCAATAGACTCCTTATATGACTGCGATGGCTCAGCTCTGCTTTCTGTATGGAAAGAATCCTAACTCAACTTTCCCCGGAGGGCAGCTCTTGAAGAGGAGGAATGTAAGACCGTTTTAGGTAATATAAAGATGATGTTGTACTTGTACTTCTTTTCATGCATTTTTTTACTCATTTTATTGGGGTCTCTTACAACTCTTACAACATTCCATACATCAATTGTATCGATCATATTTGTACATGTGTTGCCATCATCATTCCCCAAACATTTTCTACTTGAGCCCTTTATATAAGCTCCTCTTTTTGCCCCTTCCTCCCCCACCCTCCTGCCCTCATGAATCCTGGATCAATTATATATTGTTACTATTATTTCATGTCTTACAATGTCTGTTGTCTCCCTTCACCCACATTTCTTGTATTCATCCCCTTAGGGGAAGTCATATATCTAACCTTGTGATGGGATCCCCCTTTCTCCCCGTCCCCCCTCCCCAACTATCCCCCTACCCTCATGATATCGCTACTCCCGCTCCTGTTCCTGCGGGGTTATCTGCCCTGAAACCCATCAAGAGCTCTTATCTGTACCAATGTGTGTTTTCTGGTCTAGCCAGATTTGTAAGGTTGAACTGGGTTGTGGTAGTGGGGGAGTCTGGGGGAGGAAGCATTCAGGACCTAGAGGAATGATGTCTGTTTCTTCAGTGCTAGACTGCACCTTGGGTGAATCCTCCCGTCCTTATAACCCTTCTGTGGAGGGATAGACAATTTTCTACAGATGAGCTTTGGGTCTCCACTCCAACCCCCTAGTTCACATCAATATAGTTGTTTGTTTTGCATCTTTTGATACCTGATACCTGATCCCGTTGACACCTCATGATCACACAGGTTGGTGTTCTTCTTCCATGTGGGCTTCTTTGCCTCCCTGCTGAATGACTGTTTGTCTAACTTCAAGCCTTTAAGACCCCAGACACTATATCTTTTGATAGCCATGCACCATATAGCTATACCTCTATAAATAGCTTTTGCCTCCCACTATCATACTCACGCTCCATTCGGCTCTCAGTAATTCCTCTCAGATACACTTGATTAAACCCCACCAGGCATAGGACACCCTCCTTGCCATCAATTTTAGATGTCTTCTTGTTCCCTTATCCCTGAGTTTGTTGGCTCCCTATTCCCTCTCCCCACCCTCTCCTCTCCCATATTCCCCCGGAACTGCTGGTCCCATTGTTTAGGTCTCGGGATTGTTCATCCTGCCTATCATACATAGATAGTTATAGGGCAAAAGAAAAACAAACAAGAGAACAATTGATAGTTCCAGGTCTGTCTGCTGACCCTTATGTATGTTTTCCAACCAATACCCCACAAATGGGTAGTTGTAAAGAACAGAATTTCATTTTCTCATAGTTCCATAGGCTAAGTATCCCAAGCGGTGGGCCCTCAGGCTGGGTCCTTGTCTGATAGCCAGGGGCCGTCTTTCATTTAGGGCCTTCATCTGGCGCCCGTCTTACCCAGTACATGCTTGTCTCCTTGCCCAATCTGGTTTTTAACTCAGAAGCGATTAGGTTTAGAATATGGCCTGCAGTGGTATGGCCTCATTAGCATAATATTAGTACCATTATGGGAAGTGATTACATCACATTACTTCCACAGATACAGAGGGTAGAATTCCAGTACGTCAGAGAGTGCTTCAAAACCTTCACAGAAAATGTTCATTATCTTTTAATTCCATTTCCTCCATGAACTTTTTGAAGCCCCCTCTTATTTTGAGGGTTACAATGCAGTTGATAACAATGCCTATTCAGAAAATTATAACACATTTAAAGCAAGACCATGGTTATAATTAAGATGAAGCAAGAATGTTTTGTTTGGGTTTTCTTAATCTGTTGATTTCAAGGAGAAAAGTCAATAAAGATATCCATCTGGCTTCCTGACAGAAAACAACAGAAGGCAACCCTGGTGTGGTAGTTACATAATTTCATGTCACCCTGGTAAACAGGTCTAGGGGTGGAGTCTAGCCTGTCAATCAGGTCACAGCCTGATGATGCCGTCTTGTGGGTGTGTCCTTCTCATGAGGACTCTGGGAACTTCCTCTCTTTCTCTCTGGCTGCACCTTCCTGTGGAGGAGATACTCGGAGAGCTGGAGGAACCAGCACCAGCACTGAGATGCTTCCACCGCCACTGGATCCACAAGACTTTCTACCCACCGGCCTGTGATCTTCCTGCATTCAGCATCATTGCATGTGCTACGTGAGTCTAAAGAGGATTTCATAGACTAGTATTGGACATATGGCTTAATATTGGAATTATGGGCTTGATCTGGACTGGGCTGGGATGTTTTATCAATATACAATTGCTCTTTGATATAAAGCTCTCTCTTACACACATATGAGTGTCTTTGGAATTGTCTCTTTAGTCAACCTGGGCTAACATACTAGGTTTCTGCTAATTTAGCCACACACACAAAAAAAAGGAACTCACTGGCAGGAAGTCAGGAAGCTCCCCCCAACAAGGCTGGAAAAGTGAGCCAGAACCAAGGGACACCATGCTAGAGCAGCCAGGAACAAAGGCCACTTCGGAAGAACATTCTGATTGGGAAACCACGCCACAGTAGCACCTCCACTGTGGCCACAGGACTTCACTGCCTCCATGCTCACATCAATGTCCCTAAAGCCTTTCCCACAAGTGCTTCCTAAACCAAGTGCCCCGCACCCCTCAACCACACCCACCTGGCTGTCACACTGAATTGCAAAAGCTTGGAAGGGAAGGCACTGGTAGTTGGCAGTACTCAGAACACACAGTGGCCCTGAGAATCAACTGAGGGTACTGAGACCGAGTAGGGAGCCCAAGGCCGACCTGTAGCATGGAGGCTATCGTGCAAAAGGCTTTCATGACCATGGGGGTGCTGAGTAATGGTTGTTCTGAAAAGGGGGTGGTAGGCCAAATACGTCAGGAAACCTATGCGGTGTTAAGCCATCCTGATAACTGGTCCCACCCCAGCTGTTGGGATTAGACCGGTCTGCACTTTAGAACAGGGGGCGGACTGTCTGGCCCACGGACCTTGTAAGGCCTGAGAAATCACCAATACCGGCTTATATCACAGGCTTCACCAAAGAGGAGCCGTTCCAGACATCACATTAGGGGTGAGTTCATGAAATGTTTGACCGGTATGGGCCACCAACGAGGCTATCAATCTCCAGATAGCGCTTTGCAGAAAAAAGGTTCCCACCCCTGAGTTTTTAGAATGAATAACCTGAGCCCAGGGAGCTTGCAAAGTTCTGAGGGGGTTCTCTCGTGCAGCCAAAGCTGGGAACGACTGGGCAAAGCCTCGGGCTTCCTTAGTGGGCGGTTTCATGCAATTTCTTCATCAAAGGGGGCCCTTGGCCTTATCAGAGCTCCTTTCTAGCATCCCACAATTGGCTTCCTTGCGCTCCTCCTTCTCAGCTCTTGTGCTAATGCTGTTTTCAGCTCTTCCAATTATGTGATTCCCTTATCTTTATACTACTGAGAATACCTTACAAGATTTCTTAAACAGCAACTAAATTTATCTGCCTGTCATTTTGTTTTCATTATCCATGATAGCAATCTCTTGCATAGTTTATGAGAACGCATCAAGTGATTGGTTTTAAACAAACAAACAAAAACCCGTCCCATCAACATTTGTCCCCGGGTGTATAGGACACGTGTTGTTTGGGTGGTGTGCACGTGATCTGCATCCGGTCCAGGTGTTAACTTTTCTCCTGCATCTAGAGATAGGTGTTCTTATCTCCTGCTCCCTCCTTATCACGAACAACGGTGTGCTGTTTCCTGGGTTGTGATGCTGTGGCCCAAGTTTCACTCCATAATGAAAGCAATCGTTCTGAAAGCTTGCCAAAGGAAATACAGATGCAAGGTAATTGTCAAAAAGTTCTTCGTTTTGAGCGCGCATAGGCATTTGCTCATCATGCTTGACAGCTGATGGCTTTTAACTGGAGAATGTCTGTAAAAATAACAAGAATTTTAACAAGCTAGCTCTGGCTTGCTTTCACAAGAGCTTATCAACAAAGGTGGCTTGGATCCCTGGAGCGAATAGGGGGGCCAAACTCGATGCCTGTTGAGCCACAGTTGCACCGCCCGGTTCCCACCCCCCCTGGCTACCCAGGCATAATACCCATGCCTCTGCGCTCTGAGCAAGTTCTGATGACCCAGGTGGCCAGTTGTCACTTTGGTTCCTCGAACCCTGAACTTCAAAGCCTCGGTCCTGTGGACATTTGGGACCAGGTAACAATGGTAGTTACATAATCTGGTGTCGATTTGGAATTTAAGAGGATTAAAAGTGAAAGGGGTGGAGTCTAGTCTGTCAATCAGGTCATAGTCAATGAAAGCCTCTGTGTGGGCGTGGCCTTCTCCTGAGGATTCTGGGAACTCCTGGATTTCCACTTTGGAGGCGGGAGACACTCTCAACTTACTCCTTGAGAGACACTCTACGGACAAGGCACACGGCACTACGCTGATAGACCTGGGAACTGGAGGAGCCATGTGGAGACCCCTGCCACTGCTGAGATGTTTACAACGCCACTGGATCAACAAGACTTCCCACCCACCGGCCTGTATCTTCCTGCATTCAGCATCATTGCATGTGTTATATGAGTCTGAAGAGGGCTTTATAGAGTGGTATCAGACATATGGGCTAATATCAGGCTTATGGACTTGATCTGGACTGGGCTGGGATGTTTTCTCAATGTTCAACTGCTCTTGTACATAAAGCTCTTTCTTATGCACATATGAGTCTCCCTGGATTTGTTTCTCTAGTTTACACAGACTAATACAGTAACTCTTTGTTGTGGGAGCTGTTCTGAGCACTGTGGGATGTTTAGAAGCATCCCCTGCATTGCCACCCCCCACCACCACCACCCCCAACTAAGTTTGAATAGCATGTACACTCAGCTCTGGCTCTGAGGATCCACAATGTCCACAGACATGGCCAAATTTTGCTAAGGGCGAGACCAGGGACAACATCACTCCCACTCTGGTCACAACCCACTGTTGTTGCCCTTGATGCACATTAGAACTCTGTGGGATGCTTAAATACTTGGCTTTTGTCCCCAGTCAGTGGAACCTGAGTCACCCAAGGCTTCGCCAGGAATGCAGGACTAAGAGCCGAAGCCACACGGCCGCAGTTCCTCCAACATCTCTCTAAGCAGACCCTCCACCTCGCGACTCAAGAAGCTACCACAAAACAACCACATCCTCTACCATGTGGGACACTGCCTGGTAAAGTTTGCGATTCTAGGAGGTTTGGGGGGTACAAAGGAAACATTATTTTTCAAGCGTAAGTACATATGGACAGAGGCCCAGAGAGGAGGCTGAAAAGGATGGGGGCAGGGGGGCAGTGTTGGCCAATGAGGGCAAATGAGGTGTGCGGAGGGCCAGCAGCAGGGTGAATGACAAAGGAGCGGCCTGTCCAAGGCCACCCCACCGGTGGCCAGGAGATCAGAGCCTGGGGCCCTCTGATTTTTTGTTTGTTTGTTTGTTTGTTTTAATTCCTGGTCTATATCTTTTACAGTAAGGGGTTACAAAAAGTGTGAAGTTTTTAGCATTTCCTTTTTTCTCTCTCTCTCAAACCACAGCAGCTTGATTGAGATATAACTCACATGCGGTAACATTCACGGCTTCAAAGTACACAATTCAGTGGGGGGTTTTAGTCTACTCACAGGGTCGTCAGCCACCTCCATTCTCTAATTCTGACGCACTTTCATCAGCCCAAAATGAAATAACACACCAATTAGTAGTCATGCCCCGCTCCACCCCACTAACCCCACAATCCTACTGGTTGCCAATAGGGTCACTCTGACTCCTTGTAACTCTCTGGGTTAGCGAGAACTGAGCTGCAGAGGGTGCCCTTGGCTGTAACCTTTATGGAAACAAATCACCAGGCCTTTCTTCCACAGTGCCAGTGGTGGGTTGATCAAGACCACCACTGGTC
Source organism: Echinops telfairi (assembly GCF_000313985.2). Lineage (NCBI taxonomy): Eukaryota > Metazoa > Chordata > Mammalia > Afrosoricida > Tenrecidae > Echinops > Echinops telfairi. Next base: position 5,302,090 of record NW_022109491.1, read on the forward strand.
TACCATAAATCTCTGCACACTTGCCTATCTCTGACATTTCATCCAAAGGGGATTGTGCAGTAGGTGGTCGGTTGTTCCAGGCCAAGTTCTCTTTGCACCATCTCTTCAACATTCATCTGTGCTGTCGAAGCACGGGGACTTCGTGCATCACCCCTTATTGCCGAAGCTGTTCCCTGCAATGGCTATACCGGATTGTGTTCTCCAGTCTGCTGGTTGATGGACTTTGGGTTCTTCCCACTCTGGGGCCATTAGCAACAATGTTGCTCTGAACGTGGGCTCATGTGCAGGGTTTTGAGTGGACACGGGTTTTCGATTCGTGATTTTCTTTTCACACATACTTGTGACCTTCTCAAGCATATATGAGCATGTGATGCGTCAACTCACTTAAAGAGGACGTCAACTTTCTTTATCATTTTATTGGAGGCGCGTACAGCTCTTATCACAATCCATTATGCATCCATTGTGTCGAGCACCTTTGACCATATGTTGCCATCATCATTTTCAAAACATTTTCTTTCTACTTGAGCCCTTGGTATTGGCTCCTCAATTTTTTTCCCTCCCTTCTTCACCCTCCCTCCCTCATGAACCCTTAATAATTTATCTTTTTTTTTTCATGTCTTATCCTGACCGACATCTTGCACCCACTTTTCTGTTGTCTGTCCCCCTGAGAGGAGGTTATATGTCAATCACTGTGATTGGTTCCCTTTTTATCCTCCCACCTTCCCCTTCCCCTCCTGGTATCACTACTCTCATTATTGGTCCTGAGGGGTTTATCTGTCCTGGATTCCCTGTGTTTCCAGCTCTTATCTGTACCCATGTACGTGCTCTGGCCTAGCCAGATTTCTAAGGTAGAACTGGAGTCATGATATGAGGTTGCTAACCCATAGAGTTACAAGGAGTCAGAGTTACCCCATTGGCAACCAGTAGGGTTGTGGGGTTAGTGGGGCGGAGGGGGCATGACTACTAATTGGCGTGTTAGTTCATTTTGGGCTGATGAAAGTGTGTCAGAAGCATTAAAGAACTAAAGGAAAGTTGTATGTTTCGTCAGTGCTATATTGCACCCTGATGGACTTGTCTCTTCCTTGCGACCCTTCTGTAAGGGGATGTCCGATTGTCCAAAGATGGACTTTGGGTCTCAACTCCGCACTCCCCCCTCATTCACATCAATATGACGTTTTGTTCTGGGTCGTTGATGATGTCTACTTTCTAAATGTGAGGTCCTTAGTGATATGGCAGGAGCCCCACTGCTAACCAAAAGGTCAGTGTTTCAACCCTACTAGCCATTCCACAAACGCAGGATGCCGCAGGCGGCTTCCTTAAGGACTGCAGCCTTGGAGACGCATGGGCTGCTTCCACTCTGTCGCTGAGTCAGAATTGCCTCGGCAGCAATGCCTTCTTATGAGCTAAATGTCCCTCCCACCCGTCTACATGAGCCCCTGAGTTTACGGCCCAGTTGACAAACGATCTGCAAAATCATCACAATCACTTGTTCTTATCAGAAATGCTTCCTTGTCCAGACGTACACGAGGGGGAAGATGTACCTCTGAGTCAGGGGTGCTCAGCTCTCATCCTTGAATGATCATGAGTGCTACCTGAAAACATGGATGCTGGACTCCTACCTGTCCCGAGCAACCAGGCTCCCTTGGGGTGGAGCTGGGGGATGTCCATTCTCTAGCGCTCTCCAGGAAATCCCAATCTAGAGGTAAGGCTGGGGCCCACTGCTTCACACATTCCCTGTTTCTCGAACAAAGTAGTTGAATGTCTAGCCACTAAAAGTATAAAAGTAGGAGGTGTATGGTTATCCCTGGTGGCAGAGTAGGTTACACACAAGTTGCTAACCAAAAAGGTCAGTGGTCCCAACCTAACTCTCTCCAAAGGAGAAAGATGTGGCTGTTGGCTTCTACAAAGATTTCATGTCTTGGAAACTTGTTCTGTCCTATAGGGTCGTTATGAGTCAGAATCAACTCCGTGGCGGTGATTCTGGGCTGACCACGCCTGCCACAGTAGTCAAGCTCATTCTGACTCGTGGTGAGTCTACAGTACCTAACAGAAGTGCCCCCATTGGATGTCCACGGCTGCCATCTTTAAAGAAGCTGACTGATCCAGCCAATGTGGGGTGGCTGGTGGATTTGAATCGCTGACCTTTTGGACAGCAGCCAGTCAGATAACCACTGCCTCACCAGGGCAGTGGTTTAGGACACACATATTCAAACTTCACCTCCTAGTCTTGACTCGTTTATGGCTTCTCTCACTAAGTGGCAGTTCACATGTTTGAAGTCTAACCCCTGTGGGGTGGGCGCCATTACTACAATTCCCAAGTCGTATGGAGGATCTGAAACATCAGGCTGCTGGCTCAGGCTGACACAGCTGGGATGGAGACCTTCAAGTCTCTCCAAGTCCAGAGATGGTGCTTTTGACCATTACTAAGCACGGCTTGAGGGAGGGTCGGCATGCTTTGGGAGGAGGACTGAGCTCAGATCACGGTGCCAGCGCCCTGTGGCACAGAGGACCAGGTGTTTCTGAGACACTACACTCAGCCTTGGCACTCTGAGCCACCCCGTCTCTCAGGACCACCAGATAACCTCTCAGCAGCAGCGTACACAAGCGGGCTCCATAGCAGCTCTCTCTGGCAGGTGCATGCTGTACCAAGGTCTCCCCTGCCTGGATTCAGGGAGGCCAGCAGAGACTTTCTTCTGCTTTCCTGCTTGTTTGAGATCAAGGTTAATACCAAATTGCTAGCAAAACTCCAAGTAAACATCTTCCCAAAATCATTTCCGCTTCACCCAAGTTTAGGGGAAGGCTGCACCACAAGAACAAGTTTCCAGACGGATGGGTCGAGCATTTTAAGAACGACCAAGAAGACCTCAAAGACAGGAGAAGGAAGACCACGACACTCAAAAGAATAAAGACACTGTTTCTGAGACCCCGGCACGGATGGAAGGAGACCACAGAAATCCCACTGACGGGGTAGCTCCTGGAGGGGGAACTCGCGGCTCAGCCTTCTCAACAACATCTTGACCTCAGCAGGCTTTCGGCTCGATCGATACCAAGAGCACTGCTTGAAGATCAGCTGGCCCCAAGAGCTGGTATGTCCATCCGTCCTTTCAGATCAAAGCAAATGACGATGGTTTGATGGAATGAATTGTAACTGGAGGCAAGCTCTGGGTTTCCCCAATATGCTCCAGAGCACGAGGCCCACTTAAAACAGTGGCATACAAGGGGCTCTGCTGAGCCAGTTCAATCCCAGGGAAAGAGGCCCGCTAAGAAGGGAGTGGTGATCATTTTCTAAGAGTCCAACTCTTTCCAGATTTTCTCAAAGGACACAGGACAAGCATAGGACAGCTTCTTGGGATGAATTTTTTAATTATTGAAAATTGCAGGGGTGAGAAATGGTCTAGGGAATTTGCACCAAGGAATTCTTCTCTCTCATGAGCATGCACCTGCTCCTTCTTTGAGGGTAGCAAGGTGGGATTTCATAGGGAAACCTTATCTGATCCACTCTACAACCTTGATCTTACTTACCCGTCCAAACTTCTTTGCGTTCCCCAAGGCTCTTTGAAGAGCCGTGTAAGAGGAGCACGACTTGGTGGTCCTTGTGGATCGTGAAGAGCGCAGGATTCTCTGGAGATGGGTTCTCACCCAACTCACTGCCGTCAAGTTGATTCAGACTCACGGGGACCCTGGTAGTTTCGGAGACTGTAACTCCCTCTCCTCTTCCTCCCAATGGGGAAGGGCTAGAGAGTTGGGCACAGTGCCCTCCAGGGTGTCAACCAGAGGAAAGTACCTCAGCAGACACCACCTCCACCCTCTGACATTCTTGTTACATGATTTTGCAGCAATCCTGTTTGATGCTCCCTTCTATTTCCGTGATTAGAGAAAGAGGTGCTTGAAGAAAACCCTGTCACTTGCCCCCACCCCTTCCTTCCTTGGGAGGAGGTGTGACGGCAGGAAGCTTGGCGAGGGGGGGCTGCCACACTGTGACCTTGGAGGAAAGGCCAAGAGAACCGGGGGGATGCCAGAAACATTCGGATGCACTTGAACTACGAGCCGAGCCTCCATGACCGCCTCCTCACAGATGGGCATGCCTGAAAAAAGCAGCCTGGTATGTCTGCCCTGCTGTTCCGGGTTTTCTGTTGCCTGAATCATAAAAAGGATCCCAAACGGAGACAGAAAGTTACTTAACTTCTCCGAGCTCCTGGAAGCACTGGTGGGCATCCGCTCCTGCCCCTAGAAAGCCTGAGCCCCGCACCAGCTAGAGAATGCTCAGGCCAGGTTCCTCGGGGGACGCTTGTTGCCTCGTGGGTGCAGGCTTGTGGGGACCGTGCCCGGTCCTCCCTGAACCAGGCCGTGGCCTGTTCCCCGTGTCCCACCCATCAGAAGCCCCTCCTCAGAATCTGAGGATTGAAGCATAAAGCTGTTGAAGCTCCTGCTTGGAGGGGGTGAGGGGGGGGGGCGGAAATCACAATTCGACTGGTCCTGCCACAGGACCGTCCCCATACTTAGCCAGGTGAGCATCCGTTTGTTCGCCAAAGAGAGGCTGATTGAGCACATCCCATCGTTTCACTCAGATAACATGTTGTATGTGTTTTACAAGCCAGGCAGAGACCTTGCACATGAGTCTCATATGAGTGCTATAGGCATGCATACATGATGCATGTGGGCGTGCTGTATGGGGAGAGTGTGGCAGAAGGTGCCAGGGTGTGAATGCAGACGTGAAGGAAACCAACCAAGGCCCAGGGCTTTTATCCGAGGGGAGTCCGGTGAGACAAAATGAAGTGTCTTTCATAAATGGCACCAGAAGATGATGAGGGCTATGGAGAAAAGGAGATTCTGAGGATAGGACGCTGAGAAGGCACCAGAACACAGTAGCCTCTGTCTCCGAGGGTGGTCACCAGAGGGCTCTCGCAGGGAGTGCTATCTGACCAGAGTGTTCCACGTGGAGAGCGAGAGCGAAGGCCCAGGACATTCATGTTGGCCTAGATTTACTAGAGCTAACGCTCCATCCCTTGTAAACAACGCCTCTTAATTGGTTAAAAAATCGGCTAACTTGGCGTGTGTATGTCAGCAGAAGGCGCTACACGGTGTCCTGACCACTCTCTCTTGAGAAAATATGTTCGAAGCCACAGCAACACATTCACAAGTGACCTTTGGGACCGTCACCCATTTCTCTGCGGGGGGCTGCTGACTCCTTAGGTGGCGTCTCTCCTCAGGGAGACAGCTTCTGCCAGTACAAGGTGGGGAAGTGTCAAATACTATTAAAACTTGATTGCTAATTCAACCGCTATTATGCTTGATCTGCTTGTCATGTGAGAAGTGCACAATGTCGCTTAATAAAATGGATCGAACTCCCTTTGAGGATCTTTTTTGTCGCCGAGACTCACTGAGCCTGTCTCCATCCGGACCGGACCTTCCGCCTCTCCCAGAGTTCATTAGGGACACATTTCCTTGAGCAAGGCCAGGGCTCAGCAAAGTACGTTCTGGAAAAGGATGTTTGGGGGAGGCGGAGGCTTCCGCGCTCCCTTTTTATTTCTTCTCATTAGTCAGACCAACTGCCTAATGATGCCGTTCATGTGGGTCACTGGGAAAACCAAATCAAAGCCATTTGCATCAGAGCCATCTGTGATCAGATAAATAACCCACCGAGGCTACAGTAACTAACTCGAACATCGCTAATTATAAACGCCAAGTCCAAAAATGCATCCGGTCAAGAAAACATTTCTTTTCTTACTGTCTTATGGCCGTCACGTGTTGCCAGCCTGGGACCCAAGAGAGGGGTAGATCCGTGTTTGCTAACACGATGGTGGGGCTAGCTCTCTGTCTTTGAACACAGCCAGCACCAAGCAGCAGCTGGCATGGGATTTCTCAGAGGAGGCCATGGAAGACATCAGCCTTCAGGTAAGACTGACCTGAATTCAACCCTGTGTGGTCTTGGGCCAGGAAGTCCCCAATTTACAATGGGGTCGCAACAACTCCGACATAGTCAGTTCTGGTGGGAGCTGAGGATCTCCTATGCTTTTTCCCCTTTTCAGGGTTCTCGCCCTGTATTATCGGTACCTTTATAAACCCCGTCTTTGAACACCTCCAAGTGAGTACCTGCAAATGCTGTCAGAGCAGATCGTATGCGGCTACACTGTAAGCAATAGTGGTTACTAATGTTAACACAGTCATGAATGCGGTACGTGGAACCTCAGTCGCATTCCAGGTGCTACCCGCAATCCTGGAACTCAGGTCACATGCCTGTAAAGTGGAAACACAGCTACTAGAGGAGGTTTGGGGGGGTTGACTGTTTTTCTTCTAAGAGATTCTCCAGATTGTAAGTGACAGAAAATCTGATGCAAAGTAGCTTAAGGAAAGAACAGGAGATTCATTGCCTCAAATATTTTAAGATATCAAAACCAGAACTGGTTCCAGGCACAGCTGATGTGGGAGTTCAGAAATCCCATTGCAACCAGGTGTCTCTCTGTTTCTGGGCTCTGCTCTCCTCTGGGTCAGCTGCACGCTCAACATGACAAATGGCGTCAGCAGCTCCTGGACTACCTATTTGTCTAGTGAAAAATAGAATACCCCTCCCTGGCTATTTAAAGTGTGGCACGTGGCTAGCAGGAAAACAACAGAGCCCACATGGAAGAAGCACACCAGACTGTGTGATCACGAGGTGTCGACAGGAATAGGTATCAGAAATTCTAAAAACAAGCCATCAGATTGACATAAAGGAGTACTGACAAAGTGGAAACCCAAACCCCACCTGTCAGATAATTGGACAGTCCTCACAGGAGGGCCACGTGGAAGGGATGATCTATCCAGGGTGCAGTATAGCACTGATGAAACACATAAATATCCTCTAGTTCTTTAATATTCCCTCCCCTTACTATTATGGTCTTAGTTTCACCTCATTAATCTTGTGGGACCTGTGTATGTTCATTTGGATAATTAAGGTCATTCAATGCATGAAATCCAAGATAGAGAAACCCTTCAGAAATAGTAATGGGAGTAATGACTCCCTGAGGGTATGGGAAGGGTTGGGGAGAGAGAATTGATAGCAATGATGACTGCAGAACCCACAGGAGGGGAATGAATAACAGAATTGTAGGTGAATGGATACAGTGGATGGTGTAAGATATGGCAGATAATAACATAGAATATAGTAATAAGGGTTCCTGGGGCATAGAGATGGGATACAGGGAAGCTGATATCAAAGAGTTCAAGAAGAAAGAACATGTTCTGAAAATGGTGGTGGCAGCAACTGTACAATTATGCTTGATCGAATAGAATGATGGATGATGTGTTAGTCTGGGTACTTTGGAGAAACAAATCCACAGCAACTCATGGATAAGAGAGAGTTTTATGTAAAGAAAACGTGCATCACGAAAACATCCCAACCCAATGCTGCCCAAGCCCACAAGTCCAACATTAACCCATTAACCCAACACCAGTCCACAAAGTCCTTCACCTCACAAAACAGAGGCAATGATGCCGACTGCAGGAGGAAAGGTGAGTCAGTGAACGAACAAGCATCTCAGCACTAGCAGGGGTCTCTACACGGCTGCTCCAGCACCCAGGGCTGCATCGGGATAGGTCCATGTAGCTTCTCCTTGGGGATGTCTTGTAGGAAGTCAATCTTGCAAGCTGAAGCAGGGAATTGCTAAGGCAGCTGCACTCGGTGCAACCATCACAAAGCAAGAGACCCGAGAACTAGAAAGGTGAGGCTCACCACCCATTTATCCCTCCGCCTTTCAATTAGCCCCACATGTGATTATCGGCCAGGCTGGCACGATTAACTAACTCAGATGGTTATACTATCTGTAAGAGCTCCCAATAAAATTATTTTAAATAAATAAATAAAATAGAGTGTGACGTCGGCCCAACCCTCAACCTATCCCTCTAAGGCAGTGGTTGCCCAAATGCCCATGTTGGAGCGACAGATGGGTCAATGTCATTCAAACCCCAAGGATGGGTTGTGAAAACAAGCTAGGTCTCCACAGGGAAACCATGTGCTGCCATCAGGACCAGGGTTAATGCATACGGGGAAGAAAGAGATATCCAGTACCAATAGCCACTTTATGAGGCATGTTGGGGGGATTCGGTAAGATAAGATTAGTCTAGCATCTATGTCAGTTAAGAACACTTTAGGTAGGACCACAAGCACCACAGCCTCCACTACCCTGAGACCAGAAGAACTAGATGGTGCCCAACCGACCACTCTGATTGGGATCATAATAGAAGGTTTTATACAGACAAGGAGGGGGAAAAAATGTAGAAAACAAAATTCAAATTTGTTAAAAAAAAAAAAGGGTCACACTTACTGTTCTGATAAAAGACTAATGTAACTCCCCTCACCCCTAAACTGTGGCCCTTAAACACCCCTCACATCTGGAACTGAGCCCACTTCCAGGAATCCGCTTTCAGCCAGACAATCGACAAGCCTACAAAGTAACCCAGGGGGCAACATACTCCTCAGAGCGTGAGACCAAATGGGCAGCATGTGTCCAAAGCCGGCACTCGGAGCACAGGAAGAGCCAGGACCTAAGGACTCATGGGAATGGGGGACCCAAGGAGGACGTGGGAAGAACGCCGTTACCTTACGGGGCTTTGAAATCAATGCCAAGAAAGGAAATCCACATAAAATTATATAAACTATTGAACAGAAAATCAATTTGCTCTCGAAAACTCCCACTTTGGGGTTGGGAGTGAGGACGGTATTTTATGAGGTCTCTGTGGTGGTCCACAACAAGGTGAATATACTAAATGTTACTAATTTGTTCGCTTTGAAATCGTTTCATGTTATACGAATTTCATATCAAAACCTTGTTCAAAACGCTTTGGGCTGCAAAGAACAGAAAACCCTCACCGGGTGACTTACACCAGTAGAGACTTGTCTTAGACAGCAGGCAGCTCAGAGGTGCAAAGGGCAGGGCTGGTCAATGAAGCCACCGAGAACCGAGACATGCCTTCTCCCGACCCATGGTCCTCAGCATGGGCACTGGTCCCCATTGTCCTAAGGCAGCTGCTTCTGCTCCAGGCATTGCATCCATGTTCCAGGTGAGGATGGGAGAGCCCGCGCGCAAGGCTGGGAAGGACGAAGGAAAAGCTGAGGTCTCCACAGAAAGGCCCGCTTCCACCTTCCTGGCCAGCCATGGATACAGATGGCCACCCCTGGTTGCCAGGGAGATGCAGGGAAGTGCGCGTTTTCATCTGGCCACACTGTCCGCTTGAACAAAATCACCGTTCTGCTGGGAAGACAGAGATGGGGGACGGGACGGACACCTGGCATTGTCTGCTGTGAGCCTAGCACAAGGTGGGGCTTCAGAAAACGGCAGTGGAAGTGGAAGCCGTGGGTTTTGATCGTGAGATGCTGACAACAAAAGATACCATCCTCCTTGTCATTATCTCCTAAAGCTCACTGATTTCTCAGGTGTGGGTTAAATCGGTTTATTTTTAGTCCTGAATGCAAGCTGATTGAACAGGGAAAAATGAACAGGAGAGTGAAAAGAGACCAGTACTCCTCTTACGCCAATCATTTGCCTTGCCCCACACACCCCCCACACCACCCCCGCCACCCCTCTTTTTCTAATGCAACTGAACTGCTTCTGTAACAGCCCCCTCCTCCAAGCAACGTCTGGGAGGCAGACTTGCTAGACAACTTGCTTTCAGATCCCCCCAAAAGAATAGTTCTTCGTAAACAGCTTTATTTTTCTATCTTAGTGCCGACCTGGCATGCCTGTTTCCACAGTCAATTAGCATACAGAGTCTGACTTCCCATTCAAGGTGCAATGGAAACAAGAGAAATGGGTTTTAATAAAGAGGGTTGCAAGGAGAGTCCGTGGGAGAGGAGGAAAATGCAGGGTTTACACCAAGCGTTGAAAGAACATCAGCGAATGTGAGAGGAATATCAGCAATTCTCTCCATCCTGGACCCTGTTTCTATTGATTTTCAGTGTTTAGTTCACAAGAAGAGATAGTCGCTGCATGATTAAATGCCATTTACATAAAGTATGAATTACACCCAATATAAAAGAAATTTCCTTTTCTAATGAAAATGTATTTATGTTTTGCTCAGGAAAAGGGATCACTGTTTATTTTTTTTTGGAAGACAAATAATAAAAAGAAACGGAAAAGCCCCCATAGTCTCGCCCTACAGGGAAAACGACTTATTGTCTGTCTATCTCAGGCTGACTTCTCACTCTACGTGCACGAGCACACACGCGTTTCTAAAAACAGAAAGAAACGCGTCACACTCGCCTGCTAGGAGAGGGAACATTTATTCTCGACGCCTCCTGGTTCCTTGCCCAGGGAGCACAATCACAGAAGCACTCTAGCCCCCGCCCCATAGAAGAATGTGGAGCTGACACACGCGCACACACACACACACACACACACACACACACGGGGTTGAAAGTTGCCCCCTTGCTTCCCTGCCCCAGAACTGTGCAACCTTTGAGGCAGCCGTCTCTGGAAAGTGCACCTTCTCCTTAGGTGGGACGGCCCAGGCTCCTGCGAACACGCCCCTAAGCTACATGGCCCAATAACGCATCCATCAGGGATAAAGCTGACGTTGAATCTGCTTCACGGGAGGTAATTTTTGGCAATGCATCCAGAACTGCGGAGAGAAGAATGTTCCTTCTTAGGCCTCCTCAAGCCCCAGCAGACACGTCTTGATGGTTAATAGACTTTTCTGTATTGTATGTTGCGCACCCATCCCCACGTCCATGGGATGCCCGTAACCGTTGACATTGTGAGGATCCTTCGGGTCGGTTCTGACTCATAGCGACCGTATATGCAAAGGAAGGAGACACCACCCAGTCCTGCGTTGTCCTCACGAAGGGGACGTTGGCGCAGCCCACCGGTGCAGCCACGCGTCCATCCGTGTCGTGGAGGGGCTTCCTCTTTTTCACTGTGCTCCACTTCAGCAAACAGGCGAGCATGGCGTCCTCCTCCAAGGGCTCTTCGCTCCTGACAATGTGCCAAATACGTAGGACTCAGTCCCCCCATCTTCCCTTCCGAGAGCCCTCTGCCGGTGCGTCTCTCTGATGGACGCGGTTGCCCTTTGGGCAGTTCATGGGACTTTCCATGCTCCCCAGCACCATCATCCCAATGCACGGATGCTTCTCCCGTCTTCCTTACTCAAGGTCCACCGTTCACGTGCACCGAGGGCAACTGAAAAGACTACGGCTGGGGCCAGATGCACCTTAGTCCTCAAAGAGTGACAGCCTTCCTCTTCAATACTTTAAAGAGGTGTGGGACAGCAGATTGGCCCAATGGCATGCATCCGTTTGACTTCTCGGCTGCTGCATCCATCAGCATTGATTGGAATAGAAATTGTTTGAAAGGATACTACTTAATTACAGTACATCTTGTACAACAACTTATTGGTCCATGCCATATTGATGGGCACTTGCATGCCCTCGGTGTTTCCACTAGTATAGACAATACTACAGTGACTATCCTAGCACATACATCTCAGTGCACTTACCCAGTGATGTCCCTAGATCAGCAGCCGGTAAGCTTCTGAGACATAAAAGCCAAGCCTGTCCCTCACAACAATTTAAAAATTATCTGAGAGCCATGAATATAATTTCACAGACAAGTAAAATCACCATCATCTGAATAATATCCTTGAAAATTTGTAAATTTTACTTCAGAGCCACGGGAAAGGGCTGAAAGGGCCACAGGTGGCTCCGGGACCACAGTTTGCCTGCCCCTGCCCTAGATGAACTCCTACACATGACAATGGGAGTTCAAAGCACCTAGACGTATAAACAGGGAGACTTACTGCCAGATTTCCCTCCCAAAACGTGCAGCAGTGGAACTGACAGGGTCTACACGTCGCCAGCATAGTTTCGTTTCCCTCTGTCCCGTCTGCAGAGGGAAAGGTAACATCTGATGGGATTCACAATTCTACTCATGCTGAGGCGGCATAACTTTGCATAGGTGCAGTATATTCTGCAATGAGCCCCTAAGGAAATTCATTTTTGATGATTATATACATAGCCGACGTCCTGATCCATCACAAATGTCTCATTCAACATGACACGTCAGAGGCTTCCCACAAAACAACTTCCTGAGGCCTGCTCTCCCACGGCTCCTTGAATGCGCCCATCCTAAAGTCAGGGTGCAGAGCTGCAAGCCACAGAAGCCATCACTGTGGCACTTACAGAATCTCGTGTCGACTTGCGAAGGGGTAGAGTCGAGCCTGTAGATCAGGCCACAGCTTGATGGCCTCATTTGGAGGTGCCACGGAGATAAGTAGCTCACTGGAGGCCAGATACACACAGACTCCCCGCTTCATCTTCCTTGATGACAAGCTACATGGAGCTAACACTAGAGCCCTGGAGCTGGAGGAGCCACATCAAGATCACTGCCAGCGCTGAGATGCTTCCACCGCCACTGGATCCACAAGACTTTCCACCCACTGGCCTGTGATCTTCCTGCAGTCGACATCATTGCATGTGTTGCTTGAGTCTGAAGAGGAATACAGATTGGTATCGGACATGTGAGTTAATATCAGAATTATGGGCTTGATCTGGACTGGACTGGGACGTCTTCTTAATATACAATTATTCTTTATCTAAAGCTCTTTCTTATACACACATGAGTGTGTGGATTTGTTTCTCTAGTCAACCCGGACCAACACAGATGTGAGAAAGCTTTAAAAGAATGGTACCTGCCCACCGTGCTTCTTGAGTGTGAGATCCGGTCCACATGGGTCCTTGTCTGCAACATCCTGGGATCTTTGGCGGCTTCCATCTACTCAAGTCAGGAAACTGAGAACCCTGCCTTCCCTCCAGAGCCTCCAATATCCCACCACCAAGCAGCCTGGTACCTCTCTCTGCAAGCTGTCACACTCCTACCTGCCCACAATAGATGCATGCTACCAAAGGGGGGAAAGCAAGGAACAGGACCTGACCCTCACAGGGCATCCTTGAGACTGGCCTCAAAGTGCACCGCCACTGAGCTGATGTGTAAGATGTAAAGGGCAAGCTAGAACTGCCCTTGTGGGGTTCCAAGACTTAACTCTCTGTGGGAATAGAAAACCCCTCTTTCTCCTGGGGAGCAGCTGGTGGTTTTGAACTGCTGACAATGCATACCCACTACATCCCATCCCCAGGGCTCCTGAGCCTGGAAGCAGCCCATGAATAACCTTTAAACCCTGAATCGAGACTCTCACGTGAAACCATGTTACATGAAACGGCAGGATGGCCCAATCGATAAAGTATATTTGCCTTGAAAGTATTGTTTTTACAAAGAATGACCTATGTAGAGTACTAACTGACAACAGGTCACCTACAGCACAGATGAGAACGTTAAGGGGCAGAGAGCGTATATCAATGGTGATGAGACAATGCACACGTGAAGTACGTAAGCAACATCATTGAGCAGTCCATGCAGACATGTGAATGGAAGGATATCTGGTGGTGCATGTGGTGGTAGTAGAGGTGAATAAAAAGAAACGGAAAAGCCCCCATAGTCTCG
>NW_022109491.1:5316239-5330425 GCF_000313985.2 Echinops telfairi
TAAAAGGTTGGCAGTTTGAAAACAAAGAGAAAGATCCTACCAATCCACTGCACTCATTTCTTTTTAATGATATTTAAAATATATTGCATGATCTGAAATTTCAAACTTTGATGAAAAAAAAAACAAAACTTTGCTTCTGCCTCTTCCTTGGGACATTCAGAGGGAGTCATTTGCTTCCGCCAGAACAGAAGCCAAGCATCCTGAAACAGACGGGCCCTTGTTCTCCTTGTGCTTTCGATGTAAAGCCATGCCTGCTTTGTGACTGGATAAAAAATTCTTTCCCTGGGAGAGAAAAGCTCACGACACACAGAATCCAGGAACAGAAATGGGAGTAGCAATACCAGGAGGGTAGAGGAAATGTGGGAGAGGAGGAGAGGAAGAGGGAGCCGATTGCAATGATCAACACATAACCATCCCCATCCCCATCCCCACCCTCAGGGGGATGAACAACAGAAACCATGGGGAAAGAGAGACAGTAGTCAGTGTAAGATATGAAAATAATAATTTATAATCTATCAAGAGGTCACAAGAGTGCAGGGAGGGAGGGGAAAGAGAGGAGCTGATACTAAGGGCTCAATAGAAAGTAAATTTTTAGAAAATAATGATGGCAACATAATAATGATGGCAATAATGATGTACAAATATGCTTGATACAATTGATGTATGGATTGTTATAAGAGTTGTAAGGGCCCCCAATAAAATGATCTTTTAATTAAAAAAGAAAACATTCTTTCCTAGCCTGGAATTCTTCCAACCACCTTTCCCCACCTGTTCCTGATACCATCCAGAATGGTTGTGCCCAGAGGAGAAAAAGCTATAAGACATTGATTGATGGTGTCTTGACAAGTGTGGATGGAGATGAGCATGTTTTGATGTGAACGTGCAACGTGTCTAACTTGCTCGTTGCTATACTGGAAGAAAACCCCCAGGCCTTTGACTGTGCACCCTAAACACGGGGCCACCCCTGTCTGGAGGAAGGAGGGTCGTGAGCTCCTGTTGGCCATCTGAGCAGCTTTTTAGCAGACCACCCAGCCCTTCCAAAGAGCTCCCAAAGGTGGCAAGAAGGGGCTTCTGCACTCACTCTGGGCAGCATAACCAGTCACTCTAAGTCTAAGGTCTCTGATGCCCGGACAGGGGCTCTGCACTCACGTACACTGGGGGAGACACTGGGAAGAAATGAGAACATATTGATATGTTACCGACAGTCATTTGGGGAGAGGTCAAAGTCATGGGAATGGGAACTCTCAGTGTTTTCTGTTATCTAAATTCTCTGCTGTATGCATACATTTCTCTTCAATAGAATAGTTCAGGCTGTTCCACCTTCCTCATTATTCCCAGTGGACGGCCTGCCCTTCTTTCCAAACCCACCAGGAATGGAATGCCACCTCCTTCATCAAGCCTTTTCAATCCCTGCACTCTTGTGTGATAGATCCCACCCCTCTCATTCTCTCTCTCTCTCATCATCCCTCTCATTTGTGTTGGCTCTTGCCCTCTTCCTCGCCCGCTCCCTCTCTCTCACCATCTCTTATTCTCTCCCATACTCTTTCATTTATTTGCTCTCTTCTATTTCTCTCTCATGAGCTCTCTCTCCTTCCCTTCCCCCACTCCCCTCCCTCCCTCATCATCTCTTACTTGGGCTCCACGTTCTGATCTACCCTGAGATTGGACTCCATTGTCTCCCACTGCCATCGGCACAGACTCTTTTTAACAGTTTGAGCCAAGCTATGACCCCGGCTGTCACTGACGTAGATCGGGCACTCAACAAAGGCTTGCAGAAGAGGGTCCCCTCTGTCCATGAATCTAAGAAAGTTGGCCCCAGCAGAACAACAGTCTCAGGGGCCGCTCTTCCCTAAGCAATGGAATCTTTGAGGCAGGGGAGGCCCTCCCCCCTCCTCACAGCCCAGGTCCTCTCAGACACCTCTGTAACTGTCTCCCAGGTGCAAGTGTTACTCTGTGATTCCTGGGGGGGAGAAGCAGGTGAAGAGGATGTGATTCTGAGTGACATAAAATGTAAACATAGCCTTCATCCTAGAGGCTTCCCCACAGATCCACGCTACAGACACACCCACGCAGGCACCCCAAATGCATAAGCCAATGTATTTGTGTGCACTACAAATCTATGCACAGATATAGGAAGGCCTATAGGGGGCAACCTTCTGAAAACGTTTAAGCCATCACCAAATGCCGCATGGGAATGAGTTCCATGGAATTGGGGACTTAGGATCTCAGTGCCCAACACATCCAGATCATCTGACATAACATAACATAACGTAACATAACATAACATTATATAACATAGCATTATATAACACAACAGCATAACCCATGAAGACAAGGTCCCTCATCCTACTACAGTGAGTGGCATCTATATTCTTAGACATTTGCCAGCGGCCATCTGAGATACAACTGTCAATCTGTCCCCATCCTGAGCAAAGAAGAGGGAAGAAAACCAGGATGTAAGGAAACAAGTGGTCCCAAGGACCACTGGACCACACCCACGGCAGCCTCAGTGACCCTGAGAGCAGCACTGAGTGATGCTCAGTGACCTCTCTGGACCGCTCCGCTCAGAATCGTAATGCAATGTCTGGACTCACACCACAACCACTCTCTGCCGCCCAGTCAATTCTGACTCACAAGGACACTCTAGGACAGGGTAGAACCTCACCAGTGAGTTTCTGAGACTGAAACTCTTTACAGGAGTAGAAAGCCTCATCTTTCTCCCAAATTTTTGGACAGAAGAGGAGAGGGGGGGGAACATGTTGAACAAAATTCAAACTGAAAGAAGACCAGATTTATTGGTCTGATAGAGACCGGTGTGACCCCCAAGATGGTGGCCCTTCGGCACCTCTCAAGTCTGGAACTGAACCCATTCCTCGGATCAATTTTCAGCCAAACAAACAGGGCTGCTAAGTGAACATGAACACCGGAGAGGGGCACCGGCTTGGGTACAACCAGTCACGAGAGACCAGAAGGGCAACATTTGCCCTGAAGCAGTGCTCAGAAGACTGGGAGAGGCGGGAAGGAAGGACCAACGGATACAGGGATGCCAGGAAGGCAGGAGGGGAAGTGCTGCTACACTGAGGACGGCAGAGAGACTAGTATTCTCTAACAGTTATGAAGAAGGACGTAGATCTACCTGGAGTGAAATGGAAAGCTCTCCGAACCGCAATGCTAACTAAAAATGGCAATGTAGCAATACACAGACTATAACGCCACTCGGTAGAACAACAAAGTATAAAGGTCCCTTTGTAAACTTTCCATAGAGGGAGCAACTCGTCGTAAACCTCAGATAGGACTGGTGAATCCTTCCAAGAAAAAGAAGCTCTGCATGAAGGGGTACAGGGGGACTACAATTTTGATCTCTATGCAAAAGGTTGTATTAAATTATAAAGTATTGATTGTTAAAATTGGGGGGATAAACATATGTTCTGTTATAACGTGTGTACTTATAAAAAGAAAAAAGGAAGATAATTTGGGGCCAAATATCAGAGTTAGAATTCCCAAACAGGTTTAGATAAAAGTTTTTATAGAATTGTGGAGACCAATTTAATTGTAACTAAATTTCACACATCTGTGCTGTGAGGATGCTTTGAGCGAGAATGGGCTAGATGTCAGTGAGTGAGTGTTCTATAATATCATATTCAACTATAGGCTTAGCAAGGCACATGGCAAGGGTTTGTTGGTCATGGAAGACAGGAAAATAAAAAATTGAGAAAATCCTATGAATTAACACTTTTTGGTTTTCTGAAACAGGGGGTAAGTCAGATTCGTCTTTTAAAGGTGACACTCCTGGGTGTGGTTCGGAGGATATGAGCATAAAGCATAGTTTGAGAGGGTCCCATCTTTAATGTAAAAAAAAAGTGTAAAAAAATCTGCAAATATTAGAATTTTAAAAAGAAGAAGAAAGCAAGCAGCCTGTGGAGAAAAAGCCCCACAAGCTTTGCAGATGGAAATCCAATAACAAACGGGGAAAAGGACCTGGGAATTGTCTTCGGTAGCAAACAAAAATCACTCTGGGAAAATTGGTGGAGTGGCAGTGGCAGGGAGGGGGCCCTTGCCGCTGGAACCACACACAGGGTGCCCTCTCTTTGTCTTCCCATAAAAGATCTAAGCAGACAGTATTAATATTTCCAATAAATTTTCTTTGTGCAGTAACATATAGAGAGAAACAATAGTCAAAAGCCCGTGGGATTACAATAATTTAAATGTATGTCTTTTGCTTCTCTCATGCCCCGATTCCAGTGGGATTTTATACATATTGAAAGATTTGGGGTCATATTATACTTCTTAAAGTGAAATTTCACACAAATAAGCTGAAAATAAAACAATGTCTGGGAGGAAATTTCATAACATGCTCAACAAGAATCGCATCAGAATTCAGAGCCCTGGAGTCATTTTTTTTTTTTAATAATACTTTTCTAAAACAGAACTGGTTAAATACACAACTAAATAGCTCCCTCTAGTGCCCTTCGGCGTTCATACAAAATACTCAGAACTTGACCTATTTCCCGAAAACGTTGATATCTCAGCTTGGCTTTGGATGAAGGCGGCTGTCCCTAGGATATAAGGCTTTACATCACAGCCTTCTCCGTGAGCCACCGTTCCTTTTTATAACGCCGCTTCTTCTTTTCAATGACAACGCGAAATACAATTGGCACCCGTCCCCCCTCAAAGCACATCAAGGCTGGAAGCCACCATCTTTGCTTATTAAAATACCCTCTTTTGTTGAGGATTACCTGCGTGCAAACATGACTGCAAACACATAGGGCACGGAGCCATCTTTTCCTTCTCTTAAAGATGTGTCTTCTCTCTCTTAAACGCTTGTCTGGCAGCCCCCGCCTAACTCTGCCAAGGTCATCTTGTGACCCCGTGAAGACTGGCAAGCAAACTAAGACCCCTTTTTAGGCAGAATGAAAGACAGATGCCAAGGAAGCCTGCCATCGCGTGTTGCAGAAGAGTACCCAGGACTGGTGATCTTTCTACGATCATGAATCACAGCGTGTCCATTTGGTACCACAAATAATACACCACCTAATCGAAACCCTAGAACCGCAACACAGCTTAATACAGGACCAGAAGGTTCTCCAAGCCTCACAGAGGCAGTGAGCTTTTGAGAAAACATTTCATCCGAGATCTCCCCTTCAGGGTTTTGACCATATCAACACCCCACCGGTTCAGCTATTACTTCATGTCTGTTTTCAAACAACTCGAGTTTTATTTCAATAAAGGCAGGCCAGGATCACATGACCCAGATTGAAAATCACTATTAAAAATGAATCAAATCAAAATTAAGGCAACAAACAAACAACTCCCTAACACTGAGATGATTCCATTCTGACGCATAGCGGGTCTATGGGACACAGAAGAAAAGCCCTTGGGGTTTTCTGAGACAGTAAACCTTTACAGGAGTAGAAAGCCTCATCTTTTTCCTAAGGAGCAGCTAGTGGTTTTGAACTGCTGACCCTGCCGTTAGCAGCACAGGGGCTCCTGGAAACAAGGGCAGTATGGTTACTTAATGGGGCACATGGAGAGTGGGACTACTTTCTTTGACAAAAGAGAAGGGTTCCGCACCCAGCAGCGTGCAGTTCAGGGTGGCATGATACCGTCGGAGAACAACAGGCCCATTGCCCACACTGGCAAGGCTCACCTTCTCCCTTTACCTCCAACTTCTCATCTGACCCAGGAGGAAAGAGTTCAAGAAGGGGCAGGGCCAGGCCCGAGGCTATTGGAGCAGCCAGGTTGGTGACAAGCCCAAGGCCCCATGCATCTTCCATGTGCCTGGAGCTCACCTCTTTGCCTGAAGACTTTTTCTGGTGGAGGGACCCTGCTCTGTTCAGGAGCCTCAGGCCAGCCTGGAGTGCGGGGGAACGGACATCTGTGGAGGCAGCTCTGAAGCCGTGACTAAAAGGAACAGATGTCTGAACACCACGCCTCCCATCAGCCCCAGAGCTTCTACTCTGTTGGTGGTGGGTGGCACCCAGTCAGTTCCAACTTACGGCGAGCGACCCCACGTCCGTATGGCAGAACCGAATACTAGCCCGCCTTGTGCCAGCCTCCCAATTGTTCTTCTGCTTGTGCCTACAGTTGTCGCCACTGTGCCCATCAATCTTGTCATGGCAATTATCTCCTCTCTGTCCTGGTCCCTTTACAAGCATGATGTCCTCGTCCAGGGACTGGACACAGCACATGCGACATGACAACATGTCCAAAGTACACGAGACCAAGTCACGCCATCCTTGCTTCTAAGGAGCATGCTGGCTGTACTTCTAAGACAGATGTGTGTGTGCATTTGGCCGTCCTCAGTACTTTCAATATTCTTTGCCAGCGCCACAATGCAAATGCATCGAACCTTCGATCGTCCTTAGCCACGGTCCAACAATACCTTGGCTGTTTCCAACTAAGGTTTTTCAATGTTTACTTGTGTTATTTTGGGTTGGGGTTTGGGGGGGAGGAATGGCGGAGAGGTAGTTTGTTCATTTTTCACTTTTTACTTTTGTATGTTTTCCTTCATAAGAAATCCAGGGTTGGTAAATCTATAGAGTCAGCAACTGGGAGTGGGGAGATCATGAGTTGAAAACAGAAGAAATATTCTAAAATTGATTGTGGTGGTGACTGAACCGCTCTTGTTTAATATATTTAAATTACTGAATTGTATGACATGTGAATTATGTCAATAAAACAAATGTGTGTGTGTGTGTGTGAGAGAGAGAGAGAGACATGGCTTGGGTCAGGTGCACCTTAGTCCTTAAAGTGATGTCCCAGCCTTTCAACACTTTAACAAGGTCTTGTGCAGCAGATTTACACAATGCAATGCATCATTTGATCTCTTGACTGCTGCTTCCCGGAGCATTGATTGTGGATCCAAGCAAGACGAAATCCTTGACAAACTTCAATCTTTTCTCCCCTTATCATGATGTTACCTGTTGGTCCAGTTGTGAGGATTTTGGTCTTCTCTACATGGAGTTGTCCGCCACACTGGAGGCTGCAATCCTCGATCTTCACCAGCAAGGGCTTCAAGTCCTCCTCGCTTTCAGCAAGGTTGTGTGTGTCATCTGCGTACCACAAGTTGTGAAGAAGCCTGCCCCAATGTACTGCCCCAATCATCGTTGAAGTATCTTCAGCAAAATGTACTTGCATGTGATAGCAATGATATCATTCGATAATTTCCACACTCAGTGGGGTCACTTTGCTTTGGAAAGGTACGACTATGAATCTCTTCCTGTCGGTTGGCCAAATAGCTGTCTTCCGAATGTCTTGGCATAAACTAGTGAGTGCTTCGAGTGCTTCATCAGCCAGTTGAAATATTTCAATCGATGTTCTGTCAATTCCTGGAACTTCGTTTGTCACTAATGCCTTCAGTGCAGCGTGGACGTCTTCCTTCAGTACCATTGGCTCTTGATCATGTGCCGACTCTTGAAATGGTTGACTATCAGCCCATTCTTTTTGATATACTGATTTTGCATATTCCTTTCATCCTTTTTTAATGCTTATGGCATCGTTCAATATTTTATCCATAGAATATTTTAATATTGCAACTCAAGGTTTGCATTCTACACTGGCTCTCAGAATTCCCCACATGGAATTAAGCTCCAGTCACCCACAGGGACAACCTGCTTGTTGAACACACCCTTTCCTGACTGACCTCAGTCCCAATCTCTCGCCCCCATTCCTTTGCAGCCTTGATTATGCTGTACCTCTTACTGCTGGCCACCCGGGAACAGCAGAATGAGACACTGTTTGACCATTGTCAGCCTCACAACTGACAGTGCAGCCGAGCCCATCATTACAGCTAGCGAGCCAATGCATCTCACGGAGACTCTTCCACAGCCTCATTGGCCACCTACTCCACTGGACACAGTGTCCTCCTCTAGCCATCGGTCCTGAGGAGGTGTCCAGAGCAAGTGAGTTGGACAGTGTTCTGTGGGAGCCATTGGCTGTCACTGGCTAATTCCAGGGGTTGATTTCTTCTTAATGTTTCCGAAACTGGAAAATCATCTACGTCACTCAAATCTGTGTCTCAAGGTTTGCTTCCAAGGAAATTTAAATTAAGACAATTCAATAGAGTTGGTTCCTAAAACTGTTTTTTTTTACCTCCAAATCTAAAAATGTGTTTTCTTCCTTGCCACTGTTAAACTTGACCCAAGCTCTTGCATCTCACCTGGGCATCTCTAAAGGGTGGTGGCTTTACATTGCGGCTGTGGCAGCTACCGGTTCGCAGGAGTGCATGGGGCTGCGATGCTGAGAGCAGCAAGTTCCTGGAAAACCAGGATCAGCTGGTCATCCCAGCTGCTGCCTTGCCTGCATCTGGGAAGAGGGCCATGCATCTCCGAGGTTAGAGACCCCGAGCTCCCATCCTTAGGAAACCAGTAACATCCATAAAAGCTCACTTCAACCGCTAAGGGTGTGAGGGTGTGATAGGTAGGTTTGTTGTGCCAACATAGCCAATGAACACATGTGAGATTGGTTGTAGGGCAGAGAGATAAATGGCTCGGCAAGCCTCACCTCTCTCTCTTGCTCTTTGATCATTAAGAAGAAATCAACCCCTGGAATTAGCCAGTGACAGCCAATGGCTCCCACAGAACACTGTGTCTCCATTCGCAAGCTACACTACCTGTGGGATGCCTACCCATGGACTGTGTCACTGTAACTTGAGGTTCCTTCAAGACCTGCTTCGCCATGCTATGGAAGGTACATCTCTTGGACTGAGGACTGTCAGACCCTGTCATCTGGTGAACTGTTGGTGACCTGCTTGCTGTTTGCTGCCTGTGGCCGGATTGCCTGAACTGCTCCACAGAGGACTACCGCGCGGACCTCAAGACTTGAAGGACTGCCAGTGTACTAGCTTTCTCATGGAAGTGAGTTGCACTGAGCCATTTGTAGTGCTTTATAGATTAACTGTTTATTTCTTATGTTATATATCTATATAAATATATATACACCATTATTAGTGTCCTGGTTTTGTTTCTCTAGAGAACCCTGTCTAGCACAGAGGGTCTCCAAAGTGTGGTTCTTGGCACTAAGGGGCACACTTGACTAGTTCTGTCTATTTGACTGTGCACTGGGGAAAATGCAGCACCCCACCTTTATGGCCTTATAGACAACTTGGTTAAGGAGGATAGTAAATGGGGCACTTTTTAAAACTAAATTCATTTCATGAAAAAACAAATGGTTGTATACTTTTTAAATATCCATGGCAAAAAGATATCTTGAAAAGTTTGGGGAAACTGAGCTGTGTGGTAGAGGTAATACCAAAAAAATTTTTTGTTTTATTTTATTATTCCATCTTAAACTTTTTTTCTTTTTAAACAGTTGTTTTGTCAACTAATCCACATATCATACGATTCACATGTCTTTTTAACTGTGTTTCAGTCAATTCCACCGAATTCTCTACTCTGTTAAATAGATACCTAATGGTTAATACTAATTAGCCTTTCCATGCGCCCCTCTCACTCACCCCACCCCCTATTACAGTTACAAATGGCCCGGTGATCTCCACCTGGTGGCTCATCAGGGAAATGCAGTTCAGCGCCCTTGGTCAGTGAGCCCTTGCCCTGCTATCTAGGGACTGACAGATTAAATTCCTCGGTGACTTGGGGGAACCAGATACCAGCTGCAGCCTTGGGTGTCAAATGACACATACCAGGAGTTCGTTCAGCAGACCTCGCTGTACTGCGGTTGTTTCTATGCCTCGTGGCGCTTCGCCGAGATAGTTTGTCTCACAAATGGCAGGTCTGCTGCAACCTTGTCCACTGTGTCACTTTCCAGTAGCCGGTGCTCACTTTGTGTGTCTGTGTCACGTGGTGGTCATTCTTGCAGTATTTCAAACGTTTGCACGATATTATTAATAGACTGCCGAAAACAACCACAGGAAGCCCTACTGCCAGGGAATTAATTCTGACTCAGAAGGATCCCAGACAGACTGGCTGAGGGTCCCAGGTGCACATAGCCTCTTCTTTCTCCCTTGGAGCAGCTAGTGGGTTTGAACCACCAACGTTGTGATTTATAGGTCCTGGAAACCAAACACTTGGTGAGACTTGATGAACTGTTAGCAGTAGCTTTGTTGTTCTAGAAGCACAGGCCCAGCCTCTCCAAGCCTCTCCCTTACTGGCGCACAAAGCCTGGAGCCACGTGCCCTGCCTGATTTTATATCCACCAGGGAGAAAAGTGAATGAAGTTCCTACCCAGGGGTGGTCACAACCATGCAGGAGAGACGTTAACTGAATAACTACACAAATAAATATGCAATATCATAATTGAGGTAGAAAAGATTTAGCAAGCTTCATGCAGGTGTGCAAGGAAAACATACTCTTATTTTTTGTCAGGCTCTTGGGCTCCTGGGTCAGGGGGGTTAGAAGATGGGGGAGAAGAGTTGGGGGTGGTGGGAGAAGGAGGCCAAAAACAAAAAAAAATTTTAAGAAGATGCGGGAGGACATGCAGAAATAAACACTTAAACTTGCCAATTATCTCCATCTCTTAGTGCTTAAATACAGCCTTGTCTAGTTTGAAATAACAGCTTTCAAATAACTTCTTAGTATGTGTTGCATTTTTCTGAGTTTCCTCCCTTCTCTACTAAGATCAGCTTTCTTCTCTGAAAAGAGGTCTGGTTCTTTGAAAAACCAACAATTCATTAATAATCCAGAAGGAGCCATTGCCAGTTGAATGGTGTCGCTTGGGGGGGAGAAGTTATAATGATGTCCTGGCTCACAGTAAGTGGTGGTATGACCTTATTTGGAAACAGGGTGTTTATGATGAGGGCATCCTGGATTAAGGTGGCCTCTAACCCAGTGACTGGCGCCCTTACAAGAAGCGGAAAGAAGACAGGGAAGAGAAAAATTGGCTGTGTGAAGACAGGCACGGGCGCTATGCAGCGACAAATCAAGGAAAACCATTGATCATCTTTGACCACCAGAAGCTAACAGACGGCAGCCCCAGGGGCCACCCATTAACACGTGGTGTCGCCCATAACCACATAGTTAATGTGGGAATCTCAGCTGCTGTTGGGTGCCATCGAGTGCATTCTAACTCACAGTAAGTCATGTACAGCAGAATGAAACACATCCCCATCCTCTACCATCCTCCCATAGTTACGTTGGAGCCTCGGCGTCAACCCATCTTGTGGACGGTCTTTCCTTTTCTGATGACCCTCTCCTTTACCAAGCATGATCTCCTTCTCCGTGGACTGGTCCTTCCTAATCAAATGCCCACAGGCTGTGAGGAGTCTGCACATGCTCAGTTCTAAGAAACATTCTGGCTGTCCTTCTTCCAAGACAGATTTGCTTGTTCTCCGAGGAGGCAGTCGGTGGTACTTCCAATAGTCTGCACCAACACCCTAATTCAAATGCATCCATTCCTCTGCAGCCTGCCTTTTTCGTTGTCCAATTTTATCATGCGTATGAGACTATTGAAAATACCATGGCTTGGGTTAGGCACACCTTGCTCATCAAAGCTCTACAGAGGTCTTGGACAGCAGATGTACTCAATGTAATGACTGCTGTTTCCGTGAACACTGATTATGGATCCAAGTAAAAGAAAATCCTTGGCAGAGCCAATCTTTTCTCCCTTTAACATTATGTTGTCTATCGTTCTAGTTGTGAGAATTTTGTTTTGACTTGCAATCCTTACTGAAGGCTAGAGTATTTTTTAAAATCATTTTATTGGCAGTTCTTACAGATATTATAACAATCCATAATTCTATTAGATCAAGCATTATTGTACAATTGCTGCCACCATCAGTTTCAAAACACTTTTCTTTCTTCTTGAACTCTTTGATATCAGCTACCCTTTATCCCCTCCCTCCGCTCCCCTCCCCCCAGAAACCCTTAATATATATATATTTGCCATATCTTACACCATCCAATGTATCTGTTCACCTACAATTCTATTATTTAATCCCCTGAAGTAGGGTTATACAGTCATCATTGCTATCGGTTCCCCATCTACCACCACCCCATGACCCCACCCCTCCCTCTGACCCCACCCCATCCCCACCCTCTTCCTGCACCCTCAGGGAATCATTACTCCTGTTACTACTTCTGTAGGGTTTATCTATCTTAGATTTCATGCATCGGATGATCTTAATTATACAAATGAACATACACAGGTCTAACAAGGTTAATGAGGAAAAACTAAGACCATAATAGTAAGAGAAGAAAATATTAAAGAACTAGAGGATAGTTATGTGTTTCATCAGTGCTATACTGCACTCAGGATATATCATCCCTTCCGTGTGTCCCTTTTGTGGCTGTCCAATTATCTTACAGGTGGTTTGGGGGTCTCCACTTTGTCTCTTCTCCTTCACGTCAATTTGATTATTTGTTTTTAAACTTCTGATACCTATTCCCATCAACACCTCATGATCACACAGGATGCTGTGCTTCTTCCATGTGGATTTTGGTGCTTCCCTGCTAGATGGCCACTTGTTTAACCTCAAGCCTTTACATCCTTAGATGCTATATCTTTTCATAGCCGGGCACCATCAGCTTTCTTCACCACATTTGCTTGTGCAACCATTTTGTCTTCAGCTATGGTGTTGAGGAGGTGAGTATCATACATTGCCACATTATTTGAACAAACCGTTCTTGTACTGAGGTAGGATTTAAGTAGATACCTGAAGTCTGCTTCCTTGTTGTATTTATTATATAAATTGACATGTACACATCGACAAATACACCTATCTTTATATATTTATATATACATGTCTATATTCATGTTTACATATATACATATATATTACCTATATGTATAATTTTTACTGTCTTGTTCTTTCCTCTTTTTATTTTTCCTTTCCTCCTGCCCTACTATCGTGTTTACCTATCGTTCACCTCTCAGTATTTCCTCTCAGATACATTTCAATTGATCAAGCTTGACCAGGAATGCTACACCCTCCTCACCACCAATTTTAGATCCCTTGCTACCCCCCGTCCCTGTCATTATTGGCTCACTGCTTCCCTCCCCCACCTCCTCCTCTCTCATGCCTACCCCACCCCCAACCGCCAGCCCTTTGCTGTCTCCTAGGGATTGCTAATCCTGTTTATCTTATATTAATAGACACCAAAAGTAAAAGGGAAAAAAGAGATCATACAAATAGTTCCAAGTCTAACTGTTGTCCTGATCCAGAGTAGATGAGTATCTCTCTGTTAAATAGCAAGCTGGCCCTGTGATCATCCATCAGTGCAATCCCCTTTTCTCTCAGGGACCTGTATCCCAGGGCCCACAGGGCCCACCTACCTAGCACCACTTATCCCCTTTCTGTCGTGTCTGAGGGGGCCCATCTTCTACAAGACAGTGCTCGTCCTGCACTCAAGGATGGAGTGGTCTAGTGTCCCGCCCTGTTACACCTTTAGATTTTCCATGTGGCCCCCTTGTGAATATCCTGCAACCAAGCACTGCCCCAGAGTCAGAAGTCTACAACGGGATTCCTCAGAGACTCGGTGGCTTTGCTCCATCGCTGGTCTGTTGCACTCCCTCTTGGTTTGCCCCCGTGTGGGTGGGTCAGACCAGCAGCCCCAGCCCTCTCTGTGAATGCTGCCAGCAGGAATGTCACCCTCAAGGCTTGGCACACCCGAATGGGGTCTATTCTCTCTCTCCCTTTCCTGTGGAGACATCAACAATACCCTCCCCTGAGGTGGATTAATGTCTTATTCCCCCACTGCAGTCTTTTTTCTTTCCTCTGTGGGCCTTTAAAAGCATACGAGTAGGGGGAGAGGGGGAGGGAGAGATGTCTTTCAACACAAGTGCTATCTGCATCTCTTTTAGGTTTCTTTCTTTCTTTCTTTCTTTCTTTTTTGATGATGTAAGCATCATTGTGTTTGGTCTGGCTCTTGCCAGAGTATCTGGTCATCAGCCCAGGAATTGTGTCGCACGTACATATGCCCATTGTGTTGTTTGAACTTACCTCAGAGGACTCATGTTGCACTTGTCCTTTTGTGCTTGGCTAACTTCGCTCAGCATAATGTCCTCGACTCTTTGCATGAGACGAGTGGCCTCACTGTTTCATCGCTGATCTCCAGGGATGCGTGTGTGTATACCAGAGTTATTGTTGTTGTTTTTAATCATTTTATTGGGGGCTCATACAACTCATCACAATCCATACAAATATCAATTGTATAAAGCACATTTGTTCATTCATTACCCTCATCATTCTCAAAACATTTGCGCTCCATGTAAGCCCCTGGCATCGGTTCCTC
>NW_022109491.1:5330982-5332855 GCF_000313985.2 Echinops telfairi
ATTTCAGCACACCCCTCCAAAATTTGTTGCTTTCTGTTTTCTTGAATTGGGCTATCCCTGTGGGTGTTAGGTGATATCTCATGGTTGTTTTGAACTGCATTTCCCTGGTGGCTAATGGTCAGGAACATTTTCTTATATATTTATTGGCCATTCAGGTTTCCTCTTTGGGAATCTTCTGTCTTTTGTCCACCTCCTCAGTGGGATACTCCTTTTTTTTTTCTTGTTGTAAGGTTTCAGGGTTCTGTAGATTTTAGTTAATGAGACCTTTGTCAGATATATCATTACCAAATATCTTTTCCCAGTCTGTGGGCTCTTTCATTACTCTCTTGGTGAAGTCATTGAATGTATACATGTGTTTGATCTTTAGTATGTCCCTCCCATGCGTCTATTTTAACTTCCTCTGGGTGTCTATCTGCCATTATTGCTGATAGCCCATGTATTCCCTGCACTAAGGTTCTTAGCTTTGTCCCAATTTTTTCATTGATGATCCTACAGTTTGGGATTTTACCTCAAGGTCTGTGATCCACCTTGAATGTGTCCTTGTTAAGGGGTGAGGTAAGAGTCTTGCTTCATTCTTCTGCAGGTTGATATTCAGTTTTTCCAACACCGTTTGTTAAAAACGGCATCTCCTACGCATTTGATTTTGGGGGAGCCCTTATCAAAGATCAGTTGTCTGCATTCTGCTGTTTCTCTTTCTGGATTTTCTGTTCTTATCCGTTGGTCCAAGTTGCTATCACTATACCAGCACCATGCTGATTGACAACGGTGGTGCTACAGTAAGTTTTAAGTCAGGTAACATGAAAGTCTTTGATTTTCATCAGCAAGTGCTTCAAGTTCTCCTCATTTTCAGCAAGCAAGGTTGTGTCATCTGCATATTGTTTTGTCATCTGCAAAATTGTTAATTTGCCCTCTTCCCATCCCGATGCATTGTTCTTCTGCATAGTCTGGCTTCTCAGATTTTTGCTCAGCACACAGATTGAATAAGAATGGTGAAAGGATACAACCGTGACACACACCTTTCCTGATTTTAAAACACACAGTATTCCCTTGGTCCTTTTGAACAACTGCCTCTTGATCTATACAAGTTCCAAAGGAGCACAATGAAGTGTTCTGGTATTCCCATTATCCTCAATGTGGTCCATAGTTCGTTATGATCCACACAGCTGAGTGCATTAGCATAGACAAGAAGACACAGGTAAACAGCTTGATGACAGTCTCTCCTGTCAACCAAGATAAATCTGACATTCGCAATGATAGCCCTTATTCCACGTCTCTTTACAATCCAGATTGAATTTCTGGCAGCTCCCAGTGCTAAAACCAATTTTGAATTATTTTGAATTTTGAATGATCTTCAGCAAAAAGTTATTTGTATTTTATATTAATGGCACTGTTGATGGTTTCTGCATTGTTTCCCTCTTTCCTTAGATCGGGCGCAAATGTGGATTTCTTCCATTTTGGGGCCTGGCCCTTGTCTTCCAAATTTGGGGCACAGATGAGTGAGTGCTTCCAGTGATTCATCAGCTCGATGAAAGATTTTGATTCATAGTCCATCAATTCCTGGACCTCTACTTTGGACTTCTTCCTTCAAGACAATTAAGTCTGGTCCGTGGATACCTCTTGAAATGGTTGAATAGCGACCTATTCTTTTTGGTTCAGCAAGTTTGGGAGTGGCTTCTGATGTCCACTTCAGTCTTCCCTCTCTCTCCTGTTTGCTTCATACCCTTTTCATGTTTTCATGTGTGATGTTCTTGATGGCATCCCAAACTCAGCTGGTCTTCAGTCATCAGTGTTCCATGTAGCAAATCAGTTCTCAAGATGGGCTCTAAATTGAACTGAGAGAGACTCAAGGCTGTGTTCTGGCCCATGTGGATTT
>NW_022109491.1:5333889-5353260 GCF_000313985.2 Echinops telfairi
GCATGTACATCATCTCTTCCCAGAGATATAGTTAATTCGATGTTTGTGTATTTCACCTGGTAAAGTTCACATGTATAATTGCCCTTTATATGCTGAAAAAAGGTATTTGCAAGAAAAGAAGTTGTTGGGTTTGCAAAATCTAACATGTGGCCGCCACCTTCATTTCTATGACCACAGTCATATTTTCCAATTACTGTTCCTTCCTCTTGCTTTACAGCAAAATTTCCCATTCCAATCACCAATAAATATCAATGCATCTTGATATCCTGTTTGATAGATTTCAGACTGAAGAAGTTGGTAGAACTCTTCAATTTCTTCATCATTAGCCTTAGTAGTTGGTTCATGCATTTGAATAATCGGTGTGTAAACTGCACTTTGGGGACCTTCATTTGCTGATGGGGCACAACTCAAAATAAGAAAAACAGCTGTACGTACCCACATCATTAAAGCCAACTCTCCTGGAAGGAGGCAGCTTTTTCCTGTTGTGTTTTCAGTGCCGTGCAGCCTAAGAGTTCGTCTTCCGGGACTATCCCTGACAACATTCCACCGCTACTCACGAGGTTTCAGTGGCAAGTTCCTCGGTCAGGGACAGCCTGTGCCTTCTGCACAGTCCCTCTTAGTCTGGAAGCTCTGCTCAAATGGGTGCACCTGGGGTGACCCTGCTGGCATTTGAAATACCTCTGGCATTGCTTCCACACGCCACCCCAATACAAGAAACTGACAGGCGAGTGGTGATCTAGACTCCTTAGCAATGTGTATTCCCCATTTTAATCGTAGAAGAGCAAGTGCGAAATGTAGTTGCAAATTGCTTACACACAGAATGTCTTAGAATACTAAGAATACTAAGAACAAAACTGTTTTGTAAAACCTTTCTACATTGGGAACACCGCATAGCCGGTGCTCCCCGCGGTGTCTTCTGCCCGAGACGCCTTGCACTGCTTCAGCTCAAAGCAAGGGCCAACCTGACTTAAGCTCTCCCGAGAAGACCAAGCAGCCTGACTGTGACCTGGAGACCATTGAGAAAAAAGCAGAATCCACCGTCGCCAGCTTTACCAAGCACCTCTCAGCCCTGCAAGGTTTCAGGAAGGCCCTGCACCTGGCCGTGCAGGTGCAAGAGAAAGGCAGCTAACAAGTCAGGAAGACTAGCCCTAGTGACAACTGCAAATACATTTGAACAAAACGGAAGTTTCCCACACACTTTTTGAAGCCCCCTTGTATATCTATCACACAACTCTTGCCTGCTCAATTATTTACAGGTTTCAGCCTTATTGACAGCACTTACAAGAATGCTTGCAAGCATACCATTCCATGATCCATGTCGTTTTTCCATCAGCCCTATCCTTCACCCCCTCACTTTCAATAAACTGACCCTAGTAGCCACTAATAAACTTTGGTATCTATAAAAAAAAATCTTTCTACACTGAATTATGTTACAAATCACTGGGTGAAGGGATTTTTTTCTCCTTCCTTAATTATGACTTCATTCTCTAAAAAGCGACAGCTGTAGGTTCACAACGCCTACTGACCACCTCCCTGCGGCCGACACAAAATGACTGACTAGAAAAACGCAAGCAGGCACGGGGTCGTTGCGAGCCGCCATCCAGCCGGGGCCAGTCACAGCCACTCTCCGTGCAGGAACAGGAGCCGCTGCCTGGGGCACAATACAATGGACACTTCGCCTTCACCTCCTCGTTGCTTTTGCTTTGGCTGTTGGTTTGGGTCTGAGAGCGTCCTGAGAGCACAGCGTGGGGCAGCCCCGTGGGTGGTCTCGGCCGGAGTGGACAGTGTTGTCACAGGAGCGGGTGGCCGGCCCTTTCTCTCATGGTGCCCCGCCTCTGGCTCACCAGCCAAGCTTTGTACCCTCTGGGGACCTTTCTTTCCTATTTTTGTTTTTTGTTATGTTTTCTCATTTATGATGTTACCTTGTCCTTCCCGCATCCAGAGGGGCCCTGGTGGCCTGGTGGTTACATGTTGAGCTGTTAACGTGAGATCAGCGGTTCAAAACCGCCAGCCGCTCGGGGAGGGAGAAAGGTGGGTCTTTCTGCTCCTGTGAAGAGTGGTAGTGTCAGAAACCCCCAGGGGCAGTTCCATCCTGTCCTGTGGGGTCACAGTGAGTCAGCCTCGGACGACGGCAGTGAGCTTACAGGGTTGTTATGAGCCTGAATCCACTCAGTGGTAGTAAGTTTGGGGTGTTGTTGTTTAGTTTTGTTTTGGTTTTGGTTTTTGGTTCCACGTGCAATACGTGGCATCATCGATTCCAAAGGGAACTTGGGTGATTACTAGAAGCGTTAGAACAGTTTGCTTTACTTCGTTGATGAAGCTTCCAGGTCAAGGGTCTACCCCAACCCGATGGAGCCATGTCAGAGGAGTGGGGCAGGGTATCTGGGGGTTCTGTGTGTTGAAAAGGCCCTTGGGCCACTCTGCTGACTAGCTGGGCTACAGAGTCCCTGTCTGTGACAGTTCAAGTTGGGGGGGGAGGGGAGCTACAGCTCTTTACCACTTTGGTTTCCAGCGTTACAGCACAAGCATATACTTAATTGCAAATCTAGCCTCGAGCTTTCCATTTATAATGGACCCAAAGACTCTCCCCAAAAGCATCCACCCTATATGGCAAGCATACGTCCATAAGCGTATGTGGGGCCTGAGAAAGCCCAGGGGCTTCCCGACTTATGCATGAAATTGTCCATCGCATTAAACAAGAAAAGGACAGGTGGTCATGCCTTCTTAAAAAAAAGACAGCCGAGTATGAGGCCAGGATACAGGGGAGCCACGGCCATTCAGTAGGGAAGGCAATGTTCTTGTTTGGGTCCGGAACAGAATCAGGCCTGGCCTGCAGGTCTAAGAACACCTCTTTCATTTACCAAATGTTACTATTGAATCCTGGGTCATTATGTTTTAAAAAAAGGGTGGGGGGGGGCGCCTGTTCCTTAAGAAGAAACACTATAAACATTAATGTAAGTAATAATGATTTAAAGTTTTGAAAATAGGGCCCAGGAGCCAAGAACACAAAAGTTACATGCATAATGTTTGACTTCTTATCAAACAACAACAAATTCCATTCCAGGAAAAATGTCTTCTCTTGGGCACAAATATAAAAGGCCAAGAAATCTTAGCAGATGATTTGTGTTTGCAGGTTTGCTTATTCAATCAAAATAGGAAATATATACATATATGTAAAACAAATCAAAAATGTCCAGCTTGATATGAATGACATGCTGAAATCTACACCACAGAGAAAAATCTTAAATAAACAAACAATACAGTTAGCGTGCAAAGGCTTCCTGCTTCTGTGAATGTGCTGCAGGACCCACAGCATTGTCCCTGGTGACACGTGGCTAAGTGTCTGACTGTTTACAGAACGGCCAGCAGTTCAAGCCCACCCACATCTCCTGGGAACAAAGACCGAAGATCTGCTCCAGCCAGATGGAAAACCCTGTGGGGTGGTTCTACTGGGTCACGTGGTGGCAGTTCTACTCGGAATGGAACATGGACTCACGAGCTAGCACCTAACAGAAGCACCGCCACCAAGTGCCCACATGGGGAGGAGAAGGAGGGGGAAGAGGAGGAGGAGGAAGAGAAACAGGAAAACCATCAGTCCAGATTTCGGTGCTGAAAGAGCAATTTGTAAGTGTAGACCATCTCAAGGCACCTTGGAGAATTTTTCAAATGTTGGAGCGACAATCTTTGAATGATCCTGTACAGTGGAATTTCCAGTGCCAGTGGAATTTCAATGGCATTGCGTGCGGCAGACTGGTTAAGATGGTCTTGCCATTTTCAATGGCATGATCTGTTCTTATCAACATAAGTGTATCTAACACGTGTGTCTAATCATGGCTGGAGAACAATAGCCTTGTAAGGAATAGGTGGTTGTATCAATTCCATCGTCTCTTCTCGTTCGCTCTAGCTACGTAGCTCGGGCTCTGATAGAGAGGACACACATCACGCCCAGGTGCGCTCTTTTCTCCCCATCATACCCAGCATCCAGGCTCCAAAGCAGAGGAAAAGTGCCTCCACATGAGGTGTCAAACCTCCTTCCCCTTCTGTTCATTTTTTTTAAGGAGCATGAGACAGGGACCAAGAGGAAAAGACCTTCCGCCCATCCCACCGCGGTTGGCACATGTGTGTTGGGGGAAATCAAGCCAGGCGGCAGGGATGCTTCTGTCTAGATCAATAAAGCTCACCCAGCGGAAAAGCCGCCCTGTCTGTCTATGGAGCTTGGACCTGAGGAACTAGAAGATTTGTGGAGTAAAACCTCGACAAGGAATATTACTTTGGGTAAGATTTGGTGTGCATGAGTTAATAAATCTGGGGCCCTCAGGATTACTCTTCTGTCTGGGCCGTGGGTTTGTTTTCCCTCTGTCTCTCCCTCGCGGAGCGGAACCTGGAAATCGCATCACTCGGAGCTCGTTAGTTTGATAAACTGGCCTAAGTGTGCACCGGCAATGGGCACCTTCAGCACAGAAGCCTTTATGAGTCTCCGGGGAATTCTGAAAAATACCAGGAAGTGTTTAGGTACTGAATCACAGCCAAGTATTCTGAATCTTTCATTTTTCCCTCCTTGGAGGATGTCAGCCTGAAAATATAGAGCCTGCTTTTCCCACTTGGGTTTCTAATATTTGTAAAGTATTCAAGAGCTTCTAGGCTAGAATTACCTCCATCCTGGGCAAACACTCGGGGAGGCGGTAACTGCTCCGCTGCTGCTCTGCTCTGACACCGGACCCCACCCCTGACAGGACCATAAACATGACGGAAGACTCAACCTGAGCCCGGGGAGGTTCCATCTGTCAGGGTGTGGGGGTTGTTGTTGTTGTGCAATCGTATTTGTCCATACAGGGTTCTCCCCTTTGGTAGTTTAGATAACGCATGTTGAAATAAATTTCGAAGGATAACTAGTTTGTTATCAGATATGACACATCCACCATCCAAATAACCACGCAGTGATGACCCGCAAGCCTCTGGAATAATGATTTGTTTTAAAGGTGGTTCAGGTTACGGTTAAAAGTTAAAGTTGACAGCCCAGGCAGGAGAAGGGCTTTGTACATAAGAATTTAGAATTGAAATGTGGGCAGGGATGATCTTTTTTGTTGTTGTTCATTTGTGTTTTCAATTAAACACCTTCTTATTGATACTAGGTTTGCACAAACCAAACAGAGGTTACAACTATATTGTCGCAAAACTTACCTTTGCCTCTTTGTTTCAAATTCCAGACTGAGATATGTATTCACATAGAAAGAAGCAGAATTTTAGGCACACAGGTAGGTCCACCAAACCTATAATGTTAACCAATCGGTGACGACTATACATCAACCAGGAAATCGCTGATTA
Source organism: Echinops telfairi (assembly GCF_000313985.2). Classification (NCBI taxonomy): domain Eukaryota; kingdom Metazoa; phylum Chordata; class Mammalia; order Afrosoricida; family Tenrecidae; genus Echinops; species Echinops telfairi. Next base: position 5,339,215 of record NW_022109491.1, read on the forward strand.
AAAATGTGTTAGAATAATACAAGAGGGTTCAAAGAGTTTAGAAAGTTGGAATTACGTAACAGATTTTTTCCCCATGAACTTTTTTAAAAAATGAAATAAAAACTCAATCTCATCCAGTCCATTCAGGTTCACAGAACTGTCCCTTTGGGCTTCCGAGACTGTGATTCTTTACGGGAGCAGAAGCCTCATCTTTCTCCTGTGGAGCAGCTGCTAGTTTCAAACTGCTAACCTTGCGGTTAGCAGCCCAATGTGTAACCCACTATGCCACCCGGGCTGGCCCTCATATAAGCATGATATACAATCCTTGGTGTTATTAGGTGTTTTTGAATCTGCTCCTTCGCAGAGCCGTCCGTATGTAAAACAGAATCAACTGCTGGTGATCCTGCCCCATCCTCACAAGTCTTGTGCCTGAAGCCCATTGTTGCAGCCACCGTGTCGATCCATCTCATTGAGGGGCTTTCTCTTTTTCTCTGATGTCCTTCCCTGGGAACTGGTCCCTCTATGACCAAAGGATGGCAGATATAGTCTTATCTATCGTCCGAGCTTCTAAGGAGCATATTCAATCTTCCTTGCCAACACGATCATGCAAAAACATCAGCCCTTCTCCCGTTTTCTTTATTCAGTGCCCAGCTTTCACATGCATAGGAGAAACTAAAAAATATCAGGGCTTGGGCCAAGTGCACCTTCGTCTTCAAAGGGACATCACTGATTTTTGATACTTTAAAGAGGTCATTTGCCACAAACACACTGATTGGCTGATTTTTACTTCCACGGGCACGGATTGTGGACTCAGTAATAAGATATCACTAACAACTTCAATCTTTCCCCGGGTTGACTGTGGTGTTGGCGAGTGGCCCAGTTGTGAGGATGTTTTCATTGATGCTGAGGTATCTATCATCCGCATGGACAGCTGACGGACTTGATTTTCACCAGGAAGTCTTTCACGACCTCTTCACTCCCAACAGGTAAGGTGGTGTCATCGGCGTGTCATAAGCTGAGGACCCAGGTGATTATTGCTAAGTGCCGCTGACGCCGTCCCAACCCATAGCGACCCTGTGCACAGGCCAACGAAGCCCTGCTTGCTGCTGGACCATCCTCCCAATTATGCCCATGCTTGAGCTCATTGGGGCAGCCACTGGGTCACGCCGTCTCATGGAGGGTCTTCCTCTTTTTCTATGCCCCTCTACTTTGCCAAGAATGGTGTCCTTCTCCAGGGACGGGTCTCTGGTCTCTCCCGACAACGTGTCTAAAGTACCTGAGACGAAGGCTCTCCATCCATGCCTCTAAGAAGCACCCTGGCAGTACTTCTTCTGAGACCAATTTGTTTGTTCTTTTCGCAGACTGTGGAACTTTCGATGTTCTTCTCCAGCACCACCATCCAAACACACCAATTCCTCCTCAGGCATTTTTATTCCATCCAGGTCCAACGTTCACTGTCTTTGAAATTGAAAGTACCATGGCCACGGGTCAAGGGTACCTGAGTCCTCGAAAAAACATCCTTGCTTTTCAGTACTCTAGAGGCCTGGTGCAGCACATTTACCCAATGCTCCACATCATCTGATCACTTGACTGCTGTTCCCATGAGCACTGAGTGTGGATTCAAGCCAGGTTTTGAAATCCTGGACAATGTCAAGCTTTTCCCCATTCAGCATGGCGCTCACTGTTGCCGCAGTTGTGAGGATCTGTGTCCTCTTTACACTGAGCTACAATCCAGACTGAAGGCCGTCACGCTTGAGCTTCATCATCAAGTGCTTCGTGTCTACTTCACTTTCCGCAAACAAGACTGTGTTATCTGTGTATCTTGTCAACAAGCCTTCCTCCAATCCTGATACCACACTCTTCTTCATATAATCCAGCTCCTCTAATCATATGTTCAGCATACAGATCGAATAAGTATGGTGAATGGATGCAAACCTGACACACATTTTTCCTGATCTTAAACCATGCAGTCTCCCTGTGTTCTGTTCCCACAACTGCCTCTTCGTCCATGTACAAGTTCTAAATAAGCACAATGAAGTGTTCTGGAATTCCCATTCTTCTCATGGCTATCAGCAGTTGAATGCCTTTGCATAGCCAATAAAACACGAGCAAACATCACTCTGGTATTCTCTGCTTCAGCTAAGACCCATCTGACATCAGCAATGAGCTCTCTTGCCCCACATCCTCTTCTGGATCTGGCCCGACCCTGTGGCGGTCCCTGTCAATGTACTGCTGTAACCATTGTTAGGTGATCTTCAGCAAAATTGTACTTGCCTGTGCTATCAATGACATTGTTCTGTAATTTGAGCATCCTGTTGGGTCACCTTTCTTTGGCATGGGTACAAATGTGGATCTCTTCCAGTCAGCTGTCCAAGTAGCTGTCTTCCAAATTTCCTGGCATAGATGAGTGATTGCTTCCAGTGTTTCATCAGCTTGTTGAATTGGGATTCCATCGATTCCCGGAGCCTTGTTTTTGACTATTGCTTTCAGTGCAGCTGGACTTTCTTCCTTCAGCACCATTGGTTCTTGCTCATATGCCACCTCGTGAAATGACAGAACACCGACTAGCTGTTTTTGGTATGGTGACTCTGTATTCTTTCCATCTTCTTTTGATGCTTCCTGCATCATTAAATATTTTGCCCATAGAATTGCCCCTTAAGGATGAATTTGTTTCCATAGAAGGCTCTTTGTTTTTAATTTAAATCTAGTAGAACTATATGTGTGGCAGTTGATCCATATTATTGATGCAAAGAGTATTTGCATACAAAAAGTATTGTAAGTATTATAAGAAGTACTTATAAGTAAGTACTCTTAGATACGCTTAAGAATCATATTTTTATAAGAATGCATTTATTTACTCACTGTACTATTTTTAGTGTTATTTTAAAGACTCCAGGAGGGTAATCCCTAGATTTTGCAGGAAGCCGGAAGTGAGGGAAGAACATTGGCTTTTCCTTGATCCACTTCCATCTTATTCATATGACACCAATGGCAACATATTACTTTAAACCCCAGCATCTAACACTGTGGGTCTCAACCCCATATTGGAGTCACAAAATCTTGGCACCAGTCAAAGGTTTCTGAACATGCAACTAATTCAACATCAAACGTCTCATAAATCTAATGTGTTTCTGGCCACATTTGCCCAAGTTGCAAATTTCATCAGTGAAAAGGAGTTGAGACTAAAAAACGTTTAAGTAATACTTGCTGTATTTATCCACTGTCTCAGCAGAGGTGAAAGCACATCATTGGAATTGAGTATCCAAACCCACTGCTACCGAGTCTGTTCAGACCCATAGAGACCTGATGGGGAGAGGAAAACTGCCCCTGTGGGTTGCTGAGACGATAAAGCTGTATGGGAGTGGAAAGCCTCATCTCTCGCTCATGCAGTGGCTGGTGGTTTTGAACTTCTGCCTTTGCAGTTAGCAACTCAACGCATAGAGGGTTCAAATTGCCAACCTTCCAGTTAGCAATCTGGTGTTTAACCAGACTTTCCAGGACCCTTTTGGTCAGCTACGAAGTAATAAGAAGTGGGGCTTGGGGGAGGAAAATGGACACAGACATATAACAAAAAGAAATGGAGGGAAAATGTGAATTTTTAACTAATATCATCCATGTAGCTTTGCAGAATGTGTTTTAACCGTTTCACCTGGGGGTGGTAACAGAGCCTAGTACAGGCTGTCTCGAGAGTCCTGACTTATATCCCAGGAGCCTTACAAATCTGTCTGTTCTTAGATCCAATAGGTCCACGTCTATAAATTTAGCCTAAGGAACTCATCCAAGATCTATACAGACGTGTGTGGACGAGGTGACCCTCTCAGCCCTTCTGAAAGGGTAAATGTGAGAAACAACCGAAATATCTAGTCAGGGACTATCAGGCAACTAAATTTCCATGGTTATTGTAGAACTTTTATTGATTATGTACAAGACACGGGGACTTGCTCAAGAGCTGGGTGCGAGCCCACCACCCACTCTGCGCGAGAAAAATGTGGCAATCTGCTTCCATAGAGACTGCAGCCGTGGAAACCCAATGGGACTGGTTCGCTTCTGGCCAACGGACTCGCTATGAGTTGGAATAAACTCAAAGGCAGGGCTATGGGAATTTGATTGGTGCCAAATTTTGTTTATTAAAAAAATCATAAACTATTCGGGTTAGAGAAAAATAAAGAGAAAGAGAGATTAGATTCTCTGCTTTATGTTACCTGAACAATGGTGGGAAGACCACCACCAATTTAGGTAGAGCCTAACTTGGAAAGGATTGTGTTGTGTGTTTGAGTTTTTATTTTAATATTTGGTTAAGTGGTGCAGTAGGGCTTGTGTGTTTTTCGTTTGTTTGGTCTCCTGTCTATCCTGCCAAATTGTTGTCATTGTTGTTGTTGTTGTTGTTGTTAGGTGCTGTTGAGCAGGTGCCAAGGCAGAGCAAGCCTATGTGCAATAGCACCACACGATGCCTGGTCCTGAGCCCCCCTCCCTATGGCTCTGCTCAAGCTCATCATTGTAGCCACCATGTCAAGCCATCTCATCAAGGGTCTTCCTCTTTGTTGCTGCCCTTCCACTTCATTAAGCATCATGTCCTTTTCCAGAGACCGGACTCTCCCGGTAACAGGTCCAAAGTACGGGAGATGAAGTTTCACCACCCTCGCTTCCAAGGAGGATTCTGGCCGTAGTTCGTCCAAGACAGATCCGTTTGTTCTTTTGACCGTCCAGAGTACTTTCAATATCCTTGCCAACATCAGGATTCAATTGTATCAATTCTTCTACAGCCTTTTCCTTTCTTTTTTCAACAAAATTAAAATATGGTAAAATCTTTAGTATGACAGGATAAAATGCCAAAAATGGTAACATTTTATGAGCAGAAAGTTCTGGTATTATTTCTCCTGGCACCTACTAACCATTGGCTGGTAGTCCGAGAGACAGCCTGGATTGCCCTGAAACCTGCTGATGCTCAGGCAGCAGTCCTGGTCAAACTCCCAAAGAATGCATTTCAGAAAGCAAACACTGGGGCTTGTTCTTCAGCTGTGCCAAGCCACCGAGCAGTTTCTGCAGCCTCCCCCAAATTAATAATCAGACATAGTAGAAAGGAAGCAAAGTATTATTTTGACAAAATTAATTTGACATTTATTCACTGTTGTAAAATGATTATTGTCACAAAGTTATACTTTAATGCGCACATGTCAATAAGGCAGGCCAAGGATGGAAAATTTTAATCATTTCCAAAAGGAACACAATTAGGTTTTATGATTTTGACGTAAACACTGCATTAAGTCTCAAAGTAACATGCTGGATGAATTCAGATGGCTTCATCAAATCCAAGGGAAGGAAAGTCATAATTACACATATCAAAAAGTGACTATTAAATTTTTACAGATTTAGTTCTCTCTTTTCTTGTGCTAAAGACTCAAAAATCACTGGGTGCTGCCATAATGCGCCCCCTAGTGGACAGGAGATTCAGAGGACTTCATTGTAAGAGCTCTGTCTTCATGTTAAGAAGCTATGGTGGCACTGTGGGTCAGGCATTAGGCTGCTCACTGCAAGGTCAGTGGTTCAAACCGCAGGAGAGAGATGATGCTACCCGTGCCCTAAAGACTGACAAAGGCTCAACAGCCCTACAGAGAGTCCGTGTGAGTTAGAATTGACAGGACTGCTGTGGGCTGGTTTTAATTAGTGTGAGGTTTATTTTCATGTATCTGAGAAAAGAATATTCCTAGCATGCCAAACCTGAGGGGCCACCAATATCATTGCTGACCATGAAACATTAAAAAACGAGGGTTATATAAATTAAAAAGAGAACTTTCAAAACAAAAACCAGTCCCACTCTTCTACAGCAATAATAAGCAATCAAAAAAGTGAATTAAGAAAGCAACTCCATTTATAATAGCATCTATTAGAATAGTATACCTAGGATTAAATTTATGCAAGTAAGTGAAAGTCTTATACATCAAAAACTGTTAACACGTTGCTATAAGGATTCACCTAAGTCAAATGGAAGAATAGTCCATGTTCAAGATTGAAAGACTTAGGACAGGAGGACTTCAAAAAATTCATGGAGAAAATGGAATTTTAAAAGAATGAAATTTTTCCTCGAATTTTTTAAGGCACCTCATATTGTTAACATGTTGAGACTGCCAGAATCCATGAAGATTCCAATCCCCTTGTTTGCAGGGATGAAAAACCCAATCCTCAAATGTATGTAGAACTGCAAGGGACCCCAAATAGCCAAAGCGATTTGAAAAGAACAGTCAGACTCACACTTCCCAACTCAAAAACACATTCTAAAGCTGCAGAAATCAAAACAACCTGGCACTAGTATAGACATAAAAGTCAACTGAATATCATCCAGACCCTAAAAATGGAATCTATGAGTATTCTAGGTTTTATTAATGATCATGGAAAAGTTCACGAATAATTATGGGTAACAGTTGGACAGCATAATGAACATAATTGATACCACCACACTGAACATGTGAATATTATAGAAGTGGTAAGTATTTTGTTACTTATATATTTACCACGCATTAAAATTGTTTTATTTCTTAAAAGCCAACTGAAACCAAAAAATAGCATAGAATAGAAAATTGTATAACTATTAAATAATTGAAATCAATTGTTTAAAAACCCAAAGCAACCAACCAAAACTTTTCCAAAGGGAAATTCTTGGCTTAACTAATGAAGTATTCCAAGCATTTACAAACAAAGTTGGGGGGGGGGCTCTAAATTCCCCAAACTCTCTCAGGAGGAGAAAATCAGAATATTTCCCTCGGTGAGACCAGCGCCACATTAATATGACATTCCAGCCAGATCATCAGAGGAAAGCATAAAATTACAGACCCTCTCTTTCATAGAAAAGCAAATATTCTAAGCAAAATACCATGCATGAATTCATCATGTACAATAAGCTAGTATATTAATACCAGATGGGATAAGGGAAAATTGCGAAAGTGGTTTAGCATTCAAAATTAAATCATGCAAAGCATCCCGCTGGACAAATAAAGGATAAAATCATATGATCCTTTAACATACATGTAAGAAAGCATTTAGTTAAAATTGAACATCTATTCATTTTTTAAAAAAACTCACCAAGGTAGTAAAAGTAGGTAGCTTGCTTACCTTGATTAAGTTTGTCTAAAACAAACCTATAGCTGACATCACACTTAATGTATGATTATTTCATTCCCCACCCCCACCCCCAATCAAACAAGAATTCCAGTATCACCAATCATATATTCATAATGGAACTAGAGATAGGAGTTATGGCAATAAAGCAAGAAAATGAATTAAAAGACATAAAGCTCAACGAAAAAGAAATAAAAATGTTTTTGTCCATGGGTGACATCATCATACGACTGGCAAATGCACCATAATTCATAAACGATTGGAATTAATAAGTGAATTTAGCAAGGTGGATCGTATAAAATCAATATATTAAATTGATTGAATTCACATATCCCAAGGAGAAACAAATAGGGAATAAAATTTAAAAGAAAAAGACCAGCATAGGAGGAAAGATGTACGATATCAACTAAGCAATGAAAGAGTCATTCCTATAATGTCACTTTAAAAGCACATATCAATGAGAGAAACACAAACCGATCCAGAGAAATATAATCTGGGTATAAAGGAAAGACTCCCAAAGCACATTGCCACTACGTCGGTTGGGACACACAGTGACCCTATAGGGCAGAGTACAATGGGGTTTCCAAGAGGAAGGAAATCTTTATGGAAGCAGAGAGGCAGGTGGGACCCAACCGCTGACCTTGAAAGGGGTTCAGCAGCCAGTCAACAAGTGGAAAACTGTGACTCACCTGATGCAGGGGATTGAAGGCTCCTGATGAAAAACCCCACGCGGGGACACCGGTTGGTCCATCGACACAGAGACCACGAGGAGGGGATGACAGCACCCCCCAGGGGCAAGCAGGTGTGTGAGATGGGAGAGCACGTCTCCGCAGCGTCCTCCGCAGTCGCCACCACGGCACAGCGCCCCAGGTGACCAGAGCGTGCGTGGGAAGCACGTGACCGTGGAAGCACATGCCAAGGAGGCTTCTGCTTGGCTGCATCTTCTCTCACGCCTCGCGTGTGCATGGCATCCTGTTTGGGAACCAGCCTGGTTGACGTCTCCAGCCCACGCCGCTCCCACTGTCCTCTCGGTCACGTCCTCCCGTGGGCCACGAACACGGTGTCTGCCCGCAGAGTACGGTGCGAGAAGACATCCTTGCCAGGTTACAGATCTGAAGGGAAGCGTCGAGTCTTGCGCCCCTAGGTGGGCTGTTACCCCACGGCTTTGATGCGAGATGCGCTGGCGTTCCCTTCTGTACCGGGCATACCGAGATCCTTCGCCATGGTGTCAGGCTGAATTTTCTCCACTTTTTTCTGCATCCCTTGAAAGAGTCATCCTGTTTTACTTCATCCTGTTAATTCAGTGATTTACCTTCATTAAATCGATAGGAGGGGGAGTCAAAGAGTATTGCTACAAAAGCCTAGAAACTTTTATTAAGCAAAAACAGAAATATGCATAGCTATTGTTTTGTATCGGCTTCTCCTGTGTTCGTCTCGCTAGCCAATCCCTGAAGAAGTCTGTGCTCGTCCATGTAACCACGACCAAAGGGCAGTTTGGGTGTCTTTAAAGGACTCAACTGTGTTCCTTTTAAAAGCTGAGGTTTGGGGTGGTTATTTTGGTTTTCTCTTGGGGGGGGACTCTGGAGGGGCAAGATCGGTAAGATAGATGGAGTAAGGTACCCGAGCAACCTTTTGTAGAACAACCCTTGCTACCCTCAAAGAATGCTCATGTGTATTGTTCTGATGGGGGTGGGGGGTGGGGGCTGGAATCCCACAATGCAACATTCCTGGCCTTTTTTCTCACCAATATGGTTTTCTATTTAATTAAAATTTCTCCCAAATAAGCCACTTTGATCATCCTGTGTCATTCAAGAGAATTTATCAAGATTACCCCTGTCTTAGTCCAGAGAAATTTGTTTGTTCTCGACTATTTCATAGACATTCATATGTGTAGAAGAAAGAGCTTTTAAAAGAATAATTGTATATTAAGAAAACATCCCAGCCCAGTCCAAATCCAGTCCATAAGTCCGATATTAGACCATATGTCCAATACCAGTCTGTAATTTGCTCTTCAGGCTCACGTAACACATGCAATGATGCTGAGTGCAGGAAGATCACAGACCAGGGGGTGGAGAGTCTTGTGGATCCAGTGGTGTTGCTTGTCAACAGGAAAACAAAGCTGAGTGTGTACGTCTGGCCACCAATGAGCTATTTATCTCTGTAGTGCCTCCAAATGCGGTCATCAAGCTGCAACCTGATTGGCAGGCTAAACTCCATCCCTTCACAAGTTGACAGGCGATTATGTAACTGCCACAACCCCTTTGGAACCCTAAAAATTAATCACCCTAATCTTATGAGCTGACCATTCTGGTGCAACACAACCCCTTGGGAACCACTGCTTTGACTGAGCATGTTTCAAGGCACCCTAAGCTGGGGTGGACTAGGGGGGTATGTGTTAGGCTACTAACCACAAGGTCAACAGTTCAAAAAACGCCAGCCATTCCGAAGGAGAACAATGAGGTTTACTGCTCCCATAAAGGTTTATACTCCCAGAAATGTACCGGACCACTTCTACTCTACCCTGTGGAGTCACTATGAGTCAGAATTCACTCGATGGCCATGAGTGAGGAAGACTGAGGCATTCTGGTGGCACCGTGGGCTAAACTCTGACCTGCTGACTTCAAGGTTCATGGTTCAAACTGCCTCCTGCAGGAAAGATGAGGTAGTTTGCTCCCATAAATACTCACCGTCTCCCAAACCCAAAGGGCTGCTATGAGTGGGAATTAAGGTGAGGGCAGTGGAGTTAAGGAGACTAAGACAAGGATGTTACCGTAAGAACGTGTCTGTGGTCATCTGGTGATCAGAGACATGTTGAAGTGTGTGTCATTTGAAATAAAGCAGTTGTTACAACCATGATTCAAGTTTACACCTGAACTGCTAAAGCCAGTGTTAAAGAACTTGAAGAATTATACCAACCTTGATGGAATTGATAAAACACGCAGGCATGAGCATGGAGATAGGCTTAAGCATGTGCTATTTGAAGTAAACCCTCGGCTGTATGAACTGAATTTCTAGTAGCAATACTTTCTGACGTACTCACTCAGCATCACTATGTCACAGTCCAAGGGCGGTGACACAACGCCACCACCCAGCTGTTGGTTTGTCACACTGGGGGGTCCGCATGCTGCTATGATGATGGAACTTTTGCCACCATTGTCTCAAAGGACAACAGGGTCACCCATGGTGGACAGGTTTTTAGCAGCACTTCCAGCCTAAGACAGAGAATAAAGAAGGAACGGGTTCTGAAAAATTAGCCATGAGAATCTTCTGAATAGCAATGGGAAATCACCTGCTGCAGTGCTGGAAGGTGAGCCGCTGAGGTTGGAAGGCCCCCCAACCGTGACGGGGGAAGAGGGGTTTTCTCAAAGTGGAGGCCACCTGAACGACGTGGATAATGCAAAGATATCCTTTGATGCGACCGCATCCCTCAGAGTGAAAAGAAAGAGCTGCAAACACCTATTAATAATCAGAACATAGAATGTAGAGTATGGGTCTAGGGAAATTGGAAGTCATCAGAAATGAAATAAAGCGCATGAAAACCAAGATCCTAAGTATTCGTGAGCTGAAATCGACTGGCAACAGGCATTTTGAATCAAACAGTCCAATGGCTTGCTGTGTCGGGAATGGCACAGCATCCATCTTCAAAAAGAGCATTTTGAGATTGATCTTGAAGTCCAATGCTGTCTGTGATAGGACAATGTCTAGGCACCTGCAACGAAGACCAGTTAGAACAACCATTAGTCACATTGACACAGCCACCACTAAAGCCAAGGATAAAGAATTTTAAGACTCACGCCAACTTCTACAGTCTGAAATTGTTAAACACAAACAGTCAGGATACACTGATAATTAGCTGGAAGCAAAGAGAAAGAAGCGTCGTGGGAAAATGTGGCCTTGGTGATAGAAATGACACCGGAGATTCTATGACAGAAATTTTAATTTGCAAGACCAATGACTTATCTGCTGCAAATACCTTTTTTCAACAACTTAAACTGTGATGATCATGTGAACTTTTCTATATGGAACATACAGGAATCCAGTCACCTACATCTGTGGAAAGAGACCATGGAGAAATTCAATGTCATCATCCAAAACATGCAAATTCAGATGGAAGCAGAATAAGATTAAGTCCATGATTACCTTGAGCATACCCCATCTGCATTTAGAAACCACACCAAGAACAGATCCAGGGCACTGAACACTAATGACGAAAGAACAACAAGTTGTAGACTGACATCCTGACATCATCCATGAAGCATCCAAAAGATTAAAAGATAGAAAAGGCCACAAGGGATGTCAGAAGAGATTCTGAAACTTGCTCTCGAACATACTAAAGCCCAAGGAACTGGAAGAAATGCTGGCATAAAACAGCTGAACAGAAACTTTCGAAGGGAAGTTTGAGAAAGCAAAGTAAAATATTATTAAAAATGTGACTTTAGAAGCCCAAAAGAAAAGAACCTCTTCAGCGTTGGTCAGGCAGAAAGAACGAAAGCAAATGCTGAAACCTTGCGCTGCGATACTGAAGGAGCCTGGGGGCAAAACAGTAACCACGCAGGAAGCCTCAAAAGACGATGAAATGAATAAACAATGAAACCAGACTCGCTGCCGTCAAGCTGATGCTGACCCCAGCGACCTGAGAGGACAGGGGGGAACTGCCCTCGTGGGTTTCTGAGACTGTGACTCTTCATGGGAATAGAAAGTCTCCTCTTTCTCCCGCAGAGCGGCTGGTGGTTTTGAACTGCTGACCTTGCAGTTAGCAGCCCAACACATAGTCACTATCCCACCATGACAGCTTGATGGAAGGGATACAGAGTCATTAAACCGAAAAGAACTGATTGACATCAAACATTTCCAGAGGTCACATATGATGACACTGAAGGAATTTTTAAAAGCTGCTGTGATGTCGTTGGCTAAAAACAAAGCTCCCAGGAATTGATGGAATTCCAATTAAAATATTACAACCAAACTGAGGCAGCACGGGAAGCACTCAGGCATCTAGGCCAAGAAATTGGGAAGACAGCTACCTGGCTAGCCCGCTATGTGTGTTCATTCCAAAGAAAATTACCCAAGAGACTATGGAAATCATCAAACAATGTCATTCACGTCACATGCAACTAAAATTTTACTGAAGATAATTCAAAAATGGCTGCAGCAGTATACCCATCAGAAATTCAAGCTGGATTCAGAAGGAGACATGGAATGAGGGGTATCATTGCTAACATCAGATGGACCATGGCTGAAAGTACAGAAGGCCAGGGGAAAAAAATGGCTGCTTGTGTTTCATGGAATATACAAAGGCATTCAGATCATCACATTGTGAAGAATGGGAATTCCAAAATACTTCGTTGTGCTCATGCATAACGTGTGCTTAAACCAAGAGGCAGTTGTGCGAACAGAACGAGGGAATACGACATGGTTTAAGATCAGGAAAACCATGTGATGGGGTTGTATCTATCTTCTCACCATACTTATTCACTCTGTATACTGAGAAAATAAGTCAAGAAGTAGGACTATTTGAAGAATAAGGTAGCATCAGGATCGGAGGAAGGCTTATTAACAATCTGCAATATGTAGGTAACGAACGTTGCTTGCTGAAAGCAAAGAAGCCTTGAAGCACTTGATGATGAAGTCACCGTACCAAAAAGAAGTCACCATCCAACCATCTCGAGACGTGGCAAAGGATCAAGAACAATGGTACCTGAAGGAAGAAGTACAATTGCAGTGAAAAACAAAGCACCAGGAATTAATGGAGCACTAATTGATATATTTCAGCCAGTTATTGAAAGCACTCATGCGCCCATGCTAAGACATGTGGAAGCCAGCTGTGTTAGTCTGGGTAGACTAGAGAAACAAATTCATAAGCACACATATGTAAATAAGGGGGAGGTTTATATACAAGAGCAATTGAACATTGAGAAAACATCCCAGCCCAGTCCAGATCAAGTCCATAAATCCAGGATGACTGTATAACCCCACTAGAGGGGAGCAAACAACAGACTTGTATGTGAATGGATATATTATTGGATGCTGTAAGATGCAGCCAAAAGTAATAATAAAAGGGCTCCTGGGGGGAGAGAGGAAGGGGGCGGGGATACAGGAGAGCTGATACCAAGGAGTTCAAGAAGAAAGAAAATGTTTTGAAACTGTTGGCAATCGTATAGTACTGCTTGATGTGGTTGCACGATGGTGTGTTAGGATATCTGTACGAGCTCCCAAATAAAATGATGGGAAGAGAGAAAGAAACCCTCCTCTCTCTCCCTCAAAGGACATGGTGGATTCAGAGTGTTCCCTCTGCAGCTGGCAGCCCCATAGGCAACCCACTATGCTGCGGGTTCGCCTCCTCTCGCGCCTGCTACCCATTGATCACGTTCGGTTTCTGTAGAGTTGCGGATCTCGTTTACAGACTCTGTCCTTTTGTAGGTCTCCCTCAGCATGATATTTTCTGGGTCCCTCCACATCATGGGTGTATTAGGACTTCATTTCTCCTGATGGCTGAGCCTCCCCCATTGTGTTTAGCTCTCGAATGTGGCTCCCCATAACCCATGTGGTTTACCCACTCCCCTGTTGCTGGGTATTCCCACTGGTCCCACCTTTCGACGATCACGAAAAATCCTGCAGAACACTGCTGCACGGGGTTCTGTTTCTTCATGTCTGGGCCTGCACAGAGGACTGGGTTTGCTGGGTCACATGGCAGTGCTATGCTCCCCTTATTGAGGAACTGCCAAATCTGCCCCCACAGCAGTTATACCACGTTCTATCCCCACAGTCACGGGTGGGCGTTCCAGTGTCCCCACAACCTTGACAGTATTTGTTTGGGCCCGGTCTAGACCATGCAGCCGCTTCCCCCAACTCTCCCAAAAGGTAGCCTGCTGGACTGTGCGGCCCCTTCCCCCACACCCCCTCCGCCTCTCAAGGCCAGAGCTGGACTGTGCAGTCCCTGCCTCCAGCATTCCA
>NW_022109491.1:5355749-5358993 GCF_000313985.2 Echinops telfairi
AGGCTAGCACATTTTCAGTTGTAAGCATTTTAATTTTATCCTGTTTGGAGCAAATATAATTTTATTATTGTTCTTGTTATAAAATTATGTATGACTATGGAGTTGTATAAGGGTGTCAAGTTGACAAGGGGTGGTCCACAGTCTCCATTTAGGTCCTCCATGAAAGAGCACTGATGGAGTTCAATATGTAGTTACATTTTTTTTTTTTTGCCAACTTGAAGATAAATAAAAATGTAGGGGTGGTATCCAACCTGTCAATCAGGTCACAGCTTAATGTGCCTCCTTGTGGGCATAGCCTTCTCATAAGGAGCTACCCAGAGAATCTTTCTCTCTCCCAGCTTTCACCTTGCTGCTTGCTGGACACCTTGAGAGATGCTGGAGTGACCTTGGATCCACAGGACTTTGCACTCACCAGCCTGGGATCTTCCTGCATCCTCCATCATTGCAGGTGATTGCGTGAGTCTGAAGAAGGACTTATGGACTAGTATTGGATGTATGGACTTGAGTTGAACTGGGCTCGGATGTTTTTATAGATGCATACTTACTTTTTGATCTAAAGCTCTTTCTTATGAAGAGAAAGAGAGAGAGAGTCTTGATAACCCATAGGTGCAGTGCTACCCTGTCCGATAGGGCCGCCATGAGGCAGAATTGACTTGATTGCATGAGTTTGGTTTGGGGTGGAGTGTTGTTTTCTGGGTTTGCTGCTGTTGTTTTGCTTTCATTTCCCTCAACGGGGACTAAGAGAGAGAGAGAGGGAGCGAGAACAATTCTTGCTGGTGCCATGAAGATCCTTGGCTCTGGCCCTTCTGGAGTTAGGGTCACACACGCCTTGCCTTGAACCGCACCTGTTGCTGTTGTGTCAGGGATCACACTGTGCCCGAGGAGGGTTATGATGTTCAGTCCTCCGTGACTTCCAGAAGGAGAGGGCCAGCCCTTTCTTTTAAGGCACCCCTGGGTGAACTCAACCTCCCTGCACAGCAGACTTAGAGGGTCCTTTCTGTGCCAAATGGCGTCTCTCTCCTTTGTAGCCAAGAATGCTGACAAACGCAACAGCTATGGACCCTCCATGCTGAGAAGCGTCTTTAGTCTTTGTTTAGGTCCTCCACTAAACAGCACGGATGGAGTTCAATATGTGGTGGAGAAGCCACTCCGGGAGCCCCCTGCAGTGTCCACAGGCTCCTTACAGCATCCCTGGGGTGACTTCGTGTCTCAAGATGCCCGAGGAGCGTGGTACCCAGCCCAACATGTATTCAGTTGGCTGGTGGAAACTGCTGGTTGGAACATTTCCGGGTACTAAAGCTCATCTCTGTCTGTATGACTTGGTGGTTGTTGCTGGTGTTAGGTGCGGTCCAGTTGGTTCTGACCCACAGCCACCCTGTGTGCAACAGAAGGGGCACTGCCCAGTTCTGTGCCATCCTCAATTGTTCCTGTGCTTGAGCCCGTTGTTGCAGCCACGGTGGCAATTCATCTTGTTGAGGGTCTTCCTCTTTTTTGCTTCCCCTCTACTTAATCAAGCCTGATGTCCCTCTCCAGGGACTGGCTCCTCCTGACGCCATGGCCAAAGTGAGTAAGGCCAGGTCTCACCACCCCTGCCTCTCAGGACAATGGTTCGAAGTTACGCGTAAGGTTTTTAGCAGCTACTTCCTCTGAAGCAGGGCGCCGATTCCTTCTCTGTAATCTGTTCTTAGTCTGGAAGCTCCGTTGAAATCTTTTCACTTTGGGGGATCCTGCTGGCATTGGAAATACCAGTGACATAACTTCCAGCAACACACGAGCCACCCCAGTATGACAAACTGACAGACAAGTGGTGGATGAGTTGGTGACTGCTGTGCTTTCCCACTACGCTTGCTCAGTAGATTCATGTTAGCTGCAGGGAATTGCTCTAACTAGGTCTGCATGTTCTGCAAATGGGCCCTTTTTATTACAGTAAAATATATCCCATTGCATCTCTAAGTTGGATTGGACTTGAAAGCTATTTGCATTCTCACCCCAAAACATTCCAACCCTTCTCAGTGAAAAAGAGGAGCTTCTTGCTGGTAGAGCCTTGAACTAAAAATGGGAGTGATGGAAATTTCTGAAAGGTGGTTTTTTAAAAAGCAGTTTTACATTTTTATATCGTCTCCTTGTGCTAATAAGGCTCTTCATTGATGGTGCCTATCCAGGATTTGACAGGCTCGTCATTAAAAAGGCCCGATCAGGAATGAATGACACGCCACCACTTTAAGCACAGACTCCGCCACACACTACTTGTGTCCACAGAAGCCAGCTCAAGTTTCTCGTGTAAAAAAGCTGACAGTTTGGAACTGGAAGTGTCATGGGAATGTGGGATTTAATTGCTTTCTAAAATGTGGGATTTGATTTTGTATATTTTAAGGAAATCGTAGAAAGTATGATCAACTTCCTTCCCTCGCCTCCATATAAAATGCTCACATCTTCTGACATTTCTATGCCCCCGCCCCCACCACCACCACCTGTACGATGCAATTATTGTCATTTTAAATCATGTACTGTTGCCTGAAAAACAGTGGGGAGAGCTGACAGACCGTAAGGGCATTGATGATGGTGTTTCATGAAAAGTCAGGAGGCAGGCATCCCAGGGTGGACCCCGAGCTCAGCCAGACTAGCACAGCTCAGCCCTTGCCCTCCTTGCATCCCTCTACTCTTGCACCCCAGCAACTGAAAAGGGGAGTGGTGTGACGGATGCCTGCAGGGAGCTGGGTAAAGGACACCTGTGAGGGAGCGGTGCTGTTTTCACAACATCTTGTGGGGCTTGAATTATTTCCCAATCGAAACATCTATTTTTAAACTGAACTGGAGCCCCACAAAAAGCAGATGAGCCTCAGTTTCCCCTTCTGTCCAAAGAAAACAAAGCCCGTGGCCTTCAGTCTCACCACGGATGGGGCTGTACTAGCTCAGCAGGTCCCTGATTTGGATCTCATCCTTTAGCATTCTCATTGAAGCCCTGTGAACACACACACACACACACACACACACACACACACACACACACTCTCCAAGGTAATACATCTTAACAAGGCATCCCAGCAAGCATCCCTTGCAGGGCATCCCAGCAAGCATCCCTTGCAGGGCATCCCAGCAAGCATCCCTTGAAGCGCCTCTCGCAGGGCATCCCAGCCAGCACTCCGTGCTCGACATGCCACCCATCCAGTCAACAGTGGTCCAAGCAAGCATCCCTTGCAAGGCATCCCAGCAAGCATCCCAGCAAGCATCCCTTGCAGGGCAT
>NW_022109491.1:5359093-5361194 GCF_000313985.2 Echinops telfairi
AAGCATCCCAGCAAGCATCCAAGCAAGCATCCCTTGCAAGGCATCCCAGCAAGCATCCCTTGCAGGGCATCCCAGCAAGCATCTCTTGCAGGGCATCCCAGCAAGCATCCCTTGCAGGGCATCCCAGCAAGCTCTCTGAGTAGTGCTTCACCCTCGAACGGCCTCTGCCGCCTCTGTGTTCTATTAGCGCCTCTTCCAGTCAACAGTGGCAAAGATTCTAGCCACCTTGTTCTGTTCTGTTCTGTAGCAGGTGAGGATTGGCTTTGTTTCCAATGAATTCCTGTATCCTAATTCCAGAAAGAGGCTCTCTGGTGGCATCATACTTACACATCGGGCTCCAATCTGCAAGGTAAGCAGTTCAAAATCACCAGCTGTCCTTTAGAAGAAAGACGGGGCTTGCTATGTCCATTAAGAGTTACAGTCTCAGAAACTCCCAGGGGCAATTCTACCCTGTCGTACAGGGTCCCCGTGAGTCAGCATCAACTCGATGGCAGTGACTTAGGTTAATTCAAGAAAAGCCCATTAAATCTACTCCATACCATTCTGGACCCATCAGAATGACACAGAGCCAGGGGTGGGGGGTATTCTGGTAGTGGGGGTGTGAGGAAGCAGTGCTGTAGTGTGCTGGTGGGGGGGTTCTAAGTGGAAGAGCCCCATTCCAAACCAAACCAAACTCACTGCCATTGAGTCCATTCTGACTCACAGTGACCTTGTAGGGCAGGGTAGAACTGTCCCTGTGGGTTTCCTAGATTGTAACTTTTCACACAAGTGGACAGCCTCATCTTTCTCCCTTGGAGCGACTGGTGGTTTTGAACTGCTGGTCTTGGGATTAGTGGCCAAACTTGTAACTGCTGCTACAGTAGGGCTCTATGTTTGACGTAGGCTGTGTCTTTGAAGACATTAGCTCATCGATA
Organism: Echinops telfairi; assembly: GCF_000313985.2. Lineage (NCBI taxonomy): Eukaryota > Metazoa > Chordata > Mammalia > Afrosoricida > Tenrecidae > Echinops > Echinops telfairi. The sequence continues at coordinate 5,360,008 of NW_022109491.1, forward strand.
TGCTTTCTCAGATTCATATAGATATTCGTTACAGCTGTGCTGGCACAAACAGCTGGCAACAAACTAAACATCTATTAATAAGGGTTACTTAAAAATTTGAACTCTTAAATAAATGGCACTCTGCCTCAGACAACACTGAGAATATAGATTCACTGAGAAGCAATGCTTTCTAAGATATACTGTTAGTTTTAAAAGAAAGAAGTAAAAGGAAATAGAATGCTGTTTGCATTATACAAGGATAGTGGGTTTGGTTTGGTTTGGTTTTGTTAGGGAAAGACCAGGAAGGGATGGATAGACATATACCTTTTTTGTATATATTTAGGGAAGTTCTGGAAGACAGTTGGAGGTGGGATTCAAATAATTCCATCACCAGTTCACACCCCTAATGACTGTGTTAAGTATAACAAGATGACATATTGAAAGGGAGTTTATTGTTTCATATAGTTAATACTTAAATAGGAATAAAAGAGGTATATAGAACTAGATTATATTTTAAAGACATTTTAAAGTATGAATGAAAAAATATTAAATAATATCTGACAAAAAACAACAAAAATGTTATTTAAGATATTTCCATATTGCTTCTTGATTGGCATCCTCACTTACAATATTCTTTGCTTTTATCCAAGCATCCCCAGCTGTGTGATTTATCCTTAACCATCTTTTCACTATCAGCCTGGTGAGTTCAATCCATTTACATTTAATGTTGTTATTAATAAGTATGGTTTTATTGTTGTCACTTTGTTGTATTTTTTGTGGTGACATTGGTTTCGATGTTCAGTAATTTCTGTGCTGAATTACTTTTGTTTATAGATTTTCTTGTCAATACTTTCTTTGCTTTTTTTGTTTTTATCTTACTGGTTAACATGCTCATATGATTTTCTTCTGTTTTGTTTTGTTTAGGTTTTAACGTTTTCTGCTACTGGTGCTGAAAGATTCTTACTCTTTCATTGGTCTTTGAAGTGGTGGAACTTTTTTGAATGTCTATGCAACTCAATTTCCCCATGTGTAAAATAGCTATGATAGTGTCTGCCTCTTGAATTTTTTTTCCTTTTTCTTTTAATCGTTTTATTAGGGGCTCATACAACACTTATCACAATCCATACATACATCAATTATGTAAAGCACATTTGTACATTCATTGCCCTCATCAGTCTCAAAACATTCGCTCTCCACTTAAGCCCCTG
>NW_022109491.1:5361776-5365731 GCF_000313985.2 Echinops telfairi
GTTTGGAGCAGATGCACCGGAGTCCTCAAAGTGATGTCTTTGCTCTTTAACGCTTTAAAGAGGTCTTTTGCAGCAATGCGTCCAACGCAATACATTCTTTGATTTCCTGGCTATTGCTTCCAGGAGCATTAATTGTGGATCCAAGCAAAATAAAATCCTTAACAACTTCAAATTCTTCTCTGTTAATAATGATGTGCTTGGTGAGGATGTTTGTTTCCTCTGCCTTGAGGTATAATCCGTACTGAAGCCTGAAGTCTTCCAGCTCCATCTGCAGGGACTTCAAGTCTCCTTGGCATTCAGCAAGCAAAGTTGTGTCATTTGCAAATCATAGGTTGTTAATGAATCTTCCTCTAATCCTGATGTTGCATATAGTAGTTTCTCAAATGATTGGCTCAGCAAACAGATTGAATAAATTTGGTGAAAGAATACATCCCTGACATGCCTTTGCTGATTTGAAACCATGCAGTATTTCACAGTTCTAGTTGAAGGCCTTCCACTTGTCTCATGTGCAGGTTCTGCAGAACACAAGAGCGTGTTTGGGATTTCCCATGACTGCCAATGTTACCTATAGTCTGTGATGGTTCATGCAGTTGACTGCCCACGCGAAGTCCACAAAACACAAGGGAACATCTTTCCAGTAGTCTCTGCTTTCAGCCAAGAGCCATCTGCTATCAGCCATGGTCTCCCTCATTCCACATCCTCTTCTGAATACAAATGGCATTTCTGGCAAACCCCAGTCTGTATACCGTTGCAACTGCTTTGTAATTATCTTCAAGAAAGTTTTACTTGCAGGTGATGTTAAGGAGATTGTTCAACAATTTATATACTCTGCTGGGACACTTATCTTTGAAATGGGTACAAATATGGATCTCTTCCAGTAGTTGTCTGGGTCATGTCCAGTCAGTTAATTATCTTTGAACTTTCTTGACATAGACAAGTGAGTACTTACAGTGCAACGTCATTTGCTAATACATTTAAGTTGCCATTTCATCTACTCCTGGAATATTGCTTTTCACCAATATCTGTTCCCTGGGGGACAGACAACAGAAAAGTGGATGAAGGGAGAAGCTGGACAGTGTAAGACATGACAAAATAATAATTTATGAATTATTAAGGGTTCACGAGGAAGGGGGGAACAGGGAGCAAGGGGGGGAAGTGAGGAGCTGATACTAAGGGCTCAAGTAGAAAGCAAATGTTTTGAGAATGATGAGGGCAACAAATGTACAAGTGTGCTTAATATACAATGGATGTATTGGTTGTGATAAGAGTTGTACGAGCCCCCAATAAAATGATTATATAAAAAAAGAAGAGGTGAAGGAAAAAAATGAGGGAGGTCTGTCAGTCATTCAAACAGATGAGTTTGAAAAAATGTTTCCAAGAATGGAATCACAGATTTGACAAATGTATGAAGTGTAATGGAGCGTACTTTGAAGGTGACAAGGTTGTTTTATAAAAAAAAAATTAAATGCATAGCTTTGGAAAAAATGAAATAGAAAATTCTGTTTTGGGGGGTACCCCCTCATGCTAGTGAGAATTGGATAAAATCCTAACCACTTCTTCCTTCGTCATGATCCATTCTTAATCATATGCTGTCTTTTGAAATGACCGAATGTCAACGAATTCCTTTTGGTAGAGTGACTCAGAGTCTTTCTTCCATCTTCTTTTGAATCTTCATTCAATAGTTTGCAACAAACACAAAAAGTCCTTCAACTGTGCAGCACAGAGCTTGAATTTTTTCTTCCGTTCTTTCAGCTTGAGAAATACTGAACGAGTTCTTCTCTTTTGATTTTCTTACTACAGGTCTTTGCACATTTTGTTATAATGCATTGCTTTGTCTTATCGAGCTGCCCTTTGAAATCTTCTGTTCTGTTCCCTTGGTCCATCATCTCCTTAGCTTCTCTCTGCTCAAGAGCAAGTTTCAGAGCTTTGTCTGACATCTATTTTGGTTTGTTTCTTTCTTTCCAATCTTTTTAATGACCTTGTGACTTCTTCACGTATAATGTTCTGGTGGTTCTCCCATAATTCCTCTGATCTTTAGTCATCCGTGTGCAGTGCAACAAATCTATTCTGGTGATGATCTCTACATTTGGGTTATACTCAAGGTTGTCTTCTGGCTCTTCTAAACATGTTTTGATTTTCTGCAGCTTTAACCTGAATTTGCACACGAGCAGTTGGTAGTCGGTTCCACAGTTGACTGCTGAATTTGAGCTTCTCCATAATTTCTTTGCACAGTCAGAGTCAGCTTGACTCCTGAGTATTCCATCTGGTGAGGTCCACCTGTATAGCTATTTATGCTTCTGAAAAAAACTATTTGAATGATGCTGTTGGTCTTGCAAAATCCTATCATGCAAATTCCATCATCATTTCCATCTCTAAGGCCCTATATCCCAAATACCGATCCTTCTTGTTTGTTTCCACCCTTTGAATTCCTACCACCAGTAATTACCAACCATCTTGATTGCATGTGTGATTAATCTCAGACTGTAGAAGTTGGTAGAATCCTTTAACTTCTTCATCACTGGCTTTAGTAGTTGGTGCATACATTTGAGTAATAGTCATGTTAATTGGTCTTCCTTTAGGGCAGCAGTTCTCAACCTGTGGGTCACGGCCCCTTTGGGCTTTGAATGACCCTTTCACAGGGATTGCACGATTCATAGCAGTAGCAAAATGACAGTGATGAAGTAGCAATGAAAATAATGTTATGGTTGGAGGGTCACCAGAACATGAAGAACTGTATGAAAGGGCCATGACATGAGGAAGGTGGAGAACCACTGCTTTAGGGGGTGTGGATATTACCCTATCACAGACAGCACTGTACTTGCAGAAAGGTCTTTTGGAGAATGAATGCAATCTCATTCCTCTTCAATTTTTCATTCCTGGCATAATAGACCATATAATTATCTGTTTCAAAGTGACCAATACCAGTCCATTTGGCTCACCAATACCTCAGTCTGCTTTCTATTCAATTTATGATGGCTTCCAATTTTCCTAAATTCATACTTAGTACATTCCATGTTCTGATTCTGAATGGGTGTTGTAGTTGTTTTTTCACATTTTGAGTCATGACGCATCAGGCAATGAAGGTCCTGATATCTTTGCTTCCTCCTAGCCATTAAAGTCAACTCCACTTTGGGGAGGCCACTCTTCCCTGTCATATTTTAAGTGCCTTCCAACTTGAGGGGTTCATCTTCTGGTGCTATATAGATCATTTTCTACTCTTATTCCTAAGGCTTTCATGGCGAATTTTTCAGAAATGGTCTGTCTGTAATTTGTGCCTACTCTGGTTCCTCTGCTGAAATCTGCCCTTCAAGGGTGACCCTCACAGTGCTTGAAATACTAGTGGCATTGCTTCCAGTGTGACAACAACACACAAGCCACCACAGTGTGATACTATCTGATCATATGGTTCCTGATTTGCCAAATCGTTTTATTACGAAAATCCTGTAAATCGCAATTATTATTAATATTTAAGAAATGCATCTATTTTTCAGTACTAGCAATAAGCTCCATTTTATTTTATATTCCAGGTTTAAAACTGGAGTTGGGTTACCAATACATCTGGGCCCCACCCTAAGTTTCCAAGTGTTGGACTGCTAATAACAAGCTACTGTGTTCATGTCAATAAATATTAATCCATACCATATTTAATAGATTAACCATTGTATGGTGGTACTATACTGTTAAATGAATGGGAGGTTAGGATTTTATCCAATTTTCACTAGTATGAGGGGGTACCCCCCAAAACAGAATTTTCTATTTTATTTCATTTTTTCCAAAGTTATGCATTTAATTTTTTTTATAAAACAACCTTGTCACCTTCAAAGTACGCTCCATTACACTTCATACATTTGTCAAATCTGTGATTCCATTCTTGGAAACATTTTTTCAAACTCACCTGTTTGAATGACTGACAGACCTCCCTTGTTTTTTTTCCTTCACCTCTTCTTTTCTTAGA
>NW_022109491.1:5366611-5367926 GCF_000313985.2 Echinops telfairi
TGTCCTTTCATGCCTCTCTTCATTCGTGGAAACAAAAAGTCACAGGGAGTGAGGTCAGGTGAGTAAGGTGAGTGGAGCAAGAGAAGCATGCTGGGTTTTGCCAAAAACTGGCACACTAGCATGGCAGCATTGAGCAGGTTCATTGTTGAGGTGACAAAACCAGTCCCCCATCTGCCACAAATCAGGCTTTTGTTTGTTGCACATCTTTATGCTATCTTTTCAGAACTTATAAATAAAAAGCTTGATTAACAGTCTGACCTGGTGGAACGAATTCCAAATGCACTACAAGTCTTTTCATCCATTTGGGAAGTTGACAGATGTCCAGAACAAGGTTTATCATCAATCGACATTTCATCTTTTTTGAAATGAAAAAACCACTCATACACTTGAGTTTTTTCCCCATAGTGCTGCCCCTGTAAGTTGTGTTCAACATCACAACAGTTTCTGCGGCATTTTTCCTGAGCAGGAAACAACATTCCATAGCCACATGCTGTTCTCTTAAATCAGCCATCACAAAAGACTGAGGTTCAAGCGAAACTGCTTTTACGGAAAAAAATCACTGTAACAGAGAGAATCTTCCCAGGTGATGCCACTGTGTGCACTAACTCAGAGTGAGGTGCTTGATGCTCACCCAGCAGGAAAAACACGTATTAAGAAAACTCTGCTCAGTGGCCCTTTTTCTGGGCTTTTTTTTTGAGGGGGGGGTACTCCCTTATATATGCACTATAATAAATGAACATTTTATTATGTTTATAATCAATAAATATTTTCGTTTAAGCATCTTTGTACATCTTGCAGATTATTACCTTCACTTATTTGCTACAATGTTTTCCTATAGCATAATTGAGTTAAAGACTATATGGTTTGTTGAAACATTTCAATTGGTACTCCATCTGTTCCTGGAGCCTTGCTTTTGACTACTGCTTTCAGGGCAACTTGGACTTCTTCCTTGAGTACCACTGGCTCTCGATCACATATTGTTTGTTGTTGTTAGATGCCATTGAGGTAGTTCCAACCCATAGCGACCCTGTGCTTCCTCTTTAAATGGTTGAGTGTCAACTAGCTCTTTGGGGTGCGGTGATTTTTTGTATTCTTTCCATCTTCTTTTGATGCTTCCTCCATAATTCAGTATTTTTCCCATAGGCTCTTTCAATATTGCAAATGAGGCTTGAATTTTGTGTTTAGTTCTTGCAGTTTAAGATATGCTCAGTGCATTCTTCCTTTATGGTTTTCTAACCTTGGGTATTAGCAAATTTCATTCTAATATTTTACCCTGTCTTCTCAAACTGCCCTTTGAAATTTTCTTTTCGGTGCT
>NW_022109491.1:5369069-5370731 GCF_000313985.2 Echinops telfairi
TGTAAGAATCCCCAATAAAATAATTTTTTTAAGGTAATGCGCTTCAAGCACATTTTGGTGAATAGTTTTTGGAGTCTTAAAAGCTTGAGAGTGGTCACCTAACCAACACCTATTGGTTTCTCCTCATCTGAGATAAAAGAGAATCAAGGAGACTGATGATTTAAAGAAGAAACTGGTCCACAGAACTAATGGCCCACATGAGCCATGGCCTCACCCAGCCTGAGACCAGAAGACTTTACATGGTGTCCGACTAGCCCAAATAACTATTCAAACCAGGGACACAGGAGGCTCTGGATGGCAGAGGAGAAAAAATGTAGATGAAAACTAAAATTCCTTAAAGAAGCTAGACTTAATGGACCAAAAGAGGCTAGAGAAACCCTCAATACTAGCACCCTAAGCTAGTCTCTGAACTTAGAAGTGAAGCCGATTCCAGAGACCACCATGCATTCAAATAAAGATGGGCTTATAGCATAGATAATGTCACCCAAGAAGACTGTGAGCCATTCAATCATCCAGTATATGAGACCAAATGGTCAACATCTGCCCTCAGACAAAGACGAGAAGAGAAGGAGGGGCTGGGAAGCCAGCTGAAAACACAGAGCACACAGAATGGAAATCACGAGAAGACCCACACAGGGTGGAACGTGCAACCAACATCACAAACAATTTACGTAAAAAATGTCACGGGAACCCAATTGGCTGTGCAAACTTTCATCTAAAGCCCAGTAAAAAATTAATAAAGCCCATTAAAATATTATTATTTTTAAAAGCTGCTGTAGTCAAAAAATCATTAGCAACCATTTAGCAACAAAGCAAATAGATAATGATGCAGATGCTGTCACTAAATGTTATGCAGCCATTAAACCTGAAGGCAGAGAGCAGAGATTCCCATAACATGGGGTATATCAGAATCACGCCTGGCCCAGACGTCCCTGAAATCCTTGTTAGGTGCCATCAAGTTGTTTCCCCCCATTGTGATCCCGTGTACAATAGAACAAAACACCACCCAACCCTGCGCTATCCTCACCATCATTCATAGCTTTGTGACCGTTGCTGCAGCAGCCACCGTGTCGATCTCTCTCGCTGCCCCTCTACTTTACCTAGCATGATGTCCTTTTCCAGGGACGGTCTCACCTGACAACATGTCCACAGTACATGAGAAGTCTGCCATCCATGAATGAAGTCTTGCCATGTATGTTTCTAAGGAGCATTCCACCTACACTTGTGCCAAGACAGACGTGTTCATACTTCTGAAGCCGACCATCCAAAAATGAAGTTGGGGAATCTGTAAACCTAACAATTTCTCAAATAAATCTAACGCACCTACCAAATTGTGAAGGATCGGCAATGTCAAAAAACGATTATGAAGCCGCCCACAGTGGTGCATTGGTTAGGCACACTCTGTGGACGTTCACTTGAAAAGACTCTGACTCATCAACTCTCCGGAGCAGCAGGGTAGAACTGCTCGGCAGGGTGCCCTGGCTGTCAGATTGATCAAAGCAGGCTGCTGCATCTTTCTCCCCTGGACTAGTTAGTGAGTTCAAACTTCTAGAACCTCCAACCGTTTGAGTGCTTTGAGCAACTGAGTGCTTTGACCACCACCACACCAGGCCTCTTTCCTTAAATATGACCGCTTAGGAAACCTTCAGGGCCCATTCTTCT
>NW_022109491.1:5371755-5373022 GCF_000313985.2 Echinops telfairi
CCACCCACTGGCCTGTGATCTTCCTACACTTGGCGTCATTGCATGTGTTTTGTGAATCTGAAGAGGAATTTATATATTGGTATGGGACATATGGGCTAATATAGGACTTATGGACTTGATGTGGACTGGGCTGGGATGTTTTCTCAATATTCAATTGGTCTTTCATATAAAACTCTTTCTTATACACATATGAATGTCTCTGGATTTGTTTCTCTAGTCAACCTAGACTAACACAATTACTTTCAAGATGCCTTGACAGGTGCATGCAATTTAGGACACCTGAAAACCCAGCATTTGTCTGAGCATGGAATCAGCATGAGAAAGATAACTTCCAAAGGATGCACCAGAACTTGGAAATATCCCCTGGTAAAAAAGTAAAGGGAGATAAAAGTTTTATAAAACCGCCCAACATCTCAGAAAATATCATCAAAACAGTACTGTGTGGCACATGCACACGTTTTCCCTTTCAAGCAGTAATACAACCCTCTCCTGATGGCTGCTTGCACTGTCACAAGGAAAGAAGCTACCCCATAAACCCCAGAGGAGGAAAATATAGGGGGTCACAAAAGGGTAAAATAAGGTAAATGTCCATTGTTTGCGTCCATGAAGTCCAGAAGTAGGCAGTCCAAATTGGCAGCTCCACAAAGAAAGTAGAAACTTGGACTACTTCCAGTTCATCCCTCCACCACACCTTAAGCATAATTTCATCCCCACCATCCAAATTAGTAGCTAGAACTCCAGGCATCATATCTGCACCCCTGGTCAAGGAGGAGGGGGGAAGGAATGGGGCTGAAGCAGCAGCAGCAAAGGACATGTGCTAACTGTTCTTTTCAGGAGATGCCCTAGAAGTGGTGTCCTAACATTCTATCTCCACTGCCGAAACATAGATAATCACAAAGCCAAGCCACGTTGCAAAGAAGGATGGGAAAGATCTTTCTCCAGGAGGACCTATGCCTAGTTGACCATCAGGAATGTTATCACAAAGAATTTAGAGGGTACAGATGCTGGGTACCCAAACAGCAATCCCTACCTGGGATATAAAACTATTGTAGGGGCTATGAATGAAGTTGAACTACATAAAACAATTTTTTTTTTAAAGAGCCAGAAGCCCAAGGCTATATTTCCTAGCAATGGACTAGTTTAGATAAGGATTAAGACAAGATAGATAAGATTGAACTTGACTTTTAAGAATTGAGTTTAGCACTCAAGTACTCCCTCAATGCAAGAATACTTCTATTAAATTGGCATTCTATGATGCTCACCTTCC
>NW_022109491.1:5374087-5377631 GCF_000313985.2 Echinops telfairi
TTGCATTGGAAGAGACTTGCCCAGGGGGCTGTTGACAGATTGAAGAAGAAAATGGAACGTTTTGGCTCTTTGAATTTTGAACTAGTGGTTTGTGCCTGAGGCTGGGATAATTTGGAGCCATGGAGGAACTCTCCTCTCTAGGATTGAACGTTAAAGGGAGCCTGTGGGCAGCCTGTAATGCTTGCTAGGTGACCACTTGGATCCACTTATTGAATGAAAGTGGGGGAAATGCAGCAATAGAGAGACAGATTGTGTTTGGTCACTGACCCATGGACCTGGTTCACAGACGAGAGGAGAAGGGGAGAGTGGGTTCGCTGGTCTTAAGTTCATGACCTAGCACAAGGGGCTAGGGTTGTTGAGAATTTGTGATGGGGCCCATGGTCTAAAGATGAGGCAACCAATGGGCACCCTGGTGAGGCTAAGTGAGGCAGCCCACAGTGAGTTGACCAAAACCTGACCAGATTAAGAGAAGATTTTTGAGCCTGTGAATTGGTGCATATTGATGTTGACTTTATGGACAGCCTGTCCTGATTTGACGTTGCTTATAGATGCGGATTCACAAGGTTCCAGCTGGACTGAAGGTTCTTCACATCAAAGACCATGCTTGTCTCCTCAGAGCACTGAGTTGGTATAAGTGGGCAGTGTAGAAATTGGATACCCAAAATGAGGAGAATAAAAGCATGAAGTGGCTGGCTTACAAATTTTCATAGATGGGGGAATATATTCATACGATTATAGGATTGAGGTATAGGTGTTCACAAAACTGCAATTGTTAGGCATTCAATATTGTTGTTTTGTTCACTTATAGAATATTATGTTTAAATGAGGCTGACACATTGTGAATTTTATGTATTTTAGCTTTATCCTGTTAGGTACAAATATGACTTTATTATTGTTTTGTTTTAAAATTATCTTTGGCTAAAGAGTTATGTAAACATCTCAAGTTGACAAGGGGTGGTCTATGGTACTTACATAATTTCATGTCAACTTAATAAAGTGAAGGTGTGTAGTCTATCTAGCCTGTTAGATCAGAGCCTCTCTTTCTCCCTAGAGGTGGGACACACTCTGTTTCACCTTCCTGTTGACAAGCCACATGGAGCCATGCTGATGGCAGCTAGAGCCCTGATGCATCCACCACCACTGGATCCACAGGACTTTTCACCCACCAGCTTGTGATCTTCTTGCATTTGGCATCATTGCATGCGCTGTGTGAGTCTGCTGAAGAGGAATTTATGGGCTAGCATCATACATACGGGCTAATATCAGATTTATGGACTTAATCTGAACTGGACTGGGATATTCCCTCAATATATAATTGCTCTGTGATATAAAGTGCTCTCTTACACACATATGAGTGTCTCTGAATTTGTTTCTCTAGTCAACGCAGACAAGCACAGTCTCAGAAACCCTTAAGGGGTCGCTATGAGTCAGCACTGACTTGATAGTAGCAATTATCCCAGGATGAGACCTTCTGTTCCTGTAAAGAATTAGTCTTAGAAACCCACAGGGGCATTTCTGCTCTGTGCTATGGTCAGAATGTGAGTCGGAAGGGACCCAATGGCCTCCCAGCAGTGAGCGACAAATAACCCACTGTGAGAGGAGTGACGAGTCTCTGCAGGAGACAGAATGGTGTGTCCAGTTCAGGGTAGAAGAGTAACCTTGACTGGCAAGGGGATGAGAGAACCAGCTTGCCCACTCACCGACCCATACGGCCCAATAGGACAGGGTTAACCTGCCCCTGTGAACTCACTACACCACCAGGGTTGTATCTTGACCTGCTTTTGCTCTGTGCCTTCAAGTCAGTTCTGACTCATGTCCCAAGTCCGTAAAGAACTCTCACCATCCTCCCCTCTGCGGAGCATCCTGGCTGTATTTCCTCCAGCTGTTTGTTCTTTGGGCAGTTCATGATACTTTCATTATTCTTTGCCAACACCACAGTGAATACTTTAAATAGGTCTTGTGCAGCAGATTCACCCACTGCAATGTGTCATCTGATCTCCCGACTGCTGCTCCCATGAGCATTGATTGTGTCTCCAAGCAAAATTAAATTCCTGACATCGATCTTTTCTCTGTTTATCCTGATGTTACCTATTGGTCTGGAAGGATTTTGGACTCCTTTACATTGTAATCGCTCCTGAAGGCTACAGTCCTGGTTCTTCATCAGCAAGTAAGTGCTTGAAGTCTTCCTCACTTTCAGCAAGCAAAGTTGTCATCTGCGTATCTCAGGTTGTTCACAAGCCTTCCTCCAGTCCTGCTGCCACACTCTTCTCCATATAAGCCAGCTTCTCTGAGGATTTGCTCAGCATACTGATTGAACATGGTGAGAGGATAAACGCAACCCTGTCGCAACAGTTTTCCTGTTTCACACCATGCAGCATGACCTTGTTCTAGTCACTCACCTGCCTATTGCCCTAAGCCTCTATGCCTTTCTAGACTGTTATCCAGGGGCAGGTATGTGAAGGTGATATAGCTGCGTCCCAGGAAAGAGGTGCTTTAGAGAGGGGTAGAGGGGAAGGCGTCTCTGGGAAGACGACAGGAGCAGAAGCAGTGCCTCCAGCACAGGAAGACTGTGAGCTGGTGCTGCTTGGGCAAGTGGTTACCACTCGCAGTGGAACTGGTGGGTGACAGTCAGCTCACGGCTAGCTTGGCTCTGCCTTAGGGTTCTTGCTCCTGGCAATGCCTCAGCCTGAAAGCACCCCCAATACCCTCACCCACCCACTGGCTTCTTGCCTCATCTCCACATGGTTGCCTCGTCCCAGCTCACTAGTGTCAGAGACGCTTCCTTGGTCTTCCCTGCTGTTCCGGCTTCAGAGAACTCAACAGTATCCAGTTACCCAGTGGATTTGACTGTTTAGGACTGCCTGCCACATGCTAAGTTCTATCACAGCAGGAACCACATCCGTGGCATCTGTTTGGCTCACCCCTATATTTCTGGGACTAGTGCAGTGCCTGGCCCACTGCATTTATGAGTTGCTGAAAGAAGGGATAGATCCTTACCGAAGCCACAGGGGAAGCCCCACACTATAAATTTACTGAGTGCTTATTGCAGGTCACTGGGAGTCTCATGTCCATGGGATGTAAGGGGATGGGATTAGCATGGAGGTAAACAGATAATACAGAGAGTAAGTAAATGATATCTATCTATATGTAATGGAGGGAGCTCTGGTAATGCAAGGTCAGCAGTTCAAACCCACTAACTGCTCCCATTAAAATGTACAGCCTCGGAAACCCTATATAGGGTCGCTATGAGTCCTAACCCCGGGGTGGCAGTGAGTTTGGTCTTTCTGGATGAGTAATGGGGCCCTGGTGGCAGAGTGTATTTATTACAAGTTGGGCTGCTAACCACAAGGTCCGCAGTTCAAGCCCACCAGCTGCTCCAGGAGTAAATGACTCCCCTAGGATGATGCAAACCATCTGCACTAGACTACTAATCCAAAGGTTGCCACTTTGAACCCACCTGGCAGATCCTTTGAAAATTGTTTCCATAAAAATTACAGGCAAGAAAATCCTATGGAGGGAAGGAAAAAAGGGGTAGGTGATAGTA
>NW_022109491.1:5380247-5385965 GCF_000313985.2 Echinops telfairi
GGGCCGGATAAATGTCCTCGGGTGGGCTGCATGTGGCCCGCGGGCCATAGTTTGAGGACCCCTGGGCCCTAGAGGCATAAAGGGAGTGGCTCTAGGGGCATTTCTCTGGGCCCACTTTTAAAGTCTGGTCTTTGTGGGTCTCACTGACAAGGCCACAAGATAGGGATAGACTGTCATTCTGAATTTTCAGCCAGGGGGCAGGGGATACTTTCAAACTCGAAAAGGGACTTCAATAATCACCAGATAGCTGGGGCCAGAAGCTGGTGGGGATCTCTGAGCAGGCCTCTTCTAAGCACTGTCTGCTTTTACCCGCACAAGCACCCTGTGACATAGGAACTTCTCCCCCACCCGCCCCCACCCAGGGTTAAGAAAATCATGGCACCTGGACACCAACTATATACATAGAGATAATGCTTACCGTTAGTGAAACTTAAGAAAAATGGTAAACTAATGGCTGTAGCACTTACTTATTCAGAAGATTATGACCTACAAGGGAGCTTCAAAAAGTTGGCAGGAAAATCCCATTATCTTTTCATTCCTTTTATTTTCCTGCAAATGTTCTGAAGCCCCCCATGGAATCCTGTGTTACCATGAAGTCGTTATATGTATGTTGTGGTTGTGTGCCATGGATTCCAACTCGGAGCAATCCTATCGGACAGAGTCGAGCTGCCCCCTTCAAGAGCCAGTTGCCAGCTTTTTCTCCCACGCATGGCTGGTGGGTTTGAACTGCCAACCTTTGGGTTAGCAGTTGAGCACGTAACCATTGTACCACCAGGGCTCCTTGATAGTATTTATAAAGAGCTCTTAGAACCACTTGTCTGTCAGTTTGTCACACTGTGGTGGCTTGCATGTTGTTATGATGCTGGAAGCTATATTGGTGGTATTTCTGGCAGGGTCACCCAGAGTGACCCAGATTGTGACCCAGGGTCACCCAGAGTGAACAAGTTTTAGCGGAGCTTCCAGACTGAAAACAGACTATGAAGGAGGAATCGGCTGCCCACATTAGAGAGAGTTGACACAGAAAACATTATTCATAGAGAACAAGACTTATGTATATGTGGAAAAGGGATTTACTTTTCAATGCATTACGATCTTATGCAGTACATGCAAGTAAACAAATATTTCACAATATCGATAGTAGGCATAGGTGGAAAGACTGTTAGTGATTTTTTTTATATTTGTGAGTTACCTTCTAATAAGGCAAAGAATGAAAACTCTAAACGTTAGGGCTTAGAGATTTGTTAATTACTTGTGTCTGTTGATTAAATGAACATTTTATACCACATACTGACAGGGCGCCAGGTGCTCTGCTTTGCAGATATGAAGACAGTATGAACTCATATCACTGCTGCCATGAACTAATGACCCTGTCCGTCGGGGGCTCTGGGACATAGCGGTTACGTGCTGGGCAGCTGACCACAAGGTCAGCAGTTCCAAACCACTAGCTGCTCTGAGGGACAAAGATGGGGCTTTTTATTCCCGGAAAGAGTTAGCCCCAGGGGCAGTTCTACCCTGTCCTGTAGGGTTACTATGAGTCAGACTCCTCTCGGTGGCAGTTTTCCATACAGAACAAAATTTTGATTACAAGTAACAGAAAACCCAAATGTCATGGTCTACGGGGAAGTCGTGGCTACTCCCGGATTGGATCTGTTCATGGGATCAATGGAGTAAGGGCTTGCCTCTCTGAAGGGAGTGTCACATATTCCGCGTGGTTACACAGCGGTTGCAGAAGCGCCTGGTGTGACATCAGCATTCCACATGAAAAGAGGAGCGTGCTGGCTTTGTCTGCTCCCTTTTATCAGGAAAACCAAAAATTCCCCAGAAACTCCTCCAGCACTGTACTGAGGGGGTTCCCAAGTATTTAGGCATCAAAATTATTTAGACCTGGTGAAAGGGAGATAGCGGTTGGCAAGATATGAAAATAATAATAATTAATAATTTATCAAGGGATTACAAAGGTGGGGGGTGGAGGGAGGGCAAAAAGAGGAGCTGATACCAAGGGTTAAATAGAAAGTAAAAGGCTAGCAAAGAGTGATGGCAGCATATGTACAAATATGCTTGATACAACTGATGTATGGATTGTTATAAGCGTTGTAAGAGCCCCCAATAAGATGATCTCTAATTAAAAATAAATTTTAAGGAAGAAAAGTTAACTCAGGAGAAAAAAACATATGTAGAACAGTGGTTCTACAAGTATTTCACAATGTTGTGGGCAGGGTCTTTAAATTTTGGAAGGATTGGTTTCCATCCTAACAGCTCGTAATTGGGGTGGGAGAGGACAGCTGGTCCTACAAAGCCAGGTAGCCCGCCCACCAGATTGTCCTTGTCCCAAGTGCCTGAAGTGTGACATGAGCCACTTGGGTCTCAGGACATTGCTGCTAGGACCACTGAGATTCTGTTTGCAAGAAAGAGAGGGGCTCTGGGAGTATGGTGGTTACCCTGGGCTGTTCTCTGAAAGGTCGATGGTTCAAAGCCACCATCCCCTCCACGGGAGAAAGATGTGGCAGCCTGCTTCGGTAACAATTTACAGCTGTGGGATCCATACAGGGCAATTTTACTCTGCCCTACTGGGTGACTGTGAGTGGGAATTGACTCGATGTCGAGGAGGATGGGCTGGGAGCCAGCCACAACTGCTGCCCAAACTAGCCCCCACCCAAGACACATGGTGACTCCACGGGTGTCGGAATGGGGCTGTGCTCCCTGGGTGTTCCAGGCCTATGTGGAGCAGATTGGAAGGCCTTTCTTCTGCTGCACTTCCGGGTGGGTCTGAACCTCTTGGCCAGGGGTCCAGCGTGTCGATCTGGGGACGCCCCCTCCAGAGTCACATTGCTTGGAGTTGATCTCTGACCCTCCTTTTGTCCCCTGGAGTCCCAGGTGGCACAACTGTGCTGGTGGAGCTCACCCCCGACATCCACATCTGTGGCATCTGCAAGCAACAATTCAACAACCTGGACGCCTTTGTGGCTCACAAGCAAAGTGGCTGCCAGCTGACCGGCACGCCCGGGGCCGCCCCCAGCACCGTCCAGTTTGTGTCGGAGGAAACCGTGCCGGCCACCCAGACCCAGACCAGCAGCCGAACCATCACCTCGGAAACCCAGACCATCACAGGTACGGGAGGGTGGGGGCACTTAGCACCGCCTTTGCTGTGTCCCAGATGCCTCTGCGGAACTTGTTAAAAATATCGGTTCCCAGCGCTGGCCCCCTGGGCTTCCGGATTCATTATTTTTAACAAGCTCCTCTGGGAAGCCAGCTGCGTGGCCAGGTTTAGGAACTGCTAGGTTAACACATGAAGTGTTCCCTGATGGAAAGTGCCCTCACGTGTGAGAAAAGTCACATCGACAAAACGCAGGTTTCCGAAACAAAAACGGGCACATTAAGAAACACGGTTTTTGTGTAGGTCGTACAGGAAATGCATCATGATTTAAAAGGCGGTTGTTGGGGGTGGTGGGAATACTTGAGTGGTCCCTGAGTGGGCAGTACTTGTGCAAAGAGACTAAAAATGTGTTTGGAAAAAACAAGCCACATAAAACGTATCAACAAGCATTGGCAACGCCCCTGCTGACCAGGAAGGCGGGTAGGCCTGTCCCTACTCTTGGCTGTGCTAGGTGGCTCCCCAAAAATGAATGACAAGTGGACCCCAAACTTAAATGCACAATGAAACCACAAAGGTTAATATTACACACACATACACATGGGCATCCTTGTAAAGCCTATATAATTTGTCTTACATATTCTCCAATAACTTAAAAAATATAAAGTAACCCCATGGCAAGATAGATAGTGCTTAGCCTTACTTACCTAAGGCATTCACATTCAAAATTTTTAAAATATCATGTACAGAATTGTTATGTACCAGTTCTGGTTCCTGGTGTTACCATGTAACAGAGTGGAGCTGCCCATGATGCCCCTAGGTTGTCATCTGCTCTTTTCTCCCCTAGCACACCTGGGAGTCGAACCACCAACCTTGTGTTCAGCTTCAGAATGCAGTACTCCACCAGGGTTCCTTAAATACACACACATGTATATTTATACTGTATTTAGTTTTGTGTGTGTGTGTGTGTGTCTGTCTGTCTGTCCCAGGATGGTGCCATTAAGTGCTCAGCTACTAACTGAAAGGTTGTAGGTTCAAGTCCATACAGAGGCAACTCAGAGAAAAGACTGTTAATTTACTTCTAAAAAACCATCCATTAAAAACTCTGTGGAGCCCAATTCTACACTCACATGTGAGTCAAAATCAGCTTGATGTCAACCAGTGTGTTTTTAAAGTCTATGAGGAGGTACCCCCCAAAACAGAATTGTGCTGGGCAGAGTGGAGCTTTTGTAATACGGATTTTTCCTGCTAGGTGAGCATTGAGCAACTTGATCTGACTTAGTGCACCCAGTGGTGTCCCCTGGGAAGGTTCTCTCCGGTCACAGTGAATATTTTTGTAAAAGCAGTTTCAGTCGTACCTCGCTTTTTTGTGATGGCCGATTTAAGAGAACAGTGTGCAACTATGAAAGTTTGTTTCCTGCTCAGGAAAAGTGCCGCAGAAACTGTTGTGATATTGAACACAGCTCACAAGGACAGCGCTATGGGAAAAACTCAAATGTACTAGTGGTCTTCTCATTTCGAAAAAGGTGAAATGTCAATTGATGACAAACCTCTTTCTGGATGTCTATCAGCTTCCCCAATGGACAAAAATGTGCATTTGGAGTTTGTTCCACTGGCTGAGACTGTGCATCAAACTTCCTATTTAGAGGTCCTGAAAAGATTGTGTAACAGTGTGTGACAACAAAAAAGGCCTGACTAGTGGCAAATGGGGGACTGGTTTTGCCACCACAACAATGCACCTGCTCACACAGCCATCTCAGTGCGCCAGTTTTTCCGCCCAAAAAACCAGCATGCCTATCTTGCTCCACACACCTGACTCACCTGACCTCACTCCATGTGACTTCTTTTTGTTTCCACAAATGAAGCAAGACATGAAGGGCAGCGATTTGACAAAGTAGCAGAGGTGGAGGAAAAACGAGGGAGGTGCTGTCAGTCACCAAAACAGATGAGTTTGAAAAAGTTTTCCAAGAATGGAATCACAGATTTGACAAATGGATTAAGTGTAATAAAAAATTCTAAATACATAGCTTTGAAAAAAATACTATATGCCACATATTATATATACTATAGACGTAGACACACACACACATATAGTAGTATGTATTAGGGATCCCTGGTGGCATTGGGCTGCTAACTGCAAGGTCAGCAGTTTGAACTACTAGCCATTCCTCAGGAGAAAGAGGCATCTTTCTATACAGTCTCGGAAACCCATCCTCAAGGCAGCTCTACCCTGTTCTATAGGGTTGTTATGAACTAGCATCGACTCAATGCTAGTGAGTTTATTATATATACTACATTAAAAACAAAACGAAACAACAACAACTCAGAGTGGCTGGTGGTTTTGAACTGCTGACCTTGTGGTTAGCAACTCAAAGCATAAGCACTACACCACCAGGTATATGATTACTGTGCCTGACAAAGAAGACAGGTTGGTGGAGCACCCCTTCCCCCACCAAGAAAAAGAATCACAAATATGAGTAAAGCTACAAAGTTTGCAGCAAATAATGTTTGTAAGCAGATGTGTAAATGAACGCAAAGAACAAGTCAGCAATTTGGGGAAGAATTTTGTGGCCTACAGGACTAAGGCCTAATGTCCCTCATATAGAAAGAACACACACACACACACA
>NW_022109491.1:5387331-5400056 GCF_000313985.2 Echinops telfairi
GTGTGTGTGTGTGTGTGTGTGTGTGTGTGTGTGTGTGTACAGATTCCACACGAGCACGATGAAGTGTCTTAGAATCCCCAGGCTTTGCAACGTTAGCCATAGCTTGCTGTGGTCCACGTAGTGAAATATCTTTGCATATCAACAAAACACAGGTAAACAACTATCTTTCTGGTATTGTCTTCTTTCTCCCCAAATCCATCTAACCATCAGCCATGATAGCCCACATTCCACATCCTCTTCTGAATCTGGCCTGAATTTCTGGTAGCTCCCTGCCGATGTGGTGTGGTAATGGCAACTGTTTTATTAATTACCTACAGCAGACTTTTACTTGAGTGTGGTATTAATGTCACTGCTCGATAATTTCTACACTCTATTGGGTCCGCTCTCTGTGGAACGGGCACAAATTTGGATTTCTTCCAGTCGGTTGTCTGGGTGTGTTTCAGGTTTCTTGGCATAGACTATTGAGTGCTTGTTCACGTGTTTGATTGACAGTCTGTCAGGTCCTGGAGCCTGGCTTTCCGCCATGGTCCCCAATGCAGCTTGACCTCTTCCTCCGGTCCCACCAGTTCTTGATCACCCGCCACCTCCTGAGATGGTTGGACGGGACCAATTCTCTTTGGCACAGTGGCTCTGCCTAGTCCTACCATCTTTGGATGCTTCCTGCAACGTTCAGTGTGTTGCCCATGGAACCTTTCAATATTGGAACTTGAGGTTTGAACTTTTTCTTCTGTCCTTTTAGTTTGTAAACTGCTGAGTGTGTTCTTCCCTTTGGGTTTTCTAACGCCAGGTTCATTATAAGACTTTGTGCTCTTGAGCTGCCCTTTGAAATCATTGCCATCGAGGTAGTCGATTGATTCCTTTGTAGTCTCTCTGCACAGGCCCATGTAGATCATCGCCACTCATGTGATTGAAAAGGGATTTCAAAAGAATCGTTCATTGGATTGGTCTTGCAAAAAGGCTGAGAGCACTGCCTGGGCTCCTTACCAACAAGGAGCCAGGCCAATCCTACCACCAGGTGGTTGGGTTATTTCAAGGATGCTGCCTTCCTCCGTGGGAGGAAGATGAGGCTGTCTACTCCCATGAAGAGTTACAGGCTTGGAAACCCACAGGAGCATGTCGACACGATCCTGTCGGTTTGCTGTGAGTCAGGATTGACCCAGGGCTGGGAGTTTGGCTTTTCTTTCTGGTTGCCGTCTTCCCTAAGGAGCCCTCGTGGCACCGCAGAGCGCATGTTGGACTGCTAACCTCAAGGTCATCAGTTCGAATGCACCCGCCACTCTCTTAGGTCAAACGATGAGGCTTTCTGTTCCTGTAACGAGTGACAGTCTCCGAGACACACAGAGCCAGTTCTACCCGTGGTGGAGGTGAGTTTGGTTGTGTGGGGTCCGGCCCGACTCTGCAGGAAGGGCCTGAGACAAACAGTGCTTCCGCTCGCAGCCCTTTCTCCCCGACTCACACGTACTGGAATCCTGTTTTCACGCCTTGTCTTGGTGCCGGGGTTTGGTGTGTGGGCCGGTAGGGTTGTTTAATTTAGCGTTCAGGAGCCCTGTCCCTGCAAGTTTGAGACTCAAGTTCCCACCAGCTGGCAGCTCCCAAGTCTCTGTGGGATCAGGATCCCTGGGGAGCTTGTTAAAGACACCGGTAGGTACCCGGGCCCCACTGCCCGCTCCTCCATCTGTGGGGCTGAGACGCAGCATCTGTGTTAGTAACAAGCTCCCCGGAGATTCCGGCTCTCAGCTGGGGTGGAGAGGCCCTCACCACACAAGGCCCCAAACAAAACCGGGCAGCTTTGTCCATCCACTGACACTTCGCAGACTGGTCGGTCCCTCGGCAGCCCTTCATTATCCCCACCCCTCTCCCCTCACAGTCCATGTCCCCTGGCTCTGCAGCAGCACTTGAGTGTGAAGTTACCCTTGCTCTCTGCCTGATGGCTCTGACAGCTGACTGACTGAAGTGCTTGCCTCTTGGAGCAACAGAAGCCCTGGTGGCACAGTGGTTAAGCACCCAGCTGCTACCTGAAAGGTCGGTGGTTCGAACCCACCAGCATTCTGCAGGAGAAACGTGGCCATCTGCTCTGTAGAGATTTCCAGCCTCGAAGACACTTTGGGGCAGTTCTACTCTATCCTGTAGGGCAGCGGTTCTCAACCTTTCATAGGGGTCACCTAATACCATCGGAAAACACATACGTATTTCACAATATATAATTACATATTGTCTTGTGATTAATCCCCATGCTTTCATTATGTTTAAGCATGTTCAATTTGGAACAATGAAAACACATCCTGCATATCAGATGTTTACATGACAATTCATAGCAGTAGCAAAAGGACAGTGATGAAGTAGCCATGCAAATAATTTTAGGGTTGGGGGGTCACCACCACATGAGGAACTGTATGAAAGGGTCGCAGCATTGGGAAGGTTGAGAACCACTGCTGTAGGGTCACCGAGAGTCAGCATCGACTCACGGGAAGAGGATTACATAGGGCCAGTCCTGTTAAGTGATGGTTAAAAAGAAATAAATGCCACACGGCTGGCAGTTGATTCTGACTCATAGCGAGTCCACAGGCACAGAGCCGAACCTCCCCGTGAGCTGGCCGGGCTGTGACCTTTGTCAGAGAAGCCACCTGCCTCATCCTTCACCTTTCTCCTGGAGCAGCTGGTCGCCCCACACAGCTGGTTTCCGGTTGGCAGCCGGGTGCTGTACTGCCGCATCACTCGGGTTCCTGGCTGTGGTGGCGGTGGTGTTGGGGGCCGTGGAGTTGGCTCTGACTCTCGGCGGCTCGATGTCTTAGAGAACGAGGCACTGCCTGCTCCGTCCTCACCCTGGTGGATCGGCGTGAGGCCGTTGTTGCGGCCGCTAGGTTAATCCATCTCCGTGATGTGGCCTTCCTCTGTCTTGCTGACACTTGACCGAGCATGATGTCCTTTCGGGAGAACCAGGCCTTCTTGCGAACATGTCCAAAGCACGCGAGACACAGTCCGACCGCCCTCTCCTCTAAGGAGCATCCTGACTGTCCTTCAGAGACAGATTTCTTCCTCCTTCTGGCAAGCCCTGGTGGGGCTCCTCCATATTCTTCTCCAACACTGCCATGCTATGGTGCCACTTCCTCTCGGCTTCTCCTTGTTCACTGGGCAGCTTTCGCAGGCCGTGGAGGTGATTGAGAACACCCTGCCTTTGGGCCAGGCGCACCTTAGTCTCCATGTGGTGTCTCTGCTCTTCGATGCTTCAAAGATCTCGTGCGGATGACTTACCCAGTGCATTATGTTGTTTGGTTTCTTTTTTTGTAATTTAAGGAGAATATGCATTGGTGTTTTTTTTTTTTAAAGATCATTTTATTGGGGGCTCTCACAGCTCTTTTTCGTTTGCTTTCTTGACGACTGTGTGGGTCCAAACAAGATGAAGTAATGTTTCCATTTATCATGATGCTGCAGGGGACAGTAGGCATCCTACATGCATGCTCCGCGCTCACGGCTTCACACTTGTGGCCCTCCGATTCGGAGTACCCGAGTCTGCACTCAGCTACCTGGAGGAGCTGGGTGGCCGCCACCACACTGCGTGGGCCCTGGTGCATGGTTTCAACATGGGGACAAGAATAAGTAGAGAGACGATCGGATTTGGTGGGACGAGTCTGTAGTCTGTATTTCCCCAACTCATAGAAGCAAGCAGTCAAGAAATTAAACAATGTATTACATTAGATAAATCTGTCCATGACCCTACCAATAGGGTATTACATAAGGAAGACTGAAGAATGGATGCATTTGAATTATGGTGCTGGCCAAGAATCTTGAAAGTACAGTAGGCTGCAAGAAGAACAAACAGATCTGTCTTGGAAGCGAGGATGGTGAGACTTTGTCTCACGTGCTTTGGACTTATTATCAGGACAGACCAGTCCCTGGAGAAGGACATCATGCTTGGTAAAGCAGAGGGACAGTGACACAGAGGAAGGCCCTCAAGGAGATGGACTGACACAGTGGCTGCAAATGGGCTCAGGTATAGCGAGGCTGGTGGGGCTCATGCAGGACCCTGTTTCACAGAACGATCTCGAGTCTAACTGCACAGAGCGTTGCCTGGCCCCGCACCATCTCCAGCATATTTGATATGATTGAGCACCATTCCAGCTCCTTGAGGAATTCCCTTGTTTCTAGTTCACTGGCCCAAAAATCTCCCCATGAGCCAGGCCCTCGTCGCTCCTGTTCTCCTGCCACCCAGCACCCATGCCTGGCATGTCACAGGCACTTGGTGAGGACAAGAAGGGGCAGCTGGTGGGATGAAGGGAATGGGTTCAAATGTGTAAGTTCTGCTCCGTCTCAAGGGCTCACTGCAGGAGCTCGGCAGATCATAATGTGCCTTTTGTGGATTGAATGGTGTTCCCCCACAGAAATGTGCTATAAACCCTAACTCCTACACTATGGTTAAGAGGCCCTGATAGCTCTGGGGGGTTGGCGTTAGACAGCTAACCACAAGGTCAGTGGTCTAAACCCACCAGCATCTCGAAGGAGAACGATGTGACCGTCAACTCCAGTAAAGATTATGAGTTTGGAAACGAGTCCATTCTGACTCTTAAGAGCCCTATAGGCCCAGGGAAGAAATGCCTTTATGGGGTTCTGAGACTGCAGCTCTTTACGGGAGTAGAAAGCCTCATCTTTCACCCGAGGAGTGGTTGGTGCTTTTGAACTGCTAGCCTTGCAGTTAGCAGCCCAACATAGGGTTGCCATGAGTCAGAATTGGCTCCATGGCAGTAGGTTTGATTTGGGATTTATACCTAGAATCACAATCCCATTGGGAATGGGTCTTCTCTGCCATGTTAATATGGCCGGAGTAGTGGAGGGTGTGCATTGAGTCCACCTCTTTTGAGACATTAAAGAAGCAAGAGATGGAAGAAGACAGATACCATGCCTGCTGGTCACCACGAACCTTTCCCAAAGCCCACAGGAAGAGGGCCGGCGCTCTGAACTCAGACTGCTGGCCTACCTGTGAGCATCAGTTTCTATTCCTTACAGCCACCCGCTCGTGGTCCTGCTGTGACAGCAGTGCTGGGAGCCACGACAGCGCCAGGTACCAGAGCCTCTGAGAGCAGGGATGCTTGCCTTGGGAGAAGTCCAAGTCTCTCAGGGAAGAAGATGATGTCATAACATGCTAGGCCAGCTGTCTGTGACAAGCATAGCCCTCAAGGTGCAAAGAGTTAAAGGGGAAGCTTGGTCCCCCAGGGAGAAAAGGGCAGTGAAGTAAAGTTTATATCTGCATGTGAAAGTTGGACTTTGAATAAGGAAGGCCCAAGAAGAATGGATGCATCTGAATTGTGGTGCTGGAGAAGAATATGGAAAGTATCACGGACTGCTAAAAAGACAAACTGACTGTAGAGGAAAGTAAAGCCAGAGCGCTCCTTAGAGGCAAGGATGGCAAACATGCGTCTCACATGCTTTGGACATGTTGTCAGGAGAAACCAGTGCTTGCAGAAGGGCATCGTGTTTTGTAAAGTGGAGGGGCAAGAGAAAGGAGGAAGACCCTCAAGGAGATGGGTGGACACAGTGGCTGCAGCAATGGGCTCAGACATAGGAACGATTGTGAGGGTGGTGCTGACCGGCTGTGTTCTGCTCTGTGATGCATGAGGCCACTAGGGGTTGGCATCCCCTCGATGGCCCTTAACAACAACAACAAAGGGGAAAGATGGTGGAAAGGGGCTATTTCCCAGAGGAGGTTTGGCGCAAAGGAAAGAACAGGCGGGATCACAAAGCAGTGGCTCGAGGTGACACGGGACAGGGGCCAGGCCTTGGCTCCGGTCTTGATTCTGAAGGAGCTAGGGAGCCATGGAAGGTTGTTGAGCATGCGAGGGATCTAGTAAGACAAACTAGTGATTTGCAGGGAAAGGTCTGGCAGCAACAACACCTCGTTTTTATGTGTCCTGCACTTTTCCCAGTACTGTTTGTGATGTTTCATAGCTATAAGTTATACCAAGCCAAACCCACCACGTGGAGTCAAATCTGACTCACAGCCACTTGGTAGACAGAGTAGAACTCTGTCCTGCCTGAGGGTTTCTGGGACAGTAAGTCTTTTAGGAGCAGACAGACTCATAGTTCTCCCACACAGGAACTGGTGGATTGGAACCACTGACCTTGTGGTTAGCAGCCCAACAGCTAACCCACAGTGCCACCAGGGCTCCTGCTCTGTAGAGCAGTGCAGGCTAATCTTCTGTTCCTTGTTGTGAGTTGCCATTGAGTTGTCCCCATGGCAACCCAGGTACAATGGGATGGAGCCATTGTGAGCCCTGGGTTTTCACTGGCTGATTTTTTTAGAACTAGATCGCCAGGCCTTTCTTCCTAGTCTATCTTAGTCTAGAACAGCAGTTCTCAACCTGTGGGTCGCAACCCCTTTGAGGGTCAAATGACCCTTTCACAGGGATTTTCCAATTCATAACCGTAGCAACATGGCAGTGATGAAGTAGCAACGAAAATAATGTTATGGTTGGGGGTCTCACCACCACATGAGGGCTGTATGAAAGGGTCGCAGCATGAGGAAGGTTGAGAACCGCTGGCCTAGAAGCTCTGCTGAAACCTTATTTAGGGACAAAGATAAAGCCAAACAAAAAACTCACTGTCACCACGTCGATTCTGACTCACAGAGAACTTCTCCGACAGAGTAGAGCTGCCTCTGTCCGTTTCTGAGACTGTAACACTTTACGAGAACAAAAAGCCTCATCCTCCTCCCACAGAGCCCCTGGTGGTTTCAAACTGCTGACCTGGCGGTGAGCAGCCCAACACGTAACCCACTACACCGCCTAGGTTGCTATTATAGGGATCTGGGAAGTAACTGAGAATCGCATGGCGGCTGCGCTTCAGGAAGAGAGTTGGAAGCTGAAGCCAGAACAATACTGGGGGCTTGAAGCTCCACGTGTGGCCTCATGACCACAGCCGCCACAAGTCTCAGACGCCACCCGGAACGTGGGCACGTGCGTGGTCATGAGGCCGTGGATGGTCTGTGTGCACACTCCACACTGAGAAGCATTGCTGGACACTCTCAGCAGGCAGGGCTCTTCTCTGCTCCATCCACAGGACTGCCCCTGCCGAAGGCTGGGTGTTTCAGAGTAGCAAAACCGGTGGCACATACATGTGAAGATCTATATGCACAGACTAGACACATAAAGAGAGGGAGAGAGATGTTGATCTCAAGGCAGTGGCTCACACAGTGGTGGGAGCACAAAACAAAACTGAATGCCGTCAAGTCAGTTCTGACTCATTGCAACCCAGCAAGGACACAGAGCAGACGGGGCCCTGTGGGTTTCCAAGACAAGTCGCTGTGTGAGTAGAAAGCTTCATCGTTCTCTCTCGGCATGGCTGGTGGGTTCAAGATGTTGACCGTGCAGTTAACAGCCCAACATGTAACCCATTAAATCACCATGGCTCTCCTTGCAGTGGAGGCTGGCAAGTCCCAAATCCATGAATCAGGCTGGAGGCTTCTGACTCAAATGGGCTGTAGGGTTTGACAAACCCCAGATCAGCAAGTCACATCTGGCTCACATCCCAAGAACTGGAAGAAAGGGAGTCAATGTTTTCTTGACCAATCTGGTCAGTGCGCCCTACAGTCTTGACCCAGCTGCTCAGCGGAGAGAGAAGCAAGAAAGAGGTACAGCATTGTGGATGGAGGTTATTTTAAACCCGCATAATTAAAGGTCCGCTCGATGTCTGCGGGCAGAGGAATACTCAGTGACGCCAGCAACCAGAATTTGGAATGCCGTGTGGCCCTCAGACCTTGTGGTTTGGGTGGGTAACATGGCAACATGCTAGTTACTTAGGAGAGAAAAGAAGTAGAACACGATTGCAACTATTCAATCAATTCTGTGCTTTCAATATCTGTATGCAGAGAACGCATTAGCTGCTTCTCAAAAACAAGAAGCAGGGGAGAAGTCAAGGTGGCTGTCCAAGTAGAATCCCCCGCCCTGTGCTCCTGGTGTTAGATCAGAAAAGGAAGAGACTGGCATGGGAAGCACGCCCAAGGAGAAAGCAATGCGACAGGTGGTTCTATAGGGACTTAGGGGAGGAAGTGGTGGGAGATAAGGAGCAGTGAGCAAACAACGCCATCAGCAGGGAACAACTAGGGAATTAAAAGCAACAACGAGGAGAACATAGAGCTGGGGGGGGGGGGTGTTGGAGCCACAGCAATCTAGCTGAGAGGACTTACTAAGAGACAGAAGAAGAGCGAGCATGATGGTGGGAAAGGAGGAAGGTAAAAGGAAACAGGAAAGATCTAGGAAGCAAAGCTATGGATATAGATATAAACATAGGTGTGCACGTATGTCAATATATTAAGTCATAAAAATAGAGATATTAGCCTATGTACATATGTTTATATGGCAATGCATTGAGGAAGTAGACGGACGTCGGGCCTCTGCTCAAGCCCTCCCTCAATGCAAGAACACTTTGTTCTAACAACCTGGCCTTCTGTGATGCTCACCCTCCTGACACGATTGCTGAAGACAAATTGGGTGCATAAGCAAATGTGGTGAAAAAAGCTAATGGTGCCCGGCTATCAAAAGATATAGTGTCTGGGTCTTGAAGGCTTGAAGTTAAACTAGTGGCCATCTAGCAGAGAAACACAGAATCAGGTAACAGGCACCAGAAGACCCAAAACAAAACAAAACAAAACAAAAACATTGTTGAGAACGAGGGGGGTCAGAGCAGAGACCCCAAACCCATCTGTAGACAATAGGACATCCCCTCACAGAGGGGTCACAAGGGAGGGATGAGTCAATCAGGGATCCCTATAGCACGATGAAACACACAATATTCCCCTTCCCTTCTTGGCTTGTGCTTGACCACTAGCCTAAAGGTTGTTGATTCGAATGAACCACCTCACCCCTCTGCAGTGTCGTAGCAGAGAGAGATACCTATTGGCCTGTTTCTATAATGGGGACCTCTAAGAACCCCCCGTGGAGACAGTGGGGTTGCCTTGACTTTTAATGGCAAGCAGTTTCAGGTATCTGTCCTTTGCCAAGTTGTGTTTAATGCCGGCCAACAGTGATGGGAGGAGACAGGTGTGTGTCCTCACTAGGCTCCGCAGACGGAGCAGAGGGCAGGGCAGTCACAAAGAGCTTCTCAAATATTGATCTAGCCCTGGGGGAGAGAGGTTCTTGTGGGGTGGGGCGGGATATGTGACCAACATATAAGGTGCAGATTCCCGTGGGGTGACAGCTGATAGCTTGTAGCTTCTCCTTTCTCCTCTACACTTTTCTGTAGGAAGATTTTCTGCAGTTTGCATTGCTGTTAAAAATGATTGATATTTTTTAACTTAAAGCTGAGACTGCAAGATGGGGTTTTTTAAACAGAGAGGAGGGGGGACAGGTGGGTTCGGGGATCTGGAGGACGGCGGGGTTGGACAGGACACAGGAAGTCCGTGGCACCAGGAGCAGAGGTTTCCACGAGCAAGATTCTGATGCCGGTGGCGTTCCTGTAGCAGCTAATGCGTTCAACAGCCCCGTGGCTGATGGGCCGAGCACCCAAGGCTTTCCATCTGCCAACCAGGTTTAAGAGCACAAACGGCCTCTCAGGTGCACCTGGACACACCACTGAGCAGACACCCAAAATAGCCAAACCGGAAACCAATGTGGGCTTCTGAACTGTTGTGGCCATCACCCCAGGGGGGAGGCGATGAGCAGGTTAGAAGTTGGGAACAGGAGGCCCTGGCTACACCCTCAAAAATGGAGGGGCTGGGTACCCCTCTGCTAGAAGCACTTCCAGTCCAAGGCCCGAGGCAGAGTTGTCAGCAGATCCGGAGTGCTGGGGTTGTCTCTGCTACTGTCTCTTCTGCTGGACACTCAGGTTTCCCAGGACCAGGGACCCTCCTGACACCCAGGCCAAGCACACACCGTTGAAGAGCCATCTGTCATTGTTTGTCTGATGACAGTGGGAGCAGCTGACACCTGCTGGGGACAGTGAGATGCCCAGTTCCACTTGCCGCTTCCAGCCATCCTCGACTACTTGCACTTTTATCAGAACAGCACTGGTGCCCTGGGCAGGTCACCGGCCATCCCCGTTTTCCCCGCCAAAGAAATGACGCTCAGAGACATCGTGTGACTGGGTCACATTCCCTTAGCTGGTGGGCAGTAAAGACAGAAGGTAGCCTGAGAGCAATCTGCACGCGCGCACACACATTCACGTACTCACACATACATATATGCACACATACACACTCACAAATACATATGCACACATACACGTTCACACTCATGCACATCCTGTCATACACACATATTCTCATACACACTTAGATACGAACTCTCATATAAACACACACACATACACACAAGGCACTCCTGCACACAAATTCTGCCTTGCACTCATCTTCTTTCACACTCATAAACATAGTCTCATCTACACTCTCACACACGCACTCATACACACATATACACACATACATTCTCTCACATGTACAATCACATATGCATACTCTGTCTCACACTCCTACACAATTCTCTCACCCACTTATACACACACTCGTGTACACATTCACACATAGAGACACATGCACACATAAGCTCACGCACGCTGGTCAGAGTAGCAGGGGTTGTTTGGATATTAAGGAAACACAGGTTTGTTGCTCAAGGAACAACTGCCTGTGCTGTGTCCTGCAAGGACCCAAGAAGGGTGGATTCCCTAGAGCCGACAAGAGCGGGGTTCAGTTCTGCTGCTGAGGTGCTCGGGGGAGGAGGGTGTGTGTTGATGGTCCTCGAGCTTGAACGGGCATCAGAATCACCTGCAAGGTTTTTGGCCAAGAATTGCTGAAGCCCAGCCCCGGAGTTGCTGGCTCAGTAGTAACTAGGGTAAGGGTCACAGCCCGGGTTCTCTAGAGGCGTGAGACCAGGGAACGGAGATAGATAGTCACAGAGAGATTTGCTTCAAGGAAACAACTCATGCAATTATAGGGGCTGCTAAGTTCAAATCCTGCGGTTCAGACAACATGCTGATGACCTCTGCTGGTTCCCATGGCTGCAGGAGTTAAGGACCCCAAGACCTACAGCTCAGGCGACAGACTGGAGCCCCCAGCAGGATTACATGCCAGGACCTGGAGTCAGCTGTGGAGAAGATTGTTAAATTGTCTGAGTCACCTCTCAACTTGCTCTCTCTGGGCTTTGATATCCATTGTGAAGGCTACATAGAAATTCACAAGCAGAATTCGTGATTGAAAGGGTTTATGAAGGATGCTAGCAAGTTGTAATGCCAGTGCGAAATGATCAGGGTAGTTGTTTACCAGGACATCCTACACAGTGTGAGGTCTGCTATTAAATACCCAAATGGACATGCCCCTCTGCTGTGAGCCTCAACCCGAAGACATTCAGCTCCAGCTCCATGGGTCAGCAAGCCCAGCTTCCTGAATGAAGTGCCCAGAGGCCCCCCAATTCCGTAAGCTTCAGCCCAAAGGCACTCAGCTCCTCTCCCCTGGGTCAGCAAGTCCAGCTTCCCCAGTGAAGTGCCTATCCTACTCTGCAAGCCAGCCACCTACCCCAAAGCACTCGTCTTAACCAGCCCTGCTGGTTGGGAAATCATCCATCTGTCTGTTCCGTGCTCTGCTCCTCTGAGGGGGAGCTGTGGTCCAGACCCCGAGGGTCTCTGCAGACAGCTCAGCTTCCAAGGACACACTCCACTCCCAGCTACTGCTGGTCCCGAGGTTCCCTTCTGCTCAGAGGGCTCATTTGATACACAGCTGGATGCCGCCCCAGGGAATCCTGTTCACCAGTACTCGTGGGTGAATCCTATCAGCAGCTTCCCTCACCTTCTTCCCAGACCCACGAAGGAAAAGGTGGTTTGGTTAGAAGCCTCTGGTTTGGAGCGGCACATTAAATAACTCCCCGCCCCTGTGATTGCAGTGTCTGAGAGAGGGTGAGCTTTGCCCAGAACACACCACCAAGGAAACTGCTCTTTCAAATGATGGGCTGCTCACATCAGACCACAAAACAAAGGATGATTACATTAGTGTCTGCCAAATCACTGAGCATTGCAACCTAGCTGCGCTGGCACCTAGCATTAACTGTTACTGTAGGTCTGGTGGAGGGCCAAGACTGCCCTGTTAGCAAGCTCTCAGGTGACACCCAGGCTCCCAGGGCAATGGGTTGGGGACCACTCTGAGAACCAAGCTGTGCATGTGAAAAAGAGGGGCAGATCTTCTTATGTGCCACTTCGGTACTGTGCTGTCAAAGCCATCCCCAATTTTATGCACATATTATTATATCTGCATGTCCAACTAGATAAGAGGCTAGACAAAAAATGTGAGAAGAAAATAAAGGGACCAATGGTCCCGGAGGTCACATAGGAGTGTGGGAGGTAGGGGAAGGGAGGAGGTGTTGGCCAACCCAGGGACAAGGGAACAACAAATGGTTCAAAACCAATGGTAGGGAGGGGGTGGGAGGACTGGTAGGGAGTGACCAAGGGCAAGGTAATTGAGCGGAATTACCGAAACCAGAATGAAGACTGAACATGGTAATGGAACAGGAGGAAAGCGTAAGGAAATAGAGGAAAGGAGTAGGAGGCAAAGGGCATACATAGAAGCTTAAATGCAGACATGTACATATGTAAATATATTTAAGATTATGGGGGAAATGGACCTAGGTGCAAATATTTATAGGTTTAGTAGTAGTGTGGCAGGTGGACATTGGGCCTCCTCATGCGCATTCCCTTAATACAAGAGCACCTTGCTCAGCTAAACGGTCATTTCATGATACCCACCTTCCCGACAT
>NW_022109491.1:5400915-5434606 GCF_000313985.2 Echinops telfairi
GATCACAAGGATCTACATATAACCTCCTCTCTGGGGGATAGGCAACAGAAGGGTGGGTGAAGGGAGACGCCGGGCAGTGTAAGATAAGATATAATAATAATTTATAAATTATTAAGGGTTTAGGAGGGATGGGGAGGGGAAAAAGGAAAATGAGCTAATTCCAGGAACCCAAGAGGAAAGCGAATTTTGAGAATGATGAGGGCAACAAATGTATAGGTGTGCTTTGCACAGTTGATGTATGTATGGATTGTGATGAATTGTATGAACCCCAATAAAAATTTTTTTTTTTAAAAAGAGGGGCAGGATCCAGATCCCACTTTCTAGTCCCATAAAGTGTTACCTAAGTGAGAGTTGTCCACAAGAGGCTGAAGTGTCTGGTTCACACATCAGAGGAAGACCTGGAACATCAGTGTGCCGGGAGCTTTCAACAAAAGCCATCCCACTTCCTGCAACAATGGAGAACATTGAGCCCCTGGGTTTAATCAAATACCCCCCAAACAAACAAAACCCATTGCTGTCAAGTCAATTCCAACTCATAGCCACCCTATAGGGCAACATGGAACCTTTACAAAAGCAAGCTCCCTCATCTCCCTCCTGTGGAGCAACTGATGGGGTCGAACTGCCAACTTTGGGTTAGCAGCCAAAGCACTTATCACTGTACGACTGACCCAGAAAACCCAAACCTGCTGCCATCTGCTTGAACCTCACAGCCATCGGGTCCTGGGTTTCCAAGTCTGTAAATCTGTATGGGAGCGGATAGCTTCAAGGCTGTCCCAAGGAGTGACTGGTGAGTTTGACCCTCCAACCTTTCAGCA
Source organism: Echinops telfairi (assembly GCF_000313985.2). Lineage (NCBI taxonomy): Eukaryota > Metazoa > Chordata > Mammalia > Afrosoricida > Tenrecidae > Echinops > Echinops telfairi. The sequence goes on from NW_022109491.1 coordinate 5,401,731, forward strand.
GGCAGCCCAGCACGTGCCCGACAGCAGCACCAGGGCCCCTGCTGCACCACTGAGGCTCATTGCAATCCCAGCTGCTGACAAGCCCAGGTGTTCTTGACGGTGGAAGGATGATCCTGTGATTGTCACAGGTGCCGAAGAGTTGGAGAGCAGGAGCTCAGACGGTCACTATGCGGGGGCTTCCAAACGTTCATGGGAAAACGTCATTCGCTTTCAAGTCTGTTTGTCGCCGAACTTTCTGAACACCCTGGTATAAAAGGGAGTCTCTCAAAGCTCTGTGTCATGTTGTATGTAACTGACCATACACTCACTGCTTCTCACAACCTAGCACATCTTGTTGTTGTTGTTGTTAGGTGTCATCAGGTCGGTCCAATGCTTTGTGACCCTCTGAACAACAGAACAAACCTCTACCTGCTTCTGCACCCTCCTCCCAGTCCGCTGTCCTTAAGTGTGACCCCATCGACGACGCAGTCGGCCGTGTCAATCCTTCCGGTCGAGGGCCTTGCTCTTTCTTGCCGCCCCTCTACGTGGGGACTAATTTCTCCTGACATGTCCGAAGTACGTGAGTCATACTATCTGAGGAACATTCCAGCTCTATTTCTTCCAAGACGAATTTGTCTATTCTCTTGGCATCCCAGGATACTTTCCACTATTCTTCACCAACCCCATCACTTAAATGCATTGATGCTTCATCTTAGCTTCTCAGAAATTGTGTGCTTGTTAAACGAAAATCTGAACTCAAAAAAAAAAAAAAAGAAATTGTGTGCTTGTTTTCAAATGTACGACAGCATATACCCAGCATTTCAAACCCGTGGAGTGAAGACTCTCCGTTCACCCTAAACCTGCCTTGAATGAAGAGCGGGTGGTCTTTGCCTTATAATGCCACTGGCACTTAACGACCATCCTTTATTATTATTAGTAGTATTATTTTACACATCTAATCACCAGTCATAGGTACTAGATACAATGTTGCTGAGTCTAATTTGCTGATGTACACTTGCAGATATCTGAGTTTATGATTTATGGCTCAAAACACTGGGGCTTCAGTTGCTTGGAAACCTGGCCCCAAACACTCGTGGTTGCTAACGCTGATAGGCAGATTCAGGAAGCACTGCGGTGTTCCCGAGAGAATCTCTGAAGAAAAACTAGGAAAGGACCCTACAAACAACCCTCGCTGGTTTTCTGGCTAGCTGGGATGTACCTGCAAGGGCAGCAGTTCAAACTCACCAGCCACCCTGTGGGGAAAAGATGAGGCTTTCTATTCCTGTAAAGTGTGACTGCCTTGCAATCCCACACAGGGAGTCATACTCTGCTGTAAGGTTGCCGTGAGTCAACATCGACTCGATGGTCGTAAGAAAGGAGAATTGAGGCTTATTTAACAAGAGGTCTAGATTTGGGTGCTCCGGCTCCCCCTCTGAATGCCTTGCTTCCCCCTCCTGTTGACGGCAGGGCTGCCACAGTGTGGCACACGTGCCTCCCTGTCCCAGGACTAGAAAGGCGGAGTGATCAGGGAGCAAGAGTCACGAGGGGAGCTTCCTCGGTGGCCTCTTTCTCTCCCTCCTTTTGGAAGCGAATCCAGGAGGAAATGCCTCTGGAAGTCCCCAGCAGGTCCCACGCCAGCATCTCAGGGGTCAGACCTGGGTTAGGCCACCACTCACCCCTCAGCAACCAGGGAGCCATGGAAAGCAGGTGCCCACACTCATGCTCTACAGAGGGATGGCCGAAGGGTGCTCCTTTTCAGAAATGAATAACCAGCGTGTCTTTCAGTTTCAGCTCCAGAATTCGTTTTCGAACACGGCTATCAAACCTACCTGCCCACGGAAGGCAGTGAGAACCAGACAGCCACCGTCATCTCCGTTCCTGCCAAATCTCGCACCAAAAAGCCCGCCGCGCCCCCTGCTCAGAAAAGACTCAACTGTTGCTATCCAGGTAAAGAGCTGCTGTACAGGGAGAGGGAGTTTACACGGGTCCCTGGGCTTCCTCTGAGAATCCCCGTAACTGGATGTGGACGGCCTCCCAGCTCACTCCCTAGATGCCCTGCGCCATTGATATGCGCACCGCCCCCGGTCACCCCTTCCTGGCTCTTGTCACTACATGTGTGGATCCTACGGCTTTTAGAGGCCCGGGCTTTGATGTGGGGCTTGTGGGAACTTCAGCCTGCCATGTGTTTTTCTTCCGGGCGATCTCTGTTGTTTTTTTCAACAACAACAACAACAAATTGAAATCATTTCCAGCTTCTATAAAAGTTGCAAGCATAGCGCCAACAGCTGAGTGTGTACTTCCCTTAGAGAAGGTTCGCATTGGACCACAATGGCTCAGTCCTTCCTCCAGGGAACCCTGTCATTTCCTCTCAGGCCCCTGGAGAATGAATTGCAGGCCCGGTGCCCTTTCATCAGCATGTATTGCCTCAAACAAGGAAAGCGATTTCTAGAGCCGCGGCACAATCATCTCCAACCAAAACACCAAGCTCACTGCCATCAAGTCGAGTCCGACTCATAGCGAGCCGATCGAGCAGGTGGAACTGCCCCTGTGGGTTTCCAAGACTGTAATGCTATACAGGGGAGAAGAAAGCCTCCTCTTTCCCCCTCAGAGCAGCTGGTGGTTTCAAACTATTGACCTTGAGGTTAGCAGCCCACCATGTAACCACTACACCACCAGGGCTCCTGCAGCATCAGCAGAGCTGAGCATTGACCTCTATGTGCATCATTACCAAAGCTGGAGTCCCGAGGTGGAGCAAATGTTACACACTGGTGGTTCTTAAACATGGTGGTTTTTAAAAATGGTTACATGCTGGTGGTGAAAGGAGGTGCCTCCGAAGAACGGCCTGGTGACCTGTGAAATCAGCCACAGAAAACCCTGGGGACACAGTGGCCCTGTAGCACGTGAAGTCGCCGTGAGTTAGAATTAGCTCAGCGCCAGCAGCTGCTCTGATCAGTTCTGCCCTTGTTACGGAAATCTCACTCGTGGTGCCACCATGGTCTGTTCTGTCAAAGGAGAAGCCTTTTTCCCCTCTCCGGAGCACGTTACATTTAGGGTTCATGTGTTGCTGTGTGTTAGAATTAACCGACGGCAGTGGGTTTGGTTTGGTTTGGGGTTCATTCCCTTTCATGGATCCTCAGCTTTTGTCCTTTGTGACCTTCACAAAAATGTCCCCTGCAGTCACCTTTAGACCAAAGCATAATTCAGCTTATGCGGAGGTGTGGGGGGAGGCCTGCCTTAAGCAGGGTGCTTTTTAAAGATCTCTGTGGGATCCAATTGACAACAGCAACTAGAAAGGTTAGATAAGAAACTGAGGGGGTGGTGCCTTGCATTCATGGGGAGGAACATCTTAGAAAAGGAGAGTGGGAATTGTTACACACTGGTTACAAGATGCAGCAAGGCTATAAACCAGTGTCACTTGGCTCCTTCTGTTGGGTTGGTGTACTTGTGCTGTGTGTACTCTCAGCGCCTCCTCCCACCCTACCCCTACCCCAAAAAAGGATTCAATGTATCTTTTTGGAATTGATCTTTCCTTGTCTTTTCCAGGTTGTCAATTCAAGACTGCCTATGGCATGAAGGACATGGAGCGGCATTTAAAAATCCACACAGGTAAGGCACCTCAGACACCCTGGATGCCTGTGCTCTGCTAGGAGCTGGGAGGGCCCAAAGTCAAAGGTGCTATGGGGTGCAGAACCCAATTGGTCTCGGCATAAATCAGCTAAAAGCAAGAGGTGCATTTTTACTAATGATTTTGCTAGGAAATGTTTCAGGCAAGAGTATCCAGTGCTGGAGAGTAGATGAGCCAGCCGTGCAAGGGGGGTTATATGTCATGATCCCCATCTGGCAAAATTAATTGCGATGCTGAGTGTATGTTCTCTTCCCACTTAGAGGAGGCATTTCTATAAAAATAAACGTTCCGGTGTGTGTGTGTGTGTGTGCCAGGCATAGGGAATGTGGAGGGAGGAGAGAGTAGCGTTGCCTCCATCACTAGATACAGTGAACTTGTCTTACTATGACTTTGGTGAAGGGTCGTGGTAAACCCTGGCAGTCCCCAACTTTGTACAAGATTCTGTTTCTACAATGCTCTTGTTAAGTTCGTTCTGACGTACATTGAAGACCTCGTTTTTCTTCTGTTTTTACTGTGCATTACTACTGCTTTTTATTATCAGTGTCAAAATCATAGCATTGAACATCTGCAAGAGAATTGCTGTGAATGATGACGTCAGCAAATCACACATTACAATGCTTATTAATGATAAGATTACCAAAAGTGGTCTGGCATAACTAGGCTGTGCCATAAGTCGGGGACTGCCTGTGTAAAAAGGCAGGGAGTGGGCGGAGAGGGGGAATCATAGCTTAAGAGGACATGGTTTCTGTCAAGGTTGATGAGAAATTTGGAAACTAATAGTGGTGATGGTGACACACTAGGATGAACATGCTGCCCCTGAATTGTAATTATAAATAAGTGTTGAGATGATGAATGTTTTGTTGTATAGATTATTACAATAAAACAAAGCATCAAAAAAAATTACTAGTACAGGGGAACAGAATCAAGGGCTCATGCCTGATGATCTTAATTTTCTTTACTTTTTTTTTTAATATTTCTATGTGGAGAAGCTGCTTTAGTATGACTGTTGGAACAAAGTATTCCCAAACCAAACCATTGAGTCGGCTCTTATATAGCATCAGCAAGGCTGTTAAACATCTTTACAGAGCAGACAGCCAGCCTCCCCTTTCTCCCTCAGAATAGCGGGGGCAGGGGAGTGGAATTTGGACCACCCACCTGGTGGTTAGCTGTCCAGCACTTACCCAAAAGCCCCTAAAGCCACCACTTATCAGAGGGTCATAATTGTTTCAATGCCGGCCTGTACGCTTTCAGAGGGTATACATGTGTACAGGGTAGGACCACACTGAAATTCACTTTGTCCTCATTCAGGGCCCCAGATCGGTGGGTTAGCATCAGCTCTGGAAGGTGTGAGAACTGGCGGTCCTTCTGTTCTTTGTCCTTAACCAGAATTGCCTGATGTCATTGGGATCACCATCCTCTCTCGCCAGCCTCTCAGCATCGTGTCACTTGGTATCATAATTACCCAAATGCTCACATTTCAAATATGTGGAGAGCATTTTCAATATAACAAAGAACAGCAAGTGCCACCTTCTGTTTCCTGTGTCGAAGTTCACCCAGCCCAGGATCGCATACTGGTGGGTGAAGGAATAAACACCAAAAGCCAAACTCACTACCATCGAGTACATATCAACTCAAAGCTACCCTATAGGGCCAGATAGAACTGCCTCTGTGGGTTTCCAAAACTGAACCTTTTCACGGGAGTAGAGAGCCTGGTGGTTTTGAAGTGCTGGCCTCGCAGTTAGCAATCTAGTGTGTAACCCTCTACACCACCATTATTAACAGTGATTGGAAAAGCATTATAGACATATAAATTCGGGCGAGGAGCACGTTTGTCTCTGCATGTTTTCAGAACCTATCTTCTTCCCTCACTTGGCCAATCTGGAGTTGGTGTCCAAGCTGGGGTGACAGCCACGTGACTGTCACCTTTGAAAACATGTCCTGGTCTCAGTTACTCACAGAGCATTAGATGAGTGCATTACCCTTGCCACGAATGTCAGCCGGGTTCTTTAATGGCAGAGCGAGCAGAAACCCACCTGGCTCCCCACCCCCCATCACACATCTGCTCCAGGATGCAGATAACACAGTGGGGCAGCCTGAAGACCTATGCAGCCACTAACGGTGCTGAGAAATCCCTGCATTTTAAATTTTGACTACTAAACTCTTCAGTAACCAATTTACTTTATATAAATTTTTAGATCTATTCTGAAATCCCAGATGTTTATTCTGTGGTGAAAGTGATCAGACTTGGCTGAGAATTGATGTTAGCACTTGACTATTGAGCCTTTGAAGAGAGCCCTAGGTTCAGAGTTCAAACCCACCAGCTGCTCCTCGGGAGAAAGATGAAGCTGTCTGTTTCCATGGGGCTTACAGCTCAGAAACCCTATATAGGGTCAGTAGGGGTCAGCACCGACTCGATGGCACTGGGTTGGGTGGGTTTAGGAATGGTATAGGAGGTTAAGCATTAGGCTGCTACCTGCAAAGGTGGCAGTTCAAACCCACCAACTGCTCCCCGGGAGAGAGATGAAGCTGTCTTCTCCTGTAATCAGTTACAGTCTTAGAAAAACAATCGAGCTGTTTCCTCTGTCCCAAAGAGAAAGGGTCACTGTGAGTCAGAATTGACTTGATGGCAAGGGGTTAATGAGTAGCCGGCCTACTCATTATACAGATTTGATGCCTATGAGACAAAAAGGGAAGATACTGCCCTGCACCCCTCCTCCTTCTAATCTCACGCCCAGTCACCAGCCTTGGTCGTCTCAGGTATGATGCCAAAGTTTTCCTGTGCCTGTACTGGGCCTAAAATGCAGGTTTAAAACATCTATTTCCTCTTTATTAAGTTAGTACTGTAGATACTATCAAATGCCCTGTGCACGATCAAGTACCCTACACACAATAAATGGTCAGGTACTCCATTGCTAATGGAAAATCGACGGTTCGAGCCCACCAGCTACTGCTTAGGAGAAAAGACCTGGCGATCTCCACCTGTAAAGGTGATGGTCTAGCAAACCCTATGGGCAGTGTCATGGAGTGGCTATGAGTCAGAATTGACTCAGAGGCCTGCACCAACAACATACACTAGCGCGGCAACCTGCTTTCTCCATTTCACATGGAGTGCCTTTCCACATTGGTGTGTTCAAATCCCCAGTCATCTCAGCGGCTCCATCATGTACAGGCACAACCACCCCACGGTGAAACACTGCCGTGTTGTGGAAAAAAACAGCTGAACCGGTTGCACCTGAAGAAAGTAGCTAGTGGAAAGGTGGATGGTACCGTGGCTGCAAATTCGAGACAAACCTGGAGATAGTCCCAGCTGCCGAGACCCAGTAAAGCATGATGCCTTTCCAGAAGTATGCGTTTCAGCTGCTGTTAGACAAGAGCTTGGGTTTTTTGTTTTGCTTTGTTTATCCCCATAGACCACCCACACAACTACAAAAAATACAGAGGACCATAAACCAAAAACCAAACGCACTGCCACCCAGTCGATGCCAACTCATAGCGACCCTATAGGACAGGGTAGAACTGCCTCTGGGTTTCTGAGACGGTCACTCGTTACAGGCGTAGAAGCCCCCTCTTTGTTCTGAAGTGCTGCTAGTGGTTTTGAACGGCTGACCTTGCAATTAGCAGACTAACGAATAACCACGACACTGGTTAGGAAGAAAGCCAAGCTGTTTCCTGTTAAAGAAATTGCTCACCATAACTCCCCTGTCATTCATTGGCAAGAACTTGGTCATAGATTCACACCTAGCTGCAAGGGAGGCGGGAAATGTGTTTGTTAGCTGGCCAGCCTTTGTTGGGTGCTGCCTGCAGTTGATTCGGAATCACAATGGGTCCACATTACAGGACAGAACTTTCTTTCCTACAATCTTTACACCAGGTCTTTCTCCCGCAGAGCCCCAGCCACTCCAATCACTTAACCCTTGGCACCCCCCGGGCTCTTGGTTAGCAGGTAACCTGTGAACCTGTAGGCGATCTGCCTTCTAGGGCCCCTCTCTGTTATGATCAACGAGGAAGAGGGGATTGGTGGATACAAGACTCAAGCAACAAGTTCTTACCCTCCCACCGTTTCTGTTCTTTTTCTCACCTGATTTCCTGATGGCGTGCGTGTGTGTGTGTGTGTGTGTGTGTGTGTGTGTGTGTGTGTGTGTGTGTGAAGGAGACAGACCCCACAAGTGTGAAGTCTGTGGCAAGTGCTTCAGCCGGAAGGATAAGCTGAAGACGCACACGCGGTGCCACACCGGGGTCAAGCCTTACAAGTGCAAGACGTGCGACTACGCGGCGGCCGACAGCAGCAGCCTGAAGAAACACATGCGCATTCATTCCGACGAGCGCCCCTTCAAGTGCCAGCTGTGCCCCTATGCCAGCCGCAACTCCAGCCAGCTCACCGTCCACCTCCGCTCGCACACGGGTAGGTGCCTCCCGCAGCGCGCGCGCGGGGCTCCCAGCTTCCCACCGCCTGAGTCCTAAGCGCAGCTTCACCGCACCTGAAAGAGGTGGGTCGGGGCATACGCGCCCCCCGTGGGGAGTGGGGGGTGGGGGGTGTTGCCAACCCCACTGGGTGCAGTGTGTCCTTGAGTACAACCCCGGTGTGGTGGGGGTGTCGAATTTATAACTCTCCATCGACATCTCGGCCTGTCTCTTTATAAAACTTTGTCGCATGTTCCCTGGCAAACAGTGTGATGGATGGAGGACATGCGCTGAAGGAAATCAGGGTAGAGACAGTGCATCTTTCAATTCCTCCCCCACGCATGGGCGAGGCACTTTGATCCTTTTAGAAAGGATACTCCCGAAGCATTCCGCGTGGGAAAGCTTGATGGAATTCCAAGTTAAGTCGGCAGAGGAGGTCACTTATGAAGACATGCGCCTTGTCCTTTGACGGGTGTGTTGGTTAGCTACGGACACGGTGACGCTGTGTGACAACGGGCACAAAACCTCCGTTGGCAAAGAATGGTACCTGTGTATTGCGCACATGCCTGAGGTCAGCTGGCGTTGGCTAGACAACTCGGTTGGTCTTGAGTGGTCGTAATCAGATGTGTGGCACAGGCCAAGTGACCTCGGGATGTGGTTGGCGTTTCGGGTTGTGCTCTGAGCAGCTCTCCCACTTTTTCCTGGACCCTGAACTAGCCCAGGCTTGTCCCTCTAGTAGTGATGGCCCGGACACACATCCCAAGGTGTAAGCATGTTTCAAGGCTGCGTTTAATCTGAAAACATCCCATTGGCTCAAGCAAGTTGCATTGGATGGGCCTGGTAGATTGAAGTTCACCCTCTGTTCCGAAGCACTACGAAATCCAGGGAGGCAGGGAAGTGTCAAGAATCCAGGCCATGTTTACCAAGGACCACCAACTGCCGTTATACCCACCACCATTCACATCTCTCCCACAATGCGAAATGCACTCCCCTCCCCAAACCACTACAAGCTTTGCGCAAACATAGGACCATGAAAGACCAGTGTCTTGTGATCTGTGATGGGCTGGGATGTGGCTCCTCTTGATCTTTGACGTAAAAAGACAAATTGTCAGCCTTCTAGCACACCCACCATGTAAGGGTGGAACAGAGCCAGGATTATATTACCACTCAAACGGGAGTCATCAGCCAGCCAGCCAGCCAGCCGCTGTCCCCAGCCTTGCTAAAGCCACTCTGGGGACAGGAAGTATTTCTTAATTTGGCTTTGGATCCCCTCCCTGGCTCCTGTGTCCCCTGGAACACCCTTGCCGTGGCCTTCCTTAGCTACTTCTGAAGAAGACTTTCTCAAAAGTCTTTGGAGAAAAATTCCGCCTGCTTCCCAACTAGAAAACACTTGGGGTCTTTTATGTGTTGTTTCAGGTCTACGCTGGCAACAGTTTGCCAAGAAACGCAAAAAAGCCAAAGTCACTGCCATCTAATTAATGCCGACACACGGCAACTCCGTAAGACAGAAGAGGGCTGCCCATGTGGGTTTCCAAACTGTAAACCTTTATGGGAGAGTGGAAAGCCTCCTCTTTGTCCCATGGAATGGTTTCCAACCACCCACCTTGTGGTTAGTAACCAACGTGTGGCTCCTTCTGACAGTAGAGCTATCTTAAAAACCATGTGGATGTCCTGTGTATCCATCCGTGTGCCAAAAGTCCTCCCTTCCCCCACAACCCAATTCTTTTAAAGACTTGCCTTCCTCTGTAAAGTCAATGATAGGCGCTTCCAGCACCTCCGGCTCCTGTAGCTGGAGTTCTTTGGGGTTTCTTTGGTGTACCTGAGAGATGCTACTTGGCACCGGCTAAATATCCCCTTAGGCGTCATCAGAACATCTCGTGTTCACCTCTCTCTTTTGCTTTTCCCACTAAGATCAGTCTCCTGAATAGGATGTTTTCCCATAGCTTTATCTTCTCTGAAAATCTTTTTCTGGCTACAGAAGCCAGAGATGAGAAACTTTGCCAGCCTGGCAAGCCTTGACCTTTCTATATGTACCCTTAATTCTACCAAGAAAACGGTCTGCTCTTTTTTGAAGCATGTCTCTTGTACTCTGCCGCTGGTCAGAGATGGCAGTGAGTCACTCTGCGGAAGCCCCAAAGTTCACCAGGTGTGTTTTCTAGCCTCTAACTTACCCTAGGTGACAAGTGCTTTGTTACCAAAACATGTGATTTGCCAATTTTCTCGCCGCTCTCTGCAGCATATGTTGGGGTTCTGTTATGGGGGAGGGAGGATCTTGAAGTTGCTGTTGAGTTCATTTCAACACCCGGCAACCCCTTGGGGTCTGCGGGGGAAGTGTGCTCCGTAGGGTTTTCGGGGTCAGAGTTCTCAGGAGTAAGTCACCAAGCCTTTCTTCCGAGGCATCTCTGAGTGGGCCCAACCACCAACCTTTTGGTCTGCAGCTTAGCACCTGCCTAACTATCTGTGCCACCGGGAATGTTGGTGTATGACAGCGCCTTGTTTCAAGGTCTCAACTCTTCAATCTCTTGGCATCAGCGTAGGGCTGTGTAAAACCACCAAGCCTCGGTGGCATCCATTAAGCCTCTTTGGTCACTTGTTGGGGGTTTGCTCTGTGAGTAGGAAGCCCAGCTGATTGAGGTGGGCTCACGTCCAAGTCTGGGATTCTGCTGGCTGTGAGCCAGCCGTCCACTGGCTTGGCTGGGAGTGACCCAACTTTGCTCCATGCACTTCTCATCCTCTGCCTGGAGCCAGTAGAGCAAACCAGGCTTGACCTTTTCATGGGGTGGTGGAGGTGCACGCCAACAAGCCCCAGTGCACAAGGCCCATCTCAAGTCAATTAAGACCTCATTAGCCAAACCCAAGAGCCCAGCATTGAGGGTCACAGCAGCCCCCACCCCCACCCCTTTCGGTGGAAGAGGCAGATTTCCTGGCAGATGCCATGGCTACATGTAAGGCTCAACAGAAGACGTTTGGGCCCCTTATCATAATCCACTAGAGCAAGTCCAGATACTGGCATAAGACGATTGGTGGGATGATAGGCATGAAAAGCATTTCTGGTGAGGGCTAAGGAGGAGGTGAGGAGAGCTGGCACACAGGAGACAGCAGAACACCTAGAGGTAGCAACAGAGAACCAGGTGACCAGCATAAGGTGCCATGGGAGCCAAGCCACAGAGCAGGAGAGCTGAGTACCTTCAGGGAGGAGGTAGCCTACCGGGAGCTCTAACTTGCCAATCCAGGGAGTGAAAGCTTAGGCCTAAGAGGTCAAAGGAGTTGAGCGGCAAGGAACCAGGAATAGGGTCATGAGCTCCGGGGGTCCCAAAGGGTGGGGCTACACCAGCTGGGTTTCGAAGAGTCAGATCTTCACCAACTTGGTTCTAGAGTATGAACCCATCCTCTACCATCCATCAGTGCCAGGTGGCTAGTTCTGCTGCCCCAACCGGAGGGAACCTCCTGTGATTGAGGGTGTGGGGTCACCAATCCTCAGTGAGACTAGGGAATGAGGCTGCTCAAGTAGAGGGAGCAGAGTTGCCAGTACAGCGGGCCTGGATGGTGGAGCTGAAGGCCAGGCCTGAGGACTCCCCAAAGAGAACATGGCCAACACACAGTCTGGAGGGCAGGGCCATTGCGAAGATGGTCTCAGAGAAGGTGGATTGTTCTGCTGGGATTTTTACTTACTCAGTTCCCGTTATTCTTCTCTCCTCCCGGTGACTCCCATTTGTAATGGGAATGTCTACCTTGTGTCGTTGCACCGTTACACTTTGAAAGTAGCCCCCTTGTATTCTAGCTTCACGAATGAAGACGGATTTTGCTCCAGGATGGAATTTGGACGTGGAGTTGTCTTTTGGTTAAAGATTTTGGGGAAAATATGATGGGGTGAAAGTGTTTTGAATGTGACAAGGACATGAAAGGGGTGTGTGCAAAGGATGGAATGTCATGGATTGAATTGTGTCCCTCGAAAATGTATGTCAATTTGACTGGACCATGATTTTCAGAGGTATGAGAGTTATGGCATCAGATAATTTGGCAGTTATGAAATGATGTAATCAGCCCCCGTGATGTGATCTAATGTCATCAATCAGTTGTTAGAGGATTAGGGCAGGATGTAACTCTCTCAATTTCATCACAGCCCTGATCTGATCTAAGGGGAGTTCCCCTGGGCTGTGGCCTGCATCACCTTTTATCTTACAAGAAACAGAAGGAGAAAGAAGCAAGCAGAGAGGAGGGACCTCAATACCACCAAGAAAAAAAGAGCCAAGAACGGAGTCTGCCTTTTGGAATCAGGGTCCCTGGACTAGGAATCTAACTGACTCGGGATAAGATTGGAGTCAAGACACAAAGAGATCTCCAAGGAATACCTGGCCCATACATGTTAAAAGGAGACAAGGACCTTGGGGGGTGTGAGGAGAGAGAGCCCTGTTCTGGAGCTGGCCCTCTGAACTCAAATGTGAGTTAACTGAGACAGATGAAAGAAGTGAGTTACATCGTCATTATTTTCACTTTTACTGACACTGTGTGTGTTCAACACTTTTTTAAAATAGGCAAGAAAGCAGATAGCAGTCCTGTGACTGTGCCACCAGTAGAAATTGAAAACATTTTCATAAACTTCACAGTTGCTTCTGGTAGATCAAAATAGCTCATCTCCTTTGGTACTTAGAAATCATGGGCCCTGGTTTTACTGAGGAATTTTACGAAGCATTTAGAGAAGATTTAACACTAATCCTACATGAACTATTTCACAATGTACAAACGAACAATATACTACCAAACTCATTTTATGAAGCCAGCAAAAATATCACCAGAATTGAAAATCATAGGCCAATATCCCTGATAAATATAGATGCCAAAATTTTCAATAAAATTATAGCCAACAGGATTCAATAAAGCATTAGGGGGGAAAGAGCATTATCAAGTGGGATTCATTTGGGTTTGCAAGAATGGTTTAATATTAGAAACGCAGTCAATGTAATCCACCACATAAACAAAGTAAAACATAAGAACCATATTATATCAATAGATACAGAAAAAGCATTTGATTAAATTCAGCATTCATTTTTGATTAAAAAAAAAACACTCAATAAAATAGGAATAGAAGTGAAATTTCTCAACATAATAAAGGCCATATATGCCAAACTCAAGGCTAGCATCTCACTTAACGTAGAGAAATTGAGAGCATTCTCCGCACTGCCCTTAAACAAGAACCAGACAGGGTTGTCCTTTTTCCACCATTTTTATTTAATATCGTCCTGGAAGTCTTATCCAGAGCTATGATGCATCATAAAGGTATTGAAGACATCAATATTGGTACAGAAGAAACAATACTCTCCTTGTTTGCAGATGATATCTTAATATAGAAAACCCCAAAGATTCTATAAAAATTGCTGGAGATAATTGTGAAAAATTGGCAATGTAGCAGGCTATAAGATTAATGTACATAAATCAGTTGGAGTTTTTTAATATTAAAGAAGATGACTCCTGCAGAGTCATCCTCATGATTTCTTACCCATGAGCTCTAAACATTAGTCTGATGGCTAAAGGAGGAGGAAAGGTAAAACTGAGACTGACTTGGATGCTTTTGTGACATACCAGTTGGTTCAAACTAAAATAAATAGAAATAAACCAAGAAGATATCGCTGAAACGGAAATTGAAGGACCAACACTACTTACAATAACGACCCAAAAGATAAAATATCTAGGAATAAATCTTACCAGGGAAACAAAAGAATAATACTAAGAAAACCATGGAACGCTTCAACAAGAAACCTAAAGAGACTTACACAAATGGAAAATTGTTCCGTGCTCCTGGATAGGAAGACTAAATATACTGACAATGCCAATATTAACAAAAACTATAAATTCAATCCACTCCAATCCCAGCACAATTCTTCAAAGAAATAGAGGGAAAAAACTAATCACCAACTTTATATGGAAAGAAACGAAGCCCAGGATAAGCAAAACACTGTTAAAAAACAAAATAGGAGGCCTTTCACTCCCAGATGGTAAAACCTATTATACAGCCATGGAAATCAAAACAGCTTGGGACTGGTACAACAATAAACATGAAGACTGATGGATTAGAATTGAGAACCCAGAAATACAGCCAAGGGCCTACAGACACCTGATCTTCATTAAGGACGGAAATGCATTAAAACACATAACTGGTGTGAGAAAAACTGGATCTCCACCTGCAAAAGATTAAAGCAGGACACCCCCCTATATCACATCATGTACAAAAGTGAACTCAAGATGGATTAAAGATATAAATATAAATCCTAGAACCATTAAAACCAGCAATGGAAAAATAGGGACAAACTTAAGGGCACTAATACAAAGCATAAATACACTACCAAACATAATGAAAAATGCACACTGTAGAAAATAAAATAGAGGACTGGGACTTTCTAAACATATGACATATATGCACACCAAGAGACCTCAACCAAAAAAGTAAAAAGAGAACCCACAGATTGGGGGGGAAAGATTGAACAATAATATATCAGATAAAGGGCTAATTTCAAAAATCTATAGAAAACTACAACACTTTAATAAGAAAAATATAAATAACCCAATTTTTAAAAAATGGGCACAAGACATGAATAGACAATATACTAATGATGACATCCAGGCGGCCAACAATACAAAAAAAATTCACGTTCATTAGCCTTAAGAGAAACAAAACAGCAATGAGATACCACCTCACACTGACACTCTTAGCAAAATTTTTAAATGATGATAATAAATGCTGGAGAGGATGTAGAGATATGGGAATGCTCATACATTGCTGATGGGATTGTAAAATTGTACATCCCCTATGGACATCAATATGGTGCTTCCTTAAACAAATGCAAATACAAATACCTTATGAACTTCTTAGGATTTGTAAGACCATAAATATTTATGGGAGCAGGTTTGAACCACCAATCTTACAGTTAGCAGCCAGATGCTTAGCCACTGTGCCACCAGGGTTCCCTGTTTAGGTATAGGCTTTTCTAATGATAGAAGTTTGTTGAATTACTCTCTGCCATCTTTAGTTATTAATCTGTCCATAGAGATGCTGTAGGCCCCGTCCCAAAAGCTGGAAAAGAATCCCCACTCGTTTGAGCTCTCTGCCTAGAGAATCGAACAGTGGTTGGATGTACAGATAATTTGCCCAGCAGTCAAGGACATTAACTTTAAAATCAAACCTGAGTTGAAACCCAAGCTCTTGCTTGCATTGCAAGCAACCGCAATCAAGTCTGAGAATATTTTTCAGCCTTGCTCTTATTTGAGTATTCACAGTGGTAGTACCCACAGCCACCTCCTGGGGGTGTCTTGAGCACCCTGCTCAGCTAAGCAGCACCTGCCATCCCAGAAGTTGGTGCCAATTGCCAGCTGCTGCCATTTGACTGGCTTATTTGTTTGGAATGGGCAGGGACCACCAGCCTTGAACTACCAAGACCTCATTAGGACTTGGCATGCATTGAGAACATATACGTGGGATCTCGCGTCCACTACCCTTACCCCTACCCCTACCACCCCCAACCCGTCTTTCTGGGAATCTGATTCCCCCACCCCCCCCAAAACAGCTGGATGTTATAAACTCACAAGAATGCAGCTGGGCTATGTAGGGTACGTAAGTGTTGTGCAAGCAACAAGTCTTTATTAATAAAGATCTTCCTGAAGGATTACCTCATTTGTAAAAAGAAAAAAAAGTAAGAAGGGGGAGGAGAAAAAAGAGCTGATCCCAAGGGCTCCGTGGGAAGTAAATGTCTAGAAGGGAATGATGGAATATATGTACTAATATGTCAGATACAATTGATGTATGGATTGTGACAAGAGTTGTAAGAGCCCCCAATAAAATGATCTTTTAAAAAAAGTACACTGAGGAATGACTACGGCAAAGATTAGAGGGACCTGAAACGATTTCGTTCACTCTGTGATCACACTGGCTCAGTGGAAACAAATGGTGCACAATTACACAGCTCGGCATCATTGGCTTAGCAGATTGGGCGCGTTCCCGCAAGGAACTGTGGCCTGATTGTCTTTTGGGAATATACTAAGTATATTTGCAACTCGTATGTTATTTGGGCCCGTGAACTAGCTCTTTGCAATCCCCCGTTTTTGTTTGGTTTTGATTTTTGCCTTTTGGGGTTTATAGCTCGCACCGTGCGGCCCGAGCACAGTGGCGGTGGAGAATTGGAGGAGGAAGAAAAGCCCTCTCTTTGCCCCCCTACTCCGCCTGCCTGCCCTGTCTGAGCGATTTTCTGGGGGGATCCGCGGTGGTTGTTGCCTGCCTGTTCTTATCGAAACTCACCTTGTGTTGACAGGGGACGCCCCCTTCCAGTGCTGGCTCTGTAGCGCCAAGTTCAAAATCAGCTCCGACTTGAAAAGGCACATGCGCGTGCACTCGGGGGAGAAGCCCTTCAAGTGCGAGTTCTGCAATGTCCGCTGCACCATGAAGGGGAACCTCAAGTCGCACATCCGCATCAAGCACAGCGGGAACAACTTCAAGTGCCCGCACTGCGACTTCGTGGGCGACAGCAAGGCCACGCTGCGGAAGCACAGCCGGGTGCACCAGTCGGAGCACCCCGAGAAGTGCGCCGAGTGCAGCTACTCCTGCTCCAGCAAGGCGGCCCTGCGCGTGCACGAGCGCATCCACTGCACCGACCGCCCCTTCAAGTGCACCCACTGCAGCTTCGACACCAAGCAGCCCAGCAACCTCAGCAAGCACATGAAGAAGTTCCACGGCGCCCTGGTCAAGACCGAGGCCCTGGAGAGGAAGGACGCGGCCAGACAGGGCGGCCGCCAGGTGGCCAGGCTGGACGCCAAGAAGACGTTCCACTGTGACATTTGCGACGCCTCCTTCATGCGGGAGGATTCGCTGCGCAGCCACAAGAGGCAACACAGCGAGTACAGCGAGAACAAGACCGCGGACGTGGCCGTGCTGCAGTTCCAGGTGGAGGCTGGCAAGCAGCCCGCGGCCCCAGCCAATGCCGCCGCCGCCGCCACGCCCCTCGCCCTGGGGCAGCTCCAAGTGCCCCTGCAGCCCAGTCAGGCGCCCCAGTTCAGCGACGGCAGAGTCAAAATCATCGTTGGGCACCAGGTACCCCAGTCCAACACCATCGTCCAGGCCGCCGCCGCCGCCACAGTGAACATCGTGCCCCCTGCCTTGGTGGCTGAGAGCGCAGAGGACCTCCCTGGAAATAGCCGGCTGCAGATCCTGCGCCAGGTCAGTCTGATCGCCCCTCCTCAGGCCGCGGGGTGCCCGAGCGAGGCGGGAGCCCTGGCGCAGCCCGCCGTCCTGCTGACCACCCACGAGCAGGCGGAGGGCGCCCCGCTGCACCAGACGCTGCTCCCCGCGCCCCCCGGAGGCTCCCCGGAAGGGTCCGCCAGCCAGACTTTCATCACCGGCTCGGGCATCACGTGCGCCGATTTGGAAGGCCTGAACGCGCTGATCCAAGAGGGGGCCGCGGAGGTGACGGTGGTGAGTGACGGCCAGAACATCACCGTGGCCACCACGGCGGCCCCCATCTTCTCCTCCTCGTCCCAGCAAGAACTCCCCAAGCAGACGTACTCCATCATCCAGGGGGCCGCCCACCCCGCTCTGCTCTGCCCGGCCGACTCCATCCCAGACTAGGACTTGAATAGTGGGAAGGGGCGGGGGGCGGGGAAACAAAGTAGAATGCTGTCTGAGGTTTGTTTGCTCCGAGTGTTTTTCAGGAATGCCGCCCCACCCCCAAACAGGTGTCTTTGATGTTGCCCACTCATCACGTCCGAGAGCACCTCCCATGTTGTAAGTGTAGAACATTGCAATTGCCACCAAGGTGCATGTGAGGAGGGGTTGCCTGGAAATGAAATTCAGTGAGTGGCCCCGAGACTATGTTGCTTTCCAAATCCATTTCCCAACTCTAATAAAGGTTCGGTTTGTGTTTTCTTTTGTTTGTCCGTTTAAATGAAAGCTGATGGTACTCGCAGACTCCCCCCTGCTCGGAAATGTCCTATGGAGTTTGAGATGGTGGTGGTGTTGGCCTGGATACACCGTGCTTGGCAGGTTGATCGTGTTTTCTCTATCATGTGACATGGATTACACACACACACACACACACACACACACATACACACACTTCCCCTGAAATGCTTCCGGTAATCGCAAACCAACAAACCAAGAAAATGGTTTCCTAATAAATTGATACATGATTAAAATCTCCTGAGTGCAAAGATAGTTACCAGTCTCGAGTTGAGGGGCTGATCATCGAACAGTTGAAGTGGATCAGACGAGGTGCCGCCTGAAACCAAGGACATGCTCCGAGGATGCAGCTCCGAGGCTGGGAAGGAGGAATGGGAGCCGGAAGCGCAGGGGGGAAGCGGACGCAGGGACAGCTCGTGGAGGGGCTGCCCAAAGTGGGTGTGAGTTGAGTGTAAAACTGGTGATCCGCTCTGTAAACCTACACCCAATTCACAATTTACAAGTTCAAGCATAAGCAAAGAGTGAAACAGAAGAAGCAAAAAGAGGTTTCAAGGCCCAGCTTATAAATATTCATGAGCCTTGAGGGCACACCAGTTAAGCATTTAGCTACTACCTGGAAGATTGTCAGGGGCATTTCTGCAGGACAAAGACCTGGCAGCCAGCTCCCGCAGAGACTCCAGCCTACGCTGTCAATGAGGTCGCAGTGGGTCGCCATGGACTCGAAAGCACTAAATGGCCACACAACACAAATAGTATGCACGCATCTCACCACCTTCCCGGGCAGATGAACTGTGTACCGGATGTGGTTTGACGCCGTTTGCATTGTCAGGCCCCGATGGACTTGTCCTGCGGTTGGTTGACATCTGAAGCAATCGCCTACTAATATTTAGGACGGAATTGTCTAGGATGCCACTTTGGGGGGGATACTGGTACTTGTGCAGCAGATGCAGGGACCGGTTGAGTGGCCTCGTGCAGGCAGCCAGGTGTCTCCATAGCAGAGACGGTATGGCCATCATGACCCCGTGTGCCACAGAAGGAAGCTGCCCAGTCCTGCGCCATCGTCAGCGTCATTGCCACGTGGAGCCCACTGCTGCAGACACTGTGTCATTCCATCTCATTGGGGATCTTCCTCTTTTTCGCTGACCCTACGCTTTACCAAGCACTATGTCCTCCAGAGACTGGTCTCTCCTGATAACATGTACGGTGGACGGGAGAGATCTTTCTCTACCTTCACTTCCAAGGCGCGTGCTGGCTGTATTTGCTCCCAGACAACTTGGTTTATTCTTCTGACCGTCTGAATCATTCCAGTGCATCCGCTCGTAGCGCTTCCTTGCTCAACGCCCAGCTTTCAGGAGCGTAGGCGGCTATTGGAAAGACCGAGGCTTGGGTCAGGGGCGCCTTAGACTTCACACAGAGAAGTGTATTCTCAAAACTCCCTGACATCCTGTAGACTGACTCATAGGATTGCAGAACTGCGGAGGAGACAAACTCTTTGCGGTAAGGGAAAGCCCCACCTTTCTCCCTGGTGGCTTTGAACTGCTGACCTGTGGCTAGCAGCCCAACATGTCAACCAGGGGGCCACCAGGGCTCCTGAGTGTGTTGAGAGAGAAAGTCAAATTACCGGTATGGTGTTTTGAATTAAAATGCTGTTTGCCCAGTAGATGGAACCAGAGAGCCAGCTAGAATGACCCTTATTGCGGCCCAACAATGTTTTCTAAGGAGGTAACGCCTCTGACTTCTCCAATAGGAGCATCTTCAAGGAGTCCTGGTGGAGCGGTGGTTCTGCCTTGGGCTGCCATCTGAGTAGTCAGCAGTTTGAAGCCACCAGCAGCTCTGCGAGAGAAAGACCAGGCTTTCTACTCCCGTAAACAGTTATAGTCTTGGAAACTCACAGGGGTTCAGTATGAGTCAATGTTGACTTAATAGCAGTTTGGGGTTTTTTTGGAGGGTGATCTTCAGGTCGTGGTGGGCTGTTAATATTGAATGAAATGTGTTCTCACAATGTCAGCAAGGCGTGGTGAGGCAAATTTAGCATGTTATGGGGGTAGTGCAAATGGGCACGGCTGCTAGGGGAAAGGTGGGAGGTTCTAGTCCACTGGAAGTCTCCTGGAAAGATAATTCAGCTGTTGCAAACCCTCTGGACTCACGCACACCGGGGACACCAGAAGTCTGACCCTTCTCAACTACAACCGGCTTCTTAGACACACTTCCACCAATGTTGTTGCCACTTTTATTCTCCCTGCCCTGCCCCAGCACAAATTTGTTTAGTCAAAAACTTCCCAAAAGATAAATCTCAGTTTTGCATGAAGACTATCCCCTCCTCCCCTTCCCCATTTTAGGGGAGGGGGATTAATAAATAAAACCAGTGTCATGTAGTCAACTCTGATTCCTTGTGACCCTGTTTGTGGGACCCCGTCTGTGTAGAACTGAGTTCCATGGGCTTTCAAGGACTGATTTTCCAACAGTGGATGACCAGGCCTTTCTTCCAGGTACCCCTGACTGGACTTGAACCTCCAACCATTCTGTTTGCATCCAAGCACGTTAACCATTTGCACCACCCTGGGACTCCAGTAACAAAGTAGGGAAATTACATGATGTTGATTTGGAAAACTTGATGGTTTGTGTGTTGGATGTGAAAAATTGGTTTCCCTTAGGAAAGAGCTATAAGACTTATAACTGGACAGTTACACTAAGTCACACGGACAAGTTCACTGTCATGGTGATGCTGACTCAGCGTGACCCTTTATGACAGGATAGAGCCCCTGTGGGCTTCCAAAACTAGCTGTGGTGTAGAAAGCCCCCTAAGGTTCCTATCGAATCTTTCAAGTTGCTGATATCAATTTCATCTCATATAGATAATTCTTAAAAGAGCATAATGCTCAAGAAAGTCATTTTTTACTAAGTCAAGAGACTTCTCAGGATGTTTTGTATTATGATTGAAGATTATTTCAGGACAACAGTTTGAGGGGCTCATCTAGTTTATAGATTCTAGAAGAATTTTTAAATTTTGTTCTGCATGTTCCCCCTTTTGATCAGGATTTTCCTATGGAATCTTTGACCCAAATGTTCAGGCCTGGTTGCCGGGCACCATCCTGTTCTTCTGATCTCGTGGCAAAGAAGCCCCAGCTGGTGTTTTGATCTATGTTTCCATAACATCTCTGCATGAGTGTTTGGACCATTTATGTTTTCCTCTTTGTGAACTTTTGATTGCTACTCCCTCATTTTTTCCACCTGGCTCCAGGATCAACAAGCTTTGAGACATACTATTGAAAATTTTGTTCAGTTCTCATTTGTCTTTTTTATTTTCATTGTGCTGCTGTTGCCATATAAAAATAACTGTTTTTCTATGAAATGAAGTCACAAAGTATTGCTACAACACCTTAGAAACCTTTATTAAACAAAAATGTGAAGCTATTGTTTCTCCATGTAGCCTCCAGTGACTGGGGGAGGAACATCTCAGCAAAGGGGGGTGAGAGTGGGTGCACCACCCAGAGAAGGCCCCCTGGGTGGCTGGGCTGTACGTGCTAACACGGTTGAGTTGGTGGGTGTTTGGCTGTGTAGGTTCTCAACAACAACATCAGTAAACATGTCCGAGAAGAACAAGCAGGGGGCAGAGAAATAAGAGGAAAAACACAGGGGAAAGCATTGAGGTTCTTGGGGAGAGTTAGTGCCTGAGAAGGCTGCTCAGAAAAAGATAGGTTGTTTTCATTTCTGGGAAAGAAATACCACATAGGTGCTAGATAGATAGGACAGCTGTGTCGCTCATCTGAGCCGGGACACATGTGAGAGGAGAGTGGCACTCTTGATAGTGATATTAACACGAAACAAAGAAAAACCCCCCACCTCACTGCCATCAAGTTGACACTGGCGCACAGTGAGTGTATAGGACAGGGTAGGCTTGCCCCTGCGAGTTTCCGAACAGGAAGCTCCATCCTTCTCCCATGGAGACGCTGGTGGTTTTCTAACTGCTGGCCTTTCAGATCAGAGCCTGCTGCGTAACCATTCACCACCAGGGCTCCTCAGGCTGAAAACCAAAGGCCAAACCATCCAGTCAATCCCAGTGATGTGGAGAGGGCCAGGGCAAATCTGTGTGCAGCGGACCCTACTGGCGGACAGCAGGCCCAGCCCTGAAGATCTGGACTAGTGACTGATGCTTCCCCCTAGGGGTGGAGTGCAGCAGCACATCAGGATTACATTTTACTTCGCGTGGGCCAGTTGGGTAAGGAAATGGTACATTCCCAAGGGCACAACGCTGATAGCCATCGGATTTTCATCTAAGAGTCCAGATGTAAATCCAGTGCTGCCTTCGCTGTAGACGTGCTACTGGTCTGTGCCAGCCGACCTACCCGTAGGTGTGTTATCTTGCCTACTTGCCACGTCAGGCAGCTTTGATTCTTGTTTTGAGTGTGTACACTTCCTCTCTGCTACAGAATCATGTGTGCCCACCGAGTCCATTGGCATCATGGTGCGTGCACTGTGCTGCCCTGATGCATTGACCTTGGGCAAAGCCATGTGGCCATTTGCTTTGGCCAATGCACCATGAGCTCAATGAGAAGAGAAGAAACCCTGGCTGTCCAAAGGTGAATCCACGCCACCCGGCAACTCCATCACTGGAGGTCCTGGAGGTCAGCTGCCATAGAGAGTGCGGCCTAGAGAACCTGTGGGCAGTTAGACTCTCTCACATGGGGTTACTCTGTGCCAAAACTTAGTGGCGCATAATACCACCCGCAATGGGATGGGAAGATCATTAAACGGGCTGGTGCATCAGGCAGCTAACCGCAAGGTCAGTGGTTCAAACACACCAGCCACGCTGAGGAAAACAGATGAGCCCTTCTGCTCTCATGAAGATTCAGAGACCCACAGGGACCATTCTACCCTGTCGTGGAGGGTCACTGTGAGTTAGACTCCATTGATGGCAGTGAGTGGGGTTTGGTCTGGACTTTCCTGCCCTCCAGGGACCAGCCAGGAGCACACACCCAGAGTAGCTGATGGCCGAGGAGAAATGAGCAAAAACACTTAAGGAAAACTGGCACCCACAGCCTGGAGCTCAGCCCAGCAGAGCCAGAGGGAGACAGTAAACATGTGTAGTGGACAGCCACGGAGATTATGAGCTGGTTTGCTACACAGCAAACACAGGAGGCTGCCAGGGCATGAAGAAGTCACCTTGGGACTGCTGACGGAACTGCCCTGTGTATTCACTGCCCAGTGTTTGTTTGGCTGAGTGAAATAATGTTGCCCTAAGCATACTATTTTAAAACCCTTTTTAAGAAAGAGTCATTCATCAGTGAGCCGTAAGCTAAGGGGCCTGCCTCCCTCCGCCCATCTCCTCCTTCCCTCTGTGTCCCTGGAACCAGGGACCACTCCCCTGCCAGAGGCTGCAGATTCCGAAATCATCCCCCAGGTGGACTCCTGGGAAACTCGTTCATCCTGGAAAGACACACGGATCAATGAGCGGGAACGAAAACGATGCTGGAAAAGAATCTTGAAAGTCCTGCGAGCTGCCAAAAGAACAAACAAATCTGTCTTGGAAGAAGTACCGCCCGAAGGCCCTTAGAAGCGAGGATGGCGAGACTTTGTCTCACGTGCGTTGGACGTGCTGTCAGGAGAGAGGCAGTGAACCAGAGGGAGACCCTTGACGAGATGGATTGGCACCGTGGCTGCAACGATGGGCTGAGACAGAACAAATGTGAGGATGGCGCAGGACTGGGCAGTGTTTCATTCTGCTGGGCAGAGGATCTGCCTCGATGGCACCGAACAACAACAGGACACTAAGGAAAGCCCCTTTAGCTGGGTCATAAATGCCTCTAAGAACCAAACAAGGAGCCCTGGTGGTGTCCTGGGTTACAAGTTGGGCTGCTAACTGCAAGGTCAGCAGTTCAAACCCACCAGCCACTACTCGGGAGACAGATGAGGCTGGCTGCTCCCGTAAAGACTGACATCCTAGGCAACCTCTGCCCTATAGGGTCACTATGAGTCAGAACCGGTGCGATGACAGTCTTCCATCGTTCGTATTTTGTTTTGAAAGCCCATGTGGTAACAAGGTACACGGGTGGCTGTTGTTGCTTGGCGGTGGGGGTGGTGGGGGTGGTAGTTCGGTTTTGCTGTGGTTGTTTTTGAAGAGAGTATACGCAGTGGAACGGACACCCATTCAACAGCAGTGTGTGCGGGTACAAGTCAGCCGTTCTCACCTCCTTTCCCAGTTGTCTCCCCACCTCCCACCGGTCCCAGACGCTCACTGCCCTCTAAGGTTCCTAGCTTACCTTTTGAGTGGCCTTGACCCCACGGGAACCAAAACCACATCGAGTTCACGTTGACTCAGCGGCCCCCTGTGGGTTTCTGAGCCTGTCACTGTGGAAGAGCGTAGAAAGTGCTGGTGGTTTCGAACCGCCGACCAGGCGGACCACAGCCCAACGTGTAACCACTTCACCACCAGGGTTCCTTTAGATCCCACAAAGATCTTACAAAGAACACAGAGAGCCGTGGTATACTTCTTTTTCTCAATTGTTCAACTCGACTGTGGTTTAAGGAAAATTCACGGGAGTCATTTTAGCTTAAAGATTATCTCAGGGCAGCAGGTTTGCGGGTCCAGCCAGCCTCTGTGGCGTTAGAAAGAGAATTTCTGGCTTCCGAGAGAATTTCTAATTCTGTTCTGCCTCCCCTCCCTCTCGGGTCTCCTGGAGAACCTTCTACAGAAACACACAGGAACACTCGTGAGGGCAGGCGCAGGGCCGGGTGGTGTCTCATTCTGTCGTACTGAGGGTGGCGATGTGTCGGCAGTGACTTGCCAGGACCTAACAATGGCAGCACTGGGGCTCACACACCACAATGGCGAGGCGGGCGTGGGGCCAGGCAACCAGTCCTTCTCTTGTCCCCAGGGTGACTGTGAACTGGGGCCCACTCAACAGCCACAAACAACAGCTGTCACCTCTCTGGGGAGTCCTGTCACCTGGAAAAAGGCTTTATTTGTCCCCTCAGGTATTCCTAGGAGAGAGTAGGACAGTGATGTGACAAGCCAAGACAGGTGGCTTATGAGAGCACATCCCAGGCCGGGGCTCGCCCCCAGCAAGGTCCAGGGCCTCCCCTGCGACTGGGGGACATGGTAGATAGCTCACTGTTGTCTTTTCTTGTCTTTCTCTTTAATTACTTACTCGTTCTTATTCATGATTTTATTGGGAGCGCTTCTAGATGTCATAGCATTCCATAATTTTTTTTTAGCATTCCATAATTTAAATAGATCGAGCAGGCTTATACATTGCTACTACAATCAGTTTCAAGACATTTTCTTTCTTCTTGAACTCTTTGATAGCAGCTTGGCTTTATCCCTTCCCTCCCCCACCCGTGCCCCCCACCCCCAGGAAACCTTGTTATTATTGTTATATACTATTATTCTATTATTTTTATTATCTTTTTTTTAGCCGCATCTTACCCCATCCAATATATCCATTCATCTACAATTCTGTCCCCCTCGAGGGAGGTTATACAGTCATCATTGCTATCAGCCCCCCCTTCCCATCCTCTTTTTTCTCTTTAAAAATAAAAAGAAGTTCACTCATTTGCTCTGCGGGTTGACACTGGTCTAGAAACATGGAAATTCCCAGCCCGGGCAGGCTGCCTCAGCCTTGTTTGCTCCTAATTTATTTTCACGGCAAATTCTTGGTGCCAACTTAAGTGGAATGACCAATTACAGCCTGGAGCTCACTATTATCATGGGTAATTAGATAATTACCACCCTTACACTGTTATTATAAATAATAGCCGGTCCTGGTGGCATGGTGGGTGTGCTAGGGGCTGCTGACCGCAAGGCCCGCAGTTTGAAACCAGGACCAAGAGGGGCCTTTCTACTCCCTTAAAGCATGAGAGCAATGGTTCTCAACCTGTGGGTCGCGACCCCTTTGGGGGTCAAACAACCCTTTCACAGGGGTCACCCAATTCATAACAGTAGAAAAATGACAGTGATGAAGTAGCAATGAAAGTAATGTTATGGTTGGGGGTCCCCACCACATGAGGAACCGTATTAAAGGGTCGCGGCATGAGAAAGGTTGAGAATTGCTGCAGTGCAGGCTCAGAGAGCGCAGGGGCAGTACCACCTGTCCCTTAAGGTCGCTGTGAGTAGTTACGGACTCCGAGGCAGTGAATTGTTGCTCACCGTACAGGCCACCCGCCTGCCCATGTGCATGCACTTCTCAGCACTTCTAAGTCTCTCTTTTTTTTTTTTTTTTAGGTTTATTTTCTAAGTCTCTCTATTTTAGTGGGAAATATCTGATGGATTTCCGTTTTGTTGTAGTTTCCCAAACGTATTTTGTCTACTGCCCTCTTGGGGCTGGGGGGGAAGGCGGGGGGGAGGGGGGGCACGGGGGATCTGGCCCTGTGCCTCCCTGGCGATTAGAAACACTGGTCCTCCAGCCCCGGGCTTGGCCTGCGGAGGCTCGGGAGTCACATGCAGCTCTTCCGGTCCCTACTTGTGGTTCTGAAGTAAAACTGAAAATGAAAATTAAACTAGCCTAGTTTCATTTAAAGGACATTATTCAGACCATGGTGATTTCCTGTGGTCGTGAAACTGTGGATGGCTCTCAACCACACTGTTGTGAGGGACAGGATTGGCTCTTCCATCTCACTAGTCAACCGAGCCCTGCTCGAGCCTAGCACCCGGGAGAACGTGTAGGTATCTGTTTTCAAAACGCCCCAGGATCTTTCCAGCACCCATCCTGCCCCCTACACACACACACACACACAAGCGGGGGGCAGTCATACCCACTTAGGGAACCACTGAGTCATAAACAGGGTCTGGTTTTCCCAGATTCACTGCTACCATCCCCCGGGCTGGACTCACACTGTCAGGTCTCCGCAAGGAGAGCCGCAGGGTACACAGCCGGGCAGAACCGGGGCTCTGACTCGGCCCGTGGAACCTGTGCTCATCGGCACTGTGTCACACTGGCCGCCTACCATCGCTGTCCCTGAGGCGGCCAGTCAAGCTATATTCTTTCTCATTCTTGACAAGCCCCCTTTATCCTGATGGGTCTCCACCCAGAGGCTTCTGGGAAGAAAGGCCTTCCATTGATTACCCCAAAAAAGCAACCACTGATAACCCTATAGAACACAGTCCGACGCTGACACGGCCGGGCCGTCCTGACGTGGAACTGACTCCACAGCACCTCGGACCAGAGCTGGGATCTTGATCACGCTCCATACAGGTGCTGTCAGATGAAAGATTAAGCTGCTCGCCGCAGGGTCAAATCCACCAGCAGCTTGACGAGAATAAGATGAGGCTGTCTGCTCCCATGAAGACGAACAGCCTCAGAAACCCTGCGTAGTGTGGCTCTGGGTCCGATGGGCTTGAGGGCAGTGGGAAAGAGATGACGTGTGGACAGGAAGACTGCTGGCTGAGTCAGGGACTCACTGCGTGTCTCTTGGCAAAACGATTTGTCAACACTGCAGGGCAGTCCCTTGTCTTCTTCAAAGGGGCAGAGGTCGCCACCTTTCTCTGGGAATAAAGGGACAAACATTAGACAACCAGAAAAGCCAACAACAACAACAACACTACCACCACCACCACTACCAAATCAGGATAAAGGTGGTTTGTAAAACAGGAGGAAGAACATAGCTTTCGTGGAAACATGCTAGAGCGAGAAGGAGCAAACCCATCTTGAAATTCAGGGTTGGCCCTGATGTGCTGCTTCCGTGACTTCCTGCTGAAAGTTGCTCCTATCTGCTTGATTAAACCTGGCACCAGAATTTTGTCCCACCTGTTTAAGCATCTCTCAAAGACTTTCAGTGGGTTTGAGAGACACGGTGCTGGTAAGGATATAAAGACCCCTGATAGCATCGTGGCTATGAGTTTGGGCTGCTAACTGTGAGGTCAGCTGTTTGAAACCACTAGCTTCTCTGAGGGCGGAAGCCGAGGCTTTCTGTTCCCATAAAGAGTTAGTCTTGGAAACTCACAGGGCCAGTTCTACTCTGCCCTTATAGGCTCACTATGAGCCGGATGGCCGTGATGACAGTGGGTTTGTTTGGATAGTGTTACACAGTGGTGGCCCCTTCTTCATTTTAGTTTGCATGAGCCCCTGTCCACCAGGCAAGATGCAAATGTACCAGCTGCAGCTCAGCAAAAGGGGTAGTCCATTGTAAATTTGTTTCAGGAGATAAAGAATCATCATAATGTAAAAACATGGTCGAGTTTGACTTTCTCTGACATCCTAAGTGGCCTAGTGGTTATTTGTTGCACTGCTAACTGCAAGGTCAGCAGTTCAAAATCACTAGCCACTCCTTGGGAGGAAGACAGGTGCTCTACTCCCATAAAGAATTAGTCTTGGAAACTCACAAGGGCAGTTCTGCCCTGTCCTATAGGGTCACTATACAATGACTTGATGGCAGTGAGGGGTGTTTGTTTGTTTGTTTTCTGAGTTTTAACTTCCCAACGTGGAGGTAGAATCAAGATCTCCATCCAAAGCCCAAGGCCCATTCCTGAGGCAGGGGTCAGACATGCCTCCACCCTCCCAACATTCCCCCCAATTCTAATACCAGCTGTCCTCTCCACCACCCACCACCCTCCACCTTTTCTACTTCTCTGGTCTAGCCAAATAGATTGTTGGATAATCAGTTGCTATGGCCACATAGACTTCACAGACATCCTCCCAGCACGGGGATTTCATTAGGTTACCATTTCACGTTCAGGGTCTCTCAGGATAGTTCTCTGTCAGGACAGCCTCTTCCCAGCTGTGCTTCCAAACAGGCCTTCCCATATGCCCCAGTCCTCATGCCAGAAGCCTTCGTGGTTGGCCTGGCTCCTGCTCTGTTTGGCCGGTGTCACAAGGCTCTCTGTCCTCTAAGTGCTCAGAGGCAGCCAACCCACTCTGCCAGGCAGCCTGGGCTCAAAGACCCTCAGCTCTGTGAGCTGGGGGCCTGTCCTGCCTTCTCCCGCTGCTGCTCTTTCTCTGCTGGGCTTCTCCCAGCCTCTGGTGATGTCTGTCTGTCTGTCTGTCTGTCTGTCTGTCTGTCTGTCTGTCTGTCTGTGTTTCCTGGGTAGAAACTCAGGGACCCTGGATCCAAAGGATGTGCTCCGTCGCTTTCTCTTCTTCTTTACACCTAGGGAAATGGACAAATCCTCTAAGTTTCCATTCATTCTCACACAACTGCCATGCATCTTATTTGCATTATCAAGAGGCTAGCCAGTCCCTTGGGTGGGTCATAGCACCTCATTTGCATAGTCCCACCCAGTCATTTGGTGGGAACTAAACATACCATAGCTAGCAGGGCCACCACGTTCCTTCACGGCTGCACTGCAAAGAATCCTGACTTAGTAAGCACGGTTTTCTGCCCTCGAGATCTTTGTCTCCCTGCGAGTTTTGTCCCTTGAGATCAAGTCATTCTCCAGGCCTGCTACCTGAGTCTCAGGACCAGCACTTTGAGCGCAGGCATCGCAAAAGAGTAAAACAGGGTTTTCCAAAAATGAGACGCACTGACTCTGTTGCTGTCACTAGGTAGATTTGTAGAAGGCTTTAGTAATATTTCTTTTTTTTTTTTTTTTTACTAGAAAGAACGCTTTCAGGAAAAATGCAAATACAGTCCACACACAATACAATACATTTTTTTTTCTGGTGGGGAGGGGGTGGTGTTAGGCTTTATTTTTCAGAGCCATTTTAGGTTAGTTCGGGTAGACTAGAGAAACAAATCCAGAAACACTCATATATATGTAAGAGAGAGCTTTATATAAAGAGTAATTGTATATGAAGAAAACATCTCAGCCCAGTCCAGATCAAGACCATAAATCTGATATTACCCCATATGTCCGATACCAGTCTGTAAATTCTTCCTCAGACTCACGATGACGCCGAATGCAGGAAGATCACAGGCCAGTGGGTGGAAAGTCTTGTGGATCCAGTGGTGGTGGAAGCCTCTCAGCACTGGCCTGGGTCTCCGCGTGGCTCCTCCAGCTCCAGGGCTCTGGCTCCATGAGCGTAGCTCCATGTGGCTTGTCAACAGAGAGTGCGTGTCTGGCTTCCAGGGAGGAAGACAGGAACTCCCGGAATCCTCAGGAGAAGTCCATGCCCACACAGAGGTCTCACTGACTATGACCTGATGGACAGGCTGGACTCCACCCAGCATGCAAGTTGACAGTAGATTATGTAATTGCCACTGTTGGCAAAATCAAGACATTTGCTGATGCCAATAGAGCCTCTTATCTATGCCTCTTCTACCTTGCTGGTGGGGGGCAATGGTGTGATCCTTTTGGCATCCGGTGGACAGTGGTGGGATTCGACTCCTTTAACAACCGGTTCATTGCTCCAATGACCCTTTTAAGTATAAAAAAACAATATACTGAGAGGTAGTTGATTATCTCATACAGGTAACACTTAAAGAAGGACAAAGTAAGAGGGACAACGAACTACAATGTTATAAAAGAGTTGACTGTTCAAAAAGAGTAAGGAATATAAGTTTGTGATTTTAGCTGCCCACCTTAGTTAGAATGAACCCTGGTTACAAGTGCCATTTTAACAACCGGTTCGCCAAACTCAACAAAACATTAGCTATCAGTTAGTTCTACTGTACAGGTGGGAACTGACTGAATCCCACCGCTGCCCACGAAGCAGATGCTCCTGTGCACTGAACAGAAACTGGCACTCTTCCCAACGGGAAGTCCTGGGCACAACCCAGGTGGCTGTCCGCAGGGGAGGAGGCACAACCTCCAGCATTTTCACACCATAGAATCCTACCTCTCTTGTCAGCTGAGAGGGATGGACAACAGTGACAGCCATTCAGATGACCTTAGCAATATAATATTACATACGGGGGATGGGGGGTAATGCTGGGAGACTGGGATGCGCTTTTTATAAAAATGGTAAATTGCACATTTTTTAGACATACAGGTAGTGCCGTCTAACTTGTTAGCAAGAGAAAAGCAAAGGAAAGAAGTAGGCAGCGTTCCAGGTGCTGGTCGTCTAATGCAGGACTTCTTAACCTTTGTCCACTCTGGACCCCTTTTGACCCGAGCCATTTGCAACAAGGGCAACTGCTGCCAGAAACACCTTCAGATGAATGATGCGTTTGATTCTGAATTAATTTTTGGTCATTGTGCATTCAGAAACCTTT
The DNA here is from genome assembly GCF_000313985.2 of Echinops telfairi. NCBI lineage: Eukaryota > Metazoa > Chordata > Mammalia > Afrosoricida > Tenrecidae > Echinops > Echinops telfairi. The sequence continues at coordinate 5,432,762 of NW_022109491.1, forward strand.
TATTGTTGTCAAATTTTTCTTGACCCGTCAAATTCCAATACAGGCCTCCCTGTGGGATAGTAACCCACCATTTAAGGAGCTTTGGTTTAATGCAGATGGGAGATAGACCCATGAGGTGAGATGTAGGTTGTGGTTGAAGTCCTAGCTGTGGGTGAGTGATGGGTTCCTGGGTGCTTCTTATATCGTACAAGTCAAGGAGCAAACAGCCAACCTGATACATGTCGACCAGCAACGCCACGGTGGAGGCATGCTGGGCTGCCCAGACTGTGGTTGCTAACTGCCACAGGGTTGATTCCGAGTCAGCGGTGACCCTCGTCCTGATGACTCCAACTGTGTGCACTTGGGGAAGGACCGGTGGTGGCGCTGTGGGGCGAGCGTTGGGTGCTAACCGTAAGGCCCTGCCTTGACAGCCCACCAGCTGCTCTCAATAGAAAGATGAGGCTGCCTGCTCCCATCACGATGTCCCGCAGGGTCACTCGCTAGAAGTCGGAATCGACGGTGTGGCAATAGGTTGGGTTTGGGTTGGTGCACTTCAGATAAAGAAAACCAGAGAGCTGTTTTGTGTGTGTGTGTGTGTGTGTGTAGAGAGAGAGAGAGAGAGAGAGAGAGAGTTAGCGTTGGTGGCACAACAGGTAAAAAGGTTCGTGGTTGGAATCCAGCAGCTGCTCTGTGGGAGAAAGAAAGATGCGGCAGTGGCTTCCCTAAAGACAAGAGCCTTGGAAAGTCAGGGCAGTTCTACTCTGTCCTACCCTAGGCAAGAAGGCGATCGATACGTTTGCCTTAGAGAGGAGACACAGACAGCCTGAGCTCTGCATATATACGTCTGTATGTGTATATGCATACACACCATCTCTATATTATGTATATATTGGACTATTCACATACTATATACACAAGCACTATATATGTCTGTATGTGTATATGCATACACACCATCTATTATTATGTATACATTGGACTACACACATACTGTATACACATGCACTATATATGTCTGTGTGTATATGCATACATACTATCTATATATTATATACACATTGGACTACACACATACTATATAAACATATGCACTATATATGTGTACGTGTATGTGTACCTATATATATTTGGAGCCCTGGTGGTACAATGTTAAGCACTCAGCTGTTAAAGCATGCAGTTATTAGTGTAAACCCACCCAGCAACTCTAAGTGAGGATGGCTGGGGGATCTGCTCCTGTACCATTACATCAAAGGAAACCTTACAGGGCAGCCCTCCTCTGTTGTTATGAGTGGCATGGCCCACCCCATACATATGTTACATGCATGTAACATACCTTTGACCTCCTGAAGGCCACTTTCACGAGCCTTGATGGTGGATACAGGCAAGAGGAAATCCTTGACGACTTCAGTCTTTTCTCCGTTTCTCGTGTTACCCTGAGGATTTGGGTCTTCTTTACATTGAGTGGGAATCCATACTGAAGGGGCAATCTTCGATCTTCCTCAGCACGAACTTCAAGTCATGTGGTCAGAAGACCCGTCCCTGGAGGGCATCATGCTTGATAAAGTGGAGGGGAGTCAAAAGGGAAGAAGACCCTCCTTGAGAGACCGGCACAGTGACAGCCACCATGGGCTGGGGCGTTCGCAGCTGTGAGGATGGAGCAGGACCCGGCAGTCTTTCACTCTGTTGGGCCCAGGGGCGCTATGAGTCGGAGCCCACTGGACGGCACCTACCAACAGGAGCATGTTTACGTATGAATCAATCTCTCTCTCTCTCTCTCTCACACACACACACACACACACACAAGTCGGAGCCCACTGGAGGGCACCTACCAACAGGGTCATGTTTACGTGTGAATCAATCTCTCTC